>NW_023458557.1:26169661-26271701 GCF_013731165.1 Rhagoletis pomonella | reverse complement strand
ATTTTTACTAACTTTAACTTTTACTTAAATTAAGAACAAACGAAATTTTATTTTTAAATTACAATGATGTTTGATGTATTTAGTTATTTTAAAATATTTACAAACTTTAACTTCATAAGCTGCTATAGTTTGGTGGTATATATTTCTTTTGTTTTGTTTTGATTTCACACATTCCTAGGCAACCAGCTGATTTCGAAGATTTCTTCGCTCTTCCTCTTCTTCTTTCGATTCGATCGTAACTCAGAATACCAAATGTTTTTGTTGCGGATCGGAATGCGGGAACGTAATCGAAATGCAGAATAGGGCTGAATAAATTTTGATTGGTGCGGAATCAATTTTTTCAGCAATAGCTCGCGCTTGGTTCACACCGTCATCGCAACAATATATGAAAGTAATTGCAACGCGCTCCACTGGGACAGTAAATGATCAACAGCTTGCTTCGACGATAACCAGCGAACGTTTGACACTCGAAAAATTTTATTATTTTTAAAACCAACGTAGTTTTGAAACTCGGAAAATCATGCACCCTTTTAGCACTATGTGCGAAGAAATTGTAAACATCTCTGGCAAGTTTTTTGACTTCTACGGGAATTTTTTACACGATTGGAAAATTATCAAAATTTAAAAAGAAGTATCCCTCCAAAATTCATTGTAAAATGTATCACTTTTGATCCCTTTCTATCAAAACGGTCACAATAGTTGCGTTCCAGATGCTTCACGATATTCACGAAATTCACGATTTGCAGGAACAGCTGTTTTCCCCATTAATAAACCTTATGGGAGGTGGCCACCTGGAACGACTTCCTGTAAAAACCTGCAAATCGTGAAGCATCTGGAACGCAACTAATGCAAGTGAGCTTGTTTTTTGTCCAGCATATCGCGAGACGGTAAAATAAACAGTCATCCAATTTAAATATCAAATTTTTTGATTTTCATTAAGCATAACCGATAACGAGTCGGTGGCGATTAAGGGAAAACCCACGATGTAGAGAACAAAGGTGGCGCCCATCTCGGTGCCGCTATTCCGCTCTCAGTGAATTCGACAAAGTCGTTGTTTGTATGACGTCACACTTGTGCAACTAGGTTACGTTTTACTTGCAAAATTGTGTCTTATTCTTTCATTCTTGCTCGCGTTTTGGCAATTCTCTCGCAATTGCACCGGTGTAACGTCACACAAAAGTTATTCTCTAAAATCCTCTCTGATGGGCGCAATCTTGTATTCTATCATTCTTGGGGAAGACCCATATTATTTATAATGTGCCCTAAACGAGAGACAGTTTAAGGGCCGGTTGTTCAATGTCTGATTAGCACAAATCGGAGGTAGAAGCTCCGGTTAAGCACAACTACTGCTTTATCGATCACATGTTACATGCATGATGTCGAAATCGTCGATAGTGTAGTAGTAGTGATAACCAGACATTGAACAACCGGCCCTAACACTTCTAATACTAACGGCGCGTTTACATTAGACAAGGCTGTCAAGACAATGAAGAAATACGTATTAGTTGTCAAAAACGCTGATAACTGTCTCCGTGATGTAGGCGCCCTGACAATAGTTAAGACAATTCATTTTGAGCAAAATGTCGAACGCGAACGTTGAGTTATAAGTTGCAGAAATACGCGAGCTATTTATGCAAAAAAACTTAAAAAAAATAATAAAGAAGAGACAAAGTTACATATACATCAACGTCTTTTCAGTTATTATAGTTCTTTTGGTGAGAATTTCTCTTCTTTCTTGCACAAGACGTCAAAATTATTGTCTGCATACGTCAAATCACTGTCCGATTTACTGTCTTCAAAATTGTCAAGACAGTGATTGAGACAATTGGACAAGTATGCAAGAATCTGCCATACCTAAACAAAAGCGTCAGCGTTGTCTGGCTGTCAAAAAATTCTCATGCCCATACAATTTGTATGAAGCATACCGAAACAACGCGGCCTCAACGCTGAGCGGTTGGAAAATCCTATTTTGACAGGGCGTTAGGTATTGAAGTTGGCTGCAGAAAACGGCGAAACTGTCATTTTCGTGTTACACACAAACAAGACTATGCTTATTGTTGGTGTTAGTTCTGCATTTGACGTAGCGTTGACGCTTTTGTTAAGGTATGGCGCTTCGGCGCTAACGCTAGGCGTCTGAAACCGCTCCGCACAGCGCTTTTGTTTAGGTATGGCAGTATTAGGGAAAAGTGGGCATGTATTGCTATTGTCATGACAGTATTGTCCGATGTAAACCCTAACGCTAGGCGTACATTGCATCTGATAGGCCAACCGATTTCTGCCGAACAATTGGACCGTCCGAACTGATGCGCACACTTAACCAGATTAAAATGTGTCAAAATATTTCACTGCTTACAAAATTGTACACACAAATCTAGTTTTCATTACAATTTTGTATGCAGTGAAATATTTTGATACATTTTAATTGACATACTCTAAACATATGATTTTATATTTAATTTTTTCTGTTTTTACACCCAATAAGTTAATTTTTCGCAGTTCATTTTGGTACTCTTCACCTGACATCGGACGAGAAAAACAAACATGTTTGAATTTATCGTCACTGACGGATGTCAACGGCCGAGCACAGTTCGCCCGATGCCGGCTGCAGTGTGCGCGTAGCGTAAGTAAGTAGTAACGCGTAGGGATGCAAGTCAAAAAAATACATCGATGTTTTTTTCGATTCGATACATCGAAATATAGCATCGATAGATATCGATGTATTGTATAAAAATATCGATATTTTCGATGCATTGAATGAAAATATCAGCAGTTTCTTTCAAATAAAAATATACAACAAGAAAATGAAACAATCGTAACTTCGATAAGTGTATAACTCACAGTGAAATGTATTAATTGATTTAAAAGGTTATAAATCTCAATTGTTTTCTGTCCTTTGAGAAGCCTCTTGAATAAAATTTTCGGAAGGTACGGAAGTGGCCACAATTTTTAAATGTTTATAAGCATATTAAAATATTAGTGCGATTCATAAAACGTCGCAAAGTGGCATTTTTGGCGAAGTGCCAATGTTGCGAATAAAGTTGTATGAACAATTTATCGCAACTACGGATTGGAAATGCAAAATTTTTTTAAAAAGCAGCGCGTTAGAGAAGATAAAAGTTTTTACAATTATCACGCCTATTCTGCAACACTTTCGTATTCGGATTTTGCTACGAATCGTAGAAATGGTATGGAACTTTCGAAATTCGTAACAACGGCATGCCTAAAAACGAACGAGTAAGAAATTGACAGTTTTTTTTGCATAATTTTGTACGAAAACAATTCTGTGTCGGAAGCAAGATAAAAATTAAGCAAAAAGATGTAAATCGATGTGTTTGCAGGTAATATTAGTGGTGTTCTTTGTAAAAGATAAATTTTCCTTTAGCATACACGTATATTTTTATCCCCTTCTTTATATAAACGAACAAAAAACAATCTTTGTTGCCCCTTATCGAGAAACTTGGGTCCGGTTTAGTTATTTGTACAATGATTTTCGGTTGTTGTGTCCAATACCATAACCCGAATGCAAAAACCTTAACATATACGTGTAATCAAAGATTAAATTCTTATTTAAAATAAATGTTTAAAATATCCGACCATTAGTTTATTAATAAATTCGGTTTGCACTATGCACTTTTTTGCAAATGTCGATGTGGGTTCTGCCCAAAAATACTGTGGATGGCGTAGCCCGAGTGATATGCACAAGAAATGTTGTATATCCTTGACAAGCGGAAGCCCCTCTTCTCCGGCAACACAGAAAGGAGGATTTTACTTAAAACTTACCTTTACCGATGATATTATGGGCCAAAAACAGAGAGATAGCCGATTTAGCAGCACATGTGCCCGACTAAAGACCTGTCCTGATCCAAATCAATCGATACACCGCTTTCTAATCCCATTTGACAATGTGTTTTCACTTATTTGACGACAAATGCCACTGAATTTGACATAGTGAAAATCAGCTTTTAGTAAGGGTTAAGGCTCCGTTATGCATACTTGGCATTGCTTGAGAGTTGTCACATAAGGAATCTGTTAAATGAGCTTCGCTTGTAAGCGGTTACCCAACGCACAGCATTACATACGTAAAAGTCTGTTGGTTTTTGATTTCTACGTAAAAATGGTATAGCAGTGCATGCAATGCCAAGTATGCATAACAGAGCCTTTATAGTCGTTAAGCGCGGACGAAGGCAAAAGCAAGCGCAACAGGTGGTGGATATAACAAAGTGCATGTTTTTAATGGCTTGAAATAAGCTGTTATTGCATTAACTGGATTGGGAACCAGTTCTTCAGGCATAGGAGAAGTTCTGGCTTGTGGTTCAACAATTCAACCAGAAGTGATAGAGATGCGCCCATGGTTACTATGCCCGACATCTCCGCTTATCTTTGTGAAATCGTTACCATAGCGTGCTCTTACTCCACTGCTATAATTGCAAATGCTATAGAATCCATCGTTTCCTTCGAAATATGTAAAATCAAAAAATTTTACTATAAATAAGAACTTCATGAGTTTTTTTTGAAGCGAAAACTTCTTTAGCGGCGGGAGTGATTTGAAACTCGTTGAAACGAAAAAAGTGACAACAACAGCAAAAACAATAGGCTTTTGTATGTTATTTGCCATTAAGTGTGTAGTTATGTATGTATGTCTCATAGAATTTCAGCGAAGTCTCGAAGTCAAATTGCAGTGATTTTGTTTTTGTTTTCTTCGCTTTTATTGTCGCCTTGCCGGCGGCGCCACAATGCAGCCATACGTATGTATGTACATACATATGTACGTATAGATAGATAGATAGATTAAGTAGAGGTATGCACTGTGACCAGAGGATATATTGTGCCCTCGACTGTTTAGAGTACCTCATCTAATCCCAGAGAACCCAAAAATTTAAGGAGATCTCCGGGGGTTAGCGATTGTATGACTTTCTCACTTGGCCAGTGTTGGCCTAGGTGTCTCTCCCGTCTTCTAGCATCTGCCTCGCATTCGCATTCGCGAAGCAGTTGCAGGGGGGTCTCCTCAGTCACATCGCAGAACCGACATAGGTCGTTAGACCAGATCCCCAACTTGTGCAGGTGACCTTTCAGTCTGCAGTGACCCGTCAGAAAGCCTGCCAATATCCTTATCCTCTTTATGGGGAGGTTTATTATTGCTCTATACCCTGTAAGGTTGTAACCTCCCAGTAGGCTCTTAGCCTGGCGTAGGCCTACCATTTTACGCCAGTGCTGATTCCTTACTGTGTTCCTCTCCTTCCTGAGCTCTTCCTTGATTGTACTAGGACTAATCGCTATGAAGGGCTCAGGCCCTATAGGCGACGGGGCGGCTGCCGTCCTAGCTAGTCGGTCCGCTTCCTCATTGCCGACAACTCCTACGTGACCTGGCACCCAAATTAATTGGATGTCGATGTACTCCGCCAGGGCGTTGAGCTTGATGAGAGTGCCTTGAGTGCTGCCTTTCGCTTGAAAGATACTACGGGTACCGAAAGCTTTAGCATTGGACCGTGGACGCCTGCCCCAATACCGTCGGGAGTTTTGGAGCCATCTTTATACCATTGCATTGAGCTCGCTTGTATCTGCCTCTCCATAAGAGAGGTGCTCCAAGTCAACTTGGTGCAAAGCACTATTTTGAATTTCCTGTCAAAGTTAACTAAATTTGGCCTGTCGTCTCTGGGGAGCAGCGCTAATGGAATTTGGGAGCCTAGCTTGTCTCTGTTCCTTTATGGTAGGACTTTACCTCTACTAAAGCATTCTCTTGCGAAGTTTAATAGAGTTCGCTTTGCTGCCTGTTCTATGGTAAGGTGCAGCGGCTCGAGCATCACCTCCAGCGCCGCCGTCGGGCATGTTCGCATTGCCCCCGTGATGCATACACACGCCAGACGTTGAAGCCGTTGCAAGGGTGGTTCTCGAGACCCACGCTACTGCCCCATAAGTAACTATTGGTCTAACTATCATGGTATACATCCATCTCAGGATCTTGGGACTACAGCCCCAAGACTTCCCTGCCAGATGTTTGCATTCCATTAGTGCCCTCGTGGCTATGGAAGTGATCGCGTCTACATGCGCCTTCCACAGAAGTCTGGAATTTAGTATTAATCCTAGGTACTTGACTTTTGGGGCGACGTTGACTGCGACCCCATTCAAAGTGATGTTCGTCATACCTGGGAGTTTTCTTCTTCTTCTATAAAAGGGGACGATAACGGTTTTGGAGAGGTTGATGCTCAGGCCCATACTCAAGCACCAGCCTCTTGCTAGGTTTAGTCCCCTTAGAATGTCATCCGCACAGCCTTGATAGCGGATGCCATTGTCAGTGAAAGTCCGTAGAAGTTCATCCACAATTAAGCTCCACAAAAGAGGGGATAAAACTCCTCCCTGTGGGCAACTTCTTGCAGTTTGTAGCTGTATAACGCCATCCCCGATGCCGGTTTCAGCTATCCTCGTGTTCAGTAACCTGACTATCCACCTGCGGATGGTTGCCTGCACATGACGTTTTTCAAGCGCCCGGTCGACACTACCGTGAGAGGTGCTGTCAAACGCCCCCTCAATGTCGATGAAGGCACAGAATACTGTCTCCCCACACTCAAGAGCACCTTGCATTTCCGTGGACAGGGCGTATAGTGCAGGGTCCTTGCCACTCTGTAGGCATGTTGGTCAGGGTGTAAAGACGCCACATTAAGTGTGTTGTTCCTGATTTCATGGTCGATTACCTTCTCCTTGCTTTTAGCAAAAAGGAGGTTAGACTTATCGGCCTGAAGGATTTAGCGAGAGAGTAATCCCTCTTACCTATCTTCGGGATAAATATAATCCGAGCCCTCGTCCACATCCCCGAGGCTAGGAGTCCAAAGCCCAACAGACCGATCGGTGGGTGAATAGACTTCTAGCCAGCTTCCAGTCTGCTGGGGATGGCCTAGTCCGTTGGCATGGTACCTCCCCCGAGGTCGGAGTGGCATCCGGGCAGTGGGCCGAGAGCAGGGCAAGCGCCCTCTCTTTATTGTTTCCTGAGTAGGTATCATTAGCTAGCCGGATTGCTAGTCTTGTGTCAGTATGATCCCTCGCCAAGGCCTTATGCAGTCTAGCGGCTGCAGGAGTCGATGTGATAGAATTTACTGAAGCTGCCCCGTTTGGCCTTTCTGATCTCTTTACTGTAATTAGTTAAACTGACTGAATACACCGCCCAAAGCCCTGTACGCTTTGCCCTATTAAAAAGGTCTCGTACATGCTTTTTGAGCACCGATAGCTTTCGAGACCACCATTTGGGCTGTATCTTCCCTTTTGGTTTCGCCTCGGGGCAGCTGGAGTGAAATACATCCATAATCGCGTCATTCAAGTCGTTAACGGTGTTCTCTAACCTCATATGATCGTGCCTGTTCTTGGACTGTATTTCAGTCAAGTTTGACTTTAAATTTTCGCTGTACCGCTCCCAGTCAGTTTTCCTGGGGTTCCTAATTGCTCGGTTTGTTCTGACCTCTTACTCCTAGCACAAATTCAATAAGCCTGTGGTCCGATAGTGATGGTTCTGAGGAGACCCCCCACTGGGTGACCAGAGGACTAGCCAATCTGTTGCTAAGCGTGATGTCCAGTACCTCTTTCCTAGCCCTCGTGAAAAATGTCGGTGTTTGGCCAACATTGTGGATGCTAAGTTCCTCGCTCAAAATGTACTCTAAGAAACACTCACCTCTGCCGTTTGTGTCCGTGCTGCGCCATTCAACATTGTGCGCGTTCGCATCGCACCCCACTATAAGGTGGAGCCGTCTCCTCCTGCAGTACACCACTAACCTCTGTACCTCTTGTGGTGGGGAATAGCTGCTGTTTCCCGGAAAGTAGGCCACAGCGAAAACCACCTCGAAGTTCCTATCGCGAATGCACAGCGACGTCTGCACTGCGACTAGGTCCTGTGTTAAAAATTCTGTAATGCAAAAATAATCAATATTTTCCTTAAGCACTACACAGGCACTGGGCCTCTTACAAGAGAGGTCCTATGTTAGGTTAGGTTATCCTGGCCGCCCTCATCCATATAGGAAAAGGGCACACTTAGGCCTCCATGGGCCCATTGTGATGCCATATTTGAGACTCCTCCTCCTACCTCAGAAATGGAACCAATTTGTTGCTCTGATGAAGCGAATAAAATCGTAGATACTGGCCGAATCCAGCTCAGCTAGACACTCAAAAGAATAGCGGAGGAGCGAGCGTCAACGAGCCCTTGCCAAAGCGGGACAGTGCCATAGGTAATGCTCCACGCTTTCGATTTCCTCTTCATCGCGGCAGCTACGAAAGTAATCGTTTGGCTGCAGACCCATCCTGGCAGCGTGTGTCCGCATAAGGCAGTGCCCGGTGAGAATTCCAATAACATGGCGGAGCATTGGTCGCTCCAAACTGAAGAGAGGCCAAGATCGACGCTTATTTAACCTAGGCCTTATGTGTATCGCTATCCTGCTCGTGGGCTCTGCAGACATTTTGCATTTGCCCGTTCGATAAAGTTATTCTGCAGCCAGAGTTTACAAGAAGATAGCGGTGTACCCGCATTACGAGCGGTACTGATGGTAGACAGTTGGGTTCCTTTCCGGGCCAGCTCGTCCGCAGCACAGTTGCCAGGTATGTCTCTATGACCTGGCACCCATGCGAGTTGGTGCAGGGTACGTATTGTGATGTAAGGCGCACAGTTCACACCGAAGGTCACGGTTTTCAATTTGTAATCGTGTATGGGACTATTTGTTTCTGAACGAAATACAATTTGTTGATAATCTTGGTCGCCTTCGTGTAGAAGTATTTGACGATACATTTTCTCGACATCGCTATTGAAAACGAACTTATACGTGCGCCATTTGAGTATCAATAGCATCAGGTCGGGTTGGAGGGTGGGTCCTGTACAGAGGACATCATTGAGAGAGTAACCTGACCCTGACTTCTTAGATGCATTGAAGACGACTCTTAACTTTGCCGTTTTCTTTTCGGGTTTTACCACCGCATGGTGAAGGAGATAGAACGCCCAAAATTTTTCTCCTGAGGCGCTTTCATATGGAGTTGTTACTTCCATATGGCTAAGGGTTGCATATTCCTCTAACACGTTGTCGTAAAGAGGTTTAAGATCAGTTTTTTTAAGAAGACTTCTCTCCATGCTGAGAAATTGTTGGAGATCTGAGGTACGAGACTGGCCTAAAGCGATTTTTTCCAGAAAACTTGGTTTGAAAGGGAGCCGGACCACATAACGACCATCGGGAGCTCTTGTGGTTGTAGACTTGAACAAATTTTCACACATTTCATGTTCGGGATTGGCTATTTTGGGTTTTGGAACTTCTTCAAGTTCCCGGAATCTTCGGAGTTGGGAATCTAGGCGCTCATTCGAGATTTGTTCTACCTGAGTTGAGAAGCACGATACCTTTTCGGGGATTTGACCACTCAGTATCCAGCCAAATATCGTGTTTTGAGCTAACAAGTTCTTCGAGAGTTTTTCAATGCCTTCGAGAATTATTTGAGGGATAAAGTCACTGCCAATGACTAGGTCAATTTGAGATGGGGAGTGGCTGTTAGGATCGGCTAGCTTGAGATGAGCCCATTTTTGTTGTTGTTCCAGAGTTGGCTGGAATTTGGGTAGCATTTGGTTAGTTGCGGTAACACAATTGCCTGAGCTTTTATTTTTGTGGTCAAATCCGCTGACGCTAAGACTAGGGAGCATAATTTGTTCGAGGTTTGAACCACTTCCGCCCATTCCCGAGATTTCGAAATTAGCGGTTTGGCATGATAGTCTTAGCTTCTGTTGAGCTTTTGAGGAAATTAAGCTCCTTTCTAACCCCTGATCAATGAGGGCTCTTTGTTTGAAAATCTCGCCCCTGTGTTCTAATGGCACTATCGCCGTGGGGAGCAGGACTTTGCTTTCATTTTCAGAGTAAAATGATTGTACCCTTGTTGTTTGGGAGCTCGAAGGTTGCTCCTCTTCACTTGTTTGGTCTGGAGCGTGCGGGGTTTGTTTTGTGGACGTTGTCATTCCTACTTGTAAGGTAGTCCTTTGGACTCTATGCTGTTTTTTATTCGGCGTGGGGCCTTAGCTGTCATGTAGCACTGAATTATGCCGTTCTTTACAGTGAAAGCAAGTCTGAGTGCTTGGCCACTCTTTAATTGTGTGTCACTGGGAGATACAGTTAAAACACATATTATGATCTTTAATAAATTGTCTGCGATCCCCGATTGGTATTTTTTTGTATTTAAGGCCGCTCCAAAGCGAATGAGTCGAAGTTTTGCACATTGGACATTTGTGCATTGTTCGCTGTTCTGTCATATGAGAATGAATTTGTGACAGAGATTTATTATGGGTGTTTTGTGAATGGGCTGGTTTAAAATGGGGTATGTTATGAGAAGGAGGTGGCCTAGAGAAGTGGTTATTATTTTGAGAGGTGGGTTTTGATTTGGCTGGACGCCACTGATCAACCCATCCGACCACCTCGTACCTAGTAGTTAAGAATTGGTTCATTTGAGACCAGTTGGGAAGATCCTTCCTGGAACTAAGGGACTGTTCCTATAGGGATACTGTGTTTTCAGGAAGCTTTGAAGTAACGAGATATATTAAGATTGGGTCCCAGCTTTCAGTCGAAACTTGCTGGGTGGGGAGGATTTGGAGGCAGTCATTTACAGAGGACTGCAATCTCTGTACATCCTCACTGTTTTCTGTTATAATTGGCTTTAAATTCATGAGGATTCGTATTTAGTTGTCTACAAGTTTCCTTTTGTTCTCATATCGAGATTTAAGAGCTTCCCACGCCAAATTAAAATTATCGTCACTCAGGGCGAATTGCTTGACAATTTGGCCGGCTTTGCCTTGAGTCTTGTACCTGAGATGGTAAAATTTTTGAACCTGAGAGAGTTTTGGGCAAGCACAAATGCTTGAAACTAAACAGGATGACTTTTCGTTTTGAAAGTGTCCGAGAGAGGGATTCGAGTGAGGGTGAGAAAATGTTAATGATTGAACTGTGTAGCGACTCCACAGAGAATGATGCAATTCCAAGTGGGTCGCCTCAGAGAGTTTTTAAATGTATAAATTATAAGCAGTGCGTAATATAAATGACTGTAATCACGAAATGTAATCAATATATATATATATATATAAACCAGCTATTTCGGACGAGCGTTCGCGTGCGTTGCAGGTAGCATTAAAGTATTCGAAATGACCTAGTAGTAAGATTTTAAGTGGTTTGGCTTTAATAGCTTCAGAAAGACGTGTGCTTTTAATACCGAGAAAACCGAGAGATATCAAAATAATTTTAATTTTATTGTTAACAAGTGTCGAATCGTTCCACTGTACCCGCTTTGTTTGTATATGCTCACGTCAATACAATTTTTAATTTTTATTTATGGAAAACACTGTATCGCGATATACGTATCTATGTACTTAAGTATGTGTGTAGAAATGTACTATTTTATTTAGTGGGCGCACTATGGAATGTATGTATATACGACACTTTGCCGCACTAGGTAATATATATGTATAAATGTAGGTATAT
This sequence comes from Rhagoletis pomonella, assembly GCF_013731165.1. Taxonomy (NCBI): domain Eukaryota; kingdom Metazoa; phylum Arthropoda; class Insecta; order Diptera; family Tephritidae; genus Rhagoletis; species Rhagoletis pomonella. The sequence continues at coordinate 26,260,227 of NW_023458557.1, read as the reverse complement.
ATATCGGGTTCGAGCAAGGCAAATATTTGTGGAATTTTACACCCGAGTAGGTGTTTATGCTTTTATTTTATTTTTTTCGAAACCGTTTTCTTTTGGGGCTAGAAACTATCGCTGTTTTTTTTAGGCTTATGTAATATGTACATATGTATATAGTATACTAATGCATATATATGTGGGCATATGTATTTGTAGCTGTGACGAGAGAGGCTCCGCTTCATCAGATGGTAATAGTAAGGCGAGCCTACTGAGAGAAAGGAGAGGTCCTAAATTACCTTCTTCCTGTTATGGTTGAGGCCCCTCACCTGGCCTCTGTAAGTCCACGGCTCTTGGATCAGTAGGATGCCCAGGTCATCCGTGGCGAACCTGCTGGCGATGACCACCGAAGCAGCCACCGCGTGATGCAAGTTGACCTGGGCTACTTCCAAGTGTCGCGGATTCATAGATAGGGCTCGTCAAGGTCGGAGAGCTGTAGTTCGCTCTCGTTCCGCTTGTCAAGCTCTAGTCGCCTCAAGTCGATGCCTCATAGCATCTCCTGCGTGGAGGGCACGTATTCCGCTGAGGTAGTGGGGGCGGTAGGCACGGTCGTGTTTGCAAGAGCTGGTGTCTCTGGGAGGAGTGGCTGCTCAGCCGGTAAGCCCGAGGTCGACTCGGTCGTTTGGGCAGCAGAGGAACCGGCGTCAGCGTCGATTTGAGTCTCCTGCGCCTCCGACTCCTTGCTGCCTGTCGCCTTTTGTCGCCACGCCCTCACCTTGACGAAGTTGAACCTATAGTTCACGTTAAAGTCAGCTCTCTTGACGCCTAGGAATAGCCTGAGCTCGTTATCTTCAGTGGTGCTGGACACTACTTTCCACGCAGAAGTGGGGATACCCTCGTTCTGTGCTTTTAGTAGCCCCAGCGCAAACTCGGCACATTTGTCGGCGCTCCTTGGGAGGAACACCGTGATGTTATGCACTGGAGGGATATCGTCCCCTCTCTTCCTATACATCTCGGGTTCCTTCCAACCCTCAAGTGCTGGTGCCTTCTCCACCAGCCAGAATGCCAGGGGGTGCGACCATCCTTTGAAGACCTCGTCCATGTTGGCATCTTGGAGCTTGGTTAGGTCCTCTGAGCTCAAGGCAGCAGCAGGGTACTCACACGGCAGCTCCGCTACCCGGATGCCTTTGAGGGTATCCGAGTAGCTGGAATGCTGGGTGGCACCCCCCTACGCCTGTCCTTGCCCGGTCGGCCCAGCCAGGCTCCTAGGCCATGAATTCGGAGGAGGTGGCTGATCCCGCTGCAGTTTGGTGCTTGGTGGCTCAGGCGGAGTAATTTGATTGCTCCCTCTCTTGACTGCGTCCCCTTTGTTGTAGCCTGGGGGTTCCCCGCTTCTCCGCCATTCGCCAGGTGCGGATCTGTGCTGCTGTTGTCGCTGTGGCCCGCTTCTCTGCTTTGCAGCAGGTAAGTGTGCCTGTTTATTGGGCCCACTCTTCCACGTATCCGGTGACAGAATGCCTGAGCGATGCCGGCTTTTGAAGCGGTGACTACCCTCGGTACGGAGGCTGCTCTCTGATATTGCTCTTTCTGTGTGCCTGAAAAGGGAAATGCCGGGCCGGTGTTCCGGCCGGTCTAGTTCGGCAGATGAATCATATAAATCTAACACATCTTGATTTGCGCAAGTACCTTTTTTCCCTGTGTCCTGCTACAGGAGGCCTCTTCACTGGTGCCTGGATGTTCGTCATCCCTCGCATTCTCAATGAACAGCGATGCTTCCTCTGCTGTTAGCTGGTCCAAGAAGCTGCTCTTGCGCCTGACGCTCTTAGAGCCTTCTAGCGTGTTGCTGCTTGGCGTTTCTGGTGTGCGTGTAATAGCTCTTGCTGTTGTTACAGCTGGTGCTATTGTGCCCGCCGCCGCTGGTGGCGCGGGTGTTGTAGTAGACGTGGTTGTTGCTATAGTTGCTGTTGTTGTTTTGCTGTTTTTTTTGTTTGTTGTAATCATCTTTTTCGTACGACCGCCTGCTCGACGAGGCGAGCTCAGCAGTCTGAGGTTTAGTAGGGGATCTCCAAAGTCCGCCGCGCCAGTGCCCCTTGTCGCGGTAGGGCCACCGTTACTCTACGATGCGACCCGGTGTCGGAAGCGCGCCGTTATAATACAGCCGGTTTATACCCTCCTGACTGCAAACAGTCCAATAGGCACGGTGTCGCTTAAAACCTTGGATTAGGAGGTGGCAGTTCTGGGTCACTGTTCTCCAGCGGCCTAAATCTGAAGGGAAGGCAGCGCGGAGGCTTTCACATCCGCGTTACCTCAGACCAGAAGAGGACGACTGGTTAGTGATTCAGCTAAGCACCTGAACCAACGACAAGGTGCCTGCCCTCGCGATGGATATGTACGTATGTTAAGCTAGCCAATGCGCGTCTGTGTGGTTATGTGCGGACGTGGAGTCTACGTGCGTAAATATGTCAGTGCATAGAATTCAAGCGACGGGTTGCAGTCAAATCGATGTGATTTTGTTTTTGTTTTCGTCGCTTTGCCGGCCGCTCATATGTGTGTATGTTTGTACGTGTGTTAAGCTACAAAGCAAAAACACGACTAGGTGCTCCATGCACTCATGCAAAGAGTATCCCTAAGGTACAAGGAGTACCCAAAATTAACCAATATGCATATCTTCACTTGAAATGCAAAAATACGTAACATCTCCGTAAATGAAATGGAAAAAGTATATATTATATATTATTATATTTTATTTATTTTTCATAGAATGATGTGGAGAGTTGTAAATCGATGGAAACCATCATATAAATCCAAAAGTGAATTTTGAATTTTTTACTAGTTATGACTTTCTGTATTTCAACGATGATATTTGTTACGTCCATTTGCATTTCAGGTGACGATATAAAAATGCGGTCCAATTAACATTGCGATGTCCTATGGCAGGACCATATACTCCAGCTCTGCATTAGAGACACGAGTTGGGCCGCTACTGCATCACAGAGGAACATTTTGTAAGTGTGTGCTGCAATATATCACAAATGGAGCACATTGTCCAACGATTTTTGCAGAATGGCCAATAAGCTGATAAAAGTTCGCATGTTGTGTGCTCATTTATGGCTGGAGTTCTCTGATTCTCCCAAAACTGGCGAAGAAATCATAAGAAAAGCAGCGGCATCAATACGACACAACAATATTTCTCCACAGGTGGTACCAATAGATCGCAGGACATCCTCGATAGCCTGATAAAACCGTAATGGTAAAGCGTGACCATTTTCCTCTGGTATCTGCTTGTGCGATAACGAGGTCATTTGGTGAGATCGTATACGCTCAACAGCTACATCTCCTTTCAAAAATTAAAATAAATAAATAAAAGTAAATAAAAGTATAGAAAAATTTTTCGGAGAGCAACAGTATCCATCCGTAACTGAGTTGCAAGCTGAATTTCAAAGGCTGCATCTGAATCGACTTGAAACAATTGAGAAAATATTGTATGATGTTCACCCCTATTCTGCAACACTTTCGTATTCGGATTTTGCTACGATTCGTAGGAATGGTATGCTGCAATCCGAATCGTATCCTGAACTTTCGAAATTCGTAACAATGGCATGCCTAACAACGAAGGAGTAAGCTTTTTTGCGTAATTTTGTACGAAAACAATTCTTTGTCGGAGGCGAGATAAAAGATGTAAATCGATGTGTGTTTGCAGGAAATATTAGTGGTGTTTATTTAAACAGATAAATTTGCCTTTCGCATATACGTATATTTTTTATCCCCTGCTTTATATAAACGAGCAAAAAATAATCTTTGCTTCCCCTTATCGAGAAACTTGGGTCCGGTTTAATTATTTATACAATGATTTTCGGTTGTTGTGTCCTGTGTTACTGTTCTCGCATAACCCGAATTCAAAAACCATAACATACACGTGTAATCAAAGGATTAAACCTTTATTTAAAATATATGTTTCAAATTATTAATAAATTCGGTTTGCACTACGCACTTTTTTCAAATTTCGATGTGGGTTCTGCGCAAAAATACTGTGATATGCACAAGAAATATTGTATACCTTTGACATGCGGTAACCTTTCTCCGGCAACACAGAAAAGAGAATTATACTTAGTAAGATTTATGATCCCTAAGCGCGACCGAAGGCAGAAGCAAGCGCAACGGGTGGTGGACCTAACAAAATGCATGTTTTCAATGGCTTGGAAGAAGCTGTTATTGTATTAACTGGATTGGGAACCAGTTCTGCAGGCATAGGAAGAGTTCTGGCTTGTGGTTCAACAATTCAACCAGAAGCTGACATAGATGCGCCCATGGTTACTATGCCCGGCAGCTCCGCATACCTTTGTGAGTCCATTGCCATAGCGCGCTCTTACTCTGCTGCTATAACTGCAAAAGCATCAGAATCCATAATTTTCCTCAAAATATTTAAAATCAGTCAATTTTAATAAACACAAGCAGATGGCGAGTGTTTTTTAATTCCTTTCCACTTTGTTTTCCTTCATACAGCTGAGTTCGAAAAACAACTGATACCTGGCAATGCTGCACATTTTTCCGCAAAGGTTGCGGCATGACGATTTTTCGTTTTTGGTAACGTAGCTACGAATTACGAATTACGAAAATTCGTGTTCTAGAATAAGGGTGGTTATAATACAAGCAAAGGGTTGACACTGTTTATCTTCAATTGCTAAAGCTTACGCGTTCACGTACAGGAGCTTTTAGAGACGTGGGTGGATAATGAGAGAGCTTTAGACATTCCTAATATTGATAAAGTAATTCAATTTAAAAGTCCAATGACGAGAGCAGGCGGAGCTGTAATAAACCATAACACACATGAGGAGCTCGTATAGTTCTCCACAAGTTGAGCTCAATGCACAAAAACTTGAATCAATCACCCCTATTCTGCAACTCTTTCGTATTCGGATTTTGCTACGAATCGTAGAAATAGTATGCTACAATCCGAACCTTATTTTCGAACTTTCGAAATTCGTAACAATGGCATGCCTAAAACCAATCGAGTAAGTTTTTTTGCGTAATTTTGTACGACAACAATTCTATGTCGGAGACGAGGTAAAAGATGTAAATCGATGTCTGTTTGCAGGAAATATTAATGGTGTTCATTTAAACAGATCAATTTGCCTTTCGCATATACGTATATTTTTATCCACTGCTTTATACCTATAAAGAAGCAAAAAAGAATGTTATCGAGAAACTTGGGTCCGTTTTAGTTATTTGTACAATGATGTTCGGCTGTTGTGTGCAAACGCATAACCCGGATCCAAAAGCTTTAACATACACGTGTAATCAAAGGATTAAGCTTTTATTTAAAATAAATGTTTCAAATCTCCGACCTCCAACTTATTAATAAAGTTCGTTTGCACTATGCACTTTTTTTGTAAATTTTGATGTGGGTTCTGCGCAAAAATACAGTGGATGGCGTAGACGGTGTGATATGCACAAGAAATGTTGCATACAGCTCCGCATATCTTTGTGCATTCACTCCCATAGCGCGCTGTTACTCTGCTACTATAATTGCAAATGCAATAGAATCCATGTTTCATTCAAAATATGTAAAATCAAACAATTTGGGTTGGGGAGGCGGTGGAAGGGGCGTGAGCCCCTCAACACCCTCTATACGAAAGGGGATGAGCCGCGCATCATGAAAAGCCACCTCTTCGCCCCCTCGGTCGCATTTAGGGGATACAATTATAGTACAATTTCAAAATTTTCTTTTTAAAATAGAATTACAATTTATTTAAATAAATATGTCTTAACAATTTGAATGTTGAATCAATAATAATTTTTCAGCAATGAAATTTCTCTGAATGTAAAATCATCAACAGAAACAAAAACTATTTCTTATCAAAGACTTAAAGTGTGTGTACATATATATTTGCATCAACTTATGACACTACAAATACTCCCCCTACAAATCAAGCAGAAAGTGATATTGTATAAATGTTGCTAATTTCAAAGATTGTATTTTTAATGTAAAGAAAATGTGACTCGTTTCTTTGGTGTACTATGTATATTAATATTTGGTTTGTGTTTCGTGTATGCAGGTTTAATTCGATCGATTGATATATTCTTGGATTCTCCATTTATAAGTATTTTAAAAAAACTTCAAATTCTTCACAATAACTTCAAAAGGTCCCTCATAAGGGCAGCTTAAACCAGGTTTTTTATTCATAATTTTAACAAAAACCTGTTTACATGTTCTTAAACTGCTTGGCATAAAACATTTTTCCGAAGTAACATGATGTGATAAATTTGAACGAGAGTTTTTAAAATAACTTTTTAATTTAGTTAAGAAGTCTGTGTTATTGAAATCCTTCTGAGTATCAGTAACAAGTTCACCTGGTAATCGTAAATTTTGACCGTAAACCATTTCCGAAGGAGTTGCCCCTAAATCTTCTTTAAAACAAGAACGCAAACCTAATAAAATTATAGGTAGTTCTTCTGACCTTGATGTACCACGAGCAACAATTGAAGCTTTCAATTGCCGATGGAACCGTTCTGTCATTCCATTTGCCTGAGGATGATATGCGGAAGTTGTAATTAGCTCACTTCCAATATACTTCGCCAGCTCACGGAAGATGTTTGAAGTAAACTGAACTCCTTGATCACTTGTTATATGAGTCCGTACCCCAAAACGTGGAATATATTGCTGAATAAATTTTTGAACAATAGATTTTGCTGTAGCATCTCTTAAAGGATAAGCTTCAGGCCAACGCGTATTTCTATCAATGATTGTTAAGATATATCTAAATCCATTTGACATTGGTAACGGACCTACAATATCTGTATGTATATGTTCAAATCTGCCCTTAGGAATTTCTATTTTTGAAACTGGAGACTTAAATGTCTAAAAACTTTCAACTTTTGACAATCAATACATGTTTTTGCCCATTCATTTACCTCTTTCCTCATAAAAGGCCAGAAATATTTAGAAGTTAACAACCCCCGCGAAGCCCTGATACCTGGATGACTTATACTATGCAATTTATCAAATATTTCTCTCCGTAAACTATTTGGTATGTAAGGCCTAGTAGTCCCATTGTTTTCTTCACAATATATGTTAAAATTCAAAAATGGTATTATAATTTCCACTATCTTATAGGGACACGGAGAATTTTGAATAAGACTTTTCAATTCATCGTTTTTCATTTGTTCAGAATACAATTTTTTAAAATTAAGTTCTTGTTTTACCGCTTCAATCTCTGGAATTCTCGAAAGTGTATCTGCAACTATATTATTCTTACCGGAAATATGTTGAATATTACTAGTGAACTGCGAAATATATTCCAGATGCCTAATTTGTCTAGGACTTCTTTCAGTTTGTGAATATAAACCATAAGTTAAGGGCTTATGATAAACGTACACAATAAAATTTCTACCTTCCAAGAAATGCCTAAAATGTTTTATTGTTTCATAAATCGCTAAAAGTTCCCGATCAAATGTACTATACTTTGATTCAGCAGAAGTTAACTTCTTTGAATAAAATGCTAAAGGTTTTTTACCATACTTTGTGTGCTGTTGTAAAACTGCACCTATTGCTACGGTGGACGCATCCGTTAAAATAGAGAGCTTGGCATTACCATCAAAATTATTTAAATATACAGAAGTTGCAAATATTTTCTTCTTCTTCAAAACTAGATTTTGTTTTTGAATTCCAATTTAGATCTTTATTTTTATTCCTAACTGCATTTGTTATCATTAAATGTAAAGGACTTAAAAACTTAGCTAAATTTGGTAAGCACCGGTGATAATAATTTACAATTCCGATATATTTTTTCATTTGTTTAACGGTTTTTGGTTGTTCAAAATCGCGTATAACCTTCACCTTATCTCCTGTCGGCTTAATACCTGCATTCGAAATATTATAGCTTAAAAAATCTATCTCTGAAACACCAAAAACACATTTATTGGGTTTAATATTTAGCCCAAAGTCACTAAGTCTTTCAAAAATAATCTGAAGGTCTTTGAGGTGTTATTCTTCATCATTGCTTGCAACTAATATATCATCCAGGTATGTAAATTCAAAATCTAAGTTACCAAGGACTTCATTTATAAATCGCTGAAAAGTTTGTGCGGAATTACGAAGGCCAAAAGGCATTCTAACAAATTCGTACAATCCGAAAGGAGTGGTAATAGCAGTTTTACAAATATCTTCTTCTGACATTGGTATCTGATGATAAGCACGTACCAAATCAATTTTTGAGAAAATATGTGTATTTCGAAGGTTCATGTTTAAATCATGAATATGAGGTAGAGGATATCTATCTGGAACAGTAACAAAGTTTAACCTGCGGTAATCACCACAAGGCCGCCAATCATTAGGCTCTTTTTTGGAACAAGATGTAAAGGTGAGGCAACATGAGACGATGATGGACGACAAATGCCAGACTTAATTAAAAAATCAAATTCAGCTTTTGCGATTTTCGATTTAACTGGATCTACACGGCGAGGCTTTGTAAATGGTCACTCTCCATTACACACTATTCTGTGAACAGTTGAATGTTTAACTGGCTTAGTGTAATCAGGTTCTGATATTAAAGAGGGAAATGACCTGAGTAACTTCGTGTATTTGTCATCTATTGAAAATAATTTTGGTAATGAAACGTTCACGTAATTAGAAATCGCGTTAACTGAAATATTCGTTAAAGGGTCGACTAGACGTTTATTCTTCAAATCAACTAAAAGTCCAAATTTTGATAAGAAATCTGCTCCTATAATTGGTTTTGTGATATCAGCTATTACAAACACAAATGGGAATTCTCTTCTTATGTTTAAATTTACATTAAGTAATTTTTTGCCAAAAGTCTTAATACTACTTCCATTAGCCGCAGTTAAAAACAAGTCTGAAGGTCTCTTGAATTGCCTAAATTTTGAAGATGGTAACACCGATATGTCCGCACCACTGTCTATTAAAAAATTTAAATTGTTTCCTTTATCGTAAACGAAAAGGCGACGAGCACAAAAATTGTTTGATTGTTTTGTTGCCAAAATGATGGGTAACTTTAGTTTCGCTTTTTGTTATATGAACATGGTTGTTCACATTTTCGCGCCCTACTTCTAAACCGATAGTGAAAGCGGCATAGCCAATCACGTGATGTCGATCTATCTCTTGAACGATTTGTGCTACGAAATCGGGACTGCTTTGAAGATATTGGTTGATTTCACAGCCACACAAAAAAAAATTTGTGTTCTGACCCAAAGGTCTCACTATGTGTACTTTATGTTTTTGGGGTCGCTGAATCCGAATCCGAGGTCCATTTAACCCCATCAGTTCAGGGTGTTGATATAACCCCAGAAAACCAATATGGCGGACACCTTTTGGAAAAATTCATCGGATTCGCTTGAAACTCGTTACTCGGGGTTTTTCGGGGTCGCTAATTACGAATATGATATTATTTTTTCAAAATTCAAAATGGCGGATCCAATATGGCGGACACTTTTTGTAAAATTCGTCGGATTCGCTTGAAAATCGTTACTCAGGGGTTTTAGGGTTCGCTGAACCCGAATTCGCGGTCTATTTAACTCTATTAAAATCAGACATTTTTTCTAACCTCAAACAATGACTTTATTATTACATTCATTTAATTAAGACCAATCTTCTAAATCCTTGTACCGTCGGCATTGGCATTACCCGATGTACACCGCGGGGAGGTTGCTCGATCGGATTTTGTACATCATGTATAGCCCTAAAAAGGGCTGATTGATAAATAATAAGAATGCTGCTCCAAAAGCGGATAATATTTTAATGGATCCGCCATTTTGAATTTTCGAAAACTGACATCAAATTCGTAATCGGTGACTCCCAAAACCCCTGAGTAACGATTTTCAAGCGAATCCGATGAATTTTACAAAAATGTGTCCGCCATATTGGATCCGCCATTTTGAATTTTGAAAAAATAATATCATATTCGTAATTAGCGACCCCGAAAACCCCCGAGTAACGAGTTTCAAGCGAATCCGATGAATTTTTCCAAAAGGTGTCCGCCATATTGGTTTTCTGGGGTTATATCAAAACCCTGAACTGATGGGGTTAAATGGACCTCGGATTCGGATTCAGCGACCCCAAAAACATAACGTACACATAGTGAGACCTTTGGGTCAGAACACAAATTTTTTTTTGTGTGGCTGTGTTTTCAATTGAATTACGAATCGAGCATACCTCAACAGATAATTTTGAAAAATTTTCGCACATACTTGTTGTAATCTTAAGAAGATTTTCCATCGTCTTTTCAATGCCGTTATTAGTTTGGTGTACTGAATCAACAGAATTGATCTCACTCTTATTAATAACTTCCCATAAATCATCAGCCAACTTAACCATATTAGCTATATTGGTAGTTCCTGAAGAAATAAGAGCAACATTTAAATTTTTTGGCAGTTTTTGAAGCCAAAATTTCTTAAGAAGATCTGTATTGAAATTTGAACCTGCGAGAATTAATAACGAGCGATATAACTCAGAAGGCTTCATATCACCCAGCTCTGTGCTATATAATATTTTTTCAAAACGTTTACTTTCACTTAAAGAAAAACGCTCAATCAAAATCCGTTTTAAATTTTCATATCTGTTACTAACTGGAGGATTTTGAATAATATCAAGCACTGTCATTATCACTTCTTGTGATAATGAAATAATTAAATATTCATATTTGGTATTATCTGATGTAATACCTTTTGAAGGAAATTGAATTTCAGAATGGACAAACCAAGCCTCGGGGTGATCTTGCCAAAAGGTTGTTAATTTAATAGAGGAAGCAGCAATTTCAGTATTTGAATGTATTATAAGTGGTTGATTTAACGGTATTGGTTGTGTCTGTGATTGAATTTGCGATGCTTGAGATGGATTTGGAGGAATATTATTGACATTAAAATCAACATTAGTTGTACGAGGTGGTGAATGAGCCATCATTTTGCAACACGAAATATAGTAAATAAATAATTGATTTTATAATAAAAATAATAAGAATAAGCTAAGATACCGGCAATAAATCTGAAAACGATATTATGATATAGGTGATTTGATTGAAACTATATTTACTGTATTTGCGATGGGAACTTGAATATCAGCAACAATGTCACAGAATATGCAGCCAAAGCTTAATGCAATTGAAGCTTGATTTTGTAATTGTATTGATTGTTGTATCAATTTGTAAAATACCGAATTTTCAGGCTTTAATAAAAATGAAATTTGCTTGCAGTAGTTTTTTTTTTACTCCAAATTGCTTTTACGAGACTCTCGTGGCGTTGTTTATATACGTTGTTGATTGATGAAAAGCTTCTTAGCGCTCTTAATTCCTATTGATTGATGAAAATCGCCATCAAAAATTATATGCACATATGGCAGGATCGCCAAAGTTAGTACAATTTCAAAATTTTCTTTTTAAAATAGAATTACAATTTATTTAAATAAATATGTCTTAACAATTTGAATGTTGAATCAATAATAATTTTTCAGCAATGAAATTTCTCTAAATGTAAAATCATGAACAGAAACAAAAACTATTTCTTAACAAGTATCAAAGACTTAGGGCCGGTTACTCAATGTCTGGTTAACACTAATCTCCGTTTAAACATCATAAGGGCCGGTTACTCAATGTCTGGTTAACACTAATCTCCGGTAAAACATCGTTATCGACGTTACCGACTCCATGTTATATGCATGGAGCCGAACACGTCGATAATGATGTTTAAACGGAGATTAGTGTTAACCAGACATTGAGTAACCGGCCCTTAAAGTGTGTGTACATATATATTTGCATCAACTTATGACACTACACAACCATCACTAAGTAGAATTTCCCTTTCTGTGTTGCCGAAGAAGAGGAGCTGAATACCTTTTGCACTCAGGGATTACAACCCTCACTAAGAACAATTCCCTTTTCTGTGTTGCCGAAGAAGACGGGCTGAACACTTTTCCCACAAATATTTCGAGAATATTTTTTGTATTTCACAATATGAGCGATACACAAAAAAACCGAACCAAACAAAAAAACAACAACAACAACAACGTAAATTGAGACCGGCACTCATAAAAAGGCGGAAGGGCAATTGCCCAGACACCATGGGGCCCATGCGATGCAGGGTCCCTGTACTAGCCACGACGTGGCCAACATCAGTGGAGAACGTAAGCCTCTGGCGATGCCGGGGTCTCGCGCATCCACAAAAGCGGAATGGAATAGGGTGCGGGAACAGAAATGGGATTTTCCCGGCACCAGTGAAGGCAAACCTGGCTTGCAGCTTGCAGCCCCAGGGGCGCTAGAGCTGATGCGCTACACCTACTGCCTTCACAATGCCTGATAACAGGCCACCACCAAGCGCAGCCATTGCTAAGCACCGGAAGGCTGCCATGAGGATCTTGAAGAGATCCGCTTTAACACCGGACCTACGTAGCAGGGCGCTGCCCTGTCACGTGGAAGAGATCCAGTCGGAAATAGCGTGGGCAATGACGGCGGTGCCTGACTATCAGCTGCCGGTGCTCGGAGAGCCACCAGCTGCGGAAAAGCGCAACAGATCGATGGAAGTTGCGCAAAACAAGTCGAAGAGGGCCAAGACGCAAGGCTCCTCTTTCGCTGAGGTAGCTAAAAATCGGATCCTCCTGGGTGTGCTCGATGAGAACCAGGAAGACGAATTGGCACTTAGAGCTCATTGGAAATAGGTTAAAGCGGAATTGGCGAACATCTCGGTTAGCGTGCTTCGAGAGCACCCCGGACCACCTCCAATATGCCGGGATGCAGGTTGGTTCCAAGGCAACGTCAAGGTCGTCGCGTGCGACGACGAAAAGTCTGCGGGCCTGTACAAGAAGGCGATGGCCACACTGGGAGAGGTCTACCCCGGAGCGATGCTACGGGCTATGGACTTCAAGGACATCCCATCCAGGCCTAGAGCAAGGACATGGCTACCGGCCAAACCTGAGAGAGTGCTTGAGATTATAAGGCTCTTTAATCCCGAGTTACCATCTCACAATTGGAAGGTGGTGCGACTAGAGCATAGCACAAAAGCGACTCGTCAGGCGGTCCTTCTGCTAAATAAGGGGTCCTTGCCACTCCTCGAAAAGACTGGGGGCGTCATTAATTACGGTGTCGACACCGTGAAGATAAGGGTGTACACGAACGCCGTGAACGCAGCAAGAGGCAACGAAGTTGAGCCGGAAGAAGACAATAGCGAGGATGAGGTGGTCGAGGAATCCAACCAGGCCAATCCGATGGACACCCTGGTTGGTGGATAAGCCTCATCTACATCCTCTGTGGGATTCGACCATATCATCCGGCAATACACAGAAGAGGAGCTGATGTCAGACGACGACGAGGCCAACTCAACAGTGGTGAAGGGGGTGGGAAGGTGCGGCCAAGATGGTTCGCGTCCTCCAGATTAATCTCCACCACAGCAAAGCAGCGTCGGCTGCACTGCTGCTCCAGCTCTCAAAAGGGGCATCAGACATTGCATCAGACAGGAGCCTGGGGTGATAGGGCATAGAATTTGCGGGCTGAAGTCGGCCCGCTACCATAGGTAAAACAAGGGCCTGCATCCTTGCAAGTACCAAACTAAAAATATTGTTTCTTCTTCAGTTCAGTGACGAGGACACCACCACCATCAGTCGAACGGACGACAGATAAGGCTTACCTCGGTGTATCTGGCACATGGCAGGTCTGTTCCAACCTTACCGGTCGAACAGTTAGTCAAGCGCTGGTGCGGGGCCCTGATTTTAGGAGGTGATGCGAATGCACACTGTAGTACATGGGGAAGCGGAGACATCAATGAGCGGGGTGAGTGACTCTTTGAATTCATACTAAAATCTAACTTAGTTATAAGCAATAGGGGTAGCGAGCCTACCTTCATAACGAAGAGCAGAAGAGAGGTCCTGGATATTACCCTCGTCTCAGAAGATGCGGAGGTTATGATCAGGAACTGGAGGGTGCTTGATGAGCATTCCTTCTCTGATCACCGCTTCATCCAATTCGACTTAGATGGGGTCCCGTCCAAGGTACCTCCCAAAAGAAATCTAAGAAAGCCGACTGGCATAAGTACAGAAAAGAGCTTGATAAGCGGCTCTCAAGAACCACACTAGCAATTCCAGGGAACTCTAGGGACCTAGATAGGCTGGCAAATCGCTTTACTACGGCGTGTGGCAAGGCTCTGGATCAGGCCTGCCCCATGGCAAAGCCGGGAGGCAAAAAGAAACCACCTTGGTGGAGTTCAGAGATTGACGAGGCCCGCAAAAATTGTCGTAGAGCCTTCAATCTCGTAAAATCCTCGGGAGGCGATATGCAATGGGAAATCTATAAGTTAAACTTGAAAGATTACAAGAAACTATTAAGGAGGAGCAAGATATCCACATGGAGGAACTTCTGCAGTGGTATACGGATTCCATACCAGCCATCAGAAGGTTCTAGGCTCAGGAAGGTTCTCTCTAGTTCACCTCGTATCGCCCCGGGATACTTGCTAAGGTCCGACGGAGCGTGGACGCAAACTGGGGAGGAATCCCTGGACCATCTTCTGAGCACGCACTTTCCAGGCGCCACCGAGCAGCCACTGAAGGAGCCAATAAGAGATAGAGGTCAACCGGTTACGGTAGACCTTATCACCAAAGAAAAACTAATGTGGGCAATAGGATCCTTCGAACCTTACAAATCTGCGGGTCCAGATGGTGTTACACCGATTCAGCTGCAGCAATCTATGAAACTAAGCTCAAAATGGCTGTATGCAATTTTTAAGGGAGTTCGCACTCTTAACTACATTCCGGAGACCTGGCAAAGGTCAAGTGTTGTCTTCATTCCTAAAGCGGGAAGAACATCCCATACTAGCGCCAAAGATTTTAGACCTATTAGTCTATCATCTTTCCAGCTCAACATAATGGAGCGACTCATTGAATCCTTTCTTAGGGAATCGGTTGCAGACAAACTTATTGCTTCGCCGCATGCCTATATGAAGGGGAAGTCCACCGGAATAGCGCTACACGAAATCGTGTCGCATATTGAGAAATCCCTTGCGATAAAGGAATACACCTTGATAGCATTCTTAGACATTGAGGGTGCTTTCAACAACCTCACACCTGAAGCAATCACATCAGCTCTAACGGGTCTGGGCATCGACTCACAGCTGGTGTCGCTTATACGACAGCCGCTAGTAGGCAGGGTCGTGCGGGCGGAACGGCTGGACAGATACGTTTGCAGGGGAACCCCGCAGGGTGGGGTCCTCTCCCCCCTTTTATGGGTCATGGCGATTAATGAATTATTGTGGTGGTTGTGAGTGGAAAATTTCCACAAACTCTATGGGACATTATGCAGGACAGACTAAGGTTAATCGAAAGATGGGCCTGGGGAAAAGGTCTGGGTGTTAACCCAGATAAAACGGTAAACTGGTGCTCTTTACAAGGAAGTACAAGATCCCCTCACTTCAGCTCCCTGCCATAGGAAATAAGATTCTGAAGCTAGGGGAGTCCGCAAAATATATAGGCGTAGTCCTGGACAAAAAGCTGAACTGGGCGCAACATATACAAGAGCGTGTTAAAAAAGCGACGGTAGCCCTCTACAGCTGTAAGGGGGCGATTGGGCGTAGCTGGGGGCTGTCTCCTAGCATCATGTACTGGCTATACACGGTAGTTGTTAGGCCCATTCTATTATATGGGGTATTGGTAGGCCAAGTCTCAACAGGAAATCTACAACTGAAGCACTCCAAAGATGCAAAGAACTGCGATGCTCTGCATCTGTGTGGCTCTGCGCACAACTCCATCGGAGGCTATGTGCGTGCTGCTCGATATTTTGCCAATTGAAATTGTTGGGATGTGTCGCCTTGAAGTTGGAGGGACACTCAGCAAAGCCACACCGCAATCTTAAAGAACGCAAATATACCGGAAACTGATTACTGTGCACCAAGGTTGAACTTCACAAAGAGGTATAGGATTTCCATTCCAGATAGAAAATTTTGGTCAGGAGGGGCTCCCGATGAAAATGGATCACTCCACCTCTACACCGATGGCTCTAAGCTAGACGGCAAGGTAGGAGGGGGGTCTTCTCAGCGCGGCTGGGGCTGGAAATATGTTTTCGCTTGCCCAATCAGTGCAGCGTCTTTCAAGCTGAGGTTGCTGCTATACAGGAAGCGGTTGAACACCTACGTACAAGAGAAGTCATTTATAACGATATCTTCATTTACTCAGGCAGTCAGGCCGCACTCAAAGCGCTCGATTCGGTCACATGCAGTTCAAAAACCGTAGCGGACTGTCGCAGATCTCTAAACGCGATGGCTGAGCAGTCTGCGCTTCACTTGGTATGGGTTCCGGGGCACCGGAACATACCAGGCAATGAAAAGGCGGACGAACTTGCAAGAGAGGGCACATCCGCTCCACTTTCGCGGGCCTGGAAGGGAGTAGGCATGCCGCTCGCTACCTGCAAGCTCATTCTAAGGGATCTGTCTCTTAAACTAGCAAGGGACAGGTGGGATAGCCTCACTACTTGCAACAACACGAAGTTTACGTGGCCAAAATGGGACAAAAAGCGGTCGAAGGATCTCCTCATGCTGAGCAGAGGGGACCTAGCGGCAGCTGTGGGTCTGCTAACAGGCCAGGTTGCTATTGGAAGGCACGCGGAGAGGTTAGGGATACCCCATAACGACTTCTGCAGAAGCTGTAGAAATGAAGAAGAGCCAGAAACCTTGCGGCACCTGTTATGCGATTGCCCCGCACTTTGTAGAAGAAGACAACGGTTTATGGGTTCAGGATTCTTTGAGGACCTAACCGACATAGCCGAAGTAGGCATACGGCAACTTCTGGGTTTCGCGAAATCCACACGATGGTTTGAGTAGGAGGGTTCTAACGATCCGCGGGGTATCACAACGGGCCCACAACCAGGGGCCTATGTGTGCTAGTGGGGTCACTGGTAGTCAATTCAACCTAACCTAACCTAGCCTTTGTGTTTCACAGCTCAGCTCAGAAATTCGCCAACATGGACCAACCGAAACTATTAATAAATTAGTGCACTGATATAGTACATATATTTTTTAACAAAGCGTAGACTCACAATTTTGTGTAAATTTTTTTGATTCAGGTCACGCATTTGGACACAGCAACCCGAAATCGTTGTACAAATAACTAAACCGTACCCATTAGTTGCATTGAAGATGCTTCACGATTTGCAGGTTTTACAGGATTTGCAGGAAAAGCTGTTTTCTCCATTAATAATCCTTATGGAAGGTGGTTACCTGGAACAGCTTCCTGTAAAAACCTGCAAATAGTTAAGCATCTGGAACGAAACTATTGTTTCCAACACACTGATGGGCTATTTTTACTTACGCGTAAAAGCACATTTAGCGCATTTAGCTCTAAATGCTACTCTAAATGTACATTTATCCATACAAAATTCGTCACCTAAATGCAACTCCATTTTTGCATTAAGAATCTAAGGCCCGTTACTCAATGTCTGGTTAACACTAATCTCCGGCTAAACATAGTTATCGACGTTAACGACTCCCTGTTATATGCAAGAAGTGGAAAACGTCGATAACGATGTTTAACCGGAGATTAGTGTTACCCAGACATTGAGTAACCGGCCCTAAATGCTAAAAGCAACCCTGTGATCTTCCAAAATTTCCACGATTCGAACTAGGAATGTTCGATATTTAAGAAAGTATCGATATCATGAATGGGTTTAATTCATTGCATGTAAAATCGATATGGCGATATATCGGGCTGAACAATATCGATATCGGAAAAATCTATGTTGAAATTCCTACTCCCAATTGATTAGAATATTAGACTTGCCTATCAACTCACCTAATTGTGTAATTTCCATCTTGTATATTTACTGAGGACCAAAACGGCATGCCGGTCGACTGAAGCGGTTTGTCAAACTTAAAAGCTAAATAAATCACACAAGCTGCAGATTAACCCTACCTTAGTATTTTCCCATATACTTTTTTGTAGATGAAAAATAAATTTCAACTTAAATATCGATATTGCGGGCAAAGCATCGATGTCTTCGATATATCGACCTTTGAATATCGATTCAAAAAATCGATTATCGTGCCATGAAATATCGATATTCAGAATAATCGATACGATATCGAACATTCCTAATTCGAACATACAGCCCTATTCCGGTTTTGCAATAGAATGACAATTGATCATCCTTCATTGTCGTGATTTTGTCATTGTCGTTGCACGTTGCTATTCCTAACAAAAAATGACAAGCGAAAAGCTTTTGTCAACTTACCATGCATGGTGAAAAGTTCATTGTTGTAGAAACAGCTGGTCAACGCTATTATTTGCAAAAAATATGAGCGGTGAAACACCAGAAAAGTGAGTATTTGTGTGAAATAGACAAATTCGTGCAAGATATGAGCGGACGTCGCAGGAGCAGCCGCAATTTTATGTGCAGTTTTGTAGTTAGCATCCGGAGCTGCTCGTCTTCCACAAGCACGGCTGCGCAAATAGCTAAAATTTGTTCTGCCATTAAAATTAGTTGATTTTTATATTTTTTTCACAAATTTATTAAATCGTCGCACTTTTTATATCAACACAAACATATGTTTTTGCCTTGTCACCTGCCCAAAAGGTCATGACAATAAAAATGACAATTGGCATGATTCGAGCTTTTGAATTTTGCTGCGAATACCAAAAGGCTGCAATTGTCATCGCGGTGAGTTTTGTCAGTGTGGCGGAATAGGGCTGATAGTGTGGAGGATAATCGTAACAATAGTTTAATGAAAAAGAGCGGCAGCATTTATTTTTCGCGTATACAGTGGTTAGCTGGGTTTCAGCACAATATAACTAGTAAACAACCTTCGGTGAATTTGGCGACTGCCTTCCTCGAGGATGAATATGCCAAGGATTAAATGATTGGTACACACGCCTTCTAAGCACGCAGAGTTGCTTTTGAGAAACAAAAAATAATTAACTCCAAATAGTTTCAAAAAGTATAGTGTAAAACGAAATTTATTGAATAATTCCACATTAAAGGGTGTACATAAATGACTCATTTTCTAAACGATTTAAATAAAACGCATTTCTTAACCCTTTTTGTGCAAAGGGCATGTGCCAATTGATAGAAAAGTACTACGGATTGTAAATTTTTGTTAACTATGAGGTGAATGAAAATTTTCAACCCGGCCTGATGGTTTTGAAGTATTTTTTTGTTCTAATGTTATTATTAAGACGTTTAATAAATGCACGGCTTTTAGTTCTAGAAGAATCAAAGTCAGTAAAGACAAGTATTTTTTGTATAATTTCTGCATTTTAATTGCTCATCTTCTTTTGCGCCAGAGCAACTGTCAAAAATTTCCAGCAGTAAAAAGTTACGAATTGGCACAGCAGAAATGTAAAATTTTCTGGCCATAATAAAGAGTTTTTTCAACATGGAACTTTTCTACTAATTGACATGAAACTACTATCTCAACGCTCGGAGCGCTGCCACTGAGGGTCTTTGCCATCTGATAAAAAAGAGAAAATTTGGAAAGATCAAACAAAAAATTTGAGATTACTCGTTGGGAATAAGAACGCCATAATTTTTACCCAGCTTGTGGGACTACGCAAAATTTTGACAGCTTGTAAATATGTATACACATAAAGTTGTTGGCGGTAATAAAGAGTCAAACTCAAAATGGAGAAAAGAACAAAAAGCTTACGTTAGTAGTCAGTTATAAAATAAATCAAATTTATTTGCGAATATTTGTTTATTCTATTTATTAAAAGGCAACCACGCAAAAAAGCTTGTGTTAATTATATTGATAACAGAACCTGCCAGCTCGCACGCTGTTTAAATTCTCAACTGACATCAAATCCACAAAAAAATACATTGCTTGTGTTACCATCAATACGGCATGTATAAATTTTAACAACACATAAAAATAGAGCTTTCGCACGAGCGTTTGTTTGGTTTTTCGAAACCATTTATAATTTTCTTTTAATAAAATCACGATTTGTCAAATGCTTAAATTTATTTATCTAATAATAATACAGCACACAACCCTGAAATCTAAGAAAAAGTCTGAGGAAGGCCATTAGATAGCAGCACACAACCCAGTGCCTTCCCCGCGGGTGAATAAAGCTACAACAACAACGATTACTACAACAACAACCCTAAAAGGTTGGCTACTGTCTATACTGTGGTTTCAGCGATCGCCGATCGAGATTTCATTTTTCATTTTACATTATTTGGATAAAGAAAAGTTACGCAAATTCACCATCGATGTGATGCTCATAGAAACCTGGATCAATTTGTGATCAACTCTGTTTGTTTTGTTTCCTAATAAAGTGAGGAAATTTTAATTGACAGCACCTACAAATGAATATATACACAAACAAATTTTCGGTTATGGTTAAAACTATTCAAGTTTTTGTATTGAATTTTTGGTTTAAAATTTGCCTTTTCCTTTTCAGTAGGGGTTTTTGCACATTATCTTCTCCGTGAGAATTGATCGTAATAGATACGGATCTAAATAAGCGACTAGAACACGGCTGTTTGTCAAAAGCATACGATTTCGAACTCGTGTAAGGGCCGTTTGCACCATGTCTAGTTAATTCTAACTCCCAGTTAAACATCTTTATCGACGTTATCGACACCCATCATATAACATGTGATCGATAAAGCAGTTAACGTGCTTAACTGAAGGATGTACCTCCAGTTAGCGTTAACTAGACATGGTGCAAACGGCCCTAAATGTACATTTGCTAAATGCGATAGCATGAACGCTCTTCGAAAACATATGTTAGAAAGTGCTAAATGTTGCATTTTAAATGCAGCAAAAACGCTGTATTACGCTCTGTCATCCAAATGAAAAGGTTCGGAGCTATCACGCAAAATTCTGCGCTGAATCCTTTGCGAGGTTATTTTGATAGCTCGCTCTTCCTCCGCTGCTTCAATTGCAAAATCAATAGAATCCATTACCTCTAAAATATTTAAAAATAAACAATTGTGCAATACATAAGCACTTGATGAATGTGTTTTTTTTTTATTCCTTTTCACCTTGTTTTCCTTCGAAACTAACTTCGAAAAATACCCGATAGCTGGCAATGCTGCACATGTTTCCGAAAGGGTTGCAGCATGCGGATTTTTCGTTTTTCGTATCGTAGCTACGAATTACGAATTACGAAAATTCGGGTTCTAGAATAAGGGGGAAAATAATTTTAGTATGTACGGAGCATTAACCAACTAGAACAGGTCTGACCGGTTGAGAACCAGCCGTTTGTAATAGCAATTGAGAAAAAAGTGTGTGACGTTCGTAATTTTGAAGTTTGCTATTTCTGTTTTGCTTCTTTCTTTATGAGTACTTTGTCGGTGGTTTATTTCAGTGGTTTTTAAAATTAATTACCCGGTATGAGCTACGCTGCTGCTGCCGCTGCTGGCACTAATTCCGTGCAATCCAATGGAAATCGCTCTGTTAGGTCTCCTGCCGGTGCTGTTGCGGAAATCAACACCGATGATATAATTCAATTACAAATTACGCTGCTGCTGCTGATACATTTTCTGTGCAATCTAATGTTAATCACGCTTCATGGCCTATCCCTCTTTCTACTAATTCCGCAGCGCGCGACATTGCCTGTCCAAATGCAAACACTTTAACTGCATTAGGGTGTGCCAATATGCGTTTACCTATTAATACAGCCGCTTCGCCTTCTACGCGCATTAATGATCTTAATGATATCGGGGCTAATGTACCTCGTTACAATAATGCTAAGAAAGTGAATGATCTGCGGGTTTTTGGATACAGTACTAACGCTGATCTTAAGGTTGCCGAGCATTTAAAGTGGCTACATCTCACCTCGTTTATGCCATCAGTGGAGACTGATGATATACTTATATATGTAGAAAAACATTCGGGCATCTCTAAAAACCTTTTATCCTGTTTCAAACTTGTAAAGAAAGATGCGGCAACTGAGTCTCTAAAGCATGTGAATTTTAAATTGGGTGTTCCAGAAGGGCTCTTTCGTAAGCTGCTTTTGCCCGAAATCTGGTCTGCCAATGTTACGGTTCGTCCTTTTCGTTTTTTACAAAGAAAGGAAAAACAGTCTCAACCAGCCTAGTAAATGTTAAACCTGCGAATGAGCTGAAAATCTATTTTCATAATGTGTCTGGCATGCGATCTAAAGGTGATGTGGTTCGTAGACTAAGCTCACATCGAGAATATGACATTTTCATTATAATTGAAAGTTGGCTAACCCCAAATTTCTTTGATGCTGAATTCTTTGATGCTACTCTCTATAATGTATTTCGGAAGGATAGAGATGAATTAAAAACTGGGTGTTCGAGAGGTGGTGGAGTTTTAATCGCGGTACAACGTAAACTCTGTTCAGCGTCTATCAATTTGAAAAATGCAGACTCTATTCTTGATCAACTATTATGCGTCAGTGTGCGGTGCCCGGGTGGACTACTCTTTCTGTGTGCCTCATATATTCCTCCGAACAGCAACTATATGATTTACAAGGCACATATCGATAATATTATTTCATTAAGTTCTAGTATAGGAGATCACCAACTTTGTGTTCTTGGGGATTCTAATTTATGTAATATTTCTTGGCGTAATTTGAACAGCCTATTTGTCTTAACTCCTGTAAATATTTCTAGTGAAAGTGAAATCCTTGTTATTGACAGTCTCTTAAGTATTGGTTTATGTCAAGTCAATGGCTTTTTTAACAAGCATAATCGGCTTTTAGATCTAGTTTTTTTATCTAATAATTTGCATTTTCGATTGTCAGTTTGTAGTTCTCCGATCTCAGCTGAAAACTTGCACCATATTCCTGTAGTTATAAGCCTACAGTTCTATGAATATTTTGCTGCTCCACAATTTAGTTCTCGTCCCAAATTAAATTATAACTTGTGCAATTTTAATGACTTGAATTATATTATTCAGGGGTACGATTGGTCTCACTTACTTGGTAACTTAGATACTGCGAAGGCCTTTGGTCTTTTCAAATCATTAATCTATGAGGTTTGCGTAAATAATATCCCTACTTTTCCAAGAAAAACGTATAAGATACCTTGGTATACTAAACATCTAAAGCATCTTAAAAATCGTAAAAATAAGTACGATAAAAAGTTTAAAGTGACTAAACTACTATTTTATTATGAGCAATACCAATTATACTTAAAGAAATTTAATGAACTCGATAAGTTACTCTACGCTAAATACGTTAATTACCAGGAAGCTAATATAAAAAAAAAAAATCTTAAAGCATTCTGGAGTTATATTAAATCCAAATCTTCGAAATCCAGCATTTCTGCGTCTGTTTTTTATAAGGATAAACATGCAAGTTGTCCCGAGGAAGCAGCCAACATTTTTGCCGAGTTTTTCTCCTCAAATTTTGTCTCCGACTCAGATATTACCCATGCTAATGCCTTTATTCCTGAATGCCTACCTGCGTTTGGGTCGCTTACACTGTCGGAAGTGGACGTTGGTAGTGGTATTGATTCACTTAAAACCTCAAATCTTATGGATCCTGATGGCCTTTCAGCCATACTCTTTAAAAAATGTCCTGCATTAATCCAACCTTTGACACTGATTTTTAATATGTCTTTAGCATCGGGTAAATTTATTGATGATTGGAAAAAGGCTCAGATAACCCCGATTTTTAAAAGTGGCAACAAAAATGATGTATCTAATTATAGACCAATTTCAAAGTTAACCACAGTTGCGAAAATTTTTGAATGTGTTATTAAGCTGAAATTGTCATTCTCAGTTAGCAGCTTAATTAGTCCAAACCAACATGATTTTATTAAAGGAAGGTCCACAGTCTCTAATCTTGCAATTTTTACGGAAGATTGTCTGTCTGCTTTTCAAGCTGGCCAGCAAGTCGACACAATATATACTGACTTTTCAAAGGCATTTGACAGAGTTTCTCACAAGGTCTTAGTGTCTAAATTATTCTCTATGGGTTTCCACTCTAATTTTTTGGAGTGGATTAAATCATATTTGTCTGACAGAAATTGCATGGTTGTGTACGAGGATGTCTACTCACAGCCTTTTATTGCGACGTCGGGTGTTCCTCAAGGTAGTATACTTTGACCACTGTTGTTTATTTTATTTATTAATGACATAGGTTCCTGCTTCACGTCATCTAAATATCTATTATATGCGGACGATCTCAAAATTTACTCTGTCATTAAATGTATAAACGATTCCATTGCCCTTCAAGGAGAACTCGTTAAACTACACGATTGGTGCAAACGAAGCCGTCTTCATCTAAATATAAATAAGTGCTCACATTGTACTTATACCAGAAAGCTAATTCCGCTCCACACGCGCTATCATATTTCTGGATCTCCTCTTAATCATGTTAATGAAGTCAAGGATCTAGGTGTCTACTTCGACACGAAACTAAATTTTTCCACGCATATCGAATATATAGTTGGCAAATCATACGCGATGCTGGCTTTCGTCCGGCGTAATAGTTCATCTTTTTACGATCCATACACTTTGAAGCTGCTTTATATTACTCTAGTAAGATCCAGGTTGGAGTATGCGTCATTCATTTGGAGACCATACCACAATTCTCATATCACGCGATTAGAACGGATACAGAAAAAATTTATAAAATTTGCTTTACGCTCACTGAATTTTAGTGAACCCATTCCCTCATATGAATCACGTTGTGCACTTCTAAATTTACAAACTCCACGTAGCAGATCTGCTTATCTTGCTTGCTCATTCGTTGCCAATCTCTTGAATGGATCGGTTGATTGCCCTAACCTCTTGGAAAGAATAACTTTCAATGTTCCTACACGTAACTTACGCAGTGTTTCTTCTTTCTATATCGTATTTTCTAAAACGAACTATGCAATGTATGCTCCCTTGATTAGAACCTTAGTGGAGCTGAACAATATTCCAACTTTTGACCCGTCTCTATCTTGTGGAGTAGTTCGTACTTTATTTTACAACTATTTTAACTAGTTTTAAGTACCTCTGAATTATAGTCAGTAAGAATTTATTGTTCAATTGACTGAAATAAATAAAAAAATAAAAAAAAATAAATAAATAAATTAAAATAAATTTTTTGTGCAAATGTAATTAAAATAAAGAGCGCGGTGATTGGTTGCAAAAACACGTACAAAAATAATAAATTGGTTACAAACATGTGCTACAAAACTGCTTGCATTTTTTCTTTATACTTCGTCTTCATATTCTTTGTTTACTTTTCAAAGAAACCAACATGGCGCCGAAATTACAAACGTCAGCCAGAAAATTTCTCTCTTCTTTTGCTTCATTTTGTCAGAACTTCTGTAGTTGGATCATGTGTACAGAGCATGAACCAACTAAACAGATCACCCAGCACGGCAACCGTGTATTTGTAATTGCATTCGAGAAAAAAATAAATAATTGATGGCGTCATTTTTTAATCGGTTGTTTCATTCACACACATGGTTTCGTTCCTTTTCATTCACATGGTGGCGAAAAAATTACGTCATTGCAAAAAAAATATACTTTTTTCTCGCACGCCGTCCTAGGTGATCTTACTCGTTCGTTCATGTGTACAGAGTACATTGCACATAAAGTCGATCGAAAAAATACATCGTTATATCGATGTATATCAGAAGGTTGAAAACATCGGTTTTATTGGATACATCGAATAGCAAACATCTGGGGTGTTCACAGTTCGTTCCAAATTATGTCTGAAAATGTAGACGTCTACATTTTGAGACATCTTTAGCATCAAACTGTGAGCACCCCTTTCTAGCAGTCGTCGCAAAATCGTCTCAAAACTTTGCTGGTGTTGCCAGACATTTCCTCTTTGTGTGCATTTTTTATATATCGCCTTTCGATTTTGTTTCTGAAAAATTGTAATTATTTAACTTAATTACCAATTCCTAATATTTGTTATTTCTTTTCCTTGATTTGTTCCTTTTCATCAGAAATTGCATTCAAATTAAATGCAAATACAAAAAACGTGCCCAATAAATAAAAAAAATGTGATTAGTATTGCCATAATGCAACCCTGCTGCGAGGTTGCAAAATGTAGACGCGTAAAAAACATACCTTTGAGTGTGACAAAATGTAGACGGCGTCGTTTTCCAATTTTGTATGGGAAACAACAACACCACAGATTTTACGGTTAGAAAACGTCTTAAAATGTAGACGTCTACATTTTCAGACACTATTTGGAACGAACTGTGAACACCCCAATCGATGTTTAGGATGCATCGAGGTTTTTTTTTGAATTCGTAATTAGTCATTGCACAAAAATTTTAATAATCGATTAATCGGTTAATTGATTAATCGAAAACATTCGATTAATAATTGCAATTAATCGTCAGAAATTAACCGATTAATCGTTTGTTTCGATTAAAATCGAAAATTAATAAAAACCATTTACATTAGTTATATAAATTTACTGTTTTATTTAAGGATACAATTCTTGTTAAATTGTGGAAAGGAAACAATAAATAAAAAGACGTAAAGTAGTATACCATCCGTTATACACCCCGTGTCAAAATTATAAGCACACCACAAGAATTTGTTTTGCGGTTTTTTGCAAAAATATCGTTTACAAAATTTGTAGAATACGAGAATGTGAAAAATCTCCAACTAGTAAAATTATACATATATATGTACCGAGTAGAGTGGTCCTAATATTATTGAGTAAGAATTCCAATTTTGTTACGGAATTTTGATTTATACCAGGGACCGCAAATAACGATTATCCTTTGAAATTTAAACTCAAATAATCACGCGGAAAGAGAAATGCTACGTGCATAAGGAGTAAACCAATATATTTCTTATTACTCGGAGTACCTTCAGCGGCACTGATTTTTATTTTTTAATTTTTACTTATAAAAATCAAGTTTAATCATTATATTTTGAGTTTTATTTTTTACTCAGAAAATAATCGTTATGTTTTAAGTTTTATTTTTTGCTCGGAAAATAATGGTTACGTTTTAAGTTATATTTTTTGCTCGGAAAATAATGGTTACGTTTTAAGTTTTATTTTTTGCTCGGAAAATAATCGTTACGTTTTAAGTTTTATTTTTTGCTCGGAAAATAATAGTTATGTCTTGAGTTTTATTTTTTGCTCAGAAAATAAAACTTAATGTGTGCGTATGCGCATACGCATGCGCATGCGTGAATAGACAAGGGCGGCTGCATTGAACCTTTAACGCCACTGTGGAGTGGGTAATGAAAATACAGATACCAGGGCAGAAACAAAAAAAACCACATTTCTAAAGAAAAAGTGCAAAAAAGCGCATACGAATACGCAAAAATTAAGTTTTATTTTCTGAGCAGAAAATAAAACTCAAGAAATAACTATTATTTTCCGAGCAAAAAATAAAACTTAAAACGTAACGATTATTTTCCGAGCAAAAAATAAAACTTAAAACGTAACCATTATTTTCCGAGCAAAAAATAAAACTTAAAACGTAACCCTTATTTTTCGAGCAAAAAATAAAACTTAAAACGTAACCATTACTTTCCGAGCAAAAAATAAAACTTAAAACGAAACTATTATTTTCCAAGCAAAAAATAAAACTTAAAACGTAACAATTATTTTCCGAGCAAAAAATAAAACTCAGTTAATAACGATTAAAAAGTGTTTTTTATAATAAAACTTATAACCGTTCCGGTCCCTGATTTATACATTACTGTGTTTGTAAAGTACCCTATAAGAACAGTGATAGTCATTTGATTGATCATGTGATACTCATTGGTGATGGAGATCTCAATCAAGTACTTCTATCAACTTTTTAAGAGCAATATGCAACACGTGATGTAAACATTTGTGTTCATGTGATCTTCCGTCTTCCTCCGACTTATGGCCTTATTTAGTGGTCTCTTTTTAACCAACGCAAAATTTGCAAATGGGTTAGTAAGATAAATGAGAATGTGTGTTTCCATCACACAATTCTTGTAGGGTAGTCAGTTTTTGATGATTTCTTTTCGATTATTTTCAAAATTAATCGGTTAATCGCCCGATTAATCGAAAGGAAAATTTCGATACAATTAAATCGTTAACCGAATGAAAATAACCGATTATAATCGGACATTCGATTAATCGTGCCAGTACTATTCGTAATGTCGCGCATCGCTAGGTAAAACTTTGCCCCAAGAAAACGTAAATTGAAATTGTTTGCCGTTTGAATCCTACAGTAAAATGAGTGAGGGCATACGTCTTTACCGGATCTTCCTGTGGAAAAATTGGAGACAAATTCGATACTCGTGGATATCAATGTTTCTAATATTTTTCGGATGCACTGGAATTCTCCTTATTTATTTGTATTCAACAAACAAGATGTTGACGACACCCCAAACAACATACGATAGACGAGGCTCTGTAATAAATCTATTTATAAAAGTGTACTTTTATTAGTAACGTTGTTTATTTCCAGTATCATCTCAAGGGGGAATTTCCAACTAATGATGTTGACCGGATTTTCTATGCTCCATTCATACCTCAGACGGATTTACTTATGGAAGCTGTACGCCAAGAACTTCAGTATCCACCCGACGGTAAATTTAATATTAGCAATGGCAAGCTAACATTTATTTAATCAATCAATATATCAAAGGGATACAATTCTTTGACAATTCAACTGAAATGATTAGAGCAATGGAGCGTGGCTGCAAAGGGAATTGTTATGCTATAAATTTCCTTCATTATCCGAAGAACGTGGCACAAGAAAAACTAAAATATTCAATAAGCTCGACGACTATAAAAATATCTCCTAAGAAGCGTTATGTTAATGATGAAGAGGTTGCCGGAATTAAAGGTGAATATATATAAAAAGCGTACACTTGCCGCAAGAGTGGCATAACAAAAAAATAAAAAAAATAGTATGCACAAATGACCGCATGTTGTGTACAAAATGAGATTGGGGAAATTTTCCTTAAATTCCGTCCAAATTTGAAAGTTTTGCGATTCTAAAAGTGAAAACCCCAGAGAGCGGAGGCTTTTAAGTTTTAAAGTTGCACAATTCACCATACAAATTTCATTGATTACATGGAAGTGGTGGGAATGAACACAGACTTTGGTGCTGCCAGATGATGAGAATAGATAAAAAGTGGGGGGTTTTTGTATGCACCTTATATTGAAATACTGTTTTATATAAACAAAAAGCGATGCAGCCGAAAATAATAAACTTTTCATTATTTATCGAATTATCGATTTGGTAGTAGTGCAAGTTAGCGAAAGTAGTAGGTTAAAATGGACGGAAAAAGTTCGAGAGTGGTGTCAATCGCCACGTCTTAACGCCAATAATAACAATCCGAGACCGGAAATCAACATTTTTAATTCATGAAAGAGTTATTTGCAAAAAGCACTTGTACTTTCCGCACTATTTTTTGATGAATTTCACGCAAATGAGTGGAATAAATTAACTCAATTTAACACGTATTTTTTAGTTTTTATACATTTGTGATGTTTTAAGGGGTGGGGTTTAGTAGCGCTCACAACTATTTCGGGCTATTCCGTCCAAAGGGGTGGCCCGATCCAAAAAAAAATTCCACACACTTGTAGTCAAGGGTCTACGCATTATTTTAACGTTCACTTTTGTAAATTTTGGTCACTAATTTATTTACAAATTGGGTTTGAAATATGTCCTTTTTTGTAAAATTCGGAAATTAGCGTACATTTATCACTCCTATTCTCCTTAAAGCAACCACTTCACCAATACATTTTTGTATTCCCCTTCACTTTACACTTCACTCGATTAGTTATAACTTGCTTTACGACTTTAATATTAATCAATTAATCACAATTCATTAAATAAAAACAACTTCAAAATCACGCGTCTGACTTTGGTTGCATATGCAAATTAAATGGAGGAGTTCAGCTGTCAAACTCCAAAATATGCAAAAGAATGAGAGACAAAAGAAGATAGGATATAACCCAGTAAGCATTAAAAATATACAAAGGTGTTCTCTGCAAAAGGTGTTCAGCTCCTTTTCTTCGCAAAACAGAAAGGAGATTTCTACTGAGGGTTATAATCCCTAAGTGCGGCCGAAGGCCGCCTACGCAGAAAGGTGTTCAGCCCCCCTTCTTTGGCAACACAGAAAGGATAATTCTACTGCCGGGTGGGGTTTAGTAGCGCTCACAACTATTTCGGGCTATTCCGTCCAAAGGGGTGGCCCGATCCAAAAAAAATCCACACACTTGTAGTCAAGGGTCTACGCATTATTTTAACACTAACTTTTGTAAATTTTGGTTACTCATTTATTTACAAATTGGGTTTGAAATATGCCCTTTTTTGTAAAATTCGGAAAATAGCGTACATTTATCACTCCTATTCTCCTTAAAGCAGCCACTTCACCAATACATTTTTGTATTCCCCTTCACTTTACACTTTACTCGATTAGTTATAACTTACTTTACGACTTTAATATTAACCAATTAATTACAATTCATTAAATAAAAACAACTTCAAAATCACGCGTCTGACTTTGGTTGCATATGCAAATTAAATGGTGGAGTTCAGCTGTCAAACTCCAAAATATGCAAAAGAATGAGAGACAAAAGAAGATAGGATATAACCCAGTAAGCATTAAAAATATACAAAGGTGTTCTCTGCAAAAGGTTTTCAGCTCCTTTTCTTCGCAACACAGAAAGGAGAACTCTACTGGGTTATAATCCCTAAGTGCGGCCGAAGGCCGCCTACGCAGAAAGGAATTCTACGCAAAAATACATTTGTTAAAAACGAACATTTTTTTTTATAAAAACTTGTTTTTTCTAATTTTAATTAACTTTTTTATTCTATATTCAAATTCACCCGATATCTAATTTGGCATAATTTCTTTTATTAAAAAATCCCACGGTTTCTGTTAGTTGGGTCATATTCCACTTCAAAGTGCTCAGTTTGCCTAAGAAATTCCCTTTTTCCCCCTTTTTCGAACGGTTCCCTAGGGGACTGTGGGAGGAGCCCAAGGGGGAAGTACGCCTTTTTAGAAAGCGGGGACTGTCCCCTTTCCAGTGGGGGCGTTTAGGGCGCCCGCCTTCTCCCCCTCCGCCACCCACCCCAAAAACGATGTGAGCGCTACTAAACATTTCCCCTACTGCCTGACGGTTATAATCCCTAAGTGCGGCCAAAGGCCGCCTACGCAAAATTGTGTTCTCTGCAAAAGGTGTTCAGCCCCCCTTCTTTGGCAGCACAGAAAGGATAATTCTACTGCCTGAGGGTTATAATGCCTAAGTGCGGCCGAAGGCCGCCTACGCAGAAAGGAATTCTATGCAAAAATACATTTGTTAAAAAGAACATTTTTTTTTTATAAAAACTTGTTTTTTCTATTTTTAATTAACTTTTTTATTCTTTATTCAAAATCGCCCGATATCTAATTTGGCATAATTTGTTTTATTAAATAATCCCACGTTTTTTGTTAGTTGGGTCATATTCCACTTCAAACTGCTCAGTTTGCCTAAGAAAATTTTGTTTTTTCCCCTTTTTCAAACGGTTCCCTAGGGGCCTGTGGGAGGAGCCCAAGGGGGAATACGCCATTTTAGAATGCGGGGACTGTCCCCTTTCTAGTGGGAGGGTTTGGGGCTCAAATAATGCACAAGAAATATACATTTGTGAAAAGGGGATTTCCGTTCCTTCGCACGCAGAAAGGAGAATTCTACGCAGAAAGGTGTTCTCTGCAAAAGTGTTCTGCCCCTTCTCTTTGGCAACACAGAGAGGAGAATTCTACGTTGTGAGGGTTATAATCCCTAAGCGCGGCCGAAGGCCACCTACGCAGGAAGGTGCTCTCTGCAAAAGGTGTTCTGCCCCTTTTCTTTTGCAACACAGAAAGGAGAATTATACGTTGTGAGGGTTATAATCCCTAAGCGCGGCCGAAGGCCGCCTACGTAAAAAGGAGTTGGATGCACAAACACTTTTTTAATAGAGTGGCAGCAGCAATTTAGTTCCATTTTATTTTTAATAGAGTGGCAACACTAGTTTTCCTCCATTTTATTTATATTAACTACGCAATTTTGTTGTGCGGATTTTTACCATCGGAATATTAGTTGTGTTTTCGTATTCTCCAGCAAAAATATCAAGTAACTTGCCAGTAACCAAATTCCGGAGAGTAAGCCAATATTTACTCCCATTGAGTGGAATATCCAAGAAAGTACGAAAACGCAAAACAAGCAAGAAGTTCCTAGTTTTATGAACAGCTGATTAATTTGTTATTTTCCGATGCAATTTTCTTAGAAAACTGGTATTTTCCATTTTTATTATATATTTAAATAGGTTTATTTTGTCAATTGCAACTCTAAAAGCATCGCAAACAATTATTTTGGTAGTGTGAATTACATTAAGCATCATGCCATCAGCTGTTTTTCTTACTAGCAAA
This sequence comes from Rhagoletis pomonella, assembly GCF_013731165.1. NCBI lineage: Eukaryota > Metazoa > Arthropoda > Insecta > Diptera > Tephritidae > Rhagoletis > Rhagoletis pomonella. Next base: position 26,228,007 of record NW_023458557.1, on the reverse strand, counting down.
TAGTTGCTAGTAAAAATTTATCCAGTAAAAATCCAGTAAAACTTGCAAGTTCAGCTGTCATTTTTGCTCTCTCAATTTCCCCACTTTTGCTAGTTTCTTGCAAGTTTTTGCGTACGAAAACGACATCCAGTAAAAAACCAGTAAAATTAGTACTGGATTTATTGGATAGTGCGTACGCGAACAGGGCTATTGCTATTAAATACAGAATTTCGTTAAAGTGTGCACTTAAAACATCACAAATGTATAAAAACTAATGAATATGTGTTCAGTTGAGTTCATTTACTCCATTTATTTGCGTCAAATTCATCAAAACATAGTGCGATAAGTGTAAGTTTTTTCTGGCGAAAATCGCGCGATTTTTTATAAAAAATTGCATTATTAATCGCACTATTGATTTTTTTTTCGAAAAAAGCGCCGCAGGTGAAAATTTGTAATAAAAAATCGCGCGACTTTTTATAAAAATTTTGCATTATGGTTTTGGTAAAAAAAGCGCCGCAGGGGAAAATTTTTAAATAAAAAAGCACACGATTTTTTATAAAAAATTTGCATTACTTATCGAAGTATTGATGTTTTTTAAAAAAGCGCCGCAGGTGAATCCGCACTAAGGGATTATAACCCTCACTAAGTAGAATTCTCCTTTCTGTTTTGGGAAGAAAAGGGGCTGAACACCTTTTGCAGAGAACACCTTTCTGCGTAGGCGGCCTTCGGGCGGACTTAGGGATTATAACCCTCACTAAGTAGAATTCTCCTTTCTGTTTTGCGAAGAAAAGGGCCTGAACACCTTTTGCAGAGAACACTTTTCTGCGTAGGCGGCCTTCTGCCCCGCTTGGGGATTATAACCCTCACAAAGTAGAATTCTCTTTCTGTTTTGCGAAGAAAAATGGCTGAAGACCTTTTGCAGAGAACACCTTTCTGCGTAGGCGGCCTTCGGCCGCACTTAGGGATTATAACCGTCACTAAGTAGGATGGTTCCGTGCGCAGAAGTGGAAAACTTCTGACTGCCATTCACCTGGGAGTGGCCAGAAGCGATTCTTGTGCATACGGTTCAAATCGCAGCCCACAATGTCCGGATATTTATATCCACGTATCCTCTGGGTAGCAACCAAACACCCGTTTGGGAGCGAGCTAAAGTGAGAAGGCGTAAAACTTCGCGTGCGCTGGGTTTGGGTCCCGCCACGTTAAAACCCCGCCCAATGAAAAAATCTAAAAAGCCTCGGATGAGACCCCCTTTTTCTGATGACGACCGCGGCAAACGTATAAAGGACTATGATTTAAGGATATGCACCTGGAATATCCGGACCCTTAATGGGGAAGGTGCCTCTGCCCGGCTGGTTGATGTCCTCGGGAAGACAAATGCTGACATCACCGCCATCCAAGAAATGCGATGGACGGAGCAAGGAAAAATAAGCGTGAAGCCTTGCGACGTCTACTACTTGGAACGTACATATCAGCGCTGCCCCCGACACGATGTCAAAATCGTGCTTGGCGATTCTAATTCCAAGGTAGGCAAGGAAGGGATCTTTGGCGCCACTGTCGGAAAATTCAGCCTCCACGACGAAACGTCCGATAACGGACTGAGGCAGATGACTTCGCCGGGGCCCGAAACATGGTAATATGTAGTACTAGGTTCCAGCATAAGAACATCCACCAAGCTACATGGCTGTATCCAGATCGAAAAACGAGAAACCAAATCGATCATGTTGTGATAGACGGAAGGCATGCTTCAAGCGATTTAGACGTACGTACACTCCAAACATCGACTCGGACCACTATCTTGTTGTAGCCAAGATACGCACCCGCCACTGTGCAGAAAAAAATGTGCGCCCAAAAAGCTTAACGTCGAAAAGCTGCAATCACAACAGACAGCCAGCGCTTTCGCTACTTAACTCTCACACCTGTTCTCAGAGAGCACTCTTCAACAAACCGATATATGCGAGCAGTGGAACCACATTTCCCGCTCATTAAGTACCGCCGCCGAAGAAGTAGTTGGATTTCAGCGAGCCCGAAAGAACAACTGGTACGATGAGGAATGTCAAGAAGCCGCAGAGAAAAAAGATGCCGCCTACAGGGCCACGCTGCGATCGGGCGCAACGCGAGCCACGTGGGACCGTTATAGGGAACTGAAGAAGGAAGCGAGACGTATTGATTGGACCTTATCAGTAGTTGGATTTCAGCGAGCCCGAAAGAACAACTGGTACGATGAGGAATGTCAAGAAGCCGCAGAGAAAAAAGATGCCGCCTACAGGGCCACGCTGCGATCGGGCGCAACGCGAGCCATGTGGGACCGTTATAGGGAACTGAAGAAGGAAGCGAGACGTATTTGCCGCAATAAGAAGAGAGATGCCGAAATACGTGAGTGCGAAGAGCTTGAGATGCTGGCCGACAGGAAGAACGCCCGAAAATTCTACCAGAGGGTTAGGCGACTTACGGAAGGTTTCAAGACCGGGGCGAACTCCTGTAAGAACAACAATGGCGACCTAGTTAAATTGTGGAGGGAACACTTTTACAACCTACTGAATGGCAGCAGCGCTGAAAGTAGTGAAGAAGACGAACCCGAGTCCCCAGTCGATGATGATGGAGTAGCTGTCCCACCGCCTGACTATGACGAGGTACGAATACCGATTACGCGGCTGAAAAACAACAAAGCTGCTGGATCTGACGGCCTGCCAGCCGAGCTATTCAAGTACGGCGGCGAGGAGCTGATGAGGTGCACGCATCAGCTCGTATGCAGAATATGGTCAGATGAACGCGTGCCCGACGACTGGAATTCAAGTGTGCTCTGCCCAATCCACAAGAAAGGCGACCCCGCCATACGCGCCAACTACCGCGGAATCAGCCTTCTAAGCATAGGTTATAAGGTCTTATCGAGTGTATTGTGCGAAAGAGTGAAGCCCACCGTAAACGAGCTGATTGGACCTTATCAGTGTGGCTTAGGCCTGGAAAATCCACCATAGATCAGGTATTCATACGCCAAATCTTGGAAAAGACCCGCGAGAATAGGATCGACACACACCATCTATTTGTCGATTTCAAAGCCGTTTTCGACAGCACGAAGAGAAGTTGCCTTTATGGTATCCCCGCGAAACTAATACGGCTGTGTAAAATGACGTTGAGCAATACCACCAGCTCCGTCAGAATAGGGAAGGACCTCTCCGAGCCGTTTGATACCAAACTAGGTTTCAGACAAGGGAACTCCCTTTTGTGTGATTTCTTTAATCTGATGTTGGAGAAGATAATAGCCGCAGAACTGAACCGCTCAGGCACAATACTTTACAAGAGCGTACAATTGCTGGCGTATGCCGACGACATCGATATTATCGATAAAAACCAAGGGCTACGTCTGTTTTGCCTTCTCGGGATTGGATAGAGAAGCAAAGCGAATGGGTCTGGTGGTGAACGAGGACAAAACGAAGTATCTCCTGTTATCACACAAACAGTCAGAGCATACGCGTCTTGGCACCCACGTCACTCTTGACAGTTACAAGTTTGAAAAAGTAGATGACTTCGTTTATTTGGTAACCAGCATTAACCCTTAAAAGCCTGATTTTTTTTTTTTTTGAGCTAAAAAAAATTAATGTTATAAAACTCGGGATTCTAAACATCGTTTGTTCTACGAATTTGCTCACAACTCACAATTACCTGAATTAGGTAGAAAATACCTAGTTGGTTCCTATCGGAGCCGCTGGGCACCCGGACATAAGAATTAAAAACAAAAATCATTTTGAACCCAAAACAAAAGGTTATATGTATTAAGAAAATTAATAATATTTATAGGAAAATGAACATGAAAGTTTCTTTATTTGCAATTAGTTTTGATGAAACTCAGTGAAACAGTTTTTTTCAGTTGATAGACACAAGTGTATCCCACATTTTTGGCATCGTACCTTTGTACGGGAAGTACATTTTGGTCTCTTACATCGCGGCTTTCCTTCCTTGATATATTCAGGTAAATGCCCAATATTATCCAAGCGAATGTCGGGCGGCGGTATTGGAGCAGACATTGGGCGTTGACGTTTCGCAGCAACTTCAACTTCAAGATTACTTGGTCGACCTTTTCCCACTCGCATTTCAGCTCCAGATTTCGTCAAGCAATAGGCAACTTCAGAAACAAATTCATGCAATACTTTCTTCTTATCTGTTTGATTAGTCACTGCGTGATGCCTCTTGTATAAAATCCAGGCATTGATCATGGCCATATCACACATGTGGTAGAACAAGCGGTTTGTCCACTTCCGTGACTTTATACGGATATGACTGCGGCCGAGTGACGAATCCAAAAGGTCCACACCGCCCATGTATTTATTGTATTCATGAACAATATTTGGACATTGAATGCTTTCCATGATCTTTTTCTTTTTATTATATCGCTCAACGTTTGGTGCCTTCTCGGGCGTTTGGCAATCGCTCGAAAGATATGGGTTCACTCCAGAAATGGTCGATGCCATATTTACAACCTTATTATCATTCCATGCCACTGTTGTGACATCGATTCCATGGAACGTTCCAACATACTCTTCGTAGTCACCTCGATTGGCAAATTTCTGCGGTAATTTGCATAACGGAAGTCGTGGGCGGCGAACAGTTCCAAGCGAATAGATCCCTTGTGTTCGCAAATAAACCATCAACGGAATCGATGTATAATAATTGTCGAAATATATGGTATGATTTACGAATCGAGGAACCGAGCGAGCCAATCGTACAACAATATTTGCAGATGCACCCAAATTGGGTTCGTTTTCCTCACGGTGGTCGTCGTCACCGGAATAAATCTCAAATGCATAGCAAAATCCAGAATCATCGCACAAAAGAAACAATTTATCACCCCACGGGTGCGGTTTGTCTGGCATGTATTGCTTCAGATAGTGTTTTATTTTGGTTGCACATATTTGCTCATCCACACACAATCTTCCTCGTTTTGGCACTTTTTGAAAATTTCTGTTCAATGCGGAGATGATCGGACGTATTTTGTACAGTCGATCGTAGCCTGGATCGTATTGTGGTATCGGTCCATACATTTCGGCTGCCTCTGCCACACGATTACATCTGCGACTGCGTGCATTTTCGGATGATGTCGGTTGTTGATGATCGGATGATGTCGAATGATCCGGGTCAGAAGTTGTCGACGGCTCTTGAACACGATGACGACGCGGCATTGTATCGTTATTATTGAAGTGCAAGAATTGGCGAATCTTATCGTGACGATTTCGTGGCATGCAATCCATAATGGGTTTAAAACCATAGTCACCCCAATATGATCGAACACTCGGATACTTATAGACCGACATGTAATAATTGATTCCCATGAATCGTTTGATTTCATCCGGCGTTGTATTTAGTGGTTTTTCAACGTGTTGCTGCAGCGCGTACAAATTACTCTGCTCGACGATATTCGAAATAATATCGTCTGACATGAAAAAGGCAAAAAACTGAAACGGCGAACTCAATGCCGATATTTCCGGTGTCAAAGCGTCATCTCCTCGAAATTTTACCCAATTCGAATACAATTGAAGACGTCCTTTTCTCCACAACGGTTTTTTGAAAACACTAGACTCTTTATCAATCGATATGCCTTCAAACATTGTCGCATATTCTCGCCATCGGGAATGATCCCCAACAATAACTGGCTCTTCTTCAACATCTGAAACAAACATATTTACTTAGAAACAAATAGAAGCTTTCGTGGGAGTGGCAATACTTTACCGTGATTTGTTTCAATATTTGAATTACCCCTATCGACATAGACCGCTGCATTGTTCTGACCATCAGCAATTTCCAGCGATTCGTTTTCGCCATCCGAATCGCCTACTTGCTCGCTTTCTTCTGTATTTCTGCTACGCAAAGCATCCTCAAAGTCGAAATCTGGGTCATAATCACTGCCATCAGCAGAGAAATCGTCACCATCTTCACTTTCCGACCAGGCAATCGAATTTACAAAGTCGGAAAGCTCTTCTTTGGTTCGAAAATCACGAACTCTATGCGCCATTTTATATCAACACACTAAAAAAGAACGCAGTACCAACACTTTTATATCAATTCACAGTTGTTCAATGTCGAACTCCGGGTGCCTGACGGCTCCGCAAAGAACAAATAAAAAACTAGAAGACATCTACTGAAATAAGAGGAAATTAATTTATTTTAAAACTCACAATGGCTTCTAAACACTAAATCGATCACGGGAATATTTTTTGCAGCCTCGATTTCCAGAAGCGTGCCACAAAAATAATTTTTTTTAAATAAACGATTTTACCAACGTGCTATTTCGCGGGATTGATTCCACCAACTGAACATAAACTTGTCAAATGCATTTCTGTTCAAACAAAGACCAATGCAAATGGCGCCGCTAAGATCAATAAATATTCCTTAGATCGTACGGTAAATTTAAAAGTAATACGTTTAACGAACTTTCGATTTTAATTGGTTGGTTCCTGGCGGTCCCAATGGGATATTAAGGGTTAACAATCACTCTTGCCTACAAGTGCTACTTTGGGCTGAGTAGGCAATTGAGAAGTAAAGTCCTTTCTCGTCGTACAAAGATCACACTCTATAAGTCACTCATCATGCCTGTGCTGGTGTATGGCGCGGAGGCATGGACAATGAAAGCATCTGATGAGGCAGCTCTTGGAGTTTTCGAGAGAAAGATTCTGCGAAAGATTTACGGACCTTTACGCGTTGGTGATGGCGAATATCGCAGACGATGTAACGATGAGCTGTATGAGCTTTACAACAATATAGACATAGTGCAGCGAATTAAAATTCAGCGGCTCCGCTGGCTTGGCCATGTCGTTCGAATGGACAGAAACGCTACTGCTCTGAAAATATTCACCGCGATGCTGGTAACAGAGGAAGAGGAAGGCCTCCTCTGCGTTGGAAAGACCAGGTGGAGAAGGACTTGGCTTCACTTGGCATTTCCAATTGGCGTCAGTTAGCACAGAAGAGAAATGACTGGCGTGCTGTTTTGGACTCGGCCAAAATCGCTTAGGCGGTTACAGTGCCAATAAAGAAAAAGAAGAAGTAGAATTCTCCCTTTTGTTTTGCGAAGCAAAATGGCTGAACACCTTTTGCAGAAAACACCTGCGTAGGTGGCCTTCGGCCGCGCTTAGGGATTATAACCCTCACTAAGTAGATTTCCCCTTTCTGTTTTGCGAATAAAAATGGCTGAACACCTTTTGCAGAAAACACCTTTCTGCGTAGGCGGCCTTCGGCCGCACTTAGGGATTATAACCCTCACTAATTAGAATTCTCCTTCCTGTTTTGCGAAGCAAAATGGCTGAACACTTTTTGCAGAGAACACGTTTCTGCGTAGGCGGCCTTTGACCGAACTTAGAGATTATAACCCTCACTTAGTAGAATTCTCCTTTCTGTTTTGCGAAGAAAATGGCCTGAACACCTTTTGCAGAGAATACCTTTCTGCGTAGATTAAAAACCCCCAAGAAAAAATAAATAAACATCATCACTCCAACATCGGATAAGCCTTCCGCACTGTTGAATTGCGAAGGATACAACGTGCACCGTCGAGATCGCGAGCGACGTGCAGTATCGTCTTATTGAAGCAGACATCGATCGCAGGGATACCACCCTAGAATGTCAGGGCATTGCTATCCGGTCAGGCGATGTTGAGCTCGAAATATTTAATGTGTACATTCCCCCTGCCACCTGCTGCAAGGCAGGATATCACCCTGATATAGGTGCGCTCCTCAGAGGTTAAAACCGTATGGTAGTAGGTGACTTTAATGCGCACCATGATCTTTGGCACTGAAGCCTGCCAAACGATCGTAGGGGAAGTGACTTGGCTGAGCAGATAGACGATTCGACATTCTGCACAATGAACGACGACGCCACAAACGAGGATTATGGGCAGCTGCCGCAGCTCGCCAGACATAGTAATAGTAATAGCGCTGGTCTGATAAACAGCGTATCATGGCGACCTATGCTGACTTTGGTATCAGACCATCTGCCCATAGTCATCTCGATCGATAAACCAACCGACTTTGGATCCGCGGAACACCGGACCTATATCAACTTTTCTAAAGCTGATTGGAAAGGCTTCGCGGAATTTACTGAAAACACCTTCGCTGCGCTCCCCACACCAACCGTATCAGGGATCTCAACGCGGAGATTCGGCAACTAGAGAACGTGCATAAGCGGAAGAAGTGGGAAGAGACCTGTAACTTCACCTCTGGTGTGAGTAGGGATAAATCGATACCATCAAGGTACTACTCAAATCAGTACTTGTACTTGTATCAAACAAGGTATCGATACATACTCAGTATCGGAAAGGTATATAGTACTTGTACATAGAACTACGATTTTGCAAAATTTTCAAAGTTATTGAATTTTTTTTCACAAAAAATATGAATTTTTACAAGATTATTTATCTTCTAATATTTTTCCGTACAAAAGCAATAGAATACATTTTTACAAGATTAATAGATAAAGTTTTATCATATAAAATAAGTTTGATAAAATAACTCCTTTTTTGTTCTATTTCCCCAAAAAAATCTACTTTTCCAAATGTTTTCCTGAAAGGCGAGATTTTGATATACGAGCATGTTCTGAAATTTGAAACTTTGAACTCGACTCGATTTGCCAAGATGACCCAACAACCGAAATGTATGGACGGGCTTGCTTATACAGCTGCGGAAATGTAGAGCGCATATCTTACCATTCCTCTAATGGGTTACTTTTCAAAAAAGATACTGAAGCATAATAAATTTTGCGCTTCCGATACAAGTACTTTTTTTCGATACCTACTTGGATCGCAGTAAAAAGTATCGAGTAAAAAACTACTTGGTAAATTGAGAAAAGTATCGAGTATGTACTTGGATTTACTTGTATCGATTTATCCCTAGGTGTGAGTAAGCTTTGGTCAACCGTGGCGTCACTCTCCAATCAGACGAAGCACGACGAAAGGGTCGAAATTTCTTTCGGCGACCATGGTTCGTAAGGACCCGGAGCGATACGAGAGCTATTTTAGCCGGCAGTTCATACTGCATCCACCGGTGGACAAAGCCAAGCGTCGAGTGACCAGAAGGCTGCACAAACATCCAGCAACTTGTGCCCTCATTGCTTTCACTTGCGGTGAAGTTCAGGCGGCCATCGGGAAGTCAAAAGCCTCCAAAGCCATGGGTCCCGACGGAGTATGCATGCTGATGCTGAAAAATTTGGGTCCAGCGGCGTACCTAACGGAGGTCCTCAGTTTGTCAATGGCCACTCTCATCATCCCAGACATCTGGAAGGCGGGGAGAGTGGTCCCACTGCTCAAACCGGGAAAACCAGACAACAAAGGAGATACGTATCGACCGATAAAACTCCTTTCCCCGGTAGCGAAGACACTTGAGGCCTTGCTGCTCCCTTATTTCACCAACCTCCTGACCCCAGCGAAGCATCATCATGGTTTCCGTAAAGTGCACAGTACAACAACAGCACTTAACGCCACAAACACTCAGATAACTCGTGGCCTTAACCGTAACCGTCCCTGTGAGAGAACGATTCTAGTAGCGTTGGGCCTGTCAAAGGCGTTTGATACTGTCAGCCATTCCGCGATACTAGAAGATATAGAGGCTTCCTCTCTCCCACAGAGACTCAAACGGTGGTCGGCAAATTATCTGAGTGGTCGACACTCGTAGGTAATGTTTAGAGACAAATCAAGTAAACCTAGAAAAATAAAACAGGGGGTTCCACAGGGTGGTGTCCTTTCCCCGCTACTGTTTAACTTCTATATTTCAAAGCTCCCTCAAGCACCAGAGGGAGTCTCGATCGTCTCTTACGCCGACGATTGCTGTTGTTGTTGTTGTAGCAGCATACAAATTCCCCAAAGACTTTTTGGGGAGTGTTGCTGGAGTGACAGTCCTTGGCCAGATATAAATCTGGGTCGTTCCGGTTACGTAGACCCGACTGTCGTGGGAACGCCGACGATTGCTCGATCATGGCGACTGGGAATGGAATTGATGACTTGTGTTCGAAAGTAAACGGGTATCTCCCCGAGCTTTCTCGCTTCTTCACTGCAAAGTGCCTAGCCCTCTCCCCTACGAAATCCTCGTGGGACCCTGTTCACCACCTGGACGAAGGTCAGGCTACCGCTGGGAATTCACGCCAAATCTACACCAAATCCGACGGTGAATAACCCCAAAATACTCGGAGTAACATTCGACAGTCTGCTCTCCTTCTCTGCGCCCGCAACCGCTATTGTCAATAAAGTACAGAGCCGCAACAAGGTCCTCAAGTCGCTAGCCGGCAGTACTTGGGGCAAAGACAAAGAAACGTTGCTAGCAACATACAAGACGGTAGGACGGCCGGTTTTAAATTACGCAGCACCAGTGGTCGCCGGGGACTAGTAGGACGCAGTGGATGAAGCTACAGACGACTCAAAACACTGCACTTAGGACAGCGACTGGATGCCTTCTGATGTCGCCAGAACACCACCTATACGACGAGGCGAAAATGCCCCCAGCCAAGGGGCACAACACAAGGCTCTGCTAGCAGTTTCTGGTTGGGAGCCACAGACGTGGCCACACAAACAGGCAGCTGCTTGCAGAGGAGCCCTCGCCTAGGCACGTCAAGATGCATCTCTACGAACTGACGGACGAAGTCCAGACGTTCATTAAGCAACCTCTGGACCCGTCAGTATACCGAAAGGCCCTCAACGGCATCCACAGGGAGTCAGTCTCGAGTTATGTAGACTCCAGACCTGCGAATGCCGTTCTAGGCACACAACCACCGGACATTGACGAGAGCTTCATCTGCCTCGGGAGACAAGAACCACAATAGCCCAACTTCGCTCTGGCTGCTGCCGCAGGTTAAACTCATACCTGAGCAGACTAAACGCAGATGTGCCAAATGAGTGCCCGGCATGCGGAGAGACCCCTCACGACTCGAAACATCTCTTCGCATGCCCAGAAAGCCCGACAATCCTAACGCCTTTGTCCCTGTGGACCGACCCTATTGAAGCTGCACACTTTTTAGGGCTGCCGTTAGTGGAACCTGACGACAACGACTGAGATATTAACCTATCTGGGCGGGGTTGTTGTAGCCGCTACAACAACAACAACAACTGAATATGCGCTCCATTATTCACTCGCTATCAAAATGTGTCCGCTTATTGTTTTATGCAAGCAATATTATTTTTTCACCACTTCTTTTTTGTCGCTGTAACCGCCTAAGCGATTTTGGCCGAGTTCAGCAAAGCACGCCAGTCGTTTCTCTTCTGTGCCAACTGACGCTAATTGGAAACGCCAAGTGAAGCCAAGTCCCTCTCTACCTAATCTTTCCATCGCAGTGGGGGCCTCCCTCTTCCTCTGCTACCACCAGCGGTTTCCGAAATGAATACTTTCAGAGCTGGAACGTCGGTGTCCATTCGAACGACATGGCCAAGCCAGCGGAGCCGCTGTATTTTAATTCGCTGCATTATGTCCATGTTGGTGTAAAGCTCATACAGCTCATCGTTCCATCGTCTGCGGTATTCGCCGTCGCCAACGCGTAAAGACCCGTAAATCTTCCGCAAAATATTTCTCTCGAACACTCCAAGAGCCGCCTCATCGTATGTTGTTGTTGTTGTTGTAGCGGCTACAACAACCCCGCCCAGATCGGTTGGTTTCTCAGTCGTTGTCGTCAAGTTCCACTAACGGCAACCCTAGGAAGCGTGCAGCTTCTGCGGGGTTTGCCCATAGGGACAAGGCCGTTAGGGATGTCGGGTTTGCCGGGCATGCGAAGAGATGTTTCGAGTCATGTGGGGTCTCTCCGCATGCCGGACATTCGTTCGGCACATCCTCATTCAGCCTACTCAGGTAGGCTGTTGTCATTGTCCATGCTTCTGCGCCATATACCAGCACGGGCATGATGAGTGACTTATAGAAGGTGGTTTTCGTACGTCGAGAGAGGACTTTACTCCTGAATTGCCTACTCAGTCCAATGTAGCACTTAATGGCAAGAGTGATTCTGCGTTGGATTTCAATACTGACATTAATATCGGTGTTAATGCTGGTTCCCAAGTAAACGAAATTCTCTACTTTCTCGAAATTGTAACTGTCAACAGTGACGTGGATGCCAAGGCGCGAATGTGCTGACTGTTTGTTTGATGACAGGAGATACTTTGTAACGAAGCGTTTTCCTGTGAAGGCCCCGACGCTTCTGTTTTCTATGCTGAGGTATACTTGCCCTGCCCAGGGCCCGTTACAATAAATTTATATTGTGGGGCCTTTGCAAATAGTACTTTGTTTAATTTCTAAAAACGTGTTACTACTTAATTTCGATGAACATAATACGATTAACGGTGTACGAATTCCTAACGGTGAATTCCCAGCGCGCTGCTGCTGGGTGACGTCGGCGCTACTGTATCGGCGCTCTGCTCCTATGCGACGTCGGCGCTCTTGTGTCGGCTTTCTGCTTCTGCGTCACCGTTGCGTGGGCTTGCGCAAGCTATTGCTTGCGACGCTTTTCTGTCGGCGCTCTGCTGATGGACGGCGTCGGTGCCACTATGCCGGCGCTCTGCTGCTGTGCGTCGTCGGCGGGACGATGGTGGCGCGCTGCTGCAGTGCGACGTCGGCGCTATGTCGGCGCTCTGCTGCTGTTGGTGCGACGATGGTGGCGCGCTGCTGCTGTGCGACGTCGGCGCTACTATGTCGCCCATGTACAAGTCGAGAGCTATTCTCTAGTAGCTGTGCGTTCACGACCACGGCTCTGCTAACGACGCTTAGATTTTGGGCGACGTCGGTGTGCTCATCTGGGCGACGTCGGCGCGGGGCTGGTAGGCGAACTGGCGTCGCCGTCGCGCGGCTTCACGGTTGACTGTGGGGTGTCGGCGCTCTACCTTTGAACAGCCAAGCCTTCTCTCTCTCGTTTCCCTGACGCCTCCGGCAGCGCTCTATTGTCCATATGTCGGCCCGGCCGCTACCCCAACGGAACAACTTCCGTGGGTTACTTACCGTTGTTCACTACTATCACCCGCGTGTCGCATCAGGTTTTGAATCGCGATCACGTAGTCCTTAAATTTTTCTCGCGGGCGCTGCCTCCGGTGCCTTATGTCATCTTCCAGGCGTTCCAAATACCGGGTCGGTAGGAAAAAGTGCAGGAAATCACGTTTGAATGACGCCCAGCTGGTCCCATGCTCATTGTTGTTGCGGTACCACTGGAGGGCGGTGCCGCTTAACAATTCAGGCATCGCCTTTGGTAATAGGTCTACATTTAATGTGTAGACGTCGGCCAGCTCCTCTAATCGTTCTGTAAACGCCAACGGGTCGCGTCCTCCATCGTACTTCACCGACCACTTGCGTACCTGGTCGATGATGGGTGCAAAAGTAACGGTAGGCACATGGTTGCCGTTGGTTAGCACGTCAGCGTTTGGTGCGATGGATGTCGTTGGCGGGTGTTGCGGTGGCGGTTGTATATTCGGTGGTGGATATGTGAACTGGCTCTGCGTTGGCGGCCTAACGAACACATTAGCGGCCCTTTCGCATTTATTCACGGTTAACGGTGTCTTTGGTTCACTTTCGTCTCTCCAGTGGGCCTCCTGTTCGTTGTAAGCTGCTTCCGTCGCGAGAAATTTTGCGTGAAGTTCCGGGTCGACGAGTGCTTTGGCGGCCCATGCCGCTATCCGTTTCCTTATCTCCAGAGTGGTGCCTGTGTGTTCGACACCAACTGTTCCTTGGATACGCTGTCCAGCCACGCTATGCTCACTGGTTCTGTCATGGCTGGTTTAATTATCGGCTTCGAAAATGTTCTCCTCGTATTGTACTATTTGCAGGATCCCTGCTCGGGCGCCAATTGTAACGAAGCGTTTTCCTGTGAAGGGGACGCTTCTGTTTTCTATGCTGAGGTATACTCGCCGTGCCCAGGGTCCGTTACATTAAATTTATATTGTGGGGCCTTTGCAAATAGTACTTTATTTAATTTTTAAAAACGTGTTACTACTTAATTTCTATGAACATAATACGATTAACGGTGTATGAATTCCTAACGGTGAATTCCCAGCGCGCTGCTGCTGGGTGACGTCAGCGCTCTGCTCCTATGCGACGTCGGCGCTCTTGTGTCGGCGTTCTGCTTCTGCGTCACCGTTGCGCGGGCTTGCGCACGCTATTGCTTGCGCGCTATTCTGTCGGCGCTCTGCTGCTGTGCGTCGTCGGCGCGACGACGGTGGCGCGCTGCTGCAGTGCGACGTCGGCGCTACTATGTCGGCGCTCTGCTGCAGTGGGTGCGACGTCGGTGCTACTATGTCGGCGCTCTGCTGCGTTGCGAGCGGGCGTCGCCGTTACGCGTGTTCGCGGTGGACTGCAGCGTAGCGGCGCTCTACCTTTGAACAGCCAAGCCCTGTATAGTCGCCTATGTACAAGTCATGCGATATTCATTAGTAGCTGTGCGTTCACGACCACGGCTCCGCTAACGACGCTTAGATTTTGGGCGACGTCGGTGTGCTCCTCTGGGCGACGTCGGCGCGGTGCTGGTAGGCGAACTGGAGTCGTCGTCGCGCGGCTTCACGGTTGACTGTGGGGTGTCGGCGCTCTACCTTTGAACAGCCAAGCCTTGTATAGTCGCCCTTGTGCAAGTCGAGAGTTATTCTCTAGTAGCTGTGCGTTCACGACCACAGCTCCGTGCTGACTGACTTGTGTGTTGCCAAGTCACATCTCTTATAGCTGGTGCTCTTCGTGTTGCTTGGTCGTATGGCTACGTGTTGCGTTGCTATGGTGACGGTGCCACCAGGGAGTGTTGATACGGTCTCTTATGTTGGCTGGCCGTGTTGATGACGCTGCTGTAGTTGTTGTTGCTGTTGTAGTCGTTGATGCTGGTGTAGGGTGGCGGCGTTCGTTTTTTTGTGTTCGTGGGGCGTGGCACCTCCGATAAAAACCGAATTTTTCATACTGCATATCTCTGGAAATGTTCATGGTAGAGTTCTGGAACTTGGTATGGAGATATACGAAATCAATCGAATACTCTTGGAGAAAAATTTGAGCTATTGGGAAAGGGGGTGTGACACCTCCCATACAAACCAATTTTTTTACTACAGATCTCTGGAAGCGTTCTTGTTAAAGTATTGCAACTTCGTATGGAGATATTTATGTATATGAAAGCAAGCCCATACTCAGGAGAAAAATATGGCTATTTGAAAAGAGGGCGCGAGCCTACAAACGCACCGACTTTTAGCTATCTTTGAATGGAAATTATCGATGGTCAAAATTTAAAGAATTAAGAGAAATAAGGGTTTTTTTTATTTTATCCAATAAAAAATTCCAACGAGCCAAGTGCGACAATACATTATTATATACCATTTTAAAGGCCTATATATACTCTTCTCAGATCATTTTCGATCTTTGAAATCGAATCAAAAATAGTCGTTAAAAACTCATACATCTGCAAAATCGCATTTTCTAACCTAAATCGACAGGTCGCGACCTAAATGACCTTTAAAAAATCTATAAAAATAGGCAATAATCAGGCCAATTCTTAATACTGCCGGAAAGTTTGTTCTCCGGGAATTTGTTTCGCTCGAGAAAGAAATCCCCGAATAATTAACTACCAAGAGTGGCATTTTCCCCGAAAACTTGGGAGGAGGAAATTCGAGCTTCGAAAAAGGGGTGTGAAACTTTTTTGAGAGCTCAACTCCGCCATTTAATATAAAGAATCCTCGTGGAATTTTTATTCATGATAGGCGGAAAGGAAAAAGAGAGAAAACTTATGAAAGGAAAAAAATATTAAAAAAAAAACATTTTCGAATGTACACATGTACATCTAAAAGAAAGACAAAGCATTACTTCACGCTCATTTGCAGTATGCGGTTGACACAACAAATTAAACATATGTATGTACATAAGTACATATGTACATTAAGGTGGTAATGGGCGCTTAGCACTTTCTCCACTTAAAATAAAAGACGAAACTTTAAAGATTTCGAATTAGTTTTATAATTTATTATATATAATGATGAACAATATGAGGGGTCAAATTTGGAGAACAAGACGACCGCTTAGGCTTACAAATTAAATATAATAATAAGAAATTAAAAAAGATTACATTTTGTTTTATGTGTTTATGTGATATGAAAATAGGTATGAAGCGTTGATATGTAAGGTGAAATACGTGGTGTGCGGTTAAAGTGTTTGGTGAGGTGTGTAGTGACCCCAGGATCATTCACAGTGGCCGGAAATACGCACTTTAACACCGATTTCGGCGGATGTGTAAAAGTTATGGTATGCCATATTGAAATGTGGGAATTTTTTCCGATCCTTGGGGTTTATTGCATGGCTAGGTAGCGGTAGAACTATTGTTTTTGTTGTAGCGGCTACAACAACCCCGCCTGGTTAATATCTCAGTCGTTTGTCGTCAAGTTCTACTAACGGCAGCCCTAAGAAGCGTGCAGCCTCAATAGGGTCGGTCCACAGGGACAAAGGCGTTAGGGTTGTCGGGTTTTCCGGGTATACGAAGAGATTTTTCGAGTCATGGGGTGTCTCTCCGCATGCCGGACACTCATTTGGTACATCTGCGTTTAGTCTGCTCAGGTATGATTTTAACCTGCTGTAGTAGCCAGAGCGAAGTTGGACTATTGTGGTTCTTGTCTCCCGAGGCAGATGAAGCTCCGTCTCGTCAGTGTCCGGTGGTTGTACGCCTAGAACGGCATTCACAGGTCTGGAGTCTAATTCGAGACTGACTCCCTGTGAATGCCGTTCAGGGCCTGTCGATAAGCTGACGGGTCCAGGGGTTGTTTAATGAACCTCTGGACTTCGTCCGTCAGTTCGTAGAGATGCCTCCTGACGTGTCTGGGCGAGGGCTCTTCTGCAAGCAGCTGCCTATTTGGGTGACCACGTCTATGGATCCCAACAAGAAACTGCTTGCAGAACATTGTGTTGTGCTCCTTAATTGGGAGAAATTTCGCCTCGTCGTGCAGCTGGTGTTCTGGCGACATCAGAAGGCATCCAGTCGCTGCCCGTAGTGCAGTGTTTTGCGTCGTCTGCAGCTTCATCTGCTGCGTCATACTAGCCCCCGGCGGCCACACTGGTGCTGCGTAATTTAAAACCGGCCGGCCTATTGCCTTGTATGTTGCCAGCAACGTTTCTTTATCTTTTCCCCAAGTACTGCCGGCTAGTGACTTGAGGACCTTGTTGCGGCTCTGTACTTTGTTGACAATAGCGGTTGCGTGCGCAGAGAAGGAGAGCAGACTGCCGAAGGTTACTCCGAGTATTTTGGGGTTATTCACCGTCGGAATTACTGTATCATCGACGTGAATTCCCAGCGGTAGCCCCTCCTTCGTCCAGGTCGTGAACAAGGTCGCAGAGGATGTTGTAGGGGAGAGGGTTAGGCTCCTTGCAGTGAAGAAGCGAGAAAGCTCGGAGATATCCGTTTACTTTCGAACACAAGTCATCAATTCCATTCCCAGTCGCCATAATCGAGCAATCGTTGGCGTAAGAGATAATCGAAACTCCCTCTGGTGGTTCAGGGAGCTTTGAAATGTAAAAGTAAAACAGTAGTGGGGAAAGGACGTTGTGTCCCCCTGTTTTATTTTTCTGAGTTTGCTCGATTTGTCTCTAAACATTACCGACGAGTGTCGACCACTCAGATAATACGCCGACCACCCTTTGAGCCTCTGTAGGAGAGAGGAAGCCTCTATATCTTCTTTGACAAGTCCAACGCTACTAGAATAGTTCTCTCACAGGGACGGTTACGGTTAAGGCCACGTGTTATCTGAGTGTTTATGGCGTTAAGTGCTGTTGTTGTACTGTGCACTTTACGGACACCATGCTGATGCTTCGCTGAGGTCAGGTGGAAAGGAGTGTTATCGGCCGATAAGATTCTCCTTTGTGGGCTGGTTTCCCCGGTTTAAGCAGTGGGACAACTCTCCCCACCTTCCAGATGTCTGGGATGATGAGAGTGGCCATTGACATATTGAGGACCTCCGTTAGGTACACTACTCCCGCTGGACCCAAATTTTTCAGCATCAACATGCATATTCCGTCGGGACCCATGGCTTTGGAGACTTTCGCCTTCCCGATGGCCACCTGAACTTCTGGTCACTCGTCGCTTGGCTTTGTCCGACGGAGGATGCAGTATGAACTGCCGGCATCGCTCCGGGTCCGACGAAGCATGGTCGCCGGAAGAAATTTCGACCCTGTCGTGGTGCTTCGTCCGATTGGACAGTGACCCCACGGTTGACCAGAGCTTACTCACACCAGAGGTGAAGTTGGAAGTCTTCAGATGCTCTTCCCACTTTTCCCGCTTATGTACGTTCACAAGCTGCCGAATCTCCGCGTTGAGATCCCTGATACGGGGGTTTCCGCGATCGGCCTGACGAAGGTTGTGACGCTCATCGGCTAGAACAGCCGCTTCGGCAGGGAAGTTTGGACGGGGGTCCGTGATGCATCCGCCGGTACGCAGCGAGCTGCAACAGCAGTGACAACCCTGCGGAACTTACGTTCACTAAGGGGGACGTCGGTTGCTGTTGGGAGCGCAGCGAAGATGCTCTCAGTAAATTCCGCGAAGCCTTTCCAATCAGCTTTAGAAAAGTTGATATAGGTCCGGTGTTCCGCGGAAAAAAAGTCGGTTGGTTTATGCATCGAGATGACTATGGACAGATGGTCTGATGCCAAAGTCAGCATAGGTCGCCATGATACGCTGTTTATCAGACCAGCGCTGACTATTGTTATGTCTGGCGAGCTGCAGCAGCTGCCCATAATCCTGGTGGGTGCGTCGTCGTTCATTGTGCAGAATGTCGAATCGTCTATCTGCTCAGCCAAGTCTGTTCCCCTACGATCGTTTGACAGGCTTCAGTGCCAAAGACCGTGGTGCGCATTAAAGTCACCTACTACCATACGGTTTTCACCTCTGAGGAGCGCACTTATATCGGGGTGGATATCCTGCCGGGCAGCAGGTGACAAGGGGTATGTACACATTTAATATTTCGAGCTCAACATCGCCTCACCGGATAGCAATGCCCTGACATTCTAGGGTGGTATCCCTGCGGTCGATGTCTGCTTCAATAAGACGATACTGCACGGTGTGGTGCGTGATGAACGCTAAGCCACCACCATTATCTCGCTCGCGATCTCGACGGTGCACGTTGTACCCGGCACAATTAAACAATGTTGAATTGCTGTGCAACTTCGGCTCTTGGCCCGCAGCTATCAATATACCATGCCTCGATCTTGCTCTGAAGCCCGTTACAGTTAAATTGAAGGAGCTTCATGTGGTTCGGGAGACGTGTTGTTATGCGGGGTGTGAGGGATGTGTGTGGCCTTGCCACCATTGGCTGTGTGCGCTGCTGTGGAAGTTGCCGCCCTGTGGTGGTAGCCCTGAACATGCCCTAAAGTGGCACCAGTTAAGGCAGGGTTGCACTTGACTGATGTCACGTTACGGAATATCCTGGTCTGACACACCGTGCAAATTGTAGGAGGAACCAGGAGTTGTTGGCGGCGGCGTGTGGGTGGTGTTGCGGTTGTGTCGTTTGTGTGGTATGTCGTGGTTGTGGTGTGGTCAATTATGTTGTTGTGTTGTGGTTCTGTGGTGTTTGTGTTGAGCTGCTCAGGTGGACTGGCCGTGAAGCGTGCTCTGTTTGAGCAGCAGGGGGCCACAAATGATTTGGTCCACTGAGCAGACTCTGTGGTGACTCCACCCGTCGCAATCATTGCACTTGACTGAGGTGGAGTTGTGGTGTAGTCGTATCTGCCATACACAGCAGGTGTAGGCTTCTGGCCCTGGGTTTGACTCGATGCCAGCCCTGGGCAGAAGAATGCGTAGCAAATGTAGCCCTATGGACGAACAACTTCTGAGATACTTCGCCGACCTAAACGGGGTTAGATCGCCGAAACAACAGTCCTTGGACGGGAAAAACCCGAGCCATCCCGGTACGTAGAACCGGCTGTCGTGGGAATAGCGGCGGTATAACTATAGCTTGTGCTTCTGTTCTTATATCCGCATTGGGGGAAATCCCCCTCGCTAGGGCAGGCACTTGTCATTGGAGCAGGTCTTAGTTGAATCAACATTTAGTCATTCCCTGGTCTTGGGCCGCTCTTGCAGCTTCTGCGCTACCTTCTTTTCAGGTTTAGGGCTGCTGGCGAAGAGCGGCCAAGAACAGCCGCCTCCTAATCCATGGTGTTAAGCGATGCCGCGTGTATTGGACGGTTTGCAGCCAGGATGGTATAAACCGGCTGTTTTAACGGCGCCTCTTCTACACCAGGCCGCATGGGGGAGTAACGGTGGCCTTACCGCGACAAGGGGCGCTGGCGCGGCGGACCTGTTGAGATCCCCATACAAATTTTTTTCTGCTGAGCTCGCCTCGACGAGCAGGTAGTCGTACGAACAAGATGAAGTAAAATAACAAAAAAAAACACACAACAACAACAAAAGCACAGTACAACAACAGCAACAAATACAGGGGCAGCATCAACAACTACCTCGGCGGTGGCAGCAGCAGCAGTAGATACGTCGGTCATAGCAGTACCGACAACAACAGGCACTCACAGCAGCACCACGCTCAGTGGGAAGGACTCCAGGCGCGGTAGCTTCATGGAGCTCTTTACTGAAGACGAGGCGGCGCTTTTCATCGAGCACGCCAGAGACGATGTCTAGGAACAGGGCACCAGGACCGGTATCAGGAACCGGTCGCAAAACAGGTCAGGAAGTTCTCTTTCTTCTCTTTACAGGTATCATAAAACAGGAATATCTGACGGCAGATACCGCCCCGAGAGCAGGCACCGCTCCGTTAGTCGGGATCGGTCCGAGAGCAGGAGTCACTCAAAGGGAAGGCACTATCACGGCAGCAAGCTCCGCGAGTGGTCGCTGGGAGGGCACCGCAGGTCCTACAGCAATTCATCGGCCGCTGACAAAGCTGGCGGCAGACCCAAAAGAAGAAGCAGCGCAGGTGCAGACCTCCTCCACTACCCCCATCGGGTCAGCCGGGCGCTCTTGACGACCACCACCGCGCTGGTTTGGGCGGCTCTATTGTCAAGTGGTACCGTCGCTACCTGGAGCAGGGGAAGGCCCCCAGAGGAAGCTCGTGTCATGGCAAGAGTTCGAGCAGACGTCGAGAGAGAAGAGCATGAGCGCGATGATCGCAAGCACAAAAACGACAAGGCTGCACACGACAATGGGCGGAAGAGCGACTCACACGAAGAGGCACGAAAACCCGCGCCTGCTGAAAAGCATAGAAGCGGGAAACAGCAGCATCACAGACCCGCGCCCGCCGATTGGCGAAGAGGCGGGGACCCAACAGGTACAAGTACAGGTGAAGCACCAGCATCAAAGCGCAGCAACCAGATCACGCCACTAGAGCCCAGCTACCCAGAGGCCCTTAAGGGCATCCGCGTGGCAGTGCTGCCTAATGACCACCTTGCTGATGCCCTGAGCTCCGAGGACCCAACGAAGCTCCAGAATGCCATTATGGAGGAGGTCTTTAAAAGGTGGTCGCATCCGCTATCGTTCTGTGGGGTGTACTTCCGCTCAGGTATGCTCCTTGTTCATTTCACGGAGAAGCGAACAGCAAGCTAGCTAACCCAGAAGGTACCCTGTCTAGGAAGTTAGACTGGGCCCGCGTTGTGCACCAAAAGGGGTGATGACATCCTACCAGTGCATAACATCACGGTCTTCCTCCCGAGGAGCGCTGATAAATCAGCAGAGTACGCGCTGACGTTACTCCAGGCCCAGATTGAGGGTATCCATACCTCCGCGTGGAAGGTGATCGCCTACTGCAGCGAGGACAACGGGCTCAGGCTCAATCTGGGCATTGACGAGGAGTCCGACGTCAGAATCAAGAAGGGTGGCTTCAACGTGATCTACAGGTTTAGATTTGTCACGGTAAGGCCGTGGCGACAAGACGACAGTCAGCAAGGAGTCGCAGGACATGCAAGTCGATGTGGCTGCTGACTACTGCTGCCCAAGGGACTGAGTCGACCAAGGACCTACCGGCTAACCTGGCACCGATCCAGAGCAAGGCACCAGCCCAGATTAAGGCACCAGTTCCTGCTAGTGCCTCCGGGTCAGGCGACGCCACCAGCCAGGCCGCGTATGTGCCTACCACCCAGGGACTGCTAGCAGATATCAGCAGGCTTGAGCTCGACAGGCGTAGCGAGGGCTATATGCGGCTCTCGGATCTGGACGAGCCCAAGCTATGAGTACACCGCAATTGGCAGTAGCCCAGGCATCACGTGGAGGCTGCCTCTGCGGTCATCGCGAGCAGGTTTGCCACGGAGGACTGGGCATTATACGAGTCCAAGAGCGGTGGATCTACAGAGGCCAGCTCAGGTGCCTCAACCATAACTGCAATAAGGTAATTTGGGACCCCTCTAGTGAAAAGGCCAGAGCGTGTGTGGTGTTGAAGAAAGACATTGACTACTACTTACAGAGTTCTTAACACAGGATTTGGTAGCAGTTCAGACGACGATGTCAATACACGGCAGAAGTACGGAGGTCGTCTTTGCTGCAGCCTATTTCTCGGGGGACTACGTCACCGGGCCACCCCTAGAGTTACAGCAGCTGGTGGAATTCTGTCGTAAGAGAAGTATTCCGATCATCCTAGGCTGCGATGGGAACGCTCACAACGTGGAGTGGGCAGCACGGACACAAACCGTAGGGGTGAGTGCCTTTTAGAATACATTATCAGTGAAGACCCTTGAATACACAATGTCGGTCATAGTTCAACATTTGTTACTAGGGTTAGAGAGGAAGTACTTGACATCACTCTCGGATTGGCCAGCCCTATGATCAGCCAGAGCCCTCCCTGTCTAATCGCAGGATTATACGATTTGTACGGGGAGCTGAGGTCATAACAGATCGTATATCGTAAAATATCGAAAGGTTGACTGTATAGAGGTAGAAAATAGAATAAATGAGCCGATACTGGATACCTTTAACTCTAGCAGTCCCGTCCCGCCAACTTGGTGGTCACGGGAGCTCCCAATACTCAGGAAGGAGGTGCGTACTCTTCTATCGAGCCAGGCGCACGGAGAACTGGGACGAGTATTCAGCCAGCCTAGCAGCATACAATAAGGCGATTAGAAAAGCCAAGCATAGTAGCTTCAGGTCCTCTTGTGAGAGCATCTCATCCCCCCTTATGGCTGCTAGATTGCACAAAGCATTGGCGAAGGCCAACGCAGGAACCAGGCTCGCCATTAGGCCATCAGACGGCACTTATTCAGGTAACGAAAAGGAAAGAGCACTCGCCCTGCTATCTGCCCACTTCCCTCATGCCATTCCGGCAGCCCGGGATGCGGTGCTCCGCGCAGTCAGGCCATCTCCATCGGACTGGAAACTGGCCAAAGGCCTAATTACTCAGCGAACATCCCACGACAGCCGGTTCTACGTACCGGAATGACTCGGATTTTACCCGACTAAGGGCTGTTGTTTCGGCGATCTAACCCCGTTTAGGTCGGCGAAGTATTTCAGAAGTTGTTCGTCCATAGGGCTATATTCGCTACGTATTCTTCTGCTCAGGGCTGGCATCGAGTCAAACCCAGGGACACCTGCTGTGTATGGCAGATACGAATACACCACAACTCCACCTCAGTCAAGTGCAATGCTTGCGAGGAGTGGAGTCACCTCAGAGTCTGCTCAGGATTACGGACACATCGGCAGTGGACCACGTCGTTTGTGGCCCCCTGCTGCTCAAATAGAGCAGGTTCCACGGCTAACCCCAGTCCACCTGAGCTGCTCCACACAAGCACCACAGCACAACAACCTAACACAATAGACACAACCGCGCCACCACCCACACGCCGCCGCCAACAACTCTTGGTTCCTCCTACAATCTGCACGGTATGTCAGACCAGGATATTCCGTAATGTGACATCAGTCAAGTGCAACACCTGCCTTTGCTGGTGCCTTTTTAGGGCATGTTCAGGTCTGCGCACCACGCGAGATTGGACGAGGAACTTCGAGGGCCCATGCTGCGCTGCACGGTCGCAAACCCCAACTGCGACGCCACCCACTACCACCTCAGGGCGGCAACCACCACAGCAGCGCACACAGCCAATGGCGTCAAGGCCACACATATCTCTCACAGCCCGCATTACTACACGTCTCCCGAACCACATGAAGTTTCTTCAGTTTAACTGTAACGGGCTTCAGCGCAAGATCGAGGAGATAACCGTCTTCATGCGAAGGCATGGTATATTGATAGCTGCGGTCCAAGAGGCGAAGTTGCACAGCAATTCAACATTGTTGAATTGTGCCGGGTAAAACGTGCACCGTCGAGATCGCGAGCGAGATAATGGTGGTGCAGTATCGTCTTATTGAAGCAGACATCGACCGCAGGGATACCACCCTAGAATGGCAGGGCATTGCTATCCGGCCAGGCGATGTTGAGCTCGAAATATTTAATGTGTACATACCCCCCGTCACCTGCTGCCCGGCAGGATATCACCCTGATATAGGTGCGCTCCTCAGAGGTGAAAACCGTATGGTAGTATGTGCTTTAATGCGCACCACGATCTTTGGCACTCAAGCGTGTCAAACGATCGTAGGGGAACTGACTTGGCTGAGCAGATAGACGATTCGACATTCTGCACAATGAACGACGACGCACCCACCAGGATTATAGGCAGCTGCTGCTGCTCGCCAGACATAACAATAGTCAGCGCTGGTCTGATAAACAGCATATCATGGCGACCTATGCTGACTTTGGCATCAGACCATCTGCCCATAGTCATCTCGATCGATAAACCAACCGACTTTGCTTCCGCGGAACACCGGGCCTATATCAACTTTTCTAAAGCTGATTTGAAAAGATTCGCGGAATTTACTGAAAACAGCTTCGCTGCGCTCCCCACACCAACCGACGTCCACCTTGGTGAACGTAAGTTCCGCAGGGCCATCACCGCTGCTGCAGCTCGCTTCGTAGCGGTAGGATGCATAACGGACCCACGTCCAAATTTCCCTGCTGAAGCGGCTGCTCTAGCCGATGAGCGTGACAGCCTTCGTCAGGCCGATCCCGGAGATCCCCGTATCAAGGATCTCAACGCGGAGATTCGGCAACTAGTGAACGTACATAAGCGGAAGAAGTGGGAAAAGCATCTGAAGACCTGTAACTTCAACTTCACCTCTGGTGAGAGTAAGCTTTGGTCAACCGTGAGGTCACTGTCCAATCCGACAAAGTGCGACGACAGAGTCCAAATATCTTTCGGCGATCACGCTTCATCGGACCCGGAGAGATGCGCGAGCTACTTTTGCCGGCAGTTCATACTGCATCCTCCGGTGGATAAAGCCAAGTGTCGAGTGACCAGAAGGCTGCACAAACTGCCAACAATAAGAGCGCCTCTGGTTTTCACCAGCGGTGAAGTTCAGGTAGCCATCGGGAAGGCGAAAGCCTCCAAAGCTGTGGGACCCGACGGAATGTTGATGCTGAAAAATTTTGGTGCTGCGGGAGTAGTGTACCTAACGGAGGTCCTCAATTTTTTAATGGCCACACTCGTCATTCCAGACATCTGGAAGATGGGGAGAGTGGTCCCACTGCTCAAACCGGGGAAACCGGCCAACAAAGGAGAGTCTTATTTTCCGATAATCCTCCTTTCCCCGGTGGCGAAGACACTAGAGGCCTTGCTACTCCCGTATTTTACGAACCACCTCACCCCAGCGAAGCATCAGCATCGTTTCCGTAAAAAGCACAGTACAACAACAGAACTTAACGCTAAAAACACTCCGATAACACGTGATCTAAACCGCAACCGTCCCTGAGAGAACTATTATAGTAGCGTTGAATCTGTTAAAGGCGTTGATGGGCGAATTATCTTGAGTGGGTCAGTAATGTTTAGAGACAAATCAAGTAAACCTAGAAAAATAAAACAGGGGGTTCCACAGGGTGGTGTCCTTTCCGTATTACTGTTTAACTAGTAAGTTCCCTCTTAACTTAAGCTCCCTCAACCACCACAGGGAGTCTCGGTTGTCTCTTACGCTGACGATTGTTCTGTAACGGGTATCTCTCCGAACTTTCTCGCTTCTTCACTGCTAGGAGTCTAACCCTCTCCCCTACAAAATCCTCTGGACGAAGGAGGTCAGACTACCGCTAGGTATTCACGTCGATGACACACCAATTCCGACGGTGAATAATCCTAAAATACTCGGAGTAACATTCGACAGTCTGCTCTCCTTCTCTGCGAACACAACCGCAATTGTCAACAAAGTACAGAACCGCAACAAGTTCCTCAAGACGCTAGCCGGAAGTACCTGGCAATTGGTCAGCCGGTTCTAAATTACGCAGTAACAGTTTGGTCGCCGGGGACCAGTAGGATGCAGTGGATGAAGCTACATACAGCACAAAACACCGCACTACGGACAGCGACCGAATGCCTTCTGATGTCGCCAGAACACCACCTGCACGACGAGGCAAAAATGCTCCCAATAAAGGAGCACAACACAATGCTCTGCAAGCGATTCCTAGTAAGGAGCCACCGACGTGGACACCCGAACAGACACCTGCTTGCAGAAGAGCCCAACTTCGCTCTGGCTACTGCAGCAGGTTGAACTCATACCTGAGCAGATTAGATGCAGATGTGCCAAACGAATGTCCGGCATGCGGAGAGACACCCCACGACTCGTATGCCCGGAAAACCCTACACCCTCTGTTCCTGTGGACAGACCCTATAGAGGCTGCACGCTTCTTGGGTCTCCCGTTAGTTAAGTTTGATGACAACGACTGAGATACTAACCGATCTGGGCGGGGTTTTTGTAGCCGCTACAACAACAGGATTCTACTTTCGGTCTTGTCGAAGAAGAGGGGCTGAACACCTTTTACAGAGAACACCATTCTGCGTAGGCGGCCTTCGGCCGCACTTTGGGATTATAACCCCCACTAAGTAGAATTCTCCTTTCTGTGTTGCCGCAGAAGAGGGGCTGAACACCTTTTGCAGAGAACGTCTTTCTGACCATCAAATTTATATACATGTGTATATCTTGCCGATTTTAAAGTAAAATTTATATATATATATATGCCGCTTTTTTTTAAATCGGTAAGATATATATAAGCTTGATATGTAAAGTAGTTAATAACGAACACAAAAAGCACTCAACACTGCACACGCCTTGTAAGGAAAACTGAATTATTACCAATTATGAATCGGGTGGCAGCACTGTAAGCTATTTAGCAATTTCCCGTTTCAGTTCGGAAACATTGTTAACTTGTTTTTCAGTTACTAAGTAAACTGTTTTGATGAATAAACTATGTGTTTGTTTGGAAACTGCTGATTTAGTGCATTTTTGACCGTGTAATTGCTCATACAAAATAGCGAAATTTAACAAAAGTTTTTTGTTTGTAGCTTTTAAATTGCTAATAATATTAACATTCCGCCTCCGGATTGTTAATACAGGGTCGATTGCTACCCGTCCCGATATTTGTGGACCTATTTAACAGTTGTACCCTATACTAGAGAATTAATAAAAAATCGCGCGATCTCTTATAAACAATTTTCAATATTTGTCGAAGTATTGATTTTGATAAAAAAAGCGCCGCAGGCGAAAATTTTTATTAAAAAATCGCGCGATTTTTTATAAAACATTTTCATTATTTATCGAAGTATTAATTTTAATAAAAAAGCACCGCAGGCTAAAGTTTTAAATAAAACATAGCTAGAAAACGCGCCGCAGGTGAAAATAAAAAAAATCGCCCTTTTGTACAACTATAGAAAAGTGACAACTGTTAATCAACGCGATTCACGACTACCATCACAAAATGATATTGTGCCCATCTATGGTATATAACAGGGGTGGTCAAGGCCGAGGCCGACAAAAAAAAGCAGCAAAAGCAAAAATTTTATTTTTAAATAAAATTATTAGAAAAGAAATCATTATTTTTACTATTATTCTAATGTACGTAAGATAGATATTAAAGAAAATTAAAAATATCCCTTTGTCCAAATTTTCAAACTCCGCTTTTACGTTAGCTAAAGCCGTTCGTAACAATTCTTTTAAATGTTGGTTAGTCTATATGTACGCTCGTTTAAAATCTGTAGTAAAAATGTCCAACAGCAAAATTCCGGCGAAATGTCATCTGTTCTCTCACAAGAGAAAAATATACAAAATAGTACGCGAACAGAAAATTTGTAGAAACTTGCAAGTTAGACGAACATTGATAAAAATTTTGTTTACATTCAAAAGTATACAATTGAAAACGTAAGAAGACAAATTCCGAATACTTATCCTGACGCAGTTCACTGACTCA
This sequence comes from Rhagoletis pomonella, assembly GCF_013731165.1. Lineage (NCBI taxonomy): Eukaryota > Metazoa > Arthropoda > Insecta > Diptera > Tephritidae > Rhagoletis > Rhagoletis pomonella. The sequence continues at coordinate 26,199,887 of NW_023458557.1, read as the reverse complement.
ACGAATAATTACTTACTTCATACAAGTTTAATTAGTCGCATTTTACTATTTTAACTTCCAAACAATCAAATTAAATTTAGGGATTTGCGTAAATTCCAACCAGCTGTTTTTGATCAGCTGTTTTCTTGTTGGCAAATTGCTGTTTGCTAAAATTTTTCCAGCAGAAACTAGCAGCTTTCCCTCAAAATGAAATGTCATTTTTCTCTCTCAATTTCCCTTACTAGTTTTTAAAACTTTCAATAATTATCAGGTACGCGAATGCAACTAATTGTGAACGGTATTTTGATTTTACGAACTTCAAATTACAAATACTCACAATTACGCTACGCGCACACTGCAGCCGGCATCGGCCGAATTGTGCTCGGCTATATGCGGCCAATATGAATAAACACTTGTGATTACCCTGCAAACCAAAGTTCCCGAAATCTTAACGAAATTTTTAGGAGTATCTCATTTCTGTAACGATTTTTTTACGAATCTTCAATGAAAATTATATGAAGTGGTTGATACGAACACGTAAAGAAATTTCTGTTCGAAAAATAAAGAAAATTCTGAAAAGCTTCTGCAAGAAATTCTTTACATAGCAGAATTATTTTCATTGCTTTACCGATTTACGCCTGAAATTTCGTAAAAGAATCTAAGTGTGCACAGTTTATTTCATTTTAGAAAATTCGGCAAAAAATCGGAATACGAATTCCTTAAAGTTTCTCTACAATTCAGAATACTGTGAAAAAATTGTTTGCAGGGTGCATGAGCCCTCTCACACATAAACCGATAACCGAACCGACATCGGCCGTTGACTTCCGTCAGTGACGATTAATTCAAACATGTTTGCTCTTCTCTTCCGATGTCAGGTGAAAACTACCATAATGGACTGCGCAAAATTAGCTTATTGGGTGCAAAACAAAAAAATTACCTATAAAATCACATGTTTAGAGTAGGGATGTTGCGAATGTGGAATTTTAGACATCCGCGGATGTTTAAACGCTAACAACCGCGGAGGAGAGTAAATTAGGTGATTTAGTTAAATAAAAAATGGAAAGGTTAGTAATTTTTAATAATGTTTTTTTTTAGTACTTAAATTTAAAAATTGGAACATTGCATTTAATAAAAAGTTTTTAAAGGGTTGTAAATCAAACCTGCACCACTAAATAACTACTCGCTCGAGGCGACAAACTTGAAACTTGACCAAATTTTAAATTCTTTTCGATTGACGCTGCACCATTCGAGAGGCCTTCAGTTGTATTTATTTATTTTTTTATTGCGGTGCAATAATTCTTTTTTGAGAATTGCGTCGGGGCTGCAAATGTCGGATGTATCCTCCTAACTTTCATCTTCACAATCTAGTATCATGGCAGGATCGTTGTTTAAACACCGTTGTTTTCCAAAGAATTCTTCATTCTCATTCTTTTGGTGGTTTCTGAATTTGGAGAACGTGTAACGTCAACAGCGTTTTGAGATTTTAGTTTTTGTAATTCATTTTTAATCCTTTCATCTGTGACTGGCCAGATATATGTTTTATCAGTGCACTTGCACAATATTCCAGGGACCGAAAATAACATTTTTTTACGAGTTAAACTTGGCCTAATATTTTTTATTCCGAAATTTAGGTCTTTTCCGGATAATAAACAAACAGCTTATCAAAATTAAACAAATTTGGTATCATGTGAAAGAGGACTGAAATAGCTTTTAAACAGAAATAATGAACGAAGGTTACCACCTCTATTTATATTTTTTTAAATCATTTAATACGAAAGAAATTCATATACCTGACCCAAGGTTTGTTCTATGGTAATTAATTAACATTTTTTATTGAAATATTTTTCAATAGGTGTCTTTGCTCGTTTAGACATTTCAGTTTTAAAGCTATTTAAGCTATTAAGCTATTTCATTCAATACCAAACTTGTTTAATTTGGATAAGCTGTTTCTTTATTATTTGGGAATAAAAAAAATTACTGTTATTTTCGGTACCTTCAATATTCGCAATCGCAAAAGATCCGTATTGGTTATTGCGGATGCGAATGCGAATGTTAAAATTAATGCGGAAGCTGGGCCGCTGCGAATGCGAATGCGAATATTCGCAACAACCCTGGTTTAGAGTATGTCAATTAAAATGTATCAAAATATTTCACTGCTTACAAAATTGAAATAAAATCTAGATATGTGCGTACAAATACGGTCCGCAAATAATCTGGTTATGTGCGCGCATCAGTTCGGACGGTCAAATTGTTCGGCCGAAATCGGTTGGCCTATCGGATGCAATGTGCGCCTAGCGTTTTACGTTGTACCAAAAATTGAAAATATACCGCACGCAGATGTTTTCAACAGCGGATATTTTCAATCTGGTACTTTAGCAAAGCTTTATGTTGCATTTTCAGTGCCTTATCTTCTTTTAATTCCAATACTCCAACTCTTCTTCGCTTTTCTTAAAAAGGAGTATTTCCGATATTGTAAATTCATCCTCAATTCTTCTTCTTCTTATTTGGCGCTGTAACCGCCTAAGCGATTTTGGCCGAGCTCAGCAAAGCACGCCAGTCGTTTCTCTTCTGTGCCAACTGACGCCAATTGGAAACACCAAGGGAGCCAAGTCTTTCTTCACCTGGTCTTTCCATCGCAGTGGGGGCCTCCCTCCTCCTCTGCTACCACCAGCCGAGTTGAATACTTTCATAGTTGGAGCGTCGGTGTCCATTCGGACGACATGGCCAAGCCAGCGGAGCCGCTGTATTTTAATTCGCTGCATTATGTCCATGTCGTTGTAAAGCTCATACAGCTCATCGTTCCATCGTCTGCGGTACTCGCCGTCGCAAACGCGTAACGGACCGTAAATCTTCCGCAAAATCTTTCTCTCGAACACTCCAACACTCATCCTCAATTACACTCCGTTGCGAAACTATAAATCCACTACAAATATGTGGGTAGCAGGCGTAAAAAAAGAGATGTGAAAAAAAAATTCTTCTATTACTTTTGCATAGTGGGAACTCCCTTTTGATGGGGTTATTTTTTTTTTTTAACAATTACAAAATTTGCAAGAAGTAATACAACCTCAAAAGTACTTGTTGCAAAACTATAAGTCCAAATATAATCCTTGTACTAATAAATACAACTTCAAAATATTGTCTAAATCTAATATTTTATTTGTGCTCCGTTAACCTTAATAAACTCAAATATGCGCTTATTCATACTTAAGCACTATGTTTTTAGCAAGTTATTCCACTCTTGCAAAATTGCCAATTTGAGTAAACTCACGTTTTCAAATTGGCGATTCTCAGCATAAACTCTCCTTGCCAGTATTCCCCACACATTTTCGATTGGGTTCAGGTCAGGAGAGCATGCTGGCCATCCTAGGGTTCGAATATTGTTGCTCTCTAACCAATTCTTTGTCTCTTTGCTCGTATGGATTTCAGCATTGTCTTGCTGAAAAGTCCAATTTCTTCCATTTTGGTCAATGAAAGACTACTCAGCAAAAAGGCAACGTAGTCTGAACTCTTCATTTTGTTGGAGCAGAATTGCAGCTCGAGTGCACCACCGGATGTTATAGCACCCCATACCATCACATTTCCGCCTCCAAAATTTCGTCGGGAAAAAATTCGACGTTCTTTACGTAAGTCATGCCAATATCCACTTAATCCGTCCGGGCCGTCGAGATTGAACTTTTTTTCATCTGAAAAGATAACCTAAGGCGACTTTTCTATAGTAATTTCTTAATTAGTATCCACGTTTAATTTACTTACAGAAGACCAATCAGTTGCCATATTTTTACCAGCGAATTCCATACGAGCGACTTTGTGGCGTGGCAAAAGACATGGAGCTGGTACCATTCTACCGTACTCGAGGTGCTTAGTGCGTTTTAAAGCCCTCCAAATTGTTTGCCGACTTACGGGAACTGAACATTTGGTTGCTAGCTTCTGGAAACTAATAGTTGAATTACTAGCGACACGTGCAATTATTCTTTCATCGCGACTGGTCAACTTTCTTTTCCGCCCGCCTGCCTTTTTGATCCCGAATCCATATTTTTTTCGTAAAAAACAAGAAACCAGCCCGTGGGATCTTCCAATCTTCGAAGCAATATCGCGTATACCGAAACCTTGCTCATCTAGAGCAGTAAATCGACCCTTTTCAAATTCGTTCAATGGTTTACCGCGAGGCATATCGACGAGAATATTCATTAGTAAGCAATCAAAAATAAGTAATGACATTTACCGCAAAACTACTGCAAAAAATCGACATAATTGTTTTGGATTTATAGTTTTGCAACAAGTACGTTTTAGGTTATATTACTTCTTGCAAATTTTGTAATGGTAAAAAAAAATAAATCACCCCATCAAAAGGGAGTTCTCATTACGCAAAAGTCATAGAAGATTTTTTTTCTTATCTCTTATTTTACGCCTGCAACACAAATATTCGTGGATTTATAGTTTTGCAACGGAGTGTATATTACATAAAAAAGGGTTTATGAAGGATGCAAACGTACATTTAAATAATTTGAAATCGGCAAATCTTTTTTCAAAATCTGCTTTTAAATCATGTGCATTATTTTTTTCTAGCCATAGAAAATGATGAAATATTCTTTTTTTGAGATCATGAATAAAAAGACGTAGTTTAGTTTCAAAACTTAAAATAATTAGCGACAAATCAAAAACATTTGTATGCTCTCCTTGTAGAGACAAATTCAAGTTTTGCAAATGTTCCATCATATCGGTAAGGAACATTAAGTCAGAAAGCCAATTTTTATTTTCCAATTGCGGGTAATGTTCCGATCTCAATTTGCGTACGTGTATATAAAAATAGTAAAATAAAAAAACAACACAATGGGAAAGAATGTCCAGCAAATAAGTGTCTATTTTACAGTTTAACTAGTAAGCTCCCTCTTAACTTAAGCTCCCTCAACCACCACAGGGAGTCTCGGTTGTCTCTTACTCTGACGATTGTTCTATAACGGGTATCTCTCCGAGCTTTCTCGCTTCTTGACTGCTAGGAGTCTAACCCTCTCCCTCTACTACATAGAATGTAGGGCCATGTCATGTCTAAGTTCGGGCGGAGCCGAACATTAAATACCCGGCACAGGTATTAAATATATGGTTTTCACCTTTCCGAAAGCCACCGCAACATGGTATACCGGGGTGTATCAATTTTGAGTAATTTAGCGTCCTTAAATTTCGAAATATTGAAGTTTCAAGCATTTCTGAAATTTACCTTTATATGAAAAGCGGCCTCAATTTTAGTCTGATTTCAATAATTTTCAACGTTTTACTTTTATTTGGCAAGCAAAATAGCCATACCGAGTTTGGTATAAATTGGTAGACCGGTTGCCGAGATACATATATGTGATCATAAGTGGGCGGTGCCACGCCCGTTTTCCAAAATTTTATCATAAACGTACCTATTTCTTGGTAAAGGATTGTCGCAAGCATCTATTTTGAATAAATTAGATTTAATATTTACTGATTTATCGAAGATTTCGCATTTCTCCAAATTACCGTTATATGGGAGATAGGCGTGGTTATTGTCCGATTTTGCACATTTTCAGTACCATCCTATGCCCGAAAGAAGTGCACGTACAAAGTTTCGTTAAGATATCTCAATTTTTACTGGAGTTATCATGTGCACAGACGGACCGCTTAATCGATTTCTCTTTTCATTCTGATCACTTATGTATACATTTACGAAACGAACCTTTACACCTTTATGGAGAGTGGTTCGGATTTCGGTTCGGATCAAACATTTGTGGAAAATTTCGGTTCGGTTAATGGTTCAGTTAATTAATAGAAAAAAAAAGCGGTTTTCCGGTTCAAAACGGGTTCGGTTCAAAACCAGTTCCCGTCCCTGGTATTTACTGCTATCACCGCTAAAAGTGTAAATAAACTTATAACGCCTAAAGTCCAAACATACGCCACAAAAGAAAATTGAATGATAAATTTGTCATTTGCGGGACGGTGCGGAATAGAAACATTAATCATTGCGCTGCTTTTTTTTCTGAATCGGCATTTCAACGAAAAATTGCCTTCATTTTCTAAATAGTTATTCTCTGTCAGATTTTTGTTCACCTAGACTCTAGGTGCAATGGGGTATGGAGTGCAATGGGGTATAGTCGTTGTGCTGTGTATGCAGTTACAGTTGCACGGCTATACTCAATCCCGACTCTTGCGTCTTCGTTCGTGCACTCTGGTCAACGTGAGCAACCCATGTGCGAGATGCGGTAACCAATCCGAGTGGAGCCTTGGGTCACGGCAGAAAGGAGGGAGCTTCGGTGGGGCCATTCCGACTTATTCGGTTTAAGGGCTCACTGAAGTCTGAAGTCTGCAGCATCTGTTCAGCAGTAGGTGCGGCTGCAAGCGGGAGTCTGTCTTGGAGCAACGGCTCGCTATATATATATATGGTTGCGAAACCACCCCGTCCCAGCCATGGGTTGGGCGCTGGGTTTGGGACCCGCCCCGTAAAAACCTTTTCCAGTGAAGAAGCAAGGCAAAGCCTCGGATGAGACCCCCCAAAGCCCCCCTCCCCCCTTATGATGATGACCACGACCAACTTTTAAAGGATGCCCTTTTTTTGTAGATGCCCTTCGAGATAGTGCTGAAGAATTGCAAAAATATAACTTAGTCGAAGTGAGCAGAAGTAGATGAGGGTAGAGACATTTGAGGAAGGGACTTTCGTTGTGATAAAAAATGTAGACACAACGGTGGGTGTCAATAAGAAACTTCTGCCAAAATATAAGGGACCGTATATCATACATAAAAAACCCCCAAACGACCGATACAAGGCACAGAGGGTTCCAGTGAAAGAGACACTGCGAAGAGTATTAACTATTATTATTACGATTAACTTATAAGTACTTATGCATAAGAATTACATGGACAGATCGGGGTCGATTTGCTTTTAGGTCAGATTGGCCGAGCTGTAGTGTAAACACAATGTAGAATAACAAAATGTATAGATTAGGAATTAGGATTAGGACCGGGATCCCGGTCTTTTTTAAGGCCCAAAAATCCCGGGATTATTTGTCTAGAATCCCGGGATTTTCGGGATTTGTAATTTACACTGGTGGCAATAATAGAATTGAATAAGGAAAATAACCGCCCTATTCCCACACCACTGACAAAATTCATCATATGATTATTGTCACAATTACTGCGCCTAAAACACAATATAAACATTGTTTCGCCGTTATCACTTACTCAGTAGGTCATAACAATAAAACCGACAATTGTCATACGACAGCTTAAAATAAATTTGCGGCATAGTATTAGGCGCAGTAGTAAAGGCAATAGTCAGCCGCTGAGTTTTGTCAGTGGTGTGGGAATAGGGCGGTAAATTAGCAACACGAGTTTACGGGGTGTGCATAGCTCAGTGGTTAGCGCTTCTGACTTTGTACATCGATGACGCGGGCTCGATCCCTGCTGAAGTCTAGAAAAAATAAGTCTGATGAGGAGATGTGGTGATCTTGGAAATAGCTGCTATAACTTCTACCGCTTAAACTTTGTTGCTTTTTCCATTTTTCCTAATAAAATAATCGTGGTACAAAGCTAAATAAAATAATATTAAAATTATATGTTAATAAGTCTCAATAACATTGACAAATACATAGCTTAGGAAGAGCCTGCCTGAAACTATACAAGAAAGCAAAAGCATGTATAGAATTGACACCACGCTGTCAAGTTTAAATAGCGGAAAATCAGCTGCACTTGATAGCAGTAGGTTGAATAAGGAAAATGAATTACCAATACGAGTTTACGGGGTGTGTATAGCTCAGTGGTTAACGCTACTGACTGTGTACATCGATGACGCCGGTTTGATCCCTGCTGAAGTCTAGAAAAAAGAAGTCTGATGAGCAGATGTGGTGATCTCCGAAATAGCTGCTATAACTTCTACCGCTTAAACTTTGTTGCTTTTTCCATTTTTCCTAATAAAATAATCGTGGTATAAAGCTCAATAAAAAAATATTAAAATTATATGTTAATAAGCCACTGTTGTACAAGATAGACGCATGTTGTATGGGGTTTGGTAGGACATGGTATCAATAGGGCAAAGAAAGGATGTCAGCTGAAAGGATACGCAGAATTGTCATTTAGGCGTGACTCGCCAAATTATGTATATGGCACGTATGCCGCACTTTCAGTATTACAGGCTAACCTAATATTCACGCACGCCGCCAATTTATTGTCAAAAATTTCTCATGCACATGCTACTTGTATGAGATCAACCGAAATTGAACGGCGTGCGTATGAAGCTAACTCAATTTCCAATTTTTGTTCTGCGTGACATTTTGATTTGACGTTTCGCTCAATGAAATCAAATGCAAACGAATGCAAGTCAATTTCGGGTGACGCAAAAAAACAAATTCGACGGCATGCGTACCAAAACGCAAGCCGCGAATATTAGGTTAGCCTGTTAATGGCAGGAGTGCCGCTTTGTTAAAATGATGAGATCTGTATCGTCTCGATACTCAAAAATGATTGTCTTTTATTTCAACTTTCATTTGTTTATATAGCTTAAAAATACAATACAAACTCTAAGTTCAATATACTTAATTGACCTACTTAATTTCTACTATTGCTCATAATGATTTATGGTAGTCATGTGCAATGTGATTCCTCACTATTAACACTCAAAAAACTTCTGGTGACACATTGTACATATTTTGTTTCGTCAGCAGTTATTTGTATATGCAAAATTGCTTGAGCACACTTTCTATTCGTAATAGCCGATCACACTCAAGATGACCCAATTCTCATATTATAAGCAAAAAATATAATTAATAAAAATGAACTGCTATGCATATAGCTAACACATATTGTATCAGGTACATGCACAACACCACAATAGCATTGACAAATACATAGTTTAGGATGAGCCTGCCTGAAACTATACAAGAAAGCAAAAGCATATATAGAATTGACAACAACAACCACGCTGTCAAGATTAAATAGCGGAAAATCAGCTGCACTTGATAGCAGTAGGTTTAATGAGGAAAATGAATTAGCAACACGAGTTTACGGGGTGTGCATAGCTCAGTGGTTAACGCTTTTGACTTTGTACATCGATGACCCGGGTTCGATCCCTGCTGAAGTCTAGAAAAAAGAAATCTGATGAGGAGATGTGGTGATATCCGAAATAGCTGCTATAACTTCTACCGCTTAAACTTTGTTGCTTTTTCCATTTTTCTAATAAAATAATCGAGGTACAAAGCTCAATAAAAAAGATATTAAAAAGGAACGCTTTATGTTGACCAGTTTTGGCTATATTTCTTTTGTTTATTTAATATTTAACATTTTTTTATAAATGTGTAGCTCAATATACATATAATACCTTGCGGCAGGCAATTTTGCACACAAAAGAAATCAATATATTCGCCAAACCAAGGGCCAAATATACATAGTAAAATTGCGTTCTTAATTTCTCTCTCTGACGTTAGGATTTTTAAAAAGAACTTTGAAATTTGAAAGATATGAGTTATTCAAAAAATTATTTAAAAATTTCAGTGCAATATACTAAAGAAACCTGTATGGGTATCAAATGAAAGAGAAGATTCTGTAGAGTTAAAACACATTACATTTTTTGGTCCGAAAGGGACGGGTAGGTATTGAAAATAGTCTTTTATAATTTTATCCTTGAATAGCCTTGAAATTTTTCAATTCTTATTTCTGAAAAAAATTAATGTTCAGGACTAACTTTATTAGCTTAAACAAATCAAATAGATTAAAGAAGCATTTTCAATTCTTATTCGTCCTTGTGAACCCAAAAAAATTATTTCATTTGGTACCCATACTTTTGTTTTACATTGCACTGAATTTTTTAAAATAAATTTTGGAATTAACCATATCGAGCCCTAACCGCCAAACTAAAGTAAGCGACACTTTTTTTAATTTTCTTTTTGATGCAGAAATATTCTTATAGCATCTAGATGCATTTCTGCATCAAAAAGAAAATTTTGTAAAAATTGTCGCTTACGTTATTTTGGCGGTTAGGGCTCGATAAAGTCTTTTTAAAAAAATCACGACGTCAGAGAAATGCCCATTTATACATATGCAGTTAATTATTTGCAATATGAAGTAGACTTATCAAAAAATATAAATTTTGGATAAACAAAAGAAATATAGACAAAACTGGTCGAATTAAGGCGCTTCTCTTATTTCTGCTCGAATTATGAACTTCTTTCAAACAGAAAATAAATTTTTGGACTTATTTTTTTTGCATCGAGCTTTTTTCGACATACCTTAAATTACTCTATCGGATATACTAGTTCAACTCAATATCTCGTAAACTAAAGGAGATATACAAAAATGGAGAACACCATTTCTAAGATATTTATTAGTTTAATATAACTGCATCACTAACTAAGTTTTTACTAAATTACCGAAAGAATTGTCGTCAATATCTCGGAAACTAGAGGAGATTTCTAAAAACTGATAACACCAATCGAAAGGCCTTGTTTCAAAATATGTTACAGCATCTAGAACAAAAATCGTCAAAATGGCGCTTACGACAATCTTTTACCCAGGCGACGTAAAGTATTATTAAATGCATATAAATTTAATTACTGCCTGCCATTTTGTTACTTATGAAATAATTTTCACTTTAAATAAAAAAGTACGTTCCAAACCCGTTTACTTATTATTTATTATATGGTAGCGTAGCTTCTCAAACCATATTGATGCAATTTTTTCATGTTGTCATTGAAAAACAATAAATATCTAAATCCCGGGACTGATCCCGGGATCCCGTTTTTGAACCAACGACGTCCCGAAATTCCCGGGATCGCAAAAATCTAAAAATTAATATCAGTATAGATGCATCATGATGCAATAATACACGGTGGTATCAGTTGTGACAGCTCGATTTGATACTGCCTTAGCTCAGTAGAATAAGAAGAAAAACGGGAAGAAACTAATCCCCGTTTGGGGGAAAATATAAAATTTCATATTTTCTTCCAAACAAAATTTGCCGTTTTATAGTATATTCGTAATGAAATGAAATAAGAAAAACAAAAATCAACTATATTATTCGGCAAAGAATTGTTAAAGAAGTAACACTGTTTCACCTAAGGCAGTCAATATGGCGGAGTTAGAGCCAGAAGGTGTCAGCCTATAACACCTTGTATTATTGCATTATGTAGATGCATAGTAGACTGGTGGCAACACCACCATAGAAATAAGTGGAATGTAATAAGAATATCAGCCTGGCAATACTGTGAACAAATAAAAGACATTAGATAGTGAATTAGCTACAGCATACATGCATGAACCAATTATAAAAAATTAAGTCAACAAATCAGTCGCCATATTGTGAATGAAAACAGCTGACTTCCTGTGACGTATACCGACCCATTCAACTTTTGTTTACATTGTGATTACCGCTTGTTTGTTTCAATTGTGTAAATTAAATTTAACGTTTTTTTTATTTAATGTTTTTATAATTAAAATGAAGTGCGTAGTGTTTAATTGCTCCAATTCCCATAATGCAAATACAAAAAAATTGGGGTTTTTACCTTTCCTAAGGATGAAATACTCCAACAACTCGCAAGAATATGAAGTGAACACTTTCTTCCAGAGGACTTGGAAAACTATACAAAATTTTAAATGGGTAAACATTGCTTTTTTTTGGAGTGCAATGGGCTATAGTCGTTGCGCTGGGTATGCAGTTACAGTTGCATGGCTATACTCAATCCCGACTCTTGCGTCCTCGTTCGCGCACTCTGGGCAACGTGAGTGGAGCCTTGGGTCACGGCAGAAAGAGAGGGAGCTTCGGTGGGGCCACTCCGACTTATTCAGTTTAAGGGCTCACTGAAGTCTGCAGCGTCTGTTCACTAGTAGGTGCGGCTGCAAGCAGGTGTCTTATGATGATGGCCACCGCAAACTTTTAAAGGGCTACGATTTGAGGGCATGCACCTGGAATGTCCGGGCCCTTAATGGGGAAGGTGCCTCTGCCCGGCTGGTTGATGTCCTCGTAAGGACAAAAGCTGACATCACCGCCATCCAAGAAATGCGTTGGACGGGGCAGGGCAAGCAATGTCTGGGGCCTTGCGACGTCTACTACAGCTGCGATGTAAAGGAGCGCAAATTCGGAATTGGATTTGTGGTGGGAGAGACACTCGGTCACCGAGTATTGTCGTTCACCCCGGTGGACGAGCATCTAGCCACAATCTGCATCAAAGCGAGATTCTTCAACATCTAGCTCATCTGCGCCCATGCCCCGACGGAAGAGAAAGATGAGCGCTTGGAGTGCACGTACGAGCGCTGCCCCCGTCATGATAACAGAATCGTGCTTGGTGACTTCAATGCCAGGGTGGGCAAGCAAGGGATCTTTGGACCCATCGTCGGAAAATTGAGCCTCCACGACGAAACGTCCGACAACGGATTGAGGCTGATCGACTTCGCCGGGGCCCGAAACATGGTAGTATGCAGTACTAGGTTCAAGCATAAAAAGATCCATCAAGCTACGTGGCTGTGCCCGGATCGAAAAACGAGAAACCAAATCGATCTTGTTGTGATAGACGGAAGGCACGCTTCCAGTGTTTTAGACGTACGCTCACGCTCAGAAAAAAATGTGCGCCCAAATATGCAAGGAAAGCTTAACGTCGAAAAGCTGCAATCACAACAGACAGCCAGCGCTTTCGCTACTCGACTCTCACACCTGCTCTCAGAGAGCACTCTTCAACAAACCGACATATGCGAGCATTGGAACCACATCTCCCGCTCATTAAGTACCGCCGCCGAAGAAGTAGTCGGATTTCAGCGAGCCCGAAAGAACAACTGGTGCAGCTGCAGAGAAAAAAGATGCCGCCTGCAGGCCCACGCTGCGATCGGGCGCAACGCGCGCTATGAGGGACCGCTATAGGGAAGCGAGACGTATTTGCCGCAATAAGAAGAGAGAGGCCGAAATACGTGAGTGCGAAGAGTTAGGCGACTTACGGAAGGTTTCAAGACCAGGGCGTACTCCTCTAAAAACAACAATGGCGACCTAGTAACCGATGTTCAGAGCGTACCTAAATTATGGAGGGAATACTTTTCCGCCCTATTGAATGGTAGCAGCACGGAAAGTTGTGGAGAAGAAAAACCCGAGCCCGCAGTCGATGATGACGGAATCGACGTTCCATCGCCTGATTATGACGAGGTACGAATAGCAATAACGCGGCTGAAAAACAACAACGCTGCTGGAGCTGACAGCCTGCCAGCTGAGCTATTCAAGTACGGCGGCGAGGAGTTGATAAGGTGCATGCATCAACTTTTGGTCAGAATATGGTCAGATGAACGCATGCCCGACGATTGGAATTAAAGTGTGCTCTGTCCAATCCACAAGAAAGGTGACCCCGCCGAAAGGTGATCAGCCTTCTAAGGATAGGGTACAAGGTCTTATCGAGCGTATTGTGTGAAAGACTGAAGCCCACCGTCAATGAACTGATTGGGCCTTATCAGTGTGGATTTAGACCTGGAAAATCCACCATTGACCAGGTATTAATACGAAAAATCTTGGAAAAGACCCGCGAGAAAAGGATCGACGCTCACCACCTATTTGTCGAATTTAAAGCGGCTTTTGACAGCACTAAAAGGAGTTGCCTATACGCCGCTATGTCTGAATTTGGCATCCCCTCAAAACTCATTCGGCTGTGTAAAATGGCGTTGAGCAATACCACCAGCTCCGTCAGAATTGAGAAATACCTCTCCGAGCCGTTCGCCACTAAACGGGGTTTCAGACAGGGCTTCTTCTTCTGACTTCTTTAATCTGATGTTGGAGAAGATAACAAGAGCTGCAGAACTGAACCGCTCAGGAACAATTTACGACAAGAGCGTGCAATTGCTGGCTTATGGCGATGACATCGATATCATAATATTTTAACATATTTATTTAAGAAATGAGGCTGGCTCTATAAGACTTTTGAGCCTTTTATAATACATCAACACCAGGTTGTAAACTTCAATGTTTGTACAAAGTAAACTTAAAACTAAAAATATATCAAATAGCAACAAAAATGTTAATATTTGTATTTTTAATTAAAATTAAAATTAGGACTTAAAACTTAAGGCTAGATATAATAAAAGGTCAGACATATAAATACGAACATGCAAAATTTGGTTAAATAGTAGAAGTGACAGAGACAGAGAAATGATAACAGTTTAATCGCAACCACATTCATTGTGCAGATTTAAAGTAATTATGCAATACATTTTTGAAATCACTCCGGTTTATCGCTGCTTTTACGGATTCATGAATTGAGTTACAGAGCCTTACAGCATTAAGAGAGCAGCCTAGCTGAAGACAAGTAGGAATATTTGGGGATAATCAGACTATGATTCCGATTAGATCTTGTTGATTTTTTCAAAAAGGTATTTTTGAGTTTTGAATTCTATAAGCTTATACATAAATATACAATTTCTAGCCGATAGGTATTCAAAAATGCAGCATCCTAGAAGAACAGCTCAACATAGAATTAACAACACCCGAGCCAACAAGTGTAGATGTGGAGGAGCCAGTCTTGCACATTACCTTTTGAGTTCTTCCTGCAAGGTTGCTGATCATAAGCTATCAGAAAAACCAAAGTGGTGATTAAGTTATTTGCAAAGCAGGTCATGATTCACCAAGTCAAATGCCTTAGAAAAATCCAGAAGGCAAAGAAGAGATAGGTCACCATTGTCAAACTGTATCCCTATATCGTCAAGTATTTTCAACATAGCCGTAGAGCAGCTATGACATGGTCTAAACCCTGACTGCAATGGCGATAATAAATTATAATTTTTTGTACAAATGAGGAAATTTGCCCTGCCATCAACGATTCGCACACTTTTGAGAATGCTGGTAAAATGCTTAAAGGTCTGTAGTCTCTAGGATTAGTAGCAGCGCTCTTTTTGGGCTACAGGAATAATGGCAGCCTTTTTCCATTCTGTTGGAAAACATGAAGTTGTGAAACAGTGGTTAATGACATGTGTTAGAGTTCTCAGAATAAAAGGCAGCACAAGTTTCACAAACTTCAAAGATATCGCATCCTCTCCAATGGCTTTAGACTCGAACCCCATCACAGATTTCAAAACTTCTGATTCACTTACTCCGTCAAATCGAAACTCTTCTTTTAAAGCAAAATTGCTAGTGAAAATTTCAGTTGGAGCACTTTTGCTGTTTCTGCTGACACTAATAAAATAGTCATTGAGTGTGTTTGGGTCAATTTTACAATCAGACTTAGGTTTTTCATGCACATTTAGGTATTTCAAATTGCGCCATAAATCTTATGATAGTGACGGGTTCAATTTATAACTAAAGTACAACGCTTTGCATTTCTTGTAATGACAGTAGCTTTATTTCTTGCAGCCTTGTATTGTGACCAAGCAACGTCAGAGTTGGTTCTTCTCCATTTTGCATACAATTTATTTATAGTTTTTATAGCTGAGCTGACCTTATTAGTGTACCAAGGACAGGAGGTATTCATAGCCCTAACAATGCGGACAGGGACATGATCCTCAAATAATTCAGAGAGGGTTTTATTTAAAAAGTCAAGTCAACAGCTATCCCAGTTAACATTTGACAAATCAACGAACAGATCAGTAACATACCTCAGATCACGATACATGAAAATAACACTATCAGCAGGACAATTCAACGACACATCTAATGCACAAAATATTAGGTCATGCTCAGAGACAAAAAAACATTTGGTCAAATTTAAGAATATGGTCAAGATTAGACGTAATAACCAGGTGTAGCAAGCTAAGTTTCGAATTGTTGGCGTACGTTGTTGGTAAGAACTGGGTGACTACAGCAAGACCAGCAGCGGATACGTGGTCAAGTATTTAGTTTAATAGCATACAAGTCGTTTAACAGCAGGTTAACATTAAAATCATCACATATAACATAATATTCATATTCAATTAAAAAAACTGATAACAAAAAACGAATCTAACATACAACACCTATGAGGATTATACATACACACAGGACACTAGTACTTTTGTTATACCGTCTGAAATTTCAGAAATAATAAATTCCGTTTCAGGGTTATTCGTTTTAGCTAGAAGTTTAATTTTTAAGGTAGATCTGTAATATATTGCAACACCTACCCCTCTTTTTGTTGTTCGATCGTTACGTATAAGAGTATAGTGTGGGATTCCATAATAATAGTCAGGAATGTTAGCATTGAACCATGTTTCTGTGACACAGATAACATCAACGCCCGATCCCCCAAAGACATTCCTAACGTAGTCCATTTTGTCACCGTTAAGGCTTCGCGCATTAAAATGCACAATTTTGAGGCAACTAGACTGTTTGCACAAAATACTTACTAAAATTTTATGGTTTTCATCAATGCTGCCGGCAGATTTGCTATTGGTTTAAATCCATCAGCTGAAAAATGAGTAACCACAAAGCGTAGGCAAAACAAAAAGACTTCAAAACATAAATGTATGTGATTGCAAAAAATCAACGTAAGCAAGAGAACAGAGCAAATTGAGAACAAGCGAAAATAACATACACTTTGATAGACCGAAATCAAGGAAACAAAGAAAAATTGTTTAAAGCATAGAAATAAAACAGTAAACAAATAACTAATCAAGAGTATTTGGCATAGGAAGAAAGAGAACAAGCATACAACTAACTTAACTTCTAAGCTGGCGTAATCATAACCACAATAAAAAATACGATTTTAAAACGAACATATACATAATTATTTTTGCATTGTGCTAATAAGAGCGTTAACCTCGGCCCTGCTTCTCACCGCCTAAGCTACGACGCATACGACATCACTTCACGCAGCATTTTAGGCAAACTCTCATGTAGAAAAACTGATCCATAACCAGGCAATCCAGCATCGGAGAGCGCTAGGGATCTCTTTTTGGTTTTACAGAACACAGCAATAGATTTTAAGAGCTAATTGTGACCATGTGCAGAGAACAGCTTAACAACAATAGGGCAGTTGTTGCTGCTTTTCTGCCCATTACTTTTTGCACTACGCAGCCGAAAAGCATCACGCAAAGGCGGAGGTTTATGCTGAGCTGCACCGCAGACCTTAGCGTATTAGAGTATTTCTATATCGGCACTTGCTGCAGAGTCCCATAAATAAAATTAAATGTCAGAACACAATGATTATCCTTTCGTTTAGTTAAAAGCTATTTAACGCGCAAATGACAAGAGGATTGAAATAGCCAGAAAATATTACTAGAATATTACACAAGCTTTTTTAAAAAATTACCTAAGGGAGTATGGTTGACTTATAAGAATCTTTTGGGCGTAGAACTAAGAAATGTGCTGGGCTGAAGACCTACAGGTGGAAAAAGTTCCAGATAAAAGCTGTTAAGAACAAGACCACAAAAGATCTAGTTAAACTGCTGAAAAGAACTTGTTTGAGAAATTCGTTTCCTGCACAATGGATTACGAGACGTAAAAAAGTGATGAAATTTCTAAGGAAATTCCTTCTTGCCCGGTCGTCCAAGACTTTAAAAGAAAGTGATATTCAGCAGCTGTGTGGGTGTCAAACACTCCTTTTTATAAAAATAAGAGTTATTGTTTTCTACTATTTTATATGAATTTGTTAATTCTAAAAATAAAATACTTTAGCAAGGCGAATTCATATAAGTAAGGTGATAGCGGCAGCACAAAAACAAAATTTACCCGAACAAATTATACGCATAGTGACAATCAGAACACGAACAAATGTACAACAAACACATCGTTTTAACAATGAGTACAATTCGCCTTGAAATCAGCCGTTCTAGTAACACCACCTTATATGAATTCGCCTTGTGCTTTAGTTTTTGAAAATCTACAAATATTTCAAAACATATCAGTTTTGTTGTGGACAATTATATTCCGCCCAGTCCCTTTTCCAGAACACAGTTATGATGTGCCTCAAAATAGCTTTTCGCATTTCTAAGAAATATCTTATATTTTTTAGACGATGATGACTATATTCGATCGGGTTTTATTACATTGCAACACTTAATCGATAAGGCATTCATAACAATTCATAACCCGGGCACCACCATTAACTTCGACTTCGAAATCGCTTCGATGCCTATGATTGCACAAGAGACAATAGATTCACAACGTATTATTTGGTTTGGTTCATTGTACTCAATTCTATTCAATGTTTTATTGCTCAGCACGTTCCTTGTACCCCTCGTGGAAGAAAAACAAAACGGAATTAAGGTAAGGAGCATCATAGTAAATATTTAAAATTAGATTATTAAATTTGCGATTTCCTTTATTTTCCATAAATTGACCATTCAAGGAATTCTTAGCCATAGCAACACCCATGAATTTTTTAAATGGTTTTGGTTTTTTCGTGATTAGATTATTGCTGTATGCACTATTTACAACAGTCGTCCTTATCGCCGGTGGGATTTATCAGGCTTTCAGTGTGACTGTCCCAATCGGATACATAATTATGCTTTTTACTCTATATATCCTTTCAGCCATGTCTTACACGTATTTAATAACTGTATTTTTCCACTCAGGTGAGTTTGCGCCTAAATTTGGACTAATAAATTTAGATCATATCTTCATTCATTCATTCCTTATAGTATTTCATGCTAAAGTCGGCGGACTCTTACTGCTGGTTATGCCGTACATTTTGTATTTTTCAAAAGGAGGAGTTTCAACTCTAGCAAATATTTTTAGCACAAAAACTTTCATGGAGGGCATTAAAAATTTTCAAATTTTCACTAACAAATGTAAATTGTTTTTAAATTCCGAACTAGTATATAATAATCTTGTTTTAGATCGCGAAGTTAATCAAAAAGTGCTTCATATATACATAACGGAATCATCATTCACAGTAATGACGGTTTATAGCATTTTAATTGGCCAGTGCTTAATTTATGCTTTACTATATAACTACTTGTCGTATATTTTTCCTGGACCAGGAAGTTTGAAAAAATCATACCTCTTTCCCATCATGGCAAGTTTATTAAATTTGTTTGCATGAATACCAATAAATTATAATATTTTTACTTTTAGTCACTGTGGAAGAGAAATAAACCTAGCACCGAGTATACGACTAGTAAAATCGGAACAAATGCTATAATAATTCAAGATCTTAAAAAAGTGTTTAAAAACCCAAGGCGGATAATATCTGACGGTTTGAATATGGCGATTAAGAACAAACAAATAACTGTCCTTCTTGGGCATAACGGAGTAGGCAAAACTACGACTCTGAACATGATAATGGGTAAGTTTTACTTACGTATAAAAACTATACATATACATATATTCAGGGCCTTAGAGAGGAAATCCGGGCTCGGGTGAATTTAGAATGTGGGCCCCTACCACCCTCATGGACAATTTATTTTTCCTGATGTAAAACTTAGATGAGAAAATTAATAATAAGAATATCGTAGTATACTGCCGTGCAAAGTAAGAAAGTGTTAACTAAGTACATAGGAAGCCCATTGCAATTACGGATTGTATAATTTCAACGGCGCACAGTGGCAGGAGGGGCCATGTTTTACGTGAAAAAGGCATATTTGGAAACTGTGATAAATCAACGGGAATAAAGCTATCTATCTATTATATATAATACGCGAAGGCATTTTTTGTGCAGCCTAAAACATCTGCCGTTCGCTCGATTTTCAAAATTGGGGTGTCAAATTAAAGCGCTTGGCCTGTAGATGTGCAGCAAGGTTTTATTTTTTCGAAAAGAGTTGCCACCTGTTAAATAATTAAACTCAAGTTATTTGCTAATCAATGCCCTCAGATCCGTATTGTCCGTTTGATTTTCAAAAGTGAGGTACCAAATTAAAGGGCTTAGAGTGTGGATGTTCAAAAAGGTTTTACCTTTTCGAAAAACGTTGCCACCTGTTAAGAAATTCAGTTCAAAATAATACGCGAAGGCATTTTTTGTTCCTCATAAAAGATCTGCACCGTTCGCTCGATTTTCAAAAGTGGGGTGCAAAATTAAAGCGCTTGGCCTGTAGATGTGCAATAAAGCTTTATTTTTTCGAAAGGAGTTGCCACCTGATAAAAAATTGCATTCAAATAATTTAATAATCAATGTCATTAGATCCACACCATTCGTTCGATTTTCAAAAGTGAGGTGCCAAATCAAAGGGCTCTGAAAGTAGGTGTGCAATAAGGTTTGACTTTTTCGAAAAGAGTTGCCACCATTTAAAAAATTTAAGTTCAAATTATTTTCAAAGCTAAACCAATTATTAAAAAATGGGCATAAATGGAAATAGTTTTGAAAATGTTTGTTTCTTAACTTAACTTTATGAGGGTTGCCACCTGTTAAAAAAATCAAATTCAGTTTCAGTTGGGGGAATTAGGTAATAGAAATATGTATTTGTGCCAGACGGTAAAGGTTAAGTATGTAGTAGTTTGTAAACATTTTGAAGAGGGTTGACACCTGTGTGAAAAGTCTAATTTATATGAAGTATAAAAATATGGACGTCAAGTGAATGAATCTTAAGAGATCTTTAGTTGGAACGTTTAGAATATTTTTAAAGTGTTTGAAGAGGGCTGCCACCTGTTTAAAAATCAAGTAAAATTTTTAAAAAGTTAAATCAATATTTGCTAATTGGGTACCAATCGCAGTAGTTTTGAAAATACTTTATTTCTTAACTGCGTGTAGGAGGGTTGCCACCTGTTTAAACAATCAAATTCAATTTGAATTAAGGCAATGGGGTAATTAAAATAGGTATAACAATATGGGTGTCAGACGAAAGAGATTTAAGAAGATTTTAGATTGAACATATTTTTAATAGGGTTGCCACCTGTTCGAAAAGTCTAGTTTAATTCAATTATCGATATAAAACAAAAAAGTGTTACGAAATCTTAGTTTGCACATTGATAATATATTTTATGAGTTTGAGGAGGGTTGCCACCTGTGTAAAAAGTAAAATCCAAATTATCTATTATATATAATACGCGAAGGCATTTTTTGTCCAGCCTAAAAGATCTGCACCGTTCGTTCGATTTTATTTTTTCGAAAAGAGTTGCCACCTGAGAAAAAATTGCATTCAAATAATTTAATAATCAATGCCATCAGATCCACACCGTTTGGGCTTAGGGTGTGGATGTTCAAGAAGGTTTTACTTTTTCGAAAAAAGTTGCCACCTGTTAAGAAATTAAGCTCAAATTAATTAAAATGTTAAGTCAATTATTAAATATGGGTATCAATCGAAATGGTTTTGAAAAGGCTTTATAGCTTAACTACGTATAGGAGGGTTGCCCAATGTTAAAAAAAGGTAATTCAATTTTAATTAAAGGAATTTGGTAACTGAATAAGGTATCGCTATATGGGTGTCATGCAAAAGAGGTTTAAGAAGGTAGTAGTTTAAAAATATTTTGAATAGGATGGCCACCTTTATGAAATATTAACGATGGATGTCAAATGAAAGAGCTTCAAGAAATACTTTATTTGACAATTTAGAACATTTTTGATGTCTTTGAGGGTTGCCCCAGTTTAAATGGCTAAACTAAAATTACTTAATAAGTTAAATGAGTTACTAACCGATGGTTATAAATGGAAATGGGTTTAAAATCCTTTACTGCAGAACTATATTGAGGAGGATTCCAACGTGTTTAAAAATAAATTTCCACTTAATTCATCAGTTATATGAAATTTTAGTTTGAAAATAATTTTTAAGATGGTTGCCGCCTATTTTGAAAGTGGTATTTCGTTTAACTATACATAAGTTACATGAAATTTCAAAATAGGGTTATCAAAAGAACGAGTGTTAAGAAATCTTTAAGCTGAACATTATTTGTTTTTTTTTTTTTAAATTAAGCTCAAATTATTAAATAAGTTAAATGGATTGTCAAAAGATGGGTATCAATCGAAATGGGTTTAAAAATAATTTATTTCCAAACTGTATTTAGGAGAGTTGCCATGTGCTTAAAAAATTCAGTTCAACTTAATTCATCAGTTAATTGAAATTTGTGTAACAATGCCAGGCGAAAAATTTTAGTTTGAAAATACTTTTAAAGGGGTTGCCACCTGTTCGAAAAGTCGAATTTGTTTTACTTATACGAAAGAAACATAAATGCAATATCGAAATATTAGTGTCAAACGAATGAGTTTTAAGAAAACTATATGCTGATAATATTTTTAAAAAGAGTTGCCATCTATTTTTTTTTTGAAGGTCATCACATCTGCACCGTTATTTCGAATTTCCAAAATGAGAAGTCAAACAAAAGAACTAGGATTCTACATAGATGTGCACAGGTTTTATTTTTTTAAGTTACAGGAAGATTTGATTAATTATTAGGAATATTGTTACAGGTTTTTGAATAGGGTTTTTCCTGTTTAAAAAATTTAATTAAACGCTGGCGTTTTGACGACATGTGGGTTCTGGGTGGGTTATTCAGAAATGTCCAACGAACTCAAGACTGATTAGCATTTGCAATAATATCTGCAGAGAAAGCCGTTGAATCCATTTAATTAAACGAATTCGATCGTGGCACGTTCTAACAGTTAGGTAGGTAGAGGTTGCTGCCGCCTTAGCGTGACACTTAGGCCATAGATAGAAGGCCCATTGTGTTACCACAGTTGACACCGTTCAATTATCCTCCCTATTCAACCACTTCGTGTCGCTTATGAATCTCATCAGTCACCTCGCATCGGTATTTGAAACGTCTCTATGGTTGGCCAGGAACGTTGAACCCAGATGACGCAGCCTGCCTCGGCACATTGCAGGGCATTTACACAAGAGATGCAAAAGTGTTTCCTCCTCTTCGTCGTCCTTGCAGCTTACGCAACATCTACGAAAAGGCACGCCGAGCCTTTCTGCATGGTTACCTATTAGACAGTGCCCCGTTAGAGCCCCACGACGTTAGGTATATCCTCTCTTCTAAGAGAGTATACCCTTCGTGACCGCTTACGGTGTCATTTAGGCCAAGTCTGCCTGGAAATTCGACAAGGCGTACTTTGACTCCATCTTCTTCAGCTTGTTTATAAACAAATTCACTAAGTAGCAGCTTGCAAGTGGCAAAAGGCATAACAAGGAAGAATCTGGGTCGTGCCTTGCCTTGCAAGTTCATCTGCCATA
This sequence comes from Rhagoletis pomonella, assembly GCF_013731165.1. Classification (NCBI taxonomy): domain Eukaryota; kingdom Metazoa; phylum Arthropoda; class Insecta; order Diptera; family Tephritidae; genus Rhagoletis; species Rhagoletis pomonella. The sequence continues at coordinate 26,176,925 of NW_023458557.1, read as the reverse complement.
CAGTTTCCCTCTATGTCCCTATGACCAGGGACCCAAGTAAGGTGAAGTCTGTTCTGCTTGGCTATCTCCTGTAGAGATAGGCGGCAGTCCAGCGCAATATTTGAGTGAAACGTAAAAGAGCTTTGATTACAGCCTGGCACTAAAAACGAAGATGTCCCTTCCCATCATTTCGGTTCCAAGCTTCTCAGCAGCTTCCATGATACCTGAAACTTCAGCTTGGAATACGCTGCATTAGTCCGGTAATCTAAAAGAGATTTTTAGAGGAGAGTTTCGTGAGAAAACGCCGCCTCCTACCTTATCGTCGAGTTTTGAACCATCTGTATAGATGTGAATGCTATCAGATGGAGTGTTGAAGTCTTCTTTCCACTCCTCCTTGCTTGGAACTCTTGTGCTGAAGTTGCTTTCCGGAACCGATATCGAAGCACAGCGGTCTGTGCTGTGCGAAGCAAAATTCATTTAATATACAAGAGTGTCCGTGGGCCACAGGTTGCCATTAGGATGCCTCTCTTAAGCAAAGAGCAGCGAGCGCTGCCATCTGCTTTCCTACCAAATGCAGTGTCAGAAGATCCAAAATAGCGTTCAGAGCATCGTTTGACGTGGTTCTGAGCGCTCCGTTTATGCAGATCATAATGGACCTTTATACCTTGATGAGAAGCCTGAGGTTGACCTCTTTATCTAACGCAGGCCACCGCACGATCACTCCATACAGGAGGATTGGTCTGACGACTGTTATAAATATCCATTGACAGATCCGGGGACTGAGGCCCCATCTCTTGCCTATGGTCCTTTTATGAGTATAGAAGGCCACGGAAGCCTTCTCATAACGCTGAACTATATTATCCTTCTAGCTTAGCTTCTTATCTAAAATAACGCCAAGAAATTTGGCTTTTGTAGCGAGACTTAACCGGACGCTGTTTTGCTCCGGTGGAGTGACGGAAGGCATTTTATACCCTCTCGTGAAGAGGACGAGCTCCACTTGAGCTGACGCTTAGGCCACAGCGGGTAGACAACTTGGATACATATCAAAGCGTTCGCTGCATCAACTCGCATAGCGTTTGCGGAAACTTTCCCCTAAAGCGATCGCAAAGTCGTCAATATGAAATGACTTTTCCTCTCCCCCCAATCCGTTCCACACAAGAGCGTGTTGACGGTCAGGTTCCACAGAAGTGGAGAAAGAACACCTCCTTGGGGAGCGCCCATGCTCCCAGCCTCGCCCTCACCATCTGCAGCAGAGTAGCTGGCCGATAAATTCCACCATGTGTTGATAGCTTTCTAATTTTTTTGTTTTACATTGAGAGAAAAATGAACCATAAATTGGTTAATATTACCAAATTCAAACTTGAAAAGGTATCAACGTGATTTTTGGTTAATATTAACGATGCCATGGTTGATAATGATTTGGTAATATTAACCACAATTTTGTTTACAGTAACCAAACTTTTGGTTGGCGATTTTTTGGTTTGAACACGCTTATGGTCTGCACTTCACAGATGCTTTTTCAGAGATACAAAACAAATATTTTTATAATTATTTTAACACGTTGAGGAAATAACAGCAAGCATCCCTACACACTCAGCTACATCCGCTTTATAAATGTGCCTTTAAATGTTCAACCTGAATCAATTGTCTTCGTTGTTGTTGTTGTTGTAGCGGCTACAACAACCCAGCCCAGATCGGTTAGTTCCTCAATCGTTGTCGTCAAGCTCCACTACGGCAGCCCTAGGTAGCGTGCAGCCTCTACGGGGTCTGTCCATATGGACAGGGGCGTTAGCTTGGTGGGGTTTAGAGGGTATACGAAGAGGTGGTGTGAGTCATGGGGCGACTCTCCGCATGCCGGGCATTCGTTTGGAATATCTTCGCTTAATCTGCTCGGTTATGAGTTCAACCTGCTGCAGTAACCAGAGCGCAGTTGGGCTATTGTGGTCCGAGTCAGTCGGCAGTTTATTCTGCATCCTCCCGTGGATAAAGCCAAACGTCGAGTGACCAGAAGGCTGCGCGAAATGCCAAAACCCAGTGCGCCCCTTGTTTTCTCCAGCGGTGAGGTAAGGCTGGCCATCGGGAAAGCAAAAGCCTTCAAAGCCATTGGACCGGACGGAATATGCATGTTGATGCTGAAAAATTTGGCTCCTGCGGGAGAAGCGTACCTAACGGAGATCCTCAGCTTGTCTATGGCCACTCTCGTCATTCCAGACATATGAAAGATGGGGAGAGTGGTCCCACTTCTCAAAACCGGGGAAACCAGCCAACAAAGGAGAGTCCTATCGCATGATAACCCTCCTTTCCTAGATGCCTTGCTACTCCCGTATTTCACGAACCACCTGACCCCAGCGAAGCATCAGCATGGGTTCCGTAAAGTGCATAGTACAACAGACAGACAGCACCTAACGCCATAAACACTCAGGTATATCGTGGCCTTAACCGAAATCGCCCCTGTGAGATAACTATTCTAGTAGCGTTGGACCTGTCCAAGGCGTTCGACACTGTCAGTCATTCAACGCTCCTAGAAGACATAGAGGCCTCCTCTCTCCCACAAGGACTCAAACGGTGGTTGGCGAATTACCTGAATGGTCGACATTCGTCAGTAATTTTCAGAGACAAAACCAGCAAGCCACGTAAAACTAAACAGGGGGTACCACAGGGTGGTGTCCTGTCCCCGCTTCTGTTTAATTATTACATCTCTAAGCTCCCTCAACCACCAGAGGGTGTCAATATTGTCTCTTATGCTGACGATTGTTCGATCATGGCGTCTGGGAATGGAATTGATGCCTTGTGCTCGAAAGTAAACGGTTATCTCGCCGGACTTTCACGCTTCTTCACTGCAAGGAGCCTTGCCCTATCCCCTGCGAAATCCTCGGCAACCCTATTCACCACCTGGACGAAGGAGGTCAGACTGCAACTGGGTATTCACGTTGATAGTGTAACAATACCGACGGTGAATAACCCTAAAATTCTCGGAGTTACCTTCGGCAGTCTGCTCTCCATCTCGGCGCATACATCCGCAATTGCCAATAAAGTACAGAGCCGCAACAATATCCTCAAGTCGCGGGCCGGCAGGACTTGGGGCAAAGATAAAGAAACGTTGTTGGCAACATACAAGGCAATTGGCCGGCCGGTTCTAAACTATGCAGCGCCCGTGTGGTCGCCGGGGACTAGTAGGGCGCAGTGGATGAAGCTACAGACCTGCCAAATACGGCACTACGAACAGCGACCGGATGCCTCCTGATGACGGCCCAACACCACCTACATGACGAGACCCAGATGCTCCCAGTCAAGGAGCATAACATAATGCTCTGCAAGCAGTTCCTTGTGGGGAGCCACAGTCGTGGCCATCTCAGAAAACAGCTCCTTGCAGAAGAGCCCTCGCCAAGGCACGTCAGGAGGCATCGCTACGAACTGACGGACGAAGTCCAGAGGTTCATTAAACAACCTCTGGACCCGTCATCCTACCGACAGGCCCTGAGCGGCATTCACAGGGAATCAGTCTCGAGTTATATAGACTCCCGCCCTGTGAATGCCGTTCTGGGCATACAACCAGCGGATGTGGACGGGACAGAACTTTGTCTGCCTCGGGAGACCCGCACTAAAATAGCCCAACTTCGCTCTGGCTATTGCAGCAGGCTTAACTCATACCTGAGCAGAATTGATGAGGATGTGCGCAACCAATGCCCGGCATGTGGAGAGTCGCCACATGACTCTCGGCACCTCTTCACATGCCCTAAGAACCCCACCCAGCACACTTTCTGGGCCTCCCCTTAACTGAAACAGACGACAACGTTGACGGATGAACCGACCCGAGCGGGGTTTGGTAACCGCTATAACAACAACAACAACAGTGACAACCCTGCGCTTTCAGTAACATCCGCGAAGCCTTTCCAATCAGCTTTAGATAAGTTGACATAGGTCCGGTGATCCGCGGAAGCAAAGTCGGCTGGTTTATCAATCGAGAATATTATGGGCAGATGGTCTGATGCTAAAGTCAGCATAGGTCGCCATGATACGCTGTTTATCAGACCAGCGCTGACTATTGTTAGGTCTGGCGAGCTGCAGCAGGTGCCCATAATCCTCGTGGGTGCGTCGTCGTTCATTGTGCATAAAGTCGAATCGTCTATCTGCTCAGCCAAATGTGTTCCCCTACGATCGTTTGACAGACTTCAAAGATCGTGGTGCGCATTGAAGTCACCAACTGCCATACGGTTTTCACCTCTGAGGAGCGCACCTATTTCAGGGCAGCTGGTGGCAGGGGGTATGTATATGTTAAATATTTCGAGCTCGACATCGCCTGACCGGATAACAGTTCCCTGACATTCTAGGATGGTATCCCTGCGGTCGATGTCTGCTTCGATAAGACGATACTGCACGGCGTGGTGCGTGGTGAACGCTAGGCCTCCACCATTATCTCGCTCGCGATCTCGACGGTGCACGTTGTATCCTGCGCAATTCAACAGTGTTGAATTGCCGTGCAGCTTCGTCTCTTGGACCGCAGCTATAATTATTCCGTGCCGACCCATGAAGACCGTTATCTCCTCGATCTTGCTCTGAAGTCCGTTATAGTTGAATTGTGAAATCTTCGTGTGCCTACGGAGACTTATTGGAATGTGGGGTGCTAGTGATGTGTGTTGCCGTGCCGCCACATGCTGTGCTTGCTGCTGCTGAGGCTGTTGCCCTGTGGTGTTAGTGGTCGGCGTCGCAGCTGAGGGTTGCGACCGAGCAGCACAGCATGGGCCCTCATAGTCCCTCGTCCAATCTCGCGTGGTGCGCAGGCTTGAGCATGCCCTAAAGTGACACCAGCCAAGGCAGGTGTTGCACACATTACGGAATATCCTGGACTGGCATACCGTGCCGATTGTCGGAGGAACTAGGAGTTGTTGGCGGTGGCGTGTGGGTGGTGGTACAGTTGTATCTGTGGTGTGGTCTATTGTGTCTATGGTATTGTAGATTGTATTGTGTTGTGGTCCGGTTGTGTTTGTGTTGAGTTGCTCAGGCGGACTTTGTTGTGCCGTGGAGGCAGCTCGATTGGCGCAGCAAGGGGCCACGTACGCATTGGTCGGAGATGGCTCCACCCATTGCATGTATTGCATCTGACGGAGGTGGATTTGTGGTGTAATCGTCTCTGGCACACGCAGCAGGTATATGTTTCTGGTCCAGGGTTTGACTCAATGCTAGCCCTAGGCAGAAGTATGCGAAGAAGAAGTAGCCCTATGGACGCACAACTTGTGAGGGATTTCGCCGACCGAAACGGGATCAGATCGCCGAAACCACAGCCCTTGGTCGGGTAAAACCCGAGTCATTCCGGTACGTAGAACCGGCTGTCGTGGGAATGCAATTTTCTTCGTCGTTTATTTTGCTTATGCACTTTACAGATGCTTTTTCGTAATAAAGAAAAACCTAAAACAAAAAAAAAAAAACATTAAAATTATGTGTTGTCGTGACGGCATTCGTACTCGAACCTGCTGGAAGCCAATAAGTAACAGCAAGCACCTCTGCACGTTCAACTATAGCCAGACATACGAATTGGTTTCCAAATGTTCAACTTGAATCATATTTCTTACAATCGATGTATTAACCATGAAAAAAACCAAACAATAACTTGGTTGAAAAACCATTGTACTTTTGGCTCAGTGTATGGAAACTTTCAACTATAACGATAATTGCTGGTTTGCTGTTACTTCTTAAACATGATAACATTTCATATGAAATATTACATAATACAAATTTGTTGCTAAATTATCAATACCTTAATAACACGGATTATTTTTTAAGAAAAACTTCAAAACTAATGAGTAGGGCCGAGTAGAATCTTCATTCCTTTACCAAAAAGTAATGCAAGGCGTCCTTTAAGGATTTACGAAAACAAAAGCCGCGCATACAGGCGTCGAAAAGTGTGGCATCCATTTTTATTTAACTAGATCACCTTTAGCAGACGTTCAAAATAATAAAAAGTGTATTAAAACATTACATAGCTCAGTGGTTAACGCTTCTGACTTTGTACATCCATGACGCAGGTTCGATCCCAGCTGAAGTCTAGAAAAAAGAAGTCTAATGAGGCGATGGGGTGATCTTGCTTTTCCATTTTTCCTAATAAACGTAATCGTGGTACAAAGCTCAAAAACAATATTAAAAATAATATGTTAATAAGCCACAATAACATTGACAAAAATAATTACTGTTATTATTTAATAATTTGATCATAAAGTCATTTTAAATATGTTCCCTCGAATACAATAAATCATTAACCTTGTTAATCAAATATATTATGGTATTAAACTGAAAATAACAGTTTATTTGACATTTGTCAACCGAAAAAGCTTGAATGTTATATAGAACTCGAGATAAGTGACCCTTAAATCCTAGTAAGGTTAATTCTTGGAAATTTTTCCACATTTCTAAAGAAATTGACAGCCCATTCGACAGATGTCAATTCTCAACGTTTGGATTTGACGTAAAATTCGTGACTAGCGTGTCTAAAATTTGTACCAGTACTATTTAAAAAAAATATTGTCAATTTGACAGCAGTCAACTCTCAAAGTTTAAATTTGACATAAAATTCGTGACTAGCGCGCCCAAAAACCTAAGCAGTGGCATTTTTTAAAATATTGTCTTATTTTTAGAAAAAATTACCAGTCCTCAACGCTCAAATTTTTAATTTGATATAAAATTCGGAATATCTCCGTTATTCTTCCACCTAGACTTCTGACATTTGCATGTAATTTCATTTTAAATTATAGAATAAGTATATAAATTGTCAGAAGTTGACCTAGGGACATAATTGTTGCGAAATTTTTTGCAACGTAAGCGCCTTTTGATCACTCTTGAACTTCCGCACTTCCGTTCTGACAATTTGTTTCCTACTTATTTATCTTCGATTATATTGAAAATTTTCAGAACTTTACCTCATCACTTATTTTTGGAAAAAAAATTCATGTTTAACCCCCTATTATCACATTACACTTCCAGTGAGAGTTCTGACGGCCTGCCTCTCGCTATACGAGTAACAACCGAACCTGTAAATCTTAAAATTTCTACTTTACTTTAATTTACCCTTCCCCTACGTAGCCAGCTCTCAGTCTATAGGGGCACGAATTTCGATATGATACGATACCAGTGATGGGCATACCTAAATACTTTTGTACTTAAAGTACCACTTTGGGTACTAAATACACAAATACTTAGTATTTTGAGATGACTAAATACCCAAGTACTATTTACTTAGGTATTTAGGAGCTGCTAAATACCCAAGTACTATTTACTTAGGTATTTAGGAGCT
>NW_023458557.1:26121548-26149661 GCF_013731165.1 Rhagoletis pomonella | reverse complement strand
AGATCCTTTGGCCTTGAAGAAAAAAGGATATCACATATTGGCCGCCTAAGACCTGAGATAAATACACGAAATGCATTCTCTCATGCACGTTCGTTAAGTTTGTCTATTACGTCATCATTTCCACTGTACATCATTATTGGCTTATTTATTATAAGCGTTAAGTGTTTTTCGATCATGTCATAGTAATCCTCAATTGGTAAATTACCTTGTCTAAGGATACTCATTTCGTTTTCTAATACGTATATTGGCCACTTGTCTGCAAATGCCTGGCAATAATTGCTTTAAAATTTAGAACTGTATTAAAAGACGAAAGAGTAGAATTAGCAGAACCTGTAATTTTGTTTCTAAGTATACCCATAGCAACATAATATTTTTCTGATCCTTCCTTATAATATTTAATAGAAGAATTTGCTGCAGAGCGCCAAGCTGGATAAGAACAAGCGTCACCATTAAATTTAGGTAAAGATTTAACCAAATCCATACAACAATTTCCTGAATCAATCATCGGATTTATTGTAATAGGAATATACGGTTCAATGCTTGGCGATTCTAAACGACTTAGAGCTAAGGTGATGCTATTTATTTGATCAACTAGTTCTTTCCTAGCTTGTTCACTCATACTTAGTTGTTCAGCAAAGTCTTGCCTAGTTTTATCGTTATTTGCTTTACTAATTTCAAAAACTTGCTCCCTTGATACACTCATTTTAAATTATATGGTGGGAACAATTTGATAAAATTTAATCAGGGCTACTGAAAGGATATTTTAGATCGTAATTCAGAGGATTTTTTTAATTACAAAAAACTTACAAAATTCACAATCGCTTTATTCAGATAATCTAAACGCAAATTGGGAAAAATCCTTTTAGTCCTTCAAGCGTTTTTTTCTAATATTTATTGATAAAAAAAACTTAAAAATCAATTTTGATTACTACTCACACTTTTTTGTATTCTTCTATTTAATTCTTGAGGTCTTATCCCTGAGAGTCCATTTAAAAATCGGTGGATGAAAGAATTAAAATTATCGAAGCTGATTGGTGCAAACTTTTAATATTGATTGATGAAAAAAATGCTAATATTTCAATTGATATAAAAATGTCCTTTTTGAGTGCTTTTAATTGAAGAAAATTATTAAATATTGATTGTGGAAAATTGTCCTTTGGATTGATGGAAAATTCTAATTGTTGTTGATTGCTGAAAAATTTCTTCCTTTTGATTAAAAAACGGTTTTCTTTTGATTGATGAAATATGTAAATTATTTGATTGGAGAAATTTCCAATCTGATTTCCTATATTCTCTTGTCTTCCTTATTGGAATTGATTGAAGGTTTTAATTGTGAAGCTGCCGGGTCTCCAAAACTAGGATCTATAATCCTTTAAATATTGGACTGAACTGACGACAGGCCCCACGTTGGGCGCCAAATATAAAATTTAAAAATTAAACAATTTTTTTTAGTATTCTGCCATTTCCAAATTTTCATTTCATATTTTTTCTATAAGAAAAATCATAAAATTCCAAGAACATTCGTTTTGTTTGAAGAACAGTTAAAGATATTACAGTATTTCAAAAAGCCTCCAAGCCCAGTACTTAAATAATTAATAACTATTTGCACGGAAAGGTAGTGATCCTTAACTTATAGTTATATGTGTGTATTAGGAATGTTAATCCCTGGATCCCGGCCTTTTTAGGTTCCGAAAATCCCGGGATTCTTGCCAAATAATATAAATATAAACTTATTTTCCAGTATTGGCTATATTTCTTTGTTTTATTTAATAATTGAGTAGTCCACTTGCAAAGTGCTCTATGTAAATTTTTTTTCCATTTCTAGTTTTTGGTGGTTAACGTACCAGTATTTAAAGTAGTTTCATGTTTACTAACAATACAGTGCAAACTCCTTATATATTCTAAAAAAAAATAGCATCAAATGTTAGCTACTCTAGCAAAAGTCGCTATAATACTTACTTACTGTATGTATATATACACTTTCAAAAGTCGCTATACTATTTATTGTACGTATTTATACAAGTTCAAAAGTGATGAACTTAGAAAACTGCAAGATGACGTGGTTGTTTCGGTGCCTAGTGGAAGACGTCGTAAAAAAGGAAGCAGACCAATCTTCGTGGAAGAGAGAACCCGAAAAGCTAAAAAAAGCTGGCTATGTAAAAGTTACTGTTTCAAAACTCGCCATATTATTTTGTATATTACATAAAATTTGCAAAAACTACCATACTGCGATTTTGACTTTTAATGTTATTGGGCTCTTATTTATCCAAATTTTCAGATAATAAAGAAAAAGATACAATTTGGATTTTACTTGTTGTTAAAGACGTTTTTTTTTTTTTAAATTTATGACTTACTATTATAAAATCACATAACGCTGTTTGCAAGTGGACTACTCAATTAATATTTTTTTTTTTATTGAGCTTTGTTCCACGATTGTTTATTAGGAAAAATTTAAAAAGCAACAAAGTCTAAGCGGTAGAAGTTATAGCACTATTTCGGAGATCACCACATCTCCCCATCAGACTTCTTTTTTCTAGACTTCAGCTGAAGTCTGAAATAAAATGTTAACAAGCCACAATAACATTGACATATATTTTTTATAAATGTCTACTTCATCGTACATATAACACCGTGCGATAGTAAATTTTGCACACAAAAACCAAAATATTCGCGAAACCACGGGCCAAATATATTAAAATTGCGTTTTTAGTTTTTCAGTAGTTCAAAAACGATTTAAAAAAAATCAGTGAAATGTGCTCAAGGAAGAGGTCTGGACATCAACTTAAGAGGAACTTCTGTAGAATTTAATCAGATTCGATTTTTTGGTGCATAAGGACTGGTAAGTATTCAAAAAGGTCCTTTTAAAATTTTATCCTTGAAATATCGCAATATGTGCTTGTGAAAAAATTATAAGTTAAGGACTTACATAAAATCGATAACTTCCTGGAATTTCATCCTTCTACCTTTATCAGCTTAAAAATTACCTATTCGTCCTAGTGATTCCAAAAAATTTATATTTTTTTTAATTCTAAAGAAATTTTCTTTTTCGGTTGGGTACCCCCTTTTTATTCTACATTGCATTGAATTTTTTAAATAATTTTTGGAATTAATCATATTTTTGAAATTACGAAGTCTTTTAAAAAAAAAATCCTGATGTTAGAGAGAAAAAAATAAAAACGCCACTTTAAATAAAAAAGTAGGCTTCAAACCCATTTATTTATTATTTATTTTATGGTAGAAGAGATGGAAACAATTTTTTCGATTTAAGTCGTTGAAAAGTAATGATTATCTAAATTCCGGACTAATCCCGGGATTACGGGATTGTGATAACGACATCCCGAAAATCGTAGAAACGGAAAAATTAACATCCCTAGTATGTATGTATTTCTGTAAGCATTTTTGCAAGTTTTTTCTCTTTGTTTCGTTTTAAATAATAATAATAATAATAATAATAATAGATTGGCGCATACACATATGTTAGTGTTTGGCCGAGCTTCTCCTCCAAATTGTGGCGTGCGCCTTGAAGTTGTCACACAAAGCGGAGGGACCTACAGTTTCACGCCGCCTCCGAACGGCGATTGAATTTTTATGATAAGCTTTTTTCATGGCAGAAACACACTCGGAGGCCTGCCGAGGGACGACCGCTGTTAAGACCAGGGCTTGAACCCAGACACAGCAGAGTGGAAGCGCGCACTGCTTACCACTACACCACAGCGTTTTAAATAAAACTGTATTAAAAGATGTTATGTATTTTAATTCTAAAAACAAAATTGTGTGTTCGGAATCGATGCTTTAGAAATGTGCCGATTTTTTGCCCCCTGAAATTTGGTCACCGTACCTACATATACCTATGTCAACCTAAATTTTGTGGTTTTGGTTTTAGTTTGTGCTAGAATTTTATTATACTTAACTGCAGTACAACGCGGATGTGTTTTACGCATATAAAAAGTTTGAAGTGTGATTATTTTAACAATGGACAATAATGGTATGTTCTACTGACTGTAACAACTGTGGGTTTAAATAAAATTTGTGTTTTGAAATGTACTGTTTCAAAGTGAATGTTATGATTATACGAATTTAAACATATTGGGCTTGTTTCATAGAGTGCAACTTTTTCTGTCCGATCTCATCCGATCTGTCATACACAGTGGCGGTCAAAAATGGATGAATGGTGTTTCGTTTTTAATACTTACAATGTTTGAATACCCAAAAAATGTCTAAAATTTCTGGTTAAGAAGCCCGAAATTTAGATAAAAATGCGTGGATTTATATAGTTTTTGTTAAAGCATGAATCATATTTTTATAAGAAGATATAAAAAAACTTAGCTTGTAAAACATTGTACATATTTAACACGAAACACCATTCACCAATTTTTGACCGCCACTGTATATATCTGATAAAAGGGTATTATATCTACTTTCCTTTGGTGTATGAATTGTCTGTTCCAACCTGGTCCTGTTTGATAAAAAATACCATTTTCAGACGTCATCAGAGTGAAAAATTAACAAATATTCAACGAGTGGATGGACCGGAGGACTATTTTTCTATTTTTTAAATAGGACGTACATGTAATAATAATAATAGATTTGAGCTTACACAGTCTGTTAGTTAGTCGAGTTTCTCCTCCGATTTGTCGCGTGCGCCTTGATGTTGTGCCACAAAAGGGGTAGAAATACACACGAGACCAATATTCAGAGAAATTTTTTGGGTTTTCGTATGGATATTTGGGATATCGAGTGTTTTTATTAATTATTATATTAATGGGTATCCGATATTTTACAGCGAGACTTTAAATGAATACCATATCGATACTTTCGGTTCGATATCGTGTCCCTATATTGAAGTGTGATTGGATAATTGACTTGGTAGTGATAATGAATGAATGAATCAAAGAAAAACTTTAGCAACGAAAATGCAAAATTTTATTCACTCAGGTTACCTTACAGATTATTGCAACTATTGATACAATTCTCAGAATTTTGCCTTCCTGGCTTAAGCTGAGGCAAAGGCTTTGATGATGGCAGCGAAGTTAAGTTTTCTTGCAAACCCACTTTCCAAACATAACGTAGTCAATTCTGAAAGTCGACTCTGGGTTGAACAAGAACGGAGTTAGTTTTTTTTGTTTATATTCATATGTATGTAGTTTAGAGTGGTCCAAATTTTGTATGGGGAAAAATGTCATCGTAGAAAACGGGGCACCTCCTTAGTTTTTTTCTTTTGGTATATGTAATATCTATACATAGTTTCAATTTACTTCTTTAACAAATACAGGTTGCTCAACGATCTTGATATGCGCTCATGAATCCCTTTGAAACTGAAAAAAATATTGATGATTCTTATAAAAAGTTACTGTTGCCATGACAGCTGAGGCTTGTATTATTTTCACTACTAATTTAGATTTGATAAAATGGCTGCCGCTGTGGTTAGCATACAATAGGCCTTATGAATAAAAAATAAACAATTGGCTTTTTCTTAAAATTTTCAGACCTTTTACTTAAATTTGTTTGAACAAATCGAGTAAAAGTTCTGACATTTTAAGAAAAACCAATTGCTTATTTTTTATTCACAAGGCCTAATATACTTCAAGAGTAAAATATAAACATTTCATGAGCATCCTCTAAATTTATACTTAAAAACGTAAAGTTTGGTGCCAACACTTCTTTCGGTAAGAGGAAAAGTTTTGGAAGGTGCCCCCCGAACCCTATTTTGGAAATTGTGTTTTTGACCACTCTAAAGCAGTGTTTGAATTGTTGACCTTTGCGTTCAACATTTGCGTTCAACTCAACGCAGGGCTGCACGGAAAAAAGTTGAATGGCTAAAAATATCAAAATATGAAAAACTATCAAAATATTCCCCATAAAAAGGCGTTTGCACGGCCTTTCAACTAATCGCTTTCAACAAAGTTGGTCGCCAGCCAACATTTAGCCATTCAACTTTTTTTTCGTGCAACCCTGCGTTGAGTTCAGCGCAAATGTTACATCATCTTCGCAAATTTATCTTTATTATTAGTTATCGACATTCTTGATGAAAATAACGGTTTCCTAAAATTTATCCCGACGATTTTGTCTAATAAATCAAAAATAAATTTTTCAAATGAAATTCAATGAGGGTTAGGTTAGGTTATTCTGGCCGGCTGCCCGCGCCACATAGACTAATAGGTCCCTAGTGATGCCAAATGGAGATAGAGGTTTAGTTAAGTATATTCGAAGTATACATCACTTACGATGTCAACGCTTTTTGAGAATTTCAGTATTGCTTGAAGCCTAAGTGTTGTCACATCTTCAAGATTACTGAACCCTGGAGGTTCAAGATGTTTCTATCGTGTTTTTGATAAAGCAGTACAAAGGCAAAGGATGTGTTCTAGGGTCTCCCTTGTTCCCGTTCCCATACATTTCCTGCAAACTTCATTGACAGCGATCCCCATTTTGCTTGCGTGCGCTGCCAACATTTTATGTCCTGTTAGGACACCTATCATGGTTCTGCAGTCTCTTCGTGCCATTCGTCGCAGTATAAACCGGGTTTTGTGAGCCGTTTTTTAGTCTGCACATGACTTTAGAGATTTTTTCAGGTGTTTTGCGCATTCCATCTCGATATGGTCTGCTTTCGACCTTCTGGTCTATTTCTAGAATGTTATTCTCTTATAGAACCAAGCTCTTGGAAATCTCATCTACAATTTCGTTGCCTGTAATGCCCTTGTGGCCGGGGACCCAATAAATATGCAGCCACCTGTTTGCTGCCCTATTTATGGCCTCCCTGCTTCTAAAGGCATTTTGTGACGTAAACTGGTATGAGCTGATAGCCTTAATCGCTGCTTGACTATCTACCTACATATATGTTAACTTTAGAGTTATTACCAGTCATTGAGTAGGCTTGCTCAGCGGCTTTTGTCACTGCGAAAACCTTTGCCTGGAATATGCAGTATTTCAGTGATTCGGTGATTCGGGAGCTTGATGGGCTGATGAACATTAAGTTCTGAGCAGTACACTTCCGCTCCTACTCCGTCATTCATTTTTGAGCCGTCTGTGAAGAAGTGCAATGCCTTCCAGCTAGGCTTCATGCCTCTACGCCATCCGTTTTCCTCGATAGTAACCCGAAACTCCCTATCCTAGTTATAGCAAGGTACCACTTAGTCTGTTGTGACTACATTCCCGTTGGCTATTGAGCTGTGGCCAGTGTTTCTTTGCTTGAACTCCCCTGTTGCAATCAGTCTCCCTGCAAGGCTCTTTGCAGCACGGTCGATAGGTGGTATATTGAGAATTTTTTCCAGTGCAGCTGTTACAGTTGTTCTCAGTGCTCCTGTTTTACACAATAGAGAAAGACGTTGAACACCCTCCATTGGCTTGAGTGCTCCTTTCTGCCGCGATCTACCACACCAGAGCGCCATAGAGTAATATTGGCCTCACTATTGCTGTTTAGCCCCAAGTAATAATTAGCATCTTTTTGCATGCGTAGAGGGTATTACTCGCTTTCTTTACACTGTCTCCACATTGTACCTCCACAGTAGTTTACAGTCCAAAATTACCCCAATGTACTTTGTGAGATATTTTAGTCTGAGTTCGGTGTCGTTCAGGTTAGTGAGTTTCCACGCAGGAAATTGAATGAAAGCGGCATTAAAATATGTAACTATCAGATTTTTATTAGATATAAACGTTCAGAAAAAAAAACATTTGCAATTGCTAAATTTTACAGTTTCTGCTAATTTTGCGCCTCTGCCCTATAGCTGTTAAATAGTGGTGGACTTCTAGACGAATTTCTGTAAAAATTTAAGGTGGTGAACTTCCAGAGAAGTTTTGCTCTACCACAAATTGGCAAAATTTATTAACGGAAAAGGTTCTGCTTCTCTCTTATTGACGTTCTCTGTACATGGTTTCATTGTACATAGTATGTAGATTAATGCGCGGACATATCAATTCATTCAAGTACGATATTTGAAATAAATCAAGTTTCATAGTTAAGATTCCGTTTGTGTAATAATCAAAGAATTTATTCGGAATTTATAACACATTCTGGGAAGAACCTGCGATGAATAATTTTTTCAAAAATTCATATCCATTCTAACAGTTTAGTGCCCTTGGAAAGGAACATTCAAAGAAAAGAGGTTGGCTTCGAAGAAGTCAACAGAACTAATAAATTGCTCGAAAATTAACAAGATTTCACTTGTTTTGTGATTTAAGATTTATCAACAGATTAATGGGTAACATAAAATTACGAGAATTGCGGAATATAAAATTTTTTTGTACCATATTACATCCTTTCATCATAACAATCTATCATTTTTATGCAACACATCTTATGAAATATTCTCTTTAGTCTGAGAACATGAAAACTCCGGGGCCGGGGAAAAAGTCCCCCTTTTTTATGAGAATTTTAACTCAAAGTGTTTAGAAAAGATGTGTTCTCTTCTTCTTATTTGGCGCTGTAAACGCCTAAGTGATTTTGGCCAAGTTCAACAAAGCACGCCCGCCGTTTGTCTTCTGTGAAGCCAAGACCTTCTCCACCTGGTCTTTCCATCACCCAGGGGGCGCCGCGTAAGCGGAGCTACGTGTGTGTCGAGCCCGGGTTACCCCAATCAAAGGCTACCAGTCCTGAGTCGGTGGAGGCTGAACTGGTAGTAGTCTACGGCTTTCGAAAGTTAGACCAAAGACTTTGAAATGGTACCACGGGGAACAGATGCCCCCGGAGTGTGTTCATCGGACAGATTGGCGAAACTAGCTGGATGAGCAAGGCTCGCGAGACATGTACTTCCACCGCTGGCAGGACTAGTAAAACGGAGAGAAAGATAAATGAAAGAAGTAAAATTTGGAGAAGCGAAGAAAATGTCCCCAGGTGAGGGACATCGAGTGTGTATGAGAATAAGTTTTGCAAGTATGTTAGCTAAGTGAGTTGTGCATATTGAGCGAGGCTCGCAAGACAGGCACTTCTACCGCTAGCAGGACTTGCTTTGTGCGGGTCGTGCAAGACATGTACTTCCACCGCTGGTAGAACTTGTAGAACGGAGAGAAAGATGAAGAAAAGAAGGAAAATTGGAGATAAGGTGAAAATGTCCCCGGGTGGGGGTCCAGAGAACGTCAGAGGTTTAGGTAGGCCTCGGCCCTACCAAGGTGGTAAGTTTGTCCACCACACACTACCAATTGGTACTGAAGTGCTTGCATTTCAGGGCAGTGATTAAGGCAAGAATTCATCCGTTGTGTAAGTGCGGACACCGTGATGCTAAGCCTTGCTGGCAGGGAATCACGATAAACCCTACCTACACACAGCTGGTCTTTCCATCGCAGTGGGGGCCTCCCTCTTCCTCTGCTACCACCCGTGGATTTCGAGTTGTATGCTTTCAGAGCTGCTTTGTGCGGGTCCTGCAAGACATGTACTTCCACCGCTGGTAGGACTTTTAGAACGGAGAGAAAGATGAAGAAAAGAAGTAAAATTGGAGATAAGGTGAAAATATCACCGGGTGGGGGTCCAGAGAACGTCAGAGGTTTAGGTAGGCCTCGGCCCTACCAAGGTGGTAAGTGTGTCCACCACACACTTCCAATTGGTACTGAAGTTCTTGCATTTCAGGGCAGTGATTAAGGCAAGAATTCATCCGTTGTGCTAAGTGCGGACACCGTGATGCTAAGCCTTGTTGGCAGGGATTCACGATAAACCCTACACACAGCTGGTCTTTCCATCGCAGTGGGGGCCTCCCTCTTCCTCTGCTACCACCCGTGGATTTCGAGTTGTATACTTTCAGAGCTGGAGCGTCGGCGTCCATTCGAACGACATGGCAAAGCCAGCGGAGCCGCTGTATTTTAATTCGCTGCATTATGTCCATTTCGTTGTAAAGCTCATACAGCTCATCGTTCCATCCTCTGCGGTACTCGCCGTCGCCAACGCGTAAAGGCCCTCAAATCTTCCGCAAAATCTTGTTGATGTTGTCATTGTCCATGCTTCTGCGCTATTACCAGAACGGGTATGATGAGTGACGTACATGAGTGTGGTTTTCGTACGTCGAGAGAGGAATTTACTCCTGTAGCTCGTTTCTGTAACTCTTCTCTACCAATTATTTTTCTACTGGTAGAGAATATACGTCATTCTCTACTACTCATTACCACTAGAGAAGAAGGCGGCGAATTCATATATGAATTAACACCTATAATTCAAATGTTATGCAGCAAATTGATTCAAATTTTTTTGAGGCTTCAAGTATACGTCCATGAATTATATCCAAAAGCAACCAGCTTGCTTTAGTTTACAACAGCGAAAATAAATCTAAATAACAGGTTACCTGTTTTTTAGATTTGCCCATATACATACATCTGTGGTTTCTAAAAAAAACTATTTTTTTAATTTTAGGAAAAACTTAAATGAATTCTATAACGAAAACCATGTAAAATGGTTTTGAAATAATTTAAAAAAAAATTTTGAAAACTTTGAAAACGTTCATGAAAATTTCAAGATTTTTTCTCAGAATTTTCAGAAAACTTTTGAGTATGTAGTTTGGTAGCCCAATAAATTTTAGTCTAAAAAAGTGCAAACCTGAAGTCTCAAAATTCGCGTTAATTTTTGAATTTTTTTTAAGTCTGTTTGAGATTTTCTTCCATACAAATTAGATTTCGCAAAATGTGGAAGAAAAATTAAAATATCTTTCAGAAAAAAATTGTTAAAAACACGAATCTTCAGAGACTTTAGGTTTGCACTTTGTTAGACTAAAATGAATTGCGCTACAAAACTGCATTCCCAAAAAATTTTCTGAAAATTCTGAGCATAAACTGTAAAATTTTGATATTTTTTTAAGTTTCTGGAATTTACAAATTTTTTGATTTTTTTAACTATTTTACATGGTTTTCGTTATAGAATTCATTTCAGTTTTTCCTAAAATAAACAAACTCTTTTTTTTATAAAACATGATTGTAAATTGTCTTAATTTTTGCGCCATTTCTGTCTCCACTGCCAAAGTATGAATATTAACACTAGGCATTTAACTATATAATGTATTGCAATTTCATATCTCTCTCTGATAAACAAAAGGCAAAAGTGTTAACGTTTTTGAAATATTTAAATTTTTTTGAATTAAAAAAAAATCGTGCCTTTTCATGTATTTTCTTTAACTGCATCTACAAACCAGGCTATACTTAGTAAATTTTTTATGTAAAATACTTCCAGATAGTTACTTCTCCATACTCAAATGCATTGTAGTTAAAATATATTAAGGAACCATCATAAAATCATGACTATTTTGGGATTTTTAACTTTTTGATATTTTCTGCCCAACTTTGACTATCTCTGGTGAAAAAAAATGTACTGAGCTATAACTTTACATTCCATAAAAAAATTGCTCATTTAATAAAGATTTCAGAAAGGTGCCACTCTTACTGTTTCGTATAGAAAAAAAAGTTATAGCCGCTTTTGTGGACAAAGGACTGAGACACGCTACAATGTATTTAATAGATTTAAATTTAAGTTGCTCTTGTTACCGACAATGACATGCTAAATAGTACAAAGGTACATTATTACCAGCTCCTGACATTATTTTATGTTACTTACCGGAATTCGGACTAGAGCTATATATATCAATATTTTTTGTGAAGGATGGGTTCACGTGAAATAAAATATACATGAGTTGTTTGAAGAAAAACGTATTCATTTATTGATAAAATATGTTCAAATTGGCGACCTTCTACTCTAATACAAGCTCGGCACCTTTTAAGAAAATACACTTTTAGAGATCTTAATCAATTGGGCTATCCCAGCAGCAGTTACATTTATTTGTTCCCGCAAATGCTCTTTGTTTTGAATTGTTTTTGAATAAATTTTGTCCTTAAAACATCCCCAGTAGAAAAATTCTAATGGATTCAGGTCTGGCGATCGAGCGGGCCACGTGATTGGCCCGTATCGTCCAATCCATCGGCTAGGATAAGTTTCGTCTAAATGAGCTCTTACTTCACGCCCGTAGTGAGCAGGGCACCCGCCATTTTGCAGCCATAGTCTTCGCCGCAGGTTTAAGGGTACATCTTCTAAAAGAGTTGGAAGCTGCTCCTGAAGGAACTCTAAATAACTGTGAGAGTTGAGCGTTGGCGGCAGTTCCACAGGTCCCAATATCTGACAATTAAAAATACCGCACCATAAATTTATTTTGTACCGGTACTGCGAACGATCTTCTCTCATTTCGTGAGGATTGTCTATCTGCCAACTGTGAAGGTTATGTAAATTAAAATAACCATCAAGTTTGCATGTTGATTCATCGCTCCAAATTATTTTATTAAAAAAGTTGGTGTCTGTTTCATGCATTCGCAACATTTCACGGCAAAATCTAACCCTCGACGGGTAATCTCTTTCTTATAGATCCTGAACACGTTAAATGTGGTAGGGATGAAATCGATGGTCTTTTAAAGCTTTGTGAACTGTAGTTTTTGGTATTACCGTCCGTCTTTCCATCATTCTCACTGAAGTCGATGGACCTAGTTCCACTTCCTCCAACACAACTTCAACATCTACCGTTGTAGGACGTCCTGTTTCGCCGCCACGCCTTCCAGGTATGCGACCTTCAAAAAGTCAAAAATGATAGTTAACAAGTAAGCAAACAAGTAAGGTGTAAAAATCACTTACCTTCATATATTTCTCTATGGGTCCGGGCGAATACTTCACGACCCGGATGCCGACGATTGGGGTATCGCTCTGCATAGAGTCTTTAAGTAGCTCTGGCATTACAGCAAGCTTCACCGTAAATTAGGTGAATATCCGCATATTCATGCGACGTATACTGCGTGTTCTCTGTCATAGTATTAATAACACAATGTTCGAAGGGTCCAATTTCACAAAATCCATTCTCACTAATTCCGGTAAGTAACATAAAATAATGTTAGGAGCAGGTAATAATGTACCTTTGTACTATTTAGCATGTCATTGTCGGTAACAAGAGCAACTTAAATTTAAATCTATTAAATACATTCTAACGTGTCTCAGTCCTTTGCCCACAAAAGCGGCTATAACTTTTTTTCTATTCGAAACAGTAAGAGTGGCACCTTTCAGAAATCTTTATTAAATGAGCATTTTTTTTATGTACCAGAGACAGTCACAGTTGGGGAAGAAAATATCAAAATGTTAAAAATCCCAAAATGGTCATAGTTTTATGATGGTACCTTAATATATTTTAATTAAATAAGTCCACCGCAAGGTTTGTTAAAAACAAATACATGTACATATATGATATATGGGGTAAGGAAATATCCCTTTCCCCTGGTAGTAGACATTTTATTGTAGGCAACAATGATATTTTTCAAATTAGGCAGATCGGAATATGCGCTCTCTGGGAAGACAATACCTGTAGTTATTGTACCATTCATTCGTTTTATATATGAATAATTCACAAGCCGTTTTGAATGAATTCATGCAGACCTCGAATATGTATTGCATTTTGAAGTGAATTGTTTTCGATATTTTCTTGTTAAAATACATGTGTTATTTAGTATTTTTGTACCGGCAATAAAATTTTAGGAAACTATTTTTAATTGCATATTTTACTTGTTTATAGCGCATATTTTAGATTTTTTAGTGCATGAGATCCCGAGCCCTATTGATATGTATCTTATTTTCGATGGCAAATCTTAAAATTTTGAAGCTGAACATAAGTTTTTACTGCACTGACTGTGTTGATAAATTATTTTCATTTGCCTTTAAATAGAACTAAACATATACTCTGTTCTCATCCCTAGGTTCCGAATTGCAAGATTCCGGAAAGATAACGGTTTGTGGTGACATCGAAGTTAAATCGTATCGTCATTTGATTGGATATTGTCCACAACATAGCGTTTTTATGCCGTACATGACTTGTGCTGAACATTTAAATTTTTTTGCTCAGGTACGTTTTTACTCCATATGTACATATCGTCGCCTGGGTAAAATATTGTCGTAAGCGTCATACGTACATGCGTAACATACGACAATCTTTTACCCAGGCGACGATATGCATTATATGTACACATATGGGCAGTTCTCACAAACTTAGAATTTTTTTTAACTAATTTATTTATTGTATTTATAACAATTTAGCTTACAAAATTAGTCGTATAAGCTAATTTATTTTGCACTTAATCCTAGTTTATTTTAAAATAAATTAAATTGACGACAAAGAAACCATATACTACAAAACGTAGTTTATTTAATATTAATACTTTTGGGACAGTTTCCGGTTAGAAGTATGTTTTTTAAATGGCTTGTATTTAATTTGTTTCTTTGCTTGGAACAAATAAATTTTAAATCAGAAAAAAAATTGTTCGCAACAGTACGTAGAAATAAAAGTGATAACATCTTAAAAGAAAATTCTTTGAGTTGAGGATAAAAACTTTTATCTAAATTTTTCCAGAACTCAATTATATCGCTTCCATTATAAAAATGTGTCTCGCTTCATAGGATTATTATTTCTATTTTAATTTCAAAATCATACTTGCTCACATCACAAGTAAAGGGGTTTTCAAAGCGATCAATAAAATTCCGACTTCCCTTAATGTCTTAAAATCTGTCCTGAAAATTAAAGAAGCGAGTTTCCAATAGTTTGCATGATGATCAAAAATAGCACCGGTTCGTGGGAAATTTCAATAATCCCCCGAACTTCAGCAAAAATTCAAAATAAAATGGTTTTAAAATCAATAATTTTTTAAATAAACTGGTAAAAGTTTTTTCCCTTCCTTTAATATATAATTTGTTATATCAGAGAGAAATGCTAAATCTAAAATAAATTCACTATCCTGCAACGTCTTTACTAATTTTTCTGTTCTAACCAAATTCTCAAAACATAAAAATTCTAGTACTTCTTTCCTTAGAGCGAATAATCTATTCAGGGATTCACCACGGTTTAACCACCGGACTTCCGTGAACATTTCAAGATCATAATATCTGGCCTTAGTGCTTTTTAAAAATGACGTTAATTACCTGGAGTTAAGGGAGTGATGCCCTCCTTGCTTAAAAATTTAGAGGCAAGAGAGAGTTGATGAATTACGCAATGAAAGGAAAAAAACATTAATATCGTGCTTTTTCAGCTGACCCACAAAACCTCTTTTGCCAATCATGACGTTTGGACCATCCGTACTAAGGCATCCAATCCCGGACCATTTTGTGAATCCCGGGATTTGGGGATCTTAAATTGGTAATCTCGGGCTCCCGGGATTTGGGGATATTATTACCATTAATTAAAATATGCTAACAAACTAGTTTTGTAGTCTTTCTTTAGTGCGAATACTAGAAATAAAAATAAATTTGTGTTTTTAAGCAAAGAGATATAAATGTCTTTATTTTATATCAGCTTAAAAAGCTAATTACAAACTGAATAAACTAAAAACTATGGAGTTGAACTTCATTCATATTACAGTCGCAGTCATGTTTACAAAAATTAAAAAATAGGAGATCATCTTTACAGTTACATATAGTATTTATACTATATATTTGTGGAAGTATGTATGTAAGTATGTATGTATGTGTTTTTTTTAAGTAGGGGAAGCATCGAAAGCCGGAGTGCTAGACTTTAACCCACTAAACCTAACCTACTCCCTCCCATAATCACTCCTATGGGATCACCGATTAAGCATTACTTCATAGGAGAGATATAGGACAATTAAGTCCCCTCAGTATAACGGATGGATTGACGCCTAAGATTATCTGTGTGTCGTAATTCAGTCATAATTATAGCTGACGCATTGCAGACAGCTTTCCAATTTTCAGAGGACTGACACATATGTGCAGTCAAATTTTCCACCGTGAGCCTACTTTCTAGTGCATATTCTAAGCTATTTCTAACATATGAGAAACGTGGGCATGAGAACATAACGTGCTCTGCATTTTCTACGACTTGAGGGCAAGTCAGACAGTATGGACTAGTGTCGTGTCGGAATCTGTATAGGTAATCCCTAAAGCAACCGTGACCGCTAAGGATCTGCGTAAGGTGGAAATTGATGTCCCTGTGTCTCCTATTTGTCCAGTTGTCGACATTAGGTATCAGTCAGTGTGTCCACCGACCCTTTGATGAGGTTTCCCAACGCTGATGCCACGTTAGGATGCTCTTCGTTTTTCTTCTGCTATTTTAATATTCGTCAGCGGCTTGCTTGAATATCAATTGGTGCCATGCTAGCAAGCACTTCTGCGGCATCACTGGAGACTGTTCGAAAAGCACTTATGACTCGTAGAGCCGCTAGCCTGTGCACAGCGTGTATGTCTTTCGCATTCAAGACTCGCGCAATTAAATGCCGGCGACTGGAGCACACACATCCGTTATTTGCCATCATTCGTGAAAAGGCGACGTAAGATTTTGTGGCCTTTTCTGCTATGTACAACAAATGCTTTTTGAAGTTGAGCTTCGAGTCTAGTATTACTCCTAGATATTTGAAGGAGGGCTGGGATATTATCCCACAGTCTCCCACCGTAATGCTTATGCTTTCTCTAATTTTTCTTGTGCTTATGAGTAGAACCTCAGTTTTGTGCTCGGCAAGTTGTAAACCCATTGTTGAGAACCAATTTCGTATTCCATAAATAGATGCATTGCAGGTGCGACGCCGGTCATCGAGATGTTTAGCGACCGCAACTACTACAAGGTCATCGGCGTACGCAATCAGTTTCACTGGATCTGGTTGCCGTTGTTTTAGGACGCCATGGTACACAATGTTCCAGAGAAGAGGGCCTAAAATAGACCCCTGTGGTACTCCTCTGGATATTGCATATTTCTTAAAGCCTTCATCTGTATCATTCCTGAGGATTCTGTCATTAAAGTAGTTAATAATATTTATTAAATAGCGAGGGGTGCTTATTTCACGAAGGGCATTGATTATATTAGCCCATCTTGCGGAATTAAACGCATTTTGTACGTCTAATGTTAAAAGAGCGCATAATTTTTGGATCCACCTTTCCATTTTTTCCCCGCTGCGAGCAATGCCTACTTTAAGATTCTTTCTGCACCGCTTGTATCGTTCTCTGAGTATTTGTTCGCATTGACTTAAGCGGTTTCGCTGATGACAGCGTCTGGCTGCGTTGCAGTTTTCTGAGATCAGCTATTTCATCGTTCCACCAGTAGACTGGCCTTGTTGTTGTTGTTGTAGCGGCTACAACAACCCCGCCCAGATCGGTTGGTATCTCAGTCGTTGTCGTCAAGTTCCACTAACGGCAACCCTAGGAAGCGTGCAGCTTCTGCGGGGTTTGCCCATAAGGACAAGGCCGTTAGGGATGTCGGGTTTGCCGGGCATGCGAAGAGATGTTTCGAGTCATGTGGGGTCTCTCCGCATGCCGGACATTCGTTCGGCACATCCTCATTCAGCCTACTCAAGTAGGAGTTTAACCTGCTGCAGTAGCCGGAGCGAAGTTGTGCGAGTGTAGTGCGTGTCTCCCGAGGCAGATGAAGCTCCGTCTCGTCAATGTCCGGGGGTGGTGTGCCTAGAACGGCATTCACAGGTCTAGAGTCTACATAACTCGAGACTGAGTCCCTGTGAATGCTGTTCAGGGCCTGTCTGTAAGCTGTCGGGTCCAGAGGTTGCTTAATGAACCTCTGGACTTCGTCCGTTAGTTCATATAGATGCCTCCTGACGTGCCTAGGCGAGGGCTCCTCTGCAAGCAGCTGTCTGCTTGGGTGGCCACTTCTGTGGCTCCCGATCAGGAACTGCTTGCAGAGCATTATACTGTGCTCCTTTACCGGGAGCATTTGCGCCTCGCCGTGCAGGTGGTGTTCAGGCGACATCAAGAGGCATCCCGTCGCTGTCCTCAGTGCGGTGTTTTGTACAGTCTGTAGCTTCGTCCACTGCGTCCTACTAGTCCCTGGCGACCACACTGGCGCTGCGTAGTTCAAAACCGGCCGGCCTATTGCCTTGTATGTTGCCAGCAACGTTGCTTTGTCTTTGCCCCAATTACTGCCGGCTAGCGACTTGAGGACCTTGTTGCGGCTCTGTACTTTATTGACAATATCGGTTGAGTGCGCAGAGAAGGAGAGCAGGCTGTCGAATGTTACTCCGAGTATTTTGGGGTTATTCACCGTCGGAACTGGTGTGTCATCGACGTGAATCCCCAGCGGTAGCCTGACCTCCTTCGTCCAGGTTGTGAACAGGGTCGCGGAGGATTTCGTAGGGGAGAGGGCTAGACACTTTGCAGTGAAGAAGCGAGAAAGTTCGGAGAGATAGCCGTTTACTTTCGAACACAGGTCATCAATTCCATTTCCAGTCGCCATAATCGAGCAATCGTCGGCATAGGAGACAATCGAGACTCCCTCTGGTGGTTGAGGGAGCTTTGAAATATAAAAGTTAAACAGTAGCGGGGAAAGGACACCACCCTGAGGAACCCCCTGTTTTATTTTTCGCTGCTTACTCGTTTTGTCTCTAAACATTACCGACGAATGTCGACCACTTAGATAATTTGCCGACCACCGTTTGAGCCTCTGTGGGAGAGAGGAGGCCTCTATATCTTCTAGTAGCGTGGAATGGCAGACGGTGTCAAACGCCTTTGACAAGTCCAACGCTACTAGAATCGTTCTCTCACAGGGACGGTTACGGTTAAGGCCACGAGTTATCTGAGTGTTTATGGCGTTAAGTGCTATTGTTGTACTGTGCACTTTACGGAAACCATGCTGATGCTTCGCTGGGGTCAGGTGATTTGTGAAGTACGGGAGTAGCAAGGCCTCGAGTGTCTTCGCTACCGGGGAAAGGAGTGTAATCGGACGATACGAATCTCCTTTGTTGGCAGGTTTCCCCGGTTTGAGCAGTGGGACCACTCTCCCCACCTTCCAGATGTCTGGGATGATGAGAGTGGCCATTGACAAATTGAGGACCTCCGTTAGGTACGCTACCCCCGCAGGACCCAAATTTTTCAGCATCAGCATGCATATTCCGTCGGGACCCATGGCTTTGGAGGCTTTCGCCTTCCCGATGGCCACCTGAACTTCACCGCAAGTGAAAGCAAGGGGGGCACAAGTTGTTGGCAGTTTGTGCAGCCTTCTGGTCACTCGACGCTTCGCTTTGTCCACCGGAGGATGCAGTATGAACTGCCGGCTAAAAAAGCTCGCGCAACGCTCCGGGTCCGACGAAGCATGGTCGCCGAAGGAAATTTCGACTCTGTCGTCGTGCTTCGTCGGATTAGACAATGACCTCACGGTTGACCAAAGCTTGCTCACACCAGAGGTGAAGTTACAAGTCTTCAGATGCTCCTCCCACTTCTTCCGCTTATGTACGTTTACAAGTTGCCGAATCTCCGCGTTGAGATCCCTGATACGGGGATCTCCGGGATCGGCCTGACGAAGGCTATCACGCTCATTGGCTAAAACAGCCGCTTCGGCAGGGAAGTTTGGACGTGGGTCAGATATGCACCCTGCCGGTATGAAGCGAGCTGCAGCAGCAGTGATAGCCCTGCGGAACTTACGTTCACCGAGATGGACGTCGGTTGGTGTGGGGAGCGATGTGAAGGTGTTTTCAGTAAACTCCGCGTAACCTTTCCAATCAGCTTTAGAAAAGTTGACATAGGTCCGGTGTTTGGCGGAGGCAAAGTCGGTTGGTTTATCAATCGAGATGACTATGGGTAGATGGTCTGATGCTAGAGTCAGCATAGGTCGCCACGTTATGCTGTTTATCAGACCAGCGCTGACTATTGTGATGTCTGGCGAGCTACTGCAGTTACCCATAATCCTGGTGGGTGCGTCGTCGTTCATTGTGCAGAATGTCGAATCGTCTATCTGCTCAGCCAAGTCTGTTCCCCTACGATCGTTTGACAGGCTTGAGTGCTAAAGATCGTGGTGCGCATTAAAGTCACCTACTACCATACGGTTTTCACCTCTGAGGAGCGCACCTATATCAGGGTGATATCCTGCCGGGCAGCAGGTGACAGGGGGTATGTATATATTAAATATTTCGAGCTCGACATCGCCTGACCGGATAGCGATGCCCTGACATTCTAGGGTGGTATCCCTGCGGTCGATGTCTGCTTCGATAAGACGATACTGCACGGTGTGGTGCGTGATGAACGCTAAGCCACCACCATTATCTCGCTCGCGATCTCGACGGTGCACGTTGTACCCGGCGCAATTCAACAAAGTTGAATTGCTGTGCAACTTCGTCTCTTGGACCGCAGCTATTAATATACCATGCCGACACATGAAGACGGTTATCTCCTCAATCTTGCTCTGTAGCCCGTTACAGTTGAATTGGAGGAGCTTCATGTGGTTCGGGAGACGTGTCGTGATGTGGGGTGTGAGTGAGGTGTATGTTCTTGCCGCCGTTGGCTGTGTGTGCTGCTGAGGTGATTGCCGCCCTGTGGTGGTGGTGGGGGGCGTCGCAATTGATGTCAGCGACCGAGCAGCGCAACACGGGCCCTCGAAGTTCCCCGTCCAATCTCGCGTGGTACGCAGACCTGAACATGCCCTAAAGTGGCACCAGCCAAGGCAGGTGTTGCACTTGACTGATGTCACATTACGGAATATTCTGGTCTGACATACCGTGCAGATTGTAGGGGGAACCAGGAGTTGTTGGCGGCGGCGTATGGGTGGTGGTGCGGTTGTGTGTGTTATGTGGTCTGTGGTGGGTGTGGTACGGTCTGTGGTGTTATTATGTTGTTGTGTTGTGGCGACTGTGTGTGGTTGCTGTGTGAGTGTGTGGGGCTGCACGGGCGGACTATGGTTTGCCGTGGAGGCTGCTCTGTTTGAGCAACAGGGGGCCACGTACGACGTGGTCCACTGTCTGTGTGTCCGTAGTCCCGAGCAGACCCTGAGGTGACTCCACCCCTCGCAGGCATTACACTTGACTGAGGTGGAGTTGTGGTGTAATCGTCTTCGGCATACACAGCAGGTGTATATTTCTGGCCCAGGGTTTGACTCGATGCCAGCCCTGAGTAGGAGAATGCGTAGTGAATGTTGCCCTATGGACGGACAACTTCTGAGATACTTCGCCGACCTAAACGGGGTTAGATCGCCGAAACAACAGCCCTTGGTCGGGTGAAACCCGAGTCATTCCGGTACGTAGACTGGCCTTCGATTGCATCGGTGTGTTGACCGACGCACAGTTGCATTACACGCTGCTGCTAGTTTTTTTGTATGTTGGACACTATCGAATTCGCGTTTCCAGAGGTTGGTTGTGTTGCGGTCCAAACGAAATCAAAAAGTTCGGGGTCGAACTCCTTCTGCTTCCAGTTGTATCTTTGCGCCTTTTTGATACGTTTTTGAGCTCTTAGTGGGTAATACTTCAGCAAAAATTGCCATATGATCGCTATTGGTGTAAATATCTGACACATGCCATCTTATTCGCGCGCTCAGTGCCTCATTTGCGAACATTAGATCAATAACTGACCCTTTTTATCCTTTTCTAAAGGTGCACTTATTGCTAGAGTTGATTAATATGAGGCTCGTTTGACTTAAGAATTCCAATATCAGTCTACCACGGCGGTTGGTGCGCACACTGCTCCATGCTGTAGACCAGGCATTGAAATCGCCGGCGACTACAATCGGCCATTTATTTCTTGTGCTCGTTATTAGCTCTGCAGCGAAATCCGCCACGAGATTGATGGCCTTAGGTGAATTCTCCGCAAGAACCTTCGGGCACAGCTCGATATGCAGGGGGATGGAGGACAAAATAGACCACATACCCCCACACTTCATCTGGGGAAGAAGGTTTAAAGCTACGGTTAAGGAGGGCGGATGGCGCATGAGCACGCGACCCGCCGGCGTAACGTATAACATCTACACGGATGGATCAAAAATGGCTGATGGAGTGGGCGCCGGAGTCTATTGCGCCGAGCTAGACCTCAGGCAACCCTTCAAGCTTCCAGAGTACTGCAGTATTTTCCAGGCGGAAGTCTTCGCTGTAGGGAAAGCTGCTGAGATAGCTAGCAACGCAGGAAATTATATAAAAAATATCAATATATATGTCGATAGCCAGGCGGCGATTAAGGCCATAATCTCACATCGTATTGCGTCAGAAAATGTCCTTAGAAGCAGGGAAGCAGTAGACAGGGCGGCCGAGAGTAAACGGCTGCATATATACTGGGTTCCAGGCCACAAGGGCATTTTAGGCAACGAAATAGCTGATGAGATTGCCAAAAGTGCCATCCGTCTTGCTAGCGAACCAGTACGGGAAATACAAAAGTCGCTAAAAACGATCTACAATGAAATTTCCGAAAGAGCTGGGTGCCGGATCAGGGGGAGATGGAACGCATTAGCGACATGCAAAACCACCAAGATCATGTGCAATAGCAGCAAAGGAAACACCCATTTCTTGCTTACACGGTCACGAAGGGATTGCAGGACAGTTGTCGGCCTAATGACGGGCCACAACCTACTGGCATCCCACGCAAGCAGAATGGGCATTAGTAACAGTGACGCATGCAGGAAGTGCAGGGAGGAAGGCATGAGTGAGACGTTAGAACACCTCCTCTGTTTCTGTCCGGCCTTAGCTAGAAATCGTCTTAGTTATCTCGGAGCTTCGCAGTTTAAGGGACTAGAGGAGGTTTCAAAACTGGATATTAAGGCACTCTTGAACTTCGCAAAAAGCGTTGACGTCCTATACGACGACTACTTTAGACCGCAGTAAAACGGACCTCCATCTGGCACTACAAAGGACCAACGGGTCTATGTAAGGCGCAACAGCCGGCCAGTGTAACCTAACCTAACCTATTAGCTCTGTGATGATACTTTCGAACTCTGCCAATGATGTACTTGGTGGAGCATAAGAACTAAATATGTAAAAATCGTATATTTTTGCCCAGGTGAAGCCATTTTGCGCAGGCGTCGCATAAGATTGAAAAATACGACCTTTACATGACCATATTGCCGCTTTTCCGCTAATGTCTGAGGCCCAGGGAACATCAGTAAACTGCGTGTATGGCTCACTTAAATAGTATAGCTATATCAATATTCTCTTCGATTAATGTCTGCTTTAGAAGGTCTTGTGCCGCTGCGCAGTGATTTAAATTAAGTTGGATTATTCTCATTTTCTCGAATGTTAAAGCATCTCGCGATATTTATGTATGTGTGTATGTATGTGCCAGGTTGCAGCCTAAACGGACAGACAGAATCGAACAAAATTTTGACGGAGTATTGCGATGACACCTGGGACTAAAACAGGGCGAAAAAAAATGGGATCCGACAAGGGGGCGTGGCACCTCAAAATCCGCAGGGAATTTTTATTCATGATAGGAGGAAAGGGAAAAGATAGAAAACTCCCAGGGAGTTCCTGTTCAGAATCGGCCTGATAGTATCTACATACCCATTGTTTTAATTTTTCACGTTGACGAAGAGTTTTACGAGATTTCGTATTCTATAAATAATCTTGTGCAAGCCTAAAAAATGGTTACTATTGAAGATTAAAATAAAAAAAATAAAAAACTTTTAAAACATTTTGTTTTCAAATTTTTCGTGTGAGGTATTATATTTCATCCGAAATTTTGCTTTTTCGAGCTTTTCGATGGGGTCGATCGCCAGGAACCGATCTATTCGAAAAAATCTTATTATGGTCTGAGTTGCTTAAAATTTGGTACGTAGGTAGCTTTTTACCTAGGTTTGCATATAGGATCCTTTTTTTCGGGAAGTGGACCAGGGACCGATCTATTCGAAAAAATCGTATTTATGGTCCGATTTGCTTAAAATTTAGTACGTAGGTAGCTTTTTGCCTAGATTAGCATATAAGATCCTTTTTTCCAATATTCGTGCAATTTCGAATATAAATAGCTTTGAGCAACCACCATATCAAGGGGCGAATTCATCACTAGGCAAGTTTTTTTGCGACAATCAGAAACAACGGATACAGCCAAAATATAATAATAATATATATTATATCTATCTTAATATATAAAAATCCCGTGTCACTGTGGTCGTTTACGCTAATCTCCGAAACCGCTTAACTGATTTCACTGAAATTTTGTGGGTGTGTATGGTTGGTTCCAACTTAAAAGATTGGATAGTTTTGAACCCGAGAAAAAACATTTTTTTTTATCTAAATTTTTCTATGCTTCTCGCAACGTGCTTATCTATACTAATATATATTTTGAAAGCCATTTTTTCTTTCGTAAAGCTCGAGATCGGTTGTACCGAAATTTTGGTTATAGGTTCTGGATGGGCTTCTCATTGTCTTAGGCAAAAAAAAAGTTTAAATACTTCCTAAAAATGGAACTACAGAACTTTAAAAATCCTATAGAATCTAACATACATAACAGCGCTGCTCACCTGCAAATCACAAATGAGAGCGCCCTCTGCTGTTAATTCGTACGGAATACAGCGCAAAGCATGGGTTATGTATACGTGTTGATGTTAACGTCAAAGTTGCTTCTTATGTTAAAAAAAATTATGTATGTAGAGTCGTTTATGTTGCCACAAGGAGCAACTAACATTGCTGTTAGCACTTACATTTGTATATGCATACTTATGTGCATACATATGTATATATATTACGCATAAAAACCCTGTTGCTATTTTTTTTCTTCGTAATTGAACGCAAAATTAAAAGCAGCCATACCATCTACATATGTATATCGCAAAGCTCGAGAACGGCTGAACCGATTTTTTTGAAATTTCGGACACCTGTTGGAGACGTCCAAAGGATGGTTATCGGCTAGTAAAAATCTCGATATATAAAAGGGGCGTGGAACCTCCATACATACCGAATTTTTCATACTCCAAATCTCTGGAAATGTTCATGGTAGAGTTCTGGAACTTGGTATGGAGATATATGAAATCGATCGCATACTCTTGGAGAAAAATTGGAGCTATCGGAAGAGCGGGCGTGGCACCTCCTATACAAACCGAATATCCATACTGCATATCTCTGGAAGTGTTCATGGTAGAGTGATGGAACTTGGTATGGAGATATACCATACAAACCGAATTTTTCATACTGCAAACCTCTGCAGGTGTCCATGGTAGAGTACTGGAAGGGAGGGGGGGTTGATGGGTGGCACCTCCCATAATGAAAATTTTTAATCAGCTCTAACTTCGGAATTAGAAATGCACAGATACCTATGGCAAGTGCTTTTAGAAAGATTTATTTTATTTTCTTGTCTTTTTGGACTCATATATTTTTATTGCGATCTGTTTTTTTTTTCTTTTTAACATTAAGCAATATATGAAACTTAAATACTAAATAAGAAAATAATCATGTATGGAGTACACCCAGTGGCGCAACCATATTCTATTCGCAGGTATTCAATGTTATTAGAGATCTAATATTGATTTCCTTTTAAGGCGCTGGAATGACACTGTATGAGAAGTGAGTGTAGAAATAAGAGGATTTGGGTGATCATGAATTTTTTGTCGGTGCGCCAAGGCGTGCTTTTTAATTTCGGAAGCAACTTAAGGTCACGGTGTATTTGGTTGTTTGTGACATAGAGCGGATCTTCATTCCTAGTGCTTTGCGTTTAGTGAAAATATGAGTTTTCCACGTAAGCTGGCTGTCGAGGTGCATGCCTAAGTATTTTGTCGCATCACGCTGTGGACTATCCACGTTATTGAGTTTTACGGGCGGGTAAGTTTTACGTTTAAGGGAGAAAGTAACCTGCACAGACTTTGTTTCATTTGGCTTAATTCGCCAATCTTTCAGCCATTGTGTTATTTTGTTGAGGCCATTTTGAAGTTTAACCTAGGCGAGTTTTGGAAGGGTGTCCATTGCGAGAATTGCAGTATTGTCTGCAAATGTACCAACACTTGCTCCTTCGGATGCTGGTAAATCATATGTGTATAACAGGTAAAGGATGGGACACTGCCTTGAGGTACACCAGCTGAACTTTCGTAGAGTTCAGACTGTTCCTCGCCTTGCTTAACAACGATAAATCGATTTTTGAGATAGGACTCGATAAAGATATAATAGTTTATCGGGAGGGTACTCTTTATTTTGTAAAGTAAGCCATCATGCCATACTCGATCGAAAGCTTGAGATATATCGAGGAATGCAGCTGTACAATACTTTTTGTGTTCGAATGCAGTGTGAATGCAGTTTACAAGCCTGTGAACTTGTTCGATTGTGCTGTGTTTTTTCCTAAAACCGAATTGGTGATTAGGGATAATCTTTCTTTGTTCTATTACTGGCATCAATCTTTTGAGAAAAAGAGTCTCCATAATTTTAGAGGTGATGGGTAACAAACTGATTGGGCGATATGACTCAACTCTCTCTGCACTTTTTCCTGGATTAGGAATCATTTTTACCTGGGAAACTTTCCATTGAGGTGGAACGAAACCAGGTGAGAGAATTGCGTTATAAATATAAGTCAGGAAAGTGATTCCTTCTTTCGGGAGCTGTTTTAATATTTCTCCAGTGATTAGATCGTAACCGGGAGCCTTCTTAGCTTTGCGTTTTTTGATCGCTTCCTTAACCTCAGCTTTTGAGAATTTTTTTATGGGTGGGTCCATTTGGTAGGGTTGTTCGAGAGTCTGTCTTACTTTTTGTGCAGTATAGGGAGAGGGTTCAATTTCATGCGGAGCAAACACATTTTTTAGGTGACGTGCAAATGTGCTTGCTTTTTCGAGATCACTTTTAGCCCATTGGTTGTTTTCCATTCTGATGGTGGGTTGTGCCAGAGTTGGCCTCTTAAATTTTTTTGCTGCTTTCCAGAGGGAATAATCGCTGGCAGCTGTTGCATCTAAGTTACTGAGGTAATGATGAAGTTGGGAATCGCGTTCTTTTTGCAAGATTTCTTTGAGCTCTCTCGTTAGCGTATTTAATCTTGTTTTGTCTTCAGGATGTCTAGTCTGCTGCCACTTCTTTCTAGCCTGGCGTTTTTGATCAGTTTTTCTTTTACAAGAGAAGAGATTCTTGTACGCTGTGATTTGCTTAGAATGGGTGTTGATCTCCAAGCAGCTTGTTGGATGCAGTTATTGAAGTGTTCAACAGCTGCAATGATATCTTCGCTAGATTTCAGCGAGTGGTTCAAATTTAATTTTGAAGATGTTAGGCTTTGGAAGAGATTCCAGTCAGTTCTGTTGTTGTGAAGGGAACATTGAGAGTTTGTGTCAACAAGATTATTGCTTAGAGTGACCATTACGGGAGAATGGTCAGAGGATAAATCGAAACAGGGATTACATATTATTTCATTATCTGTAATACCTTTAAACACGCAAAAGTCTATTAAGTCTGGAATTATTTTGGTATCGGTTGGCCAATACGTTGGTGAGCCTGAGGAGGCTGAGTGAAGATTTAATCTTGCCATAGCCGCAAAGAGTTGTCGGCCTTTAGGAGTGATGAGGCGAGATCCCCATTGTGGGTGTTTTGCGTTGTAGTCTCCTCCAGCTAAAAACCTGCTTCCTAGAGTTTTGAAGAATTTAACATAATCTTCTGACTTGATCGCATGCTTGGGTTGGCTATATACTGCTGAGATTGCTATTTGGCCTTTCAAGTCCTCGACAACTATATTAGTAGCTTGGATAGCTTCTGTGCAGTATGAATTAATATTAAAGTGTTTAATATTGTTTTTTATTAATATAGCTGAGCCAGCATGTGCTTTTTTATCGGGATGCATTGTGTGATAGAGTTTGTAATTCGGTATTTGAAAATAGCTCTTTTCGGTGAAATGGGTTTCGGATATTAGGAGAATATCTATATTATTAGACTTGAGTAGCGTTTTAACCTCGAGTACGTGTTTTGATAGGCCATTAGCATTCCACAGGAGAATATTCATGGGATTGTAGGGATGCCGGACTTCGTCGTAAGGGTGCGAGAAGATTCATCATAGTTGTGATTTGTTGCATAACCTGCTTGAGAAGCATTATCATTTCTCGCATTTCGCTTGAGGCATCACAGGCGTTTTCTTTTGATTGAGGGATTGAGTTACTAGGACTCGGATCTTGTGTGCTTTTCAACATTTGGGAGTAAGAAATAGGGAAACGAGTTTCGATACGATACCATATCGATACTTTTGGCATTCGATACCGATATTTTTTACTCGATAGTTTTAAAACGATATTTTTTGTAATCGAGTACCAGAATCCTACAGCTCTATTCTAATAAAACCTCACAACTGAGTTGTGAGCAAAATTTTGTGAGATTTCATGTGAGGTCTATTTTGTGAGGTTATTCTTGCCCACACCTCATAAGAAAAAAGCTCAACCAAATCACCACACGAGGTGAAAAGCATTTTGCTGTCTAACAGCTGTTTCGTAAATAAAATAAATACAAAAGATGGATGCTGAACAACAGGAAAAGTAAATA
>NW_023458557.1:26120210-26121538 GCF_013731165.1 Rhagoletis pomonella | reverse complement strand
ATGTGTGTATTCTTTCATATACATATATATGGGCCGTTTTTAGCGTTATATATTTTTCATCCACTCGCTTATTCCTTACCTAAAATTTTAAATAAAAAATTTGACAAGTTTTAACCGCTGATACAGTACAAGTAGCAGTTTAAAATGGGTAACTGGGTAAACTTAATAAAGAAAACATATTCTCTGGTTAAACTAATAAGCCTGCCCGGATAACACAAAATCCTAAGCTTGATAAACATTTGGTGTTATAAAAGTTTTATAAAGCTCTACTTGTAATTAGGAAAAATGCCGAGAAAAAATTATTAAATTGATTAATTGATGGATAAAAATAGAGAGGGAGTTAGGGCTATGACAATAGAATGTAGAAAAATTATACCTCGAGTTGAAAGCAAAAAGGATCTAAAACCAACAAGTAAGAAAGTCTAAGTTCGGGCGGAGCCAAACATTAGATACCCGGCGCAAGTATTAAATATATGTTTTTCGTCTTTCCGAAAGCTACCGGTATATGGTAAGCCGGGGTGTATAAATTTTGAGTAAATTAGCGTCCTTAAATTTCGGAATA
The DNA here is from genome assembly GCF_013731165.1 of Rhagoletis pomonella. Lineage (NCBI taxonomy): Eukaryota > Metazoa > Arthropoda > Insecta > Diptera > Tephritidae > Rhagoletis > Rhagoletis pomonella. The sequence goes on along the minus strand of NW_023458557.1, from coordinate 26,120,976 downwards.
TTGAAGTTTCAAGCATTTCTGAAATTTACCCTTATATGAAAAGCGGCCGTAATTTTAGTGCGATTTCAATAATTTTCAACGTTTTGCTTTTATGTGGAAAGCAAAATAACCATACCGAGTTTGGCACAAATTGGTAGAACGGTTACCGAGATACATACATGTGATCATAAGTGCGCGGTGCCACGCCCATTTTCCAAAATTTTATCATAAACGTATTTCTTGGTAAAGAATTGTTGCAAGCATCAATTTTGAATAAATTAGCTTTAATATTTACTGATTTATCGAAGATTTTGTATTTCTCTAAATTACCGTTATATGGGATGTGGGCGTGGTTATTGTCCGATTTTAAATTTTTTTGGCCATTTGATATGCTGTACCAAGGCCAACAACTGTGCCAAGTTTGGAAGGAATTGGCGTGGCTACGCCCATTTTCCAAAAATTTATAATATTCTTATTTCTCGTCTAAAATTTATTGTAAATATAAATTTTAAGTGAATAATCTTCAGTAGTTACTAAAATATCGAAGTTTTCGTATTTCTGAAAATTACCGTTATATGGGAAGTGGGCGTGGTTACAGTCCGATTTCGCCCATTTTCAATACCAACCTACCTTGGATAAATGGAAACCTACATGCCAAATTTCATTGAGATATCTCAATTTTTGCTCGAGTTATCGTGTACACGGACGGACGGACAGACGGACAGACGGACAGACGGACGGACAGACAGACAGACAGACAGACAGACAGACAGACAGACAGACAGAC
>NW_023458557.1:26084184-26120200 GCF_013731165.1 Rhagoletis pomonella | reverse complement strand
GACAGACAGACAGACAGACAGACAGACAGACAGACAGACAGACAGACGGACGGACAGACAGACATGGCTTAATCGACTTCTCTATTCATTCTGAGCATTTATGTATACATTTGTCTATATCTATCTCGATTCGTTTTGGCTGTTACAAACAACCGTTATGTGAACAAAGTTAATATACCTTTGTGCACAAATGCGCTCGGGTATAAAAAAACTATAAATACATTGTTAATCATAAATAAATTTATGATTCGAAAAATAATTTTGAAATATTGTAAAATTTAATTTTTTTTTTTGGTTTTTTAAAGTTAAAGTTTTATTTACTTACAGCAACGAACAAAAGTATATGCACAGTGAATTTTTCGCAATATAGGCAAAGTTTCTTATTTATTTCCGATAATTTTTTATAAAAACATAGTTCATACTACACCAAAACACATAAAAATCAAATGTGTAAACTTTGTGAAAAACTCGGGAAAATTCAATAAATTTGCGTACTAATTTGCAACTTTCTATACAGATTTTTTATAAAATTTCCAAGTATGCAGTTTAATAATCCATTCAATTTTAGTTTATCAAAGTGCAAAAATTATCGGGAATAAATTAAAAACTTTGCATATATGTATTGCGAAAATTCACTGTGCCAAAACTTTTGTTCGACACTGTACATATAAAAAATACATACAGTAACTTCTCCTGTTACAATAGTAAAAAATATGTAATTTGTTTTGTAGTGTATTCTTGCGGTTCTTTAAATAAAAAATATATATCAGAAAATAATAATAATTTTTCGTATCAATAAACTCCCAAGCACAGGTTTGTATTAAAAAAAAAAAACCTCCGTAACACTTTATTAAATATTAATCTGCATATTTTATCAATTCGTCGGAATATATATTTTTTTATGTATGTTACCGCATAACTTTGGACTACGTTACGCGTTTTCTATAATTCTTTTTTAAAGGAAAGGTGGTTCCTCAGAGGTAGTCTCCTACTAATTGAGTGTAGATCCGATAATTGGGCCATGAAGAAAATAACGGTACACTTAAATTTGTATATGAGAATTGAAATCGGTTTTGTTTTTTATTTAAAATTTACTCCAGTGTTCACAGCCATATAGCCAGTCGTAGGCCATATTGTTTTGTTAGTTCAATTGTGGAACATTTGTACGAGCTGCTTCGGCTAATACTTCGGCTTTTTTTTATCTCGAGGTTAAGTGCATTGTTCGATGGGGTGATATCATTGCCAAACATGATAGTACTTTGTTTGCCATCAATGAACACTAACTTGACAGAGTTATAATATTCCACATTGATGCGAGCTTCAACAGCTTTGAATAATATTTGCGAGTATGGCTTTTAGTTTTTACCGCTCAGGTAGGTGGCAGGCCTATAGGAAATATTTCATAATCAATAATGTTTCAAATACTTTTCGTTTGACACCTATATTATAATACATACTTTATCTTATTAACTTAATTGAATTAAATTTTCGAAATTAGTGGCAACCCGAATGAAAAATATTTTCAGTAGTAAGGTTTCTTAAACCTTTTCAATTTGATACCCATATTGCAATATTTAATTTATCTTACAAATTTAATTTAATTAAACTTTTGCAACAGGTGGCAACCCCCCTCAAAATATTTTTTTACCTGTCCTGTAAGCCTTCATAACCTCTTTCTTTTGATATCTAATTTATCTCATTAATTTACTTAGACTGAAATTTTTTAAACAGGTGGCAACTCTCTATTTTTTCTGGTTTTAACCATCCGGATATTATAATAAACAAACCAAAAAATAAATAACAATATTCAAATCGGTCAAGCCGTTTTCGAGTCTTAGCGAGACAAGCGGACTGCAATTCACTTTTATATACAGTTCTATCTGGGTCGAGTGAACTAATTAATCCAAGACCAGTTCATAAAATGCAGATTGTTCACTATATCCAGATTGAGTTTTTTGTTCTTTAAAATCAATTTTATTGCGCAGTACGTCTTTTGAAGTTAAATCTTTAAGAACTCTGAAATGTCGTCTTTTCCCTCAGCTAATGCCAACACATGTTTCCTGTTGTTGTTCTATCGTTGTCGTCAAGCTCTATTAGCGGTAGACCCTGGAAGCGTGCAGCCTCGATGGGGTCTGTCCATACGGCCAGAGGCGTTAGCAGGGTGGGGTTCAGTGGGTATGCGAAAGAATGCTGCGAGTCATGGGGCTTCTCTCCGAATGCAGGGAATTCATTTGGCACATTTGCATTTATTCTGCTCAAGTATGAGTTCAACCTGCTGCAGTAGCCAGATCGAAGTTGGGCTATGGGGTCCGACTCTCCCGAGGCAGACGAAGCTCTGTCTCGTCCACGTCTGGTGGTTGCGTGCCCAGAACGGCATACACAGATCGAGAGTCTATATAACTGTCGGTAGGCTGTTGGGTCCAGAGGTAGTTTTTTGAACCCCCGGACTTCGTCCGTCAGTTCATAAAGATGCCTTTGACGTGCCGTCGCGGAGGTTCTTCCGCAAGCAGATGTCTGTTCGGGTACCTAACACGGTGACACCCTACTAGGAATTGCTTGCAGAGCATTGTGTTATGTTCCTTAATCGGGAGCACGTTGGCCTCGTTGCGCAGGTGATGTTTCGGCAACATCAGAAGGCATCCTGTCGCTGTCTGAGTGCCGTGTTTTGGCAAGTCTGCAGTTTCATTCACTGCGTCCTACTAGTCCCCGATAACCACACAGGCGTTGCATAGTTCAGAACCGGGCGGCCAATTGCCTTGTACGTTGCCAGCAACATTTCTTTGTTCTTTGTCTTAGGGGAGAGGGTTAGGCTCCGTGCAGGGACGAAGCGAGAAAACTCGGTGAAATAACCATTATCGAGCAATCGTCAGCATAAGAGACAATCGAGACTACCTCTGGTGGTTGAGGGAGCTTAGAAATGTAAATGTTGAACAGTAGTGGGGAAAGGGCGCCACCCTGTTGATCTCGCTGTTTTATTTTCCTATGTTTGCTCGATTTGTCTCTAAAGATCACTGACGACCATTCAGGTATTTCGCAGCCCACCGTTTGTCTTCTAGTAGCGTTACTTGAATAGTTCTATATAGCTATCGGGCGAGAAGACTCCTTTGTTGGACAGTTTCCCCGGTGGACAATCACCTCACGGTTGACCAAAGCCTGCTCACACCAGAGGCGAAGTTACAGGTCTTCAGATGGTCTTCCCACTTCTTCCGCTTATGTACGTTCACTAGTTGCCGAATCTCCGAGTTGAGATCCCTATACGGGGATTTACGGGATCGGCCTGGAGAAGGGATTAACCTTTTTGTTATTAAATTTGTCGTTACAGTTTCGAATTTGGAAGGAATTGGTTTTAAATTTTGTTCACTCCACAAAGACACAAAATTGTTCACTCTATAGAGTACTCAATGGAAAAATTTTCATGTTCACTCTTTCGAGGTGTTCGTAGCATCGGGTGTTCACTCCAGCCAGATAACACTGTATAAGAAATTGACTTTAGTGCTGTGGTCTGGAGGAATTTTTTTCTTAGAATTTTATGAAGAATCCGGATATGCTAGGAACGATGTCGGAAAACATCGATCCATACAAATTGACCCGCCCTAATGTACACCCAAAAATTTTAAACTTTTTTCGAATTTTTAGAAAAATTCTAGATATGCAGTTCTACAGCCCATTAATTTAAGTACGTAAAAGAAAATTTCTAGACGCTTGGAAATCGCGTTGCTTTTTAATATTTTTTTTTGCTGAAGATGCTAGGCATTTTCTTTTATATAAAAGGCACTTATCCTAAGATATAACGTGAGTGAATTGAACCCCTACTTGGCTTCTTATATTTTTAATAATAATCTTTAATATGGACCGCACTAAAAGCCATTTTATATAAAAACTCGTACGTGTCCCACCCGTGACAAACGTTGTCCCACCCGTGACAGAGGAATTTCGGATGTTTCTCTAATATAGCAATAATTTTTGTTGTAGTTTTTGCTTTGTTTGTATTCGTAGTTCTTTGTTTTATTACAAGACATCAAGTTCACACAGAAAAGTGAAATAAATTCTCAGAGTTTCCGTAAAATATATCTGCTCCAAAAAGCAGGTTCATTTATTTGTGCCAACCGTGACAGAAGAAATAACTCAGATATTTTCCATATGAAAGTAAGCTGGATTTTTTTTTCGTATTTTGTAATGACCCATATAATAGTCAATTAGGTGTAGCTTTATCAAAATGTAGAATTGTTGAGTACCTTATAATTAAATTTAAACAAGAAAGAACATTTTTTCTGCACAAATGTCCCACCCGTGACGGTGGAATTATTAAAAAAGATAAGAGGGGGTTCAATTACTCACCTTTTATCTTAGGATAGTGCCTGTTATATAGAAGAAAATGCCTAGCACCGTCGCGATTTCCTAACGTCTTGAAATTTTCACTTTTACCTACTTAAATTTAATGGGCTATAAAACTGCATACCTAGAATTTTTCTAAAAATCCTGAACAAAAAGTTTAAAATTTTTGGGTGTACATGTTAAAGTTTGTTGAATTTTTACAAAGTGCTGTTTGTTATTAAGCGCATGCACAAGTGTGTGAGTCGATTCTAGTACAAATTGCTGCTCATGCACATGCACATAATATATTTTTAAAAGAAATTGTTTATAAAACATATTATAAAGATATTAAAGAATTATTTTAAGATTAGAGATAGAATTAGAAGTGTATGAGTTTCCCCATGCAAACCACACACATGTGCGTGTGCTTTATATAAATAAATTTTTTTTTTGATTCTCGATTTTATCATACTTCATAGTTTGTGCAATACAAATATTGTTTTTGTGACAACAAAAGAAAGAAAGTAAAATATTACATTTAAATCAAACAAATAAATAAATATAAATAAATAACTAAATAATAATAAAACAATTTGTGCACTACAAAAACTATAATCAATTTGTTTTGACATTTTTGGCCTGTGTTCGTATTCTACACAAACAATATGCCTTGCTTCTGTGGACAAAAAGTTGAACGCGCGCAAACCAGTGTGCAGTGCGAGAAGTGTAAGGAGGTGTTTCACCTGCAGTGTGTTGTTGGCACTTTGGCTGCTGATTTAAATTACTTTAAAAATGCCGATGAAATTTATATTTGTGGCGATTGTGCTGTCGCTCATCGTGAGGTTGAAATGTCTTCGCATAATGCTGTCGCTGTACAACAACAACAACAACAGCATGTAAATGATAAAGAGCAAGATTGTTTGCTATCATCTATTCTTGCTGAATTGAGAAGTTTGCGAATAGAGCAAGCAAGTGCAGTGGCGGGTATACACTCTCTGCAGGCTGACAAAAACAGGTTATTAGGCGAATTAGAACTTGTGCGCTCTGAGCTTATTAATTTACATAAGCTATATGATGAAGTGGTTGCTGGTGCGCTTACCTCGCTCACATCAGAGGTCAAGGAACTACATTGCAGCGCTAGCATAAAAAAGGGAAAGATAGGTAGAGCTAAAAACACCAAGCAAACTGCCGAAAAGCAAAATAACAACACAAAACTTCCTAGTGATGAGCTCAGTAATAACAATGCTGAGAGTACAGCAGTGACAGCTGACAAAGTTTTTGTTGATAAAAATGTTGTTAGCACTGGTAATATTAATGATGTCTTGCATGCAAATGCAGCTGAAGCTTACAGTGCTGTTGATCTCTCTCGAACCGCTGCCGTTATCGACGTCACCGGAGAGAAATCAATCAATTCAATTACACCTAATGACGCTGCTACTGCTTCGCTACCGTCATATGCTAACGTCATTACTGCCACTGTGCCATCGCCACCGTCACATGATAATGTTGCTGCCGCTGCTCATAGCGACTCTTCACCTGCAGTTGATTTTATTAATGCACCCAGTAGGAATCATTTTACGGGTGAACTTTTAGTAATTGGAAGTAATACGTCGAATGAACTGGAGGTTGCTAGTCACACTAAATGGGTTCATCTGTCGTCTTTCAACACCTCGGTAACTGCTGATAATATCATCGCCTATGTAGCCAAGCATGCATCTATTGACCCGAAATTTCTGCTTTGCTTCGCTCTTGTGAAAAAAGGCGTGAATGTCGAGTCGCTAAGACGAGTTAGTTATAAACTCGGAGTGTCGTCGACTTGTTACAACAAATTGCTTGACCACTCACTTTGGCCAGCGGGTATCAAGGTGCGGCCATTTCAAAATTTTCAATAAACAGGGGAGGTAGCGTTGGTAGTCAAGTGACGTCCTCCCGAGCTACAAATCATTGCAACGAGCTAACCAGCCCAACGTCACTTAAATCATTTTCAATATTTTATCAAAATGCAAGTGGCATACGAACAAAATCTAATAAATTTAGGATTGCTTCAGCATTACATGAATATGATATTGTTGCTATCACCGAAACCTGGCTATGTGAACAAATTTCCAGCTCCGAGTTCTTTGACAACCATTACACTGTCTATCGCCATGATAGGTGCCCTATTGCTAGTGGCTGCGCTCGAGGTGGAGGAGTGTTATTAGCAGTTAAATCTAGCCTAAATAGCAGTTTAGTAGCCTTGCCCTTTGCTGATAAATTAATCGAACAAGTCTGTATAGATGTATCAATTTCTAATGTCAAACGTATTTTCATCTTTATATCTTATATTCCGCCTAACTCTAGTTTTAATGTTTATGAACAACATATAAATAACATAAAATTTGTCAGTGAATCTGTTGCACCTAATGGGCAGGTAATTGTTATGGGTGATTTTAACTTACCTGACATTATTTGGTCATTTGACAATGGCTGGCTACTACCCTTTAATATTAAATCCGATATTGAATCTTGTGTCACTAGTTTCTTCTTATCTAACAATTTTCAACAATTGAATCTGTTTGCAAATTCCAATGACAAAATACTGGATTTGGTATTTGCAACAGAAGATCTCAAGTTAGCATGTGAATTGAATTTGTCACCCATATCACGAAACACAACTCATCATAAGGCTTTGACTATTAAATTCGAATTTCTAAGTTTTCAGCGTCTTAATAAGAACCCCGAGCCTCTATTATGTTTTAGAAAAGCCAACTTCGATGCTTTGAACACCTTTCTTAACCGCACTAACTGGGATTTTTTAGATTTCATAGAAGATCCAGACTTAATTTATACAAATATTTGCGACATTTTGTCCGATGCTGTTAATAAGTTTGTGCCTTTGAAATCCTCCAAGTCCAAAAATAAACCACCTTGGTTCAACGCGGAATTAAGCCATCTAAAAAACATTAAAAGTAAAGCTCTAAAAAAATACAGAAATTCGAAGTCTCCCGTGGACCTTCAAACCTTCAACCACTATAAAAGCGAATTTGACAGACTTCATAAATGGCTCTTTAATCAATATATAACTAAAATTGAAGACAGCCTGAAACTCAATCCGTCTTCGTTCTGGAAATACGTGAACTCTAGGCGCAAATCTTCCGGCATACCTGATAGAATGGAATACAAAGGCTATGTATCCAATACTACGCAAGAAACTTGCAATCTATTTGCCTCATTTTTTCAAGAAGTTTATGAAAGCTACCAGCCCTCAGACAGTCCTACAAATTCGAGACAAACTAATCTTAATTTTATTGACGCATTTATTATCACTGAAGATGATGTTGCAGATGCAATCTTGCACCTCAAACCAAGTTTCAACTGCACTAATGGGTTTCCCCCAATATTTTTCATTCGGTGTGTGGATTCCCTTGTTAAACCAATCGCCAAACTTTTTAAGACATGTTTACGCCTGGGAACATTTTTAGACCGTTGGAAGTCATGTTCAATTGAACCCATTTTCAAATCTGGAGACAAAAGTCTCATCTCCAACTATCGAGCTATTGTAAAGCAGGGGGTCTTTCCTAAAATTTTCGATCACATTCTTAACAAAAAGTTACTCGAACATGTTCAGCATGCCCTAACCAGCTGCCAACATGGGTTTTTGCCAGGGAAATCAATAGTAACTAATCTGTCTCTTATTTCAAATCACATTATCACTGCAATGGAACAACATTCGCAGCTCGATGTCATATACACCGACTTCTCAAAAGCTTTTGATAAAGTTGATCATAACATTCTATTACTGAAGCTCAACAAATTTGGTGTTTCCGGCACTTTACTGAACTTTTTCAGAAGTTTTCTTCTTGGTAGAAAATTATCGGTGATAATAAACTCAATAAGCTCGAGCACTGAGGTCTATGCCACATCAGGCATTCCTCAAGGAACTCACATTGGCCCTCTGTTGTTTTTACTTTTTATAAATGACTTACCGTCGCATATCATATCGTCCAAGTGCTTAATGTTCGCAGATGATGTTAAGATATTCCTCAATATCAATAATCTTCTTGATTGCCAAAAACTCCAGCAAGATTTAAACATATTCTTAAATTGGTGTACCGTCAATAACCTAAGCCTAAACATTAGCAAATGTTGCGTTGTTTCCTATAGCCGCCGCGCATATGTCCATACCTTCAACTATTCTCTGGATGGCGTTGATTTGTTGCGTAAATCCGAAATTAAGGATTTAGGAATTATCTTTGACACCAAATTAACTTTTTCAAAACATATTGATCTGGTCTCATCTAAAGCGTATTCGATGGTAGGTTTCATAATTAGGAACACCAAAGATTTTAAGGACCCTATGACTCTGAAAACACTCTATATTGCTTTGGTAAGGAGTATTTTAGAATATGGGGCGATTATATGGAACCCATACTACACAAAGTACTCTGATAAAGTAGAGATGATTCAAAGAAAATTTACCAGATTTGCTATGAAAAGAGTGTTTTTTGAAAATGATATTCCAAGTTACGTATCAAGGAGGAAACTCCTTGGCTTACAATCTCTAGCGGACAGAAGGTCGTATCTGTCGCTGCTATTTGCTTACAATGTTTTATCTGGCAATATTGATTGCCCAGAAATATTTGTTCTTTTTCGAGTACAAGAATCTAATATAAATCTCAGAAATCCCAGAAAGTTTATTGAGGGTTCACATAAGTCGCTTTACTCTTATAACGAGCCGATAGCCAGAATCATTCGCCTTTGTAACACATTCGCTCCGCAAATTAATTTTAATGTTAGCCTTTCTTGTTTTAAGTTAAGCCTTTTTGCACTGTTTAATTAAATATCAAAACATGATCATAGTCTGTAAGAAATTCTGTTTCGATGACTGAAATAAATAAATAAATAAATAAATAAATAAATAAATAAATGTAAAGTATACACATGTGCCTGTGCTTTTTACCAAATGGCACACACATGTGATGTGAGCAAATTTTTTTAATTTTTTATATGCACAGCACACGTGTGTGAGCTTAAAATGTTAGGATGTGCTGCGCATGTGTGTGCAAATACGAACCCTGGTAGTTATTTTTTAAAAGAAGTGAACAGTGTAGTAAAATATTTGGAAATTCGTTTAAAAATTAAAGAATGTTGTGGGGATAGGGGCTCAGGGGATCACACATTTTTATTACCGGGCACATTTTCTCTTGGCGGCCCTGTGCACATACACTCCACTTATACATATTTCTAACATTTTTAGATGCGAGGCATGTCGGAGAAAGAAGCTCACAAACTTACCGCTGAATTATTAATAAGGCTTAACTTACAAGACAAGGAAAATGACTTCGGCAACTGCCTGTCAGGTGGTATGAAACGCAGATTGTCGTTGGGAATTGCGATTGCTGGTAACACAAAGTAAGCATTTTCAGTAGTTCACGTGACGACTTTAACACATAAATATTTATGCGATATTTTATATTAAGGATATTCAGACTATCCTCGTTAATGTATTATGTAATTAGTTATCTGGTAACTCGGTAACACTTTCAACGCCCCTTATTCTTTTTTGGTTAAAATTACGTTCGAATCAGCTGGCGTGAAGTTATTTTATTTATAAACATTCAATAATTCCACGACGGACAGTTTTACTGAACTTGTGGGATGTCCACAATAAAATAATATTTATTTTCCAAGTATATTTAATGTATATTTATTTTAGTTAAAGTTGCTAGCACTCAAAATGTGACAGGTGTTCAACGAAGTTGGATAACAAGAGAAAGAGAACAAGTTTCTTCGTTGCCACTTGTTTACAAAACAATTAAATTAACAAACGCTCAGCGTCGCATTTCATGATTGAGAATGAACTATATTATATGTACGCCACATCACTCCCCCCTACGTAGGAAAGCGAAAACGTACTCGTCGTCCGAATTTTGTATGATATTCCTTGTGCTGAATGTCTTGTTTCGACGCGGTTTGGTTATCCTCGGCGACGAAAGCTGCTTTCAGCCGGTCGATGGAAACGTTCACGTCCTTCCCTCGGATATTGATTTTAAAAAACTTTTCCTTACGTTCTATTGCGGGAAATGGTCCCTCGTATGGTGGTTGAAGAGGCTGACGAACCGCATCGTTGCGCACAAAAACTGCTGGTGTGGAGTGTAAATTCATTTCCACAAATGGCAAATGCGCTGAGTTGTTTGTTGTGGGAGTTGGCTTCAAAGACTGCATGCGAAGGCGTAGCTTTTCAACAAAGTCGCATTCGTTGATGTTAGGCGCGTGTTGTTCGGAAAAGAATTGGCTAGGTAATCGTAGCGTGCTACCGTAAACCATCTCTGCGGAGGTAGCTTTCGGGTCATCTCTTCATGATGAACGGAACCCTAAAAGAATATTTGGAAGCACTTCGACCCAATTATCCGTCATGTGGCATTTTAACGCTGCTTTCAAGGACCTATGCCAACGCTCGATAAGCCCGTTTGACGCTGGGTGATACGCGGTGGTACGTAGGTGTTTTATGCCTAGAAGTCTGGATAGCTCCCGGAAGAGTGCAGACTCAAATTGCCTGCCCTGGTCAGTTGTCACTCTACTCGGCACTCCAAATCTAGCGATCCAGTGTGTGTAAAAATTGAAAGCGATTGTCTCCGTCGTCATGTCTTCCAGCGGATATGCCTCCAGCCAACGGGAGTAGCGGTCGACTATCGTGAGGCAGTATCGATACCCCTTGCAAGGTGGCAATGGTCCGACGATGTCCATGTTTATGTGGTCGAATCTTTGTTCCGGCAACATGAATGTTGACAGCGGTGCTCGGTTGTGGCGCTGTACTTTGGCCTTCTGGCACTGAATGCACTGTCTGGACCATAAGCAGCAATCCTTTCGTAGACCTGGCCATATGAACTTCTCGGCGACCAGTTTTGTGGTTTTGGCAGCGCCTGTGTGAGACATTTTGTGTATGGAGTCGAAGGCTGGTTTGCGAAAGGAAGGAGTTAAGTATGGTCGGGCTCTACCGGTGCTCACGTCGCAAAAAATTTCGATGTCTGTGCCTGGAATCAAAAAAGGTTTCAATGTTAGGCTTGACTTTGAATTAAGTGAACTCTGAAACTCTGAATCGGCCTGTTGACTCTTTGCAAGCTTGGCAAAGTCCGTCGTGCACGTTATGTGTATGGCGTCGATACGTGAGAGTGTGTCTGCCACTACGTTGTCGTTTCCGGGGATATAACGAATGTCCGTTGTGAATTGGGCGATTAATTCTGAATGTCGCATTTGACGCAGGGGTGCCTTTTCCAGCTTTTGCTGGAACACGTATTGCATTGGCTTATGATCGGTGAGAATGAAAAATTCTCTACCTTCCAGCATGTGTTGAAAATATTTGACAGCTTTGTACGCTGCCAACAGTTCGCGATAATAGGTGCTGTATCTCGTTTGTGCTTCGGTGAGACGTTCAGAGTAAAATCCCAGTGGTTGCCACTGATCATTGTCGTGTTGTTGCAATACAGCACCCACAGCCGCTCCCGAGGCGTCCACCGTCAAGCTGAGTTTCGCATCGGGCTTCGGGTAAGAGAGTAGAGTCGCTTTGCACAAGTCGTCTTCACACTGCTGAAATGTCTCTCTCGCTTCGTGGGTCCACTCGATTTCGGATGTGTCATTCTTCTTGTTGCCTTTCACGAGTTTACATAAGGCTGTCTGCGTTTTCGCGGCGTTCGGCAAATACCTACGAAAGAAATTGATCATGCCGAGAAAGCGTCGAAAATCGCACGACCTTTCGGGCAGTTTAAAATCTCGAATAGCCTGTACTCGTTCCTATGGGGGTGAGATTCCGCTTCTGTTGATTGCGAACCCTAAGAATTTCACTTCAGATTGGCCCAATACACATTTCGGGCGGTTTATAACTAACTCGTACTCACGCAGTTTTTCGAATACCAGTCGCAGATGTTGGCGATGCTAGTTCATATCCTTCAACGATATCAAAATATCATCGAGGTATGGCCAAGCGAAGTCGTATTCACGGAAGATGTGGTTCATAAATCTTTGGAATGTTTGACTAGCATTTCGTAAACCGAAGCACATGAAGGGAAATTCAAACATGCCGAATGGCGTAGTGATTGCCGTCTTCGGTATGTCGGTTAGCTCAACGGGAATCTGGTGGTACGCGCGACGTAGATCGAGTGTGGAAAAAATACTACAGCCATGAAGCGAATGAGTGAAGTCGTGCAGATGAGGAATAGGGTACCTGTCTGGCTCGGTAACAGCGTTCAACCTTCGAAAATCGCCGCAAGGTCTCCATTCGCCATTTTTTTCTTGCCATGTGCAGAGGGCTCGCCCATGGACTGCGAGATGGGCGACAAATACCTGCGTCTAGCAAGAACTGTATCTCTGCTTTCGCGGCTTTCAGTTTCTCCGGAGATAACCGTCTCGGTTTGGAGAAAACTGGTGGACCTCTGGTGACGATGTGATGCGAGACATAGTGTTGTGGTTGTGCGGTCGCAAAATTTTCTACCGTGATGTCTTTGAATTCACTCAATAGATCCTGGAACGGTTGACTTTTGTTGATGCATGATAAATACAACACTACCTTTTTATCAGCTGACAGCGAGCAAAGTTTGGCTATGTTTGTCATATCGTCGATGAGTTTTCGGTGTCGTAAGTTGACCGACAGGTTAAAATATGCTATGCGATGATGGCCTGTGACACGTCGGCAACGATAAAATTCCAGCGAAATTGGCGGCGAAGTCCCAAGTTGACAAACATAGCCTTTTCACAGTAAGTTGTTATGGTAGACTTGTTTGCTGCGTAGAGGAAGTTGTTATTGTCAGGGTATCTGCGTTGTTGTTGCGTCGGTGGAACAACGCTATTTTCAGCTCCCGTGTCTATAAGGAATTTGATTGCGGAGTTCTTGTCCAGAACGATGAGGCGGCGGTTCGTATTGTTGAGCCTGTCGTTGACCGCCATTGACGACATACTAACTAGTTTAACTTTTTGGAGGATGGACTGCGACATTTCTTTGCGTCGTTGCCAAATTTGAGATGGTACCAACACAATCCATTCGAGTCGGCGTTTCGCGTGCCGGAGCGTGACGGAGGACGGTACCTGGTTCGACTTCTGGATCGGCGGTTTATGTTTGCTTTTATAGAAGCGATCTCTTTTGTGATCTCAGCCAGCTGTTGCTCGATATTAGATTCCGTATGTGCGGCTGTTTGTTGCGTCTCGACTGCGCTGACATGTGGTGTATCGCTAACCTCACTTATTTTATCAGCTAGCAGTGCTACTTTGTCGAGAGGCTCATTGCTGATGGAAATGATAAGCCGCATGTTGGAAGGTAAACGACTCATCCAAATGGACTTGAGAATGTTGTCGTTTATTTCGCTGCCGGCCAAGCTACGCATTTCGCGGAGGAGCTGAGATGGCCGCATATCGCCGAACTCCTGTTCTTGTCATAGTTTCTTTACGCGCTTTTGCTCGGAGTCAGCGAATTGCGTAATCAAGCGGTTCTTTAGCGATAGGTACAAGTCGCTACTCGGTGGATTAAGGATTATATCACTTATTTGTGCCAGAACGTTGCTCTCTATTGTGTGGTACTTGGTTCTGTCAACTGGTTTCCTGATTCATCCTCGGCCATTTTGATTTCCGTCGGGGTCACCATATGTGGGATGTCCGCAATAAAATAAGATTTATTTTCCAAGTATATTTAATGTATATTTATTTTAGTTAAAGTTGCGAGCACTCAAAATGTGACAGGTGTTCAACGAGGTTGGATAACAAGAGAAAGAGAACAAGTTTCTTCGTTGCCACTTGTTTACAAAACAATTAAATTAACAAACGCTCAGCGTCGCATTTCATGATTGAGAATGAACTATATTATATGTATGCTTTCAGAGTCGTAATTTTAGATGAGCCATCTTCTGGTCTAGACATTGAGTCACGCCGTGAGCTATGGGACATATTGCTAAAATTGCGGAAAACAAAAGCTGTGTTAATTACTACCCACCACATGGAGGAAGCAGAAGTTTTAGGTGATACGCTTGCTATATTAGCTAATGGGCGTGTGCATTGCTCCGGTTCACCATTAGAATTAAAACTAAAAATTGGGCGAGGATACGTGCTGAAGCTCTGTATAAATAATTACCAAATGGAACAAGAGATATTGCAAATAGTACAACAGAACGTACCAGCATCAAAAATTTTGGTAACTGTCTAAGCGAATATGTTCCGAAGGATCAACTAAAAATCCTATTTTTCATTCAGACTATAGTACCGCCTGCAATGCACATAAGTTTACCGTACGAAAATAAGAGTGAATATAGTCGTGTGCTTCAGAAATTGGAACGACGACAGGTTGAACTTGGCATTAATTCAATTTCCATATCTGATGCTTCGCTGGAGGATGTGTTTTTGAAGTAAGCCATTTATTTAAAATTATTGGAATGTAAACATTAAATTATGTTCAATTATAGCTGCTTGTCCGAAATCGATGTTGTGGACGGTATAAGTATGGATAAAGAGGCACCTTCGTATAATCCCATTACAACTCGGGGGCCCTCCGTAGGTTGGAAGGAACAGATGGAAGCAATTTTTTATAAAAAAATTATATTTATCAAGAACCAATGGATCTATACATTAGTAATGGTAAGTTTTTCGTCTTTAAATGCTGTTTATTTTATCTTAAGAAACTGTGTTCGCAAAAATATTTGTGTAAAAGCCAATTGATTTAGAAAGATAATGTCGGCCATTTTCGACCGGTAGCAGCTTTAATATGCTTGTGCCCAACGTAGCGCGTATTGTTTCAGGCACTTAAACAACAGAATAACCATTATGATCAGGGTTCGGAAATACTCACTCACCTTCGTACGCGAACGCGAACGTGAACGTATCAAATATTCGGTAGCTATAAGTTGCATCGATACGTTCGCGACCATTCACTGATGTCGTTCTTGTTCATAAGTGAATGTAAATGCCGTGTTAAACATTCGCGGAAAGTTGGTGTGGCTAGAGATACTATTCTATGCGAATATTAATTGCATAAGATTTGCACCTTTCATTCGATTTTCAAAACAAAGGTACCAAATGGAAGGGCTTGGCCTCTAGATGTGCAGCAAGATTATATATTTTTAAAGTGTTGCCACCTGCTTATAAAATGATGATATTTGCACCGTTCGCCCGATTTTCAAATATGAGGTGCCAAACGAACAGGCTTGGCCAACAGATGGGAAAGTAGGGTTTATTTTTTGAATAGGGTTGCCTTTTTATATGCCCTCGTTTTCAGCTGATTAAGTTAAGCGACATTTGGACTAGTTTTTCCTATTTGTTCTTTGTTTATTTTATGTTTATATCTTCTTTATAAAAGTCCGGCCCATTACATAACCAGCACCACATAAATCCACATTTCAAACTTCGTACAAAAATTCCACAAACTTTAACAATTACCTACTCCCAAAAATTTCAAACTTTTTTTTAGGTATGCAGACTCGCAAAAATTTTAAGATTTACGTGAGCTGGACCGATTTAAATATTTTTTGAAAAAATACCTCAGATGACTGAACAGTTTAAGCTTAAAAAGTTTGCAAAAAAATATTTAAAAAATATTTCTACGGAATCATAGTAACGAGATTTTTGATGCTGTTTTTGAACATTTTTCAAAGAATGGTTTAAGAAAAACTTGAATAACTCAGCCAAAACCTTACCAATTTAGACTTATGAGCAGGGAACGGATTTTTAGGACATAAAAACTTATAAAAAGGCAAAATCAAATAACGAAATAGGCTACATAGAAAAGGCAAAATAAAATAGCAAACTAAGCTACGAAAAAAGGCAAAAGATGGCACTAAAAGAAGACAACAACCGAAAAATAATAAAGAGTACATTTATTTTACAAATATTTATTTTAGAAGTAAAAAGAGCAAAACTATGAACTACTTTCATTATATCGACCCCTTTGCGCAAAATTATCGTATGTTACAAAAGCCAAATTTTACAGGAAAGTGTTTTTTGTATTTTTCTCTGCTTTGGCAAGCCCCATCAATACCAAAGTTTAGATTTGCTGAGATAATTGAGAAGTATAACTAAACGCAGGCTTTTTTTTAGAAAGGTTTCTACATTATAATTTCTTAGCCCATATGAAAATTTCCCCTACAAGACAAAAATCATTGTCACATACGATGAAATTTACAGTAAATTTTTGGGGTAGCTATTGGGATTCAAGCCGTAATATTTGAACAGGTGATGCGTTATGCGTTGTAAAAAAGTTGCATCAAAAAGTGAATTTCGTAAAAAAAGTAACATATGTAGTGGCTCTTGTAGCTCCAAAATCATTTTACTTGTGACTTATTAGTGTTTTCTACCTCTGTCCATATGTATATATTAGCACTTCCGGCGATATTGCCCTGTGTAAGCTCGCTAAACATAGCTCCTATAACTATCATGATTTCTTTTACGCCGGGAAAAGTAGCGCTAGTCCTTCAAATTTATCTATTCATTCAGCTACACTTAAGGTCTCCTGTTGCAAAATTGAAGCCTGTCGAGTCTTTCAACCACAAGGCGTAGCACCATAAACGTCCTTTTTTTAAAAAAACGTCTTCAAGCAAAGTTTAAATTTTTTTGTTACTTTTTTATGAGTGCGGTGTACGATTAACTGGAGGTAAGCAAGTGTTAGCGATACATTTTTTCTATTTTTTGCTAATTTTAATTAGTTCAATAAAAAAAGACACCACTTATTTTTATTTGTAGGCATTCCCAATTTTATCAGACGCATATGTACCTACATTAGACTGCATCACTCCCCATACAAAAAAAATCGGTGCTATTTTTCCATTGGAATTATAAAATTTATTATATTCTTAAACTCCATTTTTAGAGGTATTTTCAAATCGGTCCAGCTCACTTAAATCTTAATATTTTTCCGAAATATTTTGGTGGACTTCTTAAAATATAACAAATTTTGCAATCCCGGCGGAAAACCTGCAACTTTTTTTGGTGATGCAGTCTAACCTACATACATTTTTATACCGTCTTGGGTGGTGCATTTTCCGCATTATTGTATCGTTGTACATTACAACGCTTCTCTCAGTAAGCTAGGCTTACTGTCACCACCTGATGAAGCGGAGCCTACTCTCGCAAACCTTGCTTCTCTCGGTGAGTTAGGCTCATCGGAACAAATTGAGGAAGCCTGTAACTCGGCCTTCTCTGCTTCCTGCCCACTTGTACTTCCGCGAGGAAAGAAAAAGCTACACTGGTGGAGCAAAGAAATCGCATCTCTAAGGAAGAAAAGCAGGAAACTCTTTAATGCGGCAAAGCGCGATGCTTCTTGGACTGCATACAAGGCAGCCCTGAAGAAATTTAAAAATGCCACCAGGAAAGCCCAAAGGGACTGCTGGAAGGATTATTGCGATAGTATAGAGGGTCAGTCGGAGGGAAATCGCCTGCGAAAGGTGCTTGCGAAAAGTCCGACGAACCCGATGTATATTCAGAAACCAAATGGTGACTGGAGGAAATGCTTGAAGTCCTAGTGAACGCGCACTTTCCGGGATGTACTGCGGAGCCCAACACCACGGTTATTATTTCTGAACGGCCGTTGACTTCAGCGGACTTTATTGACGTAAAAAGGGTAGACTAGGCCATAAAGTCCTTCCAGCCCTACAAATCTCCTGGTATGTATGGTATTTTCCCTGCCCAACTTCAGTCACCATCTGACGTTTTATGTCCGATACTTTTCTTAATTTATAAGGCTTGTATCAAACTTAGTTTCATACCCAACGGCTGGACCCTGGCGAAAGTTGTGTTTATTCCCAAGGGAGGTAGACCCTCCCACGTTAAACCAAGTGACTTTCGACCGATAAGCCTCACTTCTTTCTTTCTCAAGGTTTTGGAAAGACTTCTAGACTAGCAGATCCGACAGGAAATTGATGTAAATAATCTCTCTAGCTGTCAGCACGCCTACTGGAAAGTTAGATCTGTGGATACAGCTTTGCATAGTATTGAAAAGACTCTCGCTTTTAAGGAATTTGCACTAGGCGTGTTCCTAGATATCGAGGGTGCCTTCAATAATGTTCTCCCGGGAGCGGTTCTTCAAGCCCTTACTCGCCTTGGGCTGGATCACCCTATGGCCGAGTTTGATCATCGCCTCTTAGGCAGTAGAGCTATTTATTCGGAGATGGGGGAGGTATCTATAACAAGATATGCGAATCGCGGAACCCCACAAGGCGGTGTTCTCTCCCCACTTCATTGGAATCTAACGGTGGTTACCCTGCTGTCACGGTTGCAAGGTACAGGTTGCCAAGTCATTGGTTACGCGGATGATCTTGCCCTGACGGCAATTGGTAAGCACCCCCCAAGTTCTATGTGACTTACTTCAAGGCGCTTTACTCGTCATGGATACCTGGTCCAAAGGAGTAGGACTTAGTGACAATCCAGCAAAAACGGCCATGGTTCTGTTTTCAAAGAAGACGAAAGCTGTCCGACTACAACCTCCTTCCTTGAACGGTATCGCACTGACTTTCGCGGAGGAGGTTAGATATCTGGGCGTTATTCTTGACAGAATGTTAACTTGGCGGCGCAGTATAGAAGAGCGCTGCAAGAAAGCTATAACTGCTATGTATGCCTGTAAATCGGCGATTGGGAAAAAAATGGGGATTGAAGCCTCACATTCTGAACTGGATGTACACAGCGGTTGTGCGTCCCATTATATTCTACGGCATAACGGTTTGGTGGCCATCCGTAGATAAATCTACAATAAGAAACAAATTAACAGCGGTCCAAAGGGTGGCGTGCATGATGATCACGGGAGCGTTACCATCGACGCCTACTAAAGCCCTAGAGACCTTGCTTCACTTGCTACCTGTTTACCTATATGGTAAACTCCAGGCAAGCTGTAATGCTATAAGATTAAATGCACTAATCAAATGGAGTGACACGAGGTTTGGTCACTCTAGAATTTTGGAAGATCTTCAAGAGGGCTTTAGGCGCCTGGACTACACAGTCCAGTCTACGGGACTAAAGAAACATTTCCAGACAAGGATCCCCTCAAGGGAAGAATGGGAGGAGGATTCGGTCCTGATATCGTATTCTGACTCAACAGCCATCTACACTGATGGCTCCAAGTTGGATCTGAAGGTAGGAAGTGGGGTATACTCGCAAGAACTCTCACTTAGCCTCAGTTTTCGTCTACCAGATCTATGCAGCGTTTTTCAGGCTGAACTAACAGCAATAAATGAAGCTGCCAGTTGGTTGATCGATTCTCTAATTAATCTGAAGGCGGTAACAATATTTTCTGACAGCCAAGCTGCTATTAAAGCACTTTATAAAGACAATTCTACGTCGAAGGTTGTTATGGAATGTAGACGTTCTCTTAATGAACTGGCAAGGTACTACGTCACTAATGTTGTATGGGTGCCAGGCTACAAAGACATACCGGGAAACTGTACTGCGGATGAACTAGTAAGGGAGGGAACCTTGTTGTCTGCAATCAGTACAGCCCGTAATGCGGGCATTCCGCTATCTTCTTGCAAGCTCTGGCTATAGAATAACTTTGTCGGACGGGCTAATATAAGATGGTCTGCGAAGCCTACTTGCAGGATAGCAAGACATATCTGGCCTAAGCTTGACAAGCGTAGATCTCGCCCTCTCCTCCACTTGGAGCGACCACTGCTGCGGCATGTTATTGGAGTTCTCACCGGGCATTGCCTGATGGGAATCCACGCCACTAGAATGGGTTTGCAGTCAAACGACTACTGTCGTAGCTGCCGCGATGAGGAGGAAGTCGAAAGCGTGGAGCATTACTTATGCCGCTGTTCTGCTCCGGCGAGAGCTCGCCGACGCTCGTTCGTCCATTATTCTTTTGAATGTCTGGCCGAACTGGATTCAGCCACCGTCTATGACTTTGTGCGCTTCATCAGAGCTACGAAGTGGTTCCATTACTAGGGTAAGAGGAGGGACATATGGAGTCTTTTGTACGGCACCACAACGGGCCCATGGTGGCCTAAGTGTGCCCCTTTTCCTGTAGGATTAGGGCAGCCGAGTTAACCTAACCTAACCTAACCATCGTTGTACATACATACATCGTGCCAAATCCTCTACGGGTAATTAATATAATGTATATACGTACACAAAAACGTCATTTAATAGTACCATTAACGAACATTCCTCTCTAGACTTGGCACTTTGTATATAATTCCTACAACTCACCAAGTACATAAGATAATATACCGGTGCCGTTAAACCTAGGTATGTGCATATGTACAGTCCCGCATAAGTGAGTAATCGGCACAAGGAGAGCTACCAGCAGGTGTCAGTTTCGCGCGGAGTTCCTAACATGCGGACTACTATGATTTTGGACGCAAAACCAGTGCCGTGTGGTTATTAATAATAACATAATAGCATATATCTCCATAGGGAAATAATCGGTTATCAAAAAAAAAAAATAATAATAATTAACGTGAAATCGGTAGAAATGAGGAGCATATTTTACATATGCACACTTGCATTGCGTTAGAGTAGCAGAAACCCGTTTTTGATGTGCTTTTTTCTTTTTTTTTTAGTTTTTGTGTTACAGGAAGCTGAAAATCAAAGTATAAATTAGAATATATTGTAGTTAACAAAAAAAAAAAAAAATATTGCATGAGATAAATTTTGTGCCGCGTGCTATATTAAAGAAAAGACAATATGCACAACTGTACAAGCAGTTAGTACAGAAAAAAAAGAAAGCTTTTTCATGAGATAAATTGTTGGTGCATGATATTCAATTCGGTGTACTAGGAAACTAACAAAAAAAAAAAAACCAAAAAAAACCATCAAGTGAAACTAAGCGAAAAGATTTCGACCAGTTTGGTATACAGTGCATGCCATTGGCAACATTAGTGTTTTTTTTTCTCTTTATCTGCCTTAGCAACACCTGAAAGAGCTGGATGGTCACTCACGCTATGAAAGATCTTTCATCGTGGGAACGCAACTTGTCATAAGTCCAATCGAACTTAATTTTTTTTGCCATTTATGACTACATGCATATGGATTTTTAATGTTGGCAATGCCATCAATGTATTTGAGAGAGGTATAAGTATAAGCACATTAGCTTGTTGGTGTTTTTTTTTATATTTGCATTGTACATAATTAATATACACATACTCTAAACCATATTTTCAATTTAGTTCTAATTGTACAAATAGGTATACATACATACGTACATATTCACGTACGTCAGAGAGTAAGCGAGTTGTTATGGATTATGAGACTAGGGCCCCTATTATGAGTTACATTCGATCTTCGACTGTGGTCGAAAGTGCTGATCGAACGAATTTTGATTTGGTATTATGGCGCTCATTCGATGAAAAATAGCGCTATTGTGAACTTCGCTCGTTTATGTTGTTCACAATAGCATATTTTTCACCGCTGAGAAGCTTTGTTTACAAATCGAGCAAACTAAATAGTGTGCTTATACATATTTATGTAAATTTGTGCAAATTAAAATGAAATAAAAAAGAAAGCAAGTTTATAAAAACGTGGTAAAAATTAGTACAACGAAGTTCTGGGGTTCAACGATTCGTCAGCGGATGAGAGTTTAGTGAACTGACCAGGAATAGTAAATGTTTAAGAGAGTTTAAGTGTAGTCTTTACAGTATATTTTTACATAAAATATATTTAAGAAATTTGTCTACAGATTTACTAAAAACTTCCGACTGTCTAAAGAGGCGTTTGTGAGCCAAATCTATTTAAAATATTTTAAAACTTCCCACAGATCTATGATTTGTTCTCAGAGATCGTGCCAACTGAGTATTGGGATTTTCCTTCACAAGTAAAGCAGCCTTTCGAGCTTGTGTTTTGTATTCACGACGTTAAAACTGCATGAAATTCATAAAAAAATTGTTTAAAATTAGTATCTACCCGCCAAAAAGTAAGAAAACAAATGCAAAATCATCCATTTTTCACAATTTTCTAACGCTTCGCTACCTCATCGAAAGCAAAATTCTGTTCGACAGAAAATTCGATACTCAACGAAAATTTCGACACGGTTGCATAGCTCATAATACGAGTTTCACTTTCGATCTTCGATCTTCGATAACACTGTGAGACAAATGGTGGGGGTCAGTGATCGGGAAGGGTTCAAACTACCGGGGAAAGTTATATCGGTAAAAAAGAAGTTATAGGTGTCCCGGCGTTTCGCTGGGTCACGTCTAGGAATCGAGATATATCGATTTGAAGTTAGTAACTATCATATAGGGGAAATTGTGACCTTTGGTGGTCTTTTTTTTGACATAACTCGAGAACCACTAGTCCGATTTTGCTCAAACAAATTTAAAAAAATTAAAAAGTCCGACTTTGCTCAAACAAATTTAAAAAAATTAAAAATTACAATTCCTTTAATCTGTTCATATAACGTTTTTCTATATAATCAACAGTTTTGCCGGTAAAAATAAATGTATGAAGAAAAAAAATATTTTTTGCCTAAAATATTAAATTTTTGTATTTTTTAAATTCATAAAAAATCCAAAACGGAAAAAAAGGCAAGTCGTATTACTTTCACGCAAAGTCACATAACCTTTAAGCAAAATGAGACATAGATCATGAAAATCGATGGACGCGTTTCGCTTTTATTCACAATTAAGTGAAGGTATCTCATTTTGACAAGAATATTGATTTTATATTTCAATGAATTTGGATAATATTTATTATATATTATTTATTATTAACACGTAAAATTAAAAATTATTACAGGTAATTATTAGGTTATTACATAGATACATAGGTTATAAAAATCGATGGACGCAAAACTTATTTTCGTTTGTTTGCGCCCTTTACTTTCTTGCGTGGTGGTTCGCCCACTTGTTCAGACTCTGTATCGGATGAGGATCTGTCTTCATCTGGAAAAAATCAATTGTTTTTATTCAGTCAGATAACTTCATTTTTGTGACTTACCCTCGGAGGAAACTCCCATTGTATATTCTTCTTCTTCATCTTCATTGTCGGGATCGTACGTCTTTTGCGACCACCAACAAATTTCAGCCACCAGCGAATCGAGCATTACATTTATTTTTACCGGCAAAACTGTTGAGTATATAGAAAAACGTTATATTAACAGATTAAAGGAATTGTAATTTTTAATTTTTTTAAATTTGTTTGAGCAAAATCGGACTAGTGGTTCTCGAGTTATGTCAAAAAAAAGACCACCAAAGGTGACAATTTTCCCTATATGATAGTTACTAACTTCAAATCGATATATCTCGATTCCGAGACGTGACCCAGCGAAACGCAGGGCCACGTATAACTTGTTTTTGACCGACATAACATTTCCCGTTGGTTTCATCCCATCCCGATTTTAACTGTCGCATAGTGTAACCAGCGAAGATCGAAAATCGAATGCAACTCATAATAAGGGCCTAGGATTAAGTGTTGGAATTTGGTTTAGTTAAATAAAATTATAAATATGGAATAGAATTAAAGAATTTGATTTCGAGCTATCGGCGGAGAGCTGTTGTGGTAGGGCTATAGGGATCATTCATCATATTTAGTTATGACCCTATGGATGATCAAGGTTGGGAGGGCAATATATCGGTTGGCATGTTCGTCTAAGCCGGCCGGGGCTAAGTCACTAACAGGGTTAAAGCCAGTAATCTCTTTTCTTTCCCTCTTTTCGAGTTTTTTATTCACAAAACTTTACTCTCTATAGTTGTAGTAACATTGAACCACAAGATGCATTTGGAATTTTTCTGGCAACCTTTTCATTAGATTTTTGCGAAGAAAAGCATTGAATATACTAAACGTGAGCTCGATGTGGGTTGATACAAGTGGTGCCCAATTTAAATATAGAACGTTTAAAACTTTCATATTACCAGAAATAAGACCTTTTTCCTTGCCTCTTACAATTAAAGGTAGAAAAGGCAAAAAACGCCAAATATCTTAAAAAAGGCAAAAAAAGGCAACATCAAATGAATATATCGATGGCTGAGTGGAAGATCGACCTATCTCGGCAGCCAGTTCGAAAACGCCCTATCTCAAAAAACTTTTCAAGAACGCCCTATTTCAGAATTTAATTGAAAAACACCTTATCTCAAAATTCGGTTCAAAAACGCCCTATCTCACTTCAAAATGTATTGAAAATATGCTGATATAGGGCGTTTTTGAATCGGTAGCTGAGATATGTCGTTTTTGAAACGAATTCTGAAATAGGGCGTTCTTGGAAAGTTTTTTGAGATAGAGCGTTTTCGAACTGGCTGCCGAGATAGGTCGATCTTCCACTCAGCCATCGATATATGGAATCAGGGAAAGCTAAATTGTGGACAGACATTCTTAATCGAATATACCCTATCCTTTAGCAGAAAAAAGGCAATTTCCATAAAATCCGTTCCCTGCTTATGAGGTATCATTAGTAAAGTATTTCCTCACCCTTTTAATTTCTTTGTGAATAAGCTCATTCAAAGTATGAGAGAGGAAGGTAAGATAAACGAGTGTCATTCCATGTTGCATTAAGATATGTTGGTATTGAATAAAGAAAAAATTGGGACGTGAATGAGTTTTTTTGCAAAGAAATAAAAAGGGTGAGAAAATACCTTTCCACTGATACCTCATAAGTCTATATCGGTAAAGTTTTGTAGCAGTTATTCAAGTTTTTCTTACACAAATCTTTGAAAAAAGTTAAAAAACAGCATCAAAAATCGCATTTCTATGATTCCGTTGATAGAATTCCTTAATATTTTTATTTAGATTTTTTAAGCTTAAACTGTTTTGTCATCTGAGGGGATTTTTTCCAAAAAATCCTTTAAGAAACTATTTTTATTCATAAAAAACTCCATTTTTAGAGGTATTTTCAAACAGGTCCAGTTCACGTAAAT
The DNA here is from genome assembly GCF_013731165.1 of Rhagoletis pomonella. Lineage (NCBI taxonomy): Eukaryota > Metazoa > Arthropoda > Insecta > Diptera > Tephritidae > Rhagoletis > Rhagoletis pomonella. The sequence goes on along the minus strand of NW_023458557.1, from coordinate 26,095,106 downwards.
GTTAATATTTTTTCGAAATATTTTGGTAGAAGTTTTAAAATATACTAGGTTTGGTAATCGCACCGCAACTTTTGTTGGTGATGCAGACTAATGTACAGTAGAGTGGTCCAAAATAATAAAGTCGGAATTTTAATGCCGCCACCCCCTAGGATTGTTCTGAACCGAAAATAAATATAACCCTATTTTTTATTTTGAAATCAAAAAATATTTAGGAAGTGCTCACAGCGCTCAAAGTTTTCCTTGTATTTTATATGGGGAAAAAACAAATTTTCGTAAAAATGGCATAAAACTCTTAAAAATCAATATTTTTCAATCGTAAATCGTTTCTCTTCAGGAGACTTCAAATATTGATATCCAATTGTTTATTTAACCATTTTTTATGATTAAATATTTTTTATTGGTCCCCCCATTGCATTTTCAAGGACCCATAAAATATACTCACCAAATTGTTAAAGGAACAATTGGGTATTATTACCTGGAATCTCCTGAAGATAAGCAAAGTTTTTCGATCGAGAAATATTGATTTCCAAGAATTCTACACTATTTCTACGAAAAATTGTTTTTTCCCCCAAATAAAATACATTGAAAACTTTGAGCGCTTTGAGCACACCCTACTTTTTTTTTATTTCAAAATAAAAAAATAGGGGTATACTTTTTTTTGGTATAGAACAATCGCAGGGGCTGGCGGCATTAAAAATGCGATCTTATTTTTTTACATACATTTTTGGACCACTTTAATGTACAGTAGTCGAAAAAATTATAGCCGCACCAAATTTTCACAAGTTTTAAAATATTATTTTTGTTGTTATTTAAATTTGGTTATTTTTTTATAGTTCATTCTTTAACAACATCCGTATAAATACAAGTTTAAAGGCAGTGTCGCACGATTGGGTATTTGTCAAAATTTGGTGCAAATCGTATCCCAATTGTTTGAATACCTAAATAATTTTCTTTATCCCAATCACGAAAATTAATTTGTTGAAATTTTTCAATAGAATATTACTGTATTGTACCAATCTTTTGACTACAAAAAAAAACTCCCATTTTTCTTATTTTGTACTAATCTATACAAATGTACCAATCGAGTGCAACTGCCCTAAAAACATATGCAATTTAAAATAAAATCAACAAATTTTCGTAAAAATTTCGAGTTTTTTAATTAGATTCTGAGTATGCGGTTTTGTGGCCCATTGAATTCTAGTAGAAAGAAGTACAAGTTTCAAATGGCTAAAAACTAAATTGATTTTTTAGTTTTTAAAAAACTTCGAAATTTGTACGAAAGTTTGATGATTTTATTTTATGCAGTTTTGTAGCCTATTGAATTCTAGTAGAATAAAGTACAAGTTTAAAATGGCTAAAAACTAAATTGATTTGTTAGAATTTTTAAAAAAGCTCGAAATTTGTACGAAAGTTTGTTGAATTTTTTTTTATATTGCACAAATTTGGAAACTTGGATTTACACGGGTTTTGTTAAAGAATGAACTATATTTTTATAAAAAAAAATAACCAAAATTAAATAACAACGAAAGTAATACGTTAAAACTAGCAAATTCGGCTATAATTTTTTGACTACTGTATGTATTTTTTAATATCTTTAATTGGACATGCACATTGTATAACAAAATTAAAAAATATATGCCTATTCTGCCTTTTTTCAAAAATCATTTTACCCTTTTTCAAGTTTCTAGTGCCTTAAAGGCCTACATTTGTACATTATTAAAAATCAACGCGATTTTCTAGCGTCTTGAAATTTGCACTTTAACCTATTAAAACTTCATGGGCTATTAAACACTGCACACCCAAACTTTTTCTGAAAATTCTGAATAAAAAGTTTACAACTTTTGTGGGATTTTGGTAAAATTGGTGAATTTTCATAATTTTTGTACAAAGTTTGAATTGTGGATTTATATGGTGCTTGTTATATAATGCGCTGGACTTTTATAAAAAAATATTAAACATGAAGTACGTAAAAGATTAGGCGAAAAAAGGAAAGTCGGAATTTTAATGCTAGGATTTTTCTAGCATTAAACGCCACTCGGCATTCAAGAGAGGACACAATTTTTGTTTGGAAGCATGTCTTTGTTGACGTGGAACGTCTCATATACACTTATTTATATTCCTAAACTTATGCTTGCGCGCAAAAGCGTTCGGAATTTTCAAATTTCACTCTAACAAAAGTTAACAAACTAATGGTTATCGATAGCCAGCGAACTTCAGTTGTGTTGCTAGTGGCCAAAACGATATTACAGATGGCAACTGGCAACTTTCAACTGACAACTGCAGTTGCTACAAAGTGTGTATACAGGCAATTACATTTTTGTGGTTTCTGGGAAGGTTTTTTGGAGCGTATTTAGGAGCGAAAATTTAAAAGTTTGCGATATATTTTACGTTTTAATAATTTGAGCGATATTAACATTTAGCAACGCAGTTTGCTTTTACAGAATTCGGTGAAAATAACAAAACAATAACTTGAAATTTTAGTTCCCGTGGAATACGCCCTTTTGGCGAAACAAAAGCGAACACTGATTGCAAATTTTACTCTTTATCAACTGAAGCATCTCTTTTAAAACTACCGACACACCAAGTTTTTCAAAAATCAAAGAGGTGCGCAGGCTTTTATGAGCGGAGGTATTGAAGTTGAACGAAGTGGTCCATCTGTTTACTAACAAATTATAATAATGCTTCTTTTGGAAGTCCTCAATACGCTTTTAAAATGAACACAAAACGATAATAAAAGAAAAACCTTGAAAGCATTAACTTTTACTTACAGTGCACGCGGTAGCGCTAGAGGATTGGAATTATCCTTTAAATGTCGCCTGATTGAGTCCGCGTTCATGCACTTCTCTTCCTCTTAAACAAATAATTATGATGAGCTTAGCTTTATTGCTGTCTTTTCTATAAAACTCTTTATTTTAATAATTTAATTTTACTCGCACAGCTTGTTTACAGCCCACATAGGGGTATTTAGTCGAGTTATGCTGCCAAAATTATTTTTATGAATTTTTCAACTCGAAATGTTTAGAAAATACGTTTTTTGACATAAAGAGTTGAAAATGTTTAAAATCAAGTAAATATAGGTTAAAACATTAACAGAGTTGCCACCTGTTAAAAATTGTGTTCAATTGGTTAAATGAATTGCTGCAATATGGGTATCAATAGAAATGGGTTTGAAAACGCTTTATCTCTGAGGAACCTTCCAGGGTGTAAAAAAACAAACTCAACTTTAATTAATGGAATTAGATAATTCAAATATGTATCACAGTATAGGTAAGAAATGGGTGTATTCGAGGTGCAATTAATGCGGCAGTGTTACTCTTTTATGAAAGAGTATCACGTTCTACGCGAAAATTTGGGCGAAAAAAATTTTGACAATCAGTTACTCTTCATTGGCAAATCAAAAGTAACATACAAATTTTTACTGCGCAATTTCTGCAATATTTTAGAAAAGTTTAAGTTGAGCATCAGCAACACGTTATCAGGAAAGCAACAAGTCTGCAATATTGCGGTAATTATTACGTTGCTCGAACGAACCCAATCTAATAAAACTTGATAACAGTCTTTTTTATTGTTATTCCAAGAATCGATTTAGAGTGAATTAGCTCAGTAGGTATTGATTTATCGCAGTTTTTGGCTTTCTGTAAATTACCGTTATATGGGAAGTGGGCGTGGTTATCGCCCGATTTAAAGAATTTTTAGCAGTTATGTTAGATGTAGCCTAAGCAAGGCGTGTTTGGTACGGATTAGTGAAGCGGATACTGAGATACAGCATTTCATCATAAGTGGGAGGGGCCACACCTATTTTCTAAAAATTTGAAGTTATATTAGTATCCACGTATCCTCTGGGTAGCTGCCAAACACCCGCTTGGGAGCGAGCTAAACTTGAGAGGGCAGGGTTTGGATCCCGCCACGTAAAAACCCCTATAATAACATAATAACTATAATAATACCAAGCCTCGGATGAGACATCTTCTTTTGAAGACGGCCGCAGCAAAAATTTTAAGGAGTACGATCTGGTGGCATGCACTTGGAACATTGACCTGGACCGTTATCTTGTTGCAGGCAAGACACGGCCCGCCTCCGTGCAGCAAAAAGTCTGCGTCCAGCAATGTAAGAAATGCTCAATTTATTCGCCACTGACGCTCACACCTGCTCTCCGAGAGCACTCTTTAACAAACCGACATATGCGAGCACTAGACATTGACGCGACGGAGCTCCATCTGCCTCGGGAGACCAGGACAACAATAGCCCAACTTCGCTCTGGCTACTGCAGCAGGCTAAATTCCTACCTGAGTAGGTTAAATGCGGATGTGCCGAACGAATGTCAGGCATGTGGAGAGACCCCTCACGACTCGAAACATCTCTTCGCATGCCCGGAAAACCCCACAACCCTAACGGCGTCGTCCCTATGGACCGACTTGACGACAACGACTGAGATATCAGCCTATCTGGGCGGGGTTGTTGTAGCCGCTACAACAACAACAACAACAGAAGTAGAACCATATTTCTTGCTCATTAAATAGCGACCAACTGGTATCATGAGGAATGTCACGAAGCTGTAGAGAAAAAAGATGCCGCCTACAGGACTACTCTGCGAGCCATTATAAGGGACTGAAGAGGGAAACGAGACGTGTTTGCTTCAATACGAAGGAGAGCGATAAATATGTGAGTCCGAAGGGCTTGAAATGCTGGCCGACAGGAAAAACTCCCAAAAATTTTAACAGATAGTTAGGCGACTTACGGAAGGTTTCAACAGCAGGGCGAACCCCTGTAAGAACAACCATAGCGACCTAGTGATCGATATCCAGAATGGACTTAAATCATGGAGGGAACACTTTTCCACCCTTCTGAATAGTAGCAGCACTGAAAGTTGTGGAGAAGACGAAATCGAGCCCCTAGTCGATGACGATGGAGCCGATGTCCCACCGCTAGACTATGACGAGGTACTTATAGCAATCACGCCGCTGAAAACACGAAACTGCTAGAGCTGACGGCCTGCCATCCGAGCTATTCAAAAACGGCGGTGAGGAGTTGATAAGGTGTATGCATCAACTCTTATGCAGAATATAGTCGGATGAACGCGTGTACGATGACTGGTATGTAAGTGTGTTCTGCCCAATGCAAGGCGACCCCACCACACGCGCCAACTACTGCGGGATCAGCCTTCTAAGCATAGGTTACAAGGTCTTATAGAGCGTATTGTGTGAAGCAAAAGTTCACCGTCAATTTCATTTAAACCCATTGAGTGTTTTTGCATTTTAGTGGTCACAAACCTCGAGAAAAACGCGTTTAATGTTAATGAGTAAAAAACGCGTTGAAAAACTAAACACTGCCCTTGACTTATTGTCGGATACCTTATACGGGTAACAAACGGACTCGCTTATCTGCATAACAGCCTTTATTGACATTAACTCATGCATTTTCCTCTTTCAAACGCGCATAAGCAGCCGAACAAAATGCACGAAATTTTTGGGAATTAACTTGGATCAGGTTTATTTTCGATGACAACACTGGTAAAAACGTGTGGACGACGACTGGAATTTAAGTGTGCTCTGCGCAATCAGCCTTCTAAGCATAGGTTATAAGGTCTTATCGAGTGTATTGTGCGAAAGACTGAAGTCCACCGTTAACGAGCTGATTGGACCTTATCAGTGTGGCTTTAGGCCTGGAAAATCCACCATAGATCAGGTATTCACAATACGCCAAATCTTGGAAAAGACCCGCGAGAATAGGATCGACACACACCCTCTATTTGTCGATTTCAAAGCCGCTTTCGACAGCACAAAGAGAAGTTGCCTTTATGCCGCGATGTCTGAATTTGGTATCCCCGCTAAACTAATACGGCTGTGTAAAATGACGTTGAGCAATACCACCAGCTCCGTCAGAATAGGGAAGGACCTCTCCGAGCCGTTTGATACCAAACGAGGTTTCAGACAAGGGGACTCCGTTTCGTGTGATTTCTTTAATCTGATGTTGGAGAAGATAATAAGAGCCGCAGAACTGAACCGCTCAGGCACAATACTTTACAAGAGCGTACAATTGCTGGCGTATGCCGACGACATCGATATTATCGGTAAAAACAAGGGCTACGTCTGTTCTGCCTTCTCGGGATTGGATAGAGAAGCGAAGCGAATGGGTCTGGTGGTGAACGAGGACAAAACGAAGTATCTCCTGTCATCCCACAAACAGTCAGAGCATACGCGTCTTGACACCCACGTCACTGTTGACAGTCACAAGTTTGAAAAAGTAGACGACTTCGTTTATTTGGGAACCAGCATTAACACCAATAATAATGTCAGCCTTGAAATCCAACGGAGAATCACTCTTGCCAACAAGTGCTACTTTGGGCTGAGTAGGCAATTGAGAAGTAAAGTCCTCGCTCGTCGTACGAAGATCACACTCTATAAGTCACTCATCATGCCTGTGCTGGTGTATGGCGCGGAGGCATGGACAATGAAGGCATCTGATGAGGCGGCTCTTGGAGTTTTCGAGAGAAAGATTCTGCGAAAGATTTACGGACCTTTACGCGTTGGTGATGGCGAATATCGCAGACGATTTAACGATGAGCTGTATGAGCTTTACAACGATATAGACATAGTGCAGCGAATTAAAATTCAACGGCTCCGCTGGCTTGGCCACGTCGTTCGAATGGACAGAAATGCTCCTGCTCTGAAAATATTCAACGCGGCCCGTGATGCTGGTAACAGAGGAAGAGGAAGGCCTCCTCTGCGTTGGAAAGACCAGGTGGAGAAGGACTTGGCTTCACTTGGCATTTCCAATTGACGTCAGTTAGCACAGAAGAGAAATGACTGGCGTGCTGTTTTGGACTCGGCCAAAATCGTTTAGGCGGTTACAGCGCCAATAAAGAAGAAGAAGAAGAATTTTATTAAAAAAGTCAACAGCAACAAATGCCGATTTTATTTCTACCGGAAAATGAAACCTTCTCTTTGCCCTCTACGCACAAACACTAAGAAGAGGGCAATGAGAAGGCAACATTTTTTGTAGAAAATAAATCACCATAACTGAAAGCAATGTTGAAAAATAGGTATGTTCCTTTATTTTCTCCAGTAAAAAAAATCCAACAGTAATATTTCGGCGACATGTCATCTGTTCTCTCATAAGAGAAACATATCCAGAATAGTACGCGAACAGAAAATTTGCAGAAACTTGCAAGTTAGACGAACAGCTGATAGAATTTTTGTTTATATTCAAAAGTGTAAAATTTAAAACGTACAAAACTAATCACAAAGTGTTATCCTGCCACAGTTTATTGATTAAACGAATAACTACTTTTCACAAGTTTAATAAGTCGTGATTTTGTGATTTGCGTAAATTCCTACCAACTATTTTTGATCAGCTGTTTTCCTGTTGGCAAAATCTAATAGCTTCCCCTCAAAATTAAATGTCACTTTGCTCTATTAATTTCCCCTGCTTTGCAAGTTTATTGCGTACGCGAACGCAAAACGCTGATAGTTTTTGATTACTTTCAATAATTAATAGGTACGCGAATGCAACTAATATAGAACTTATAAAAAAATTAATAAGAAATAAACGAAAATTCTGCTGGCCGTAGGACTCGAACCCACGACCTTGCCGCTCGTTAATTTGCATTACTGCCATCTGCCAAGGCACACTTTTGATCAGATCAACTGCGCCGTAAATCCGGATCAACGCTGCCGTCTGTGTTTTCTTTTAGACAGTGGGTCGTATAAGTTATACAATTTTAAGAAAAAGCAATTGCTGAGTTTTTGTGCATTCGGCCTATTATTATTATATTTATATATTGTATTTAATTGATTTGAAATTTTAAGAAAATATTTCCGAAACTTCATATTGTAAGAAAATTCAAAAACATAATAATTTGTTTTAAATTCAAGCCCATTTGGAAACCTCTGTATTTAATCAACTAACCGTTTATTTAACGTATTTATAAATCATAAATTCTAAATATTAAATGATATCTAGGTGTCACTTCCAATACTAAGTCTTGTGATTGCACTGGCCCTAATGCATTCCATGTCGCTGGTCACGAATGAAGACAAGTTAACACTAAATCTGCGCCATATTCAGCAAGGGATTATATTTGTTGATGGCTCCAATACCGACATCGTAAATATGTTAAAAACAGAAATTGAGAAATATGACGGCATCCGGATAGAACATCTCACTAACGAAAGAGGCGATAACATAACAGACCGTATGTATAAAAACTAATTAAAAAATACATGAATTAATCCTGGGGTATCAAATGCGAATTCAGTGTTGATAGATCTGCAATATGAAAATTTGGCATATTTTTTGGAAAATTACATCGGTGTTATTCAAATGACCAATAATGAAAATGGAAACTTGAACTTCAATATTTATTTTTCGGGTAACATATACCACAGTTCGGTAATTTTGATGAATTTAGTTGATGATACTATTGCGCAATGGAAAATGGGCGAATCAGGAGGCATCGAAACAACGTATACACCAATTAGAAGGTACAGTTTTCGAGCTTCACTTAAATTTTCTCATTTCATGAAAAATATAATTACAGATACCTTACGGATGTAAGCCCGACGCGTTTAGAATACTTCGCCGTAATAATGCCTATTGGTAAGGCCCTTCATATTAACAAAAAAATCTAAGTAAAATATAATTTTCTCGTAATTCATAAAAATATCTTACAGGGCTGTTCTTTAGCATATTTTTTTATGTGGCATTACCTTTTCATGAGAATGCAAGTGGTTTCAAGGAATTGCAAGCTATACCGCGAGCACTCTTCTGGGCTTCAAATTTTGCTTTTGACGCTATGCTGCACTTTACCGTCTGCCTGCTTCTGTTCCTATTGCAAGTAGCGCTGATGCCGACTGAATTGTATAATTTATCCGAGCAATTTGTCATTAATGCGTCTATATTTTTCTATGGGTGCAGTTATCTACCAATTTTATATAGTTTGGCAAATACCTTCCGTTCGATATCTACCATTTCGACGTATATGCTCTTCATGCTTATTGTATCAGGTTAATAATTTAAGCAAGCATTAAATTTTTGTGAAATATTAATTTACTTATGTCTCAAAACCCATTACAGCCATCATACCGCTTATAACATCTGGTAATATACGTGCTATGGAATATCATGAAGGTAAAATATTTATACTGCTGCTGCTGCCAGATTTCAACTTAAATCACCAATTACGGATCATTAATGAACGATTCTTGCTCACCCGCCGGAATGAACTCACATCTACATCTGGGTTGCCCACAGTGCTCAGTGTCAATACTTTCTTTTTTGAAGCCGTTATAGTTTCATTTATTGTTATGGTATGTAAATATATATTACATTTTAGAAATGTATGTAGGGGAAGTCGGGGTATTCTTGGACACACTTTTATTTTGGTCGAAAATTCCCAAAAAAAAATACTTTTTCTAAAAATTTAAAGCTTGGTTTTCCAGTACGAGAAATAGCCTTCCTTTTGGTATTAGCAGCTTGATCAAATTTTATTAAATTACGCATGTTATTTCAGTTGTCAAAAAAATTGTGTTTTTGCACTTTCGAAAAATCTCAGGGAAGTATTGGACTGTTTGTAAATCGATAACACATGACGAAAATTATTGGTGGAAAACATTTATTTGTGAACGAAAACGAAAGAAGACATCATAATTAATAGAATAAAGTGAAAAATTAAGATTAAAATTGTTCCGAGTCACAGTGAACACCCGGGTTTGCTCCGGCGCAATTCAAGTGAACACCTGGATCACAAACAATGCAATGGGCTATATTTCGGTGGTTTTCTTGTCTCGGCATATTTTTCTTGTAAATCATGCAGAAATCAATGTCTTCTTCCACATCAGTTTCGCCCGGAGATAGTATTTTCTGCATAGGTCAGCAACAATTGCAGTCGATGTCAAAACGGCCGATTTCGGGATTTTGCCGAAATCATTGATGCCTCCTTTTTTGCATAATAAAGGGGCATTTTGGCTAAACCAAACTTTATCGGCCCAAAAAAACTATTAGAAATTGCCGAAAAACTAATGCTGTGTGGAAATTATGCAAGAAAAATCCCTCAAACCCTCATTTTTCAAAATCGCGGCGTATAAGTAGGTAACACAATACCAACTTCATACAAAATCTATTCTGCGTCGGAGGCCTAAGCGTAAAAAAAACTAAATAAAAATTTTATAAAAAAAGAAAAAGAAAGTTCCGCTGCCCGACGACTCGGAATCGAACTCGCATCTCTCAACCAGCAGTCTAATGCTTTGCCCACTCGGCCATTGCGACGCAACGTGAGCAAAATGGCTTATATAAATGTCTATTGTTTCTTTTGCGAAGCGAGCTCACTCGAATTCAGTGATAGCATTTTTTTCGTATTCGTAGCAGGCATTCGAATTAGATTTTCTACGATGGATTCCGTGATAGCCCTGATTATAAATATATTTAACTTAGTTGGTTCGTCGAAAAATCTTGTCAAAATAACAAAATACTAAGTGAAAAATAAACGAAGTATCAAATTTCTATTTGCTATGGCAGCGAGATAACGGTATGTATTTGCGTTTCCAGAGTTTTTTCCCATCATACGGGAAAACGTATAATTTGTCCCAAATATACGGGATTTACAAAAATTTAACGGGACAAATGAGAAATAAAAGACTTGCTTTAAAAGTCCAACTACGAACCATACATATATTATTATTATTATTGTTAGTACGTCGGGTATACTCGCGCTGCGACCTGAAAGATCTGTGGTGCTAAACCCTAATTTTAGTCACTCCAACCTTAAGCTATGTGTAGTGGTGTAGTGGTAAGCAGTGCGCGCTTTCTCTCATCAGCACCTGGGTTCAAGCCCTGGTCAAGGCAACATCGCAAAAAAATATGGAAAAAGGTTTTTTCTTAACAGCGGTCGTCCCTCGGCAGGCAATGGCAAACCTCCGAGTGTA
>NW_023458557.1:26069637-26079184 GCF_013731165.1 Rhagoletis pomonella | reverse complement strand
CTGAGGGTATCCGAGTAGCTAGGGTTTTGCCTTTGTCCACCCGGCGGTGCCGCCGATTCGGAGCCGACCTGCGGCTCTCTCGGCCCTGGTGCTGATGGGTCATGGTTCTGCCGAAGCTTCTTGCTAGCGTTTTCCCCAGGCGTTAGCTGCCCGCTTCTCCGCTTTTCGGCGGGCGTGGTTCTGCTTTCGGTTGTTGACCCGCTTTTCCCTTCTTTGGCGGGCGCGGTTGACTGCTTACTGGTTGGCCGGCTTCTCCGTACATCGACCGGCGCGGTTTCAGCTGCTTTCTTTCCGAGTGCGGTGGTTTCTTGAGCTGTTTGTTAACCCGCTTCTCCGCTGTTTCGCGGGCCCGGTTTTGTGCTGGCCTACTCGCTTATGCTGCCTCTCTTCGTCGGTTTCGGGTACGTGCAAACTTCCCCGATTTCGGTCATCAGTTCTCCCGCTTCTCCACTTATTAGCGGGTGCGGTTTCGCGATGGTGCTGCTTGCTGTCGTTCTGCTTAGCAGACTCCAACTCCTCTACGTGCCGGATTGCTTCTAGTCGCGCAACCTCGGGTTTTGCCTTCTTGCAGGAATCGGAGGTACCATTTGACTGCTGCACCGCTCAGCACATGCCTCCTGTGGTCATTTAATGCCCCTGGTCTACCCGACGGTTGTACTGCTGGTGGCTTGCAGCGTCGATTTTTCTTCTTGATTTTGTGCCAACGCTTTTACGAACTAGACCTGGAGCGGTCTCGTGCCGACGACCCGCTGGACCCGTGCCCGGACGGAGATCTAGATTAGGTTCGCTTCTCTTGAGGATCAGAAGAGGTTGCCTTCTCGGGAGTGGGGGAGTGCCGCTTTCTCGGAGGAAGTGCATGTTCCCTATACCTCCCATCGCTTGTAGAGGGCTCGTCATCCGACCTCGCATGCTCGATAAACAGGGCCATCTCTTCTGCCGTTGTGTTGCTGTTTTTTTGTTGTTTTTATTGATTTTGTTGTTGTTTTCGCTCATCTTGTTCTTACGACCACCTGCTCGTTACGGCAAGCGCAGTAGTCTCAAATTTATGTATGGGAACTCAGTCGTCGACCGCGGTAGAGCCCTGTGCAGCGGCAAGGCCACAGTTACTCCCCAAGGCGGCCCGGTGTTGAGGAGGCGCCGTTCGAATACAGCCGATTGTCCTCCTGGCTGCAAATCGTCCAATGGGCACGGTGTCGCGTTATACCCTGGATTAGGAGGTGGCAGTTCTTGGTCACTGTTGCCCTAGCCTGGAAAGAGGGTAGCGCAGACGCGACAAGAGCGGCTGCGTTACCCCAGTCCAAGGGAGGACTTATGTTGATTCAGCTAAGCCCCCGCACCAACGGCAAGGTGCCTGCCCCAGCGGAGGAAAATAAAACTTAAAACGTAACTAGTAAAAAAACTAAAACGTAAAATAAAACTTAAAACGTAACTATTATTTATAAAATTAATTTTAGAACATAACGATTATTTTCTGAGTAAAAAATAAAACTCAAAAAATAATGATTAAACTTGATTTTTATAAGTAAAAATTAAAAAATAAAAATCAGTTCCGCTGTAGGTATTCCGAGTAGTTAGAAATATATTGGTGTACTCTTTATGCACGCAGCATCTCTCTTTCAGTGTGATTTTTTGAGCAGAAAATTTCAAAAGTAATCGTTGTTTGCGGTCCCTGGTTTTACAACTGTCCACAAGCCTTGATGTCGGTCTAAATGAGTCTAAGGCCCTTAGTGCTGCCTGACTATCCGAAATAATATTTATTCTGGCCCCGTTTGTCCTTCTCCGAAGACATTCTCGAACACAGACCTCAATTGTGAAGACATCCGCCTGGAATATGGTTGGGTATGACCCCATCAGCACACTTTTCTGGAACCTTGGTTCAAGCACGCCTGCCCCAGTACTTCCGTCTTCCATCTTTGATCCATCGGTATACCATACTTGGGACCCTTTGTCAATCATAGATATTATCGCTTTACAGCAGTCCCTTTCAGGAATTCTAACCTTGCAGGGCTTGTCAAAGGATAACTTCAGTAGCATGATATCAGTGAGATTGATAGCGGGATCATCCATAAAAGGCTTGAGGATCTCCTAGTGACCCCAAAGATCCATACTCTTCATGCTGATTACATTGGGCAGCCGTAGGGCACTCCAGCAGGCCTCCTTTTCTATCAGAATAGATAGAGGAGATATGCCTGTAATTATACCGAGGGCATAGCTCCTTCGATGGCCACACAGATCAAGCGGTATAGCTTGCTCAAGGCGGCACCCGCACTTGCTTGCTTTTTTTTGGCCACCAGGCCAGTGCCGCATATGTGACAACAGGTTTCTCGACCGTACTGAAAGACCAATACGTTGGTTTGGGTAATATTCCCCAAGTTTTACCATGGAGTCTCTGGCAGGCATAAAATGCCCTTGTAGCCTAGTTGGTAACGTTAAGGAGATGTGAGTTCCCATTGAGCCTTTTGTCCAGACTTACCCCTAGATACTGCGGCTGTTCTGAGAACTCAATTTCTGGCCCTGCCAAGGTGGGTTTAGTCAAGTTGACTTTCCTTCTTTTGGTAAATTGGACAACGGTGGACTTCTGCGCGTTTATTGACAATCCCTTTGAAGCACACCAGTCTTCCGTTAATCTGAGCGCAGCTTGCAATCTGGAACAAATTGTGTCCTCATGCGCGCCGACAACGTAGATGACTGCTGCTACAACAACAACATCACTAGGTCATCTGCATATCCATATGCCTTGAATCCATTGCCATTTAACTTTTCGAGGAGTTCGCCAACAACCAGTTTCCAAAGTAGGGGCGATAAGACTCCACCTTGAGGACAGTCACGGGTGGCAGTTACTGCTTGCCTACTGTCCGCTAGTTCCGCTATTATAGTTCTGGATTTCAACATGCTTATGATCCAATCCGTTAGAAGGCCAGGAATATCCTTTCGTATCATAGCTGTCGATATTGCTTCTTAAGACGTATTGTCGAAAGCACCTGATATGTCCAGGAATGCACACAAAGCTATCTGTTTATACCGCAATGCCTTTTTAATAACTTGAGTTGGGCTATGTATTGCAGTAATAGTAGATTTGCCTATCTGATATGCGTGTTGACTCTGACATAGAGGCTTATTCCTGATAAAGTTATCTCTTATGTGAAAGTCAATAAGTTTTTCTAATGTCTTTAGTAGAAAGGAAGTGAGGCTAATTGGCCTATACGCCTTTGGAAGTTGTGCTGAGGTTTTCCCTACTTTAGGTATAAAGACCACTTTGACTCCTCTCCATGTTGTTGGTATGTGAGCAAGTAAGAGACTTGCTCTCAGCAATCTAACTAGTGGCCCAGATATTGAGACCAAGCTCTGCTGCAGCAGCCATTTGGGCCAGGGGATTTAAATGCACTTAAGGTTGAAATGGCCCACGATGTCTTTTCTACACTGACGATTCTTCATGCTAGGCTTCTTGTCCTCTTTTTTGCGTACACAGCCTTCGCCATGTTTGTTGAAATACATGTGCCTTGGGGAATTATCCCGGGAAGTGGGTTTCTAAAGGAAGCCTGCTGGTTTCTTCCGGGGTGCCAGTGTAGGTACCATCTGGGTTTTTTGCAAAGTGCATAGGACGTTGAAATGAACTAGTTTAAGGGCCTTCTAAAGGCGATGCACCTCTGGAAGAGAGGAAATACTCTCGCAGTGCTCACGCCACGTAGCCCTTTTAGACCTTCTGAGCTCATAGTTGTAAGCGGTTAGGGCTGACTTGTAGGCGATCCAGTCACCTGTTGACCTTGCCCAATTGAAAAGCTTGCTGGCTGTTTTCCCAAGTTTCCCGAGAGAATCGTTCCACCAAGGGACATCCCTTTATGGCTTCTTGGTTCTCAGTGGGCAGCTCTCTTCAAAAGCTTGTTTGAGGACAACTTGGAACTTTCTCGCCTCGTCCTCAAGTTCATAGACGGATGAAATTGGTGCCGTGGAACTATTCCTTCCCGCTCTATGTAGAGGCGAAAGAGTTCCCAGCTTGTTTTTCTGGGATTTCTGTAAACATGTGTTGTTACTCTTTGGGCTTCTATATCGAATCGAATATGCCGACATAGATACCTCATTTGAGACATGCCAGTTTGAGATAAAGGTCGACAAGCTAGTTGATAAAATTGTCAAATCTAGAACCTTTCCTCTTATAGCATTGACAAAGGTCGGCTCATTATCCCGGTTAAGAATAAATAAATCGTTAGTGATAAATTCAAGATATTACTCACCTCTAGAATTGGTGTCCGAGCTACTCCATTCACACTGATGGGCGTAGGCACTTTAGTCCATACAGCAGCTAAATCCTGTTGTGGCAACTCTGAAATGGGAACAAAAGTCATGTTATTATGTACTAATAGAACCGCTCTTGGCCTGCAGTATGTGGTGTCGTAAATTATCTTACCATCACAGTCGTTTAGGCCTTTAATAGCCCCGACGAAAACCCACGGTTCTTGGATGAATGCGACATCCAAGAGTTCCGTTTTGAACCTCCTGCATAAGACGTCAGAGGCCGCCTTTGCAAGCACGTGATGTGCCTAGGCCGATCTCTTGGGTTTGTCATTTTTCGGCTTTGAAGCCCGCTTGTCCATCTTTTTCCTCCCCTCGACCTTGTATCCGATTCGCATTTAACGGAGGTCGGAAGGATGGCTGGAAGGTACCCTCTTCTCCGTGCCAGGAGTGTCTTTTGAGCAGCAGGGCCGCTCTATGGACTCCTGAAGTGGTGCTTTTTCTTTCTCCGCTGCCCCTGACTACTCTGAAGGTAACCCTTGCAGTGCTTTGGGTACGTCCTTGGAACCACAAGGTCCCACTTCGATACAAGCACTTTGTGCAGTGGAGGAGGAACTGGCTTTAGCAAGTTGGGTACCCTTCGGGTCTGACGACACAGTCGTCTTCCCCTTTTAATGCACCCTGCCATAGCCATAATTGACTAGGTATCCCAGCCTGTCAAGGGTCTCCGCTGAGTGCGGGTCGACCGCTAGAGTGTGCTCAGTGGTGGGTCCTTTCTGTACCCTGTGGAGCATTCTCCAGCTACCTACCCGCAGCCTTTCGTTCTGACCCTCGACAAGGCGAAGGATACTGTCCACTGGAGTGATTGATGGCTCCGGAAAGTACCCAACATAGACACTGGGTTTGGCCACGTCAGTGGCGTTCATTGCCACAATTTCCGCGCCCTTCCAGGGTTTCACCGTTTGGGATACCTTGCGCAGCCACTCCAGCGTTTCAGCGTCTCCGTAGCCAATTGACATTCATCCCGGGCGGAAGGTGCAACCGCTAAACTTGGGCTTCACAGAGCCCTCTCGCTGTCGCCTCACCTCCAGGATGGCCGCCTGAATGGCCTGTAGTTGGTCTAAGGACCAAAGTGTTTTAGGGTACCCTTTAGGGAGAAACCCTAACCTAACCCCATTTCCAATGTCCTCCTGACAGGTCGGCGCCTTTGTGAAATGGGCAAAAGTCCCCTTGGCACTAGGTTTCTTTGGTCCCAGATGGACCCTTTTGTCAGCTGGACCTAGTTTCCGTTTGGGAGAGTTCTCCTCCGGGGAAGATGTAAGGTTCACCGATCGGTTCCTCTTAAGCTTTGTGCCAGCCAGCAAAGTCAGTTCGGCCTTTTATTTTGCCATCGGAATAATGGCTAGCCGTTTGGCATCGCTTTCGCTGACACCTCCGGATAGGTAGAATTTGGGGCGGTTTTTACCTGCTCCAGAGAGTTTTCTTTTAGGAGTACAAGCTTCCTCCTGCTGTGACGATAAGAGCGCCTCTTCCTCATCTGTGGGTATTTGGATGTCGTTGCCATTTGAACCAAAGCCCATGTTGGCAATATCGACATCCATTGCCACCGGGTTGCTGAGAAGGCCGTTTGGATCAAAGTCCATTTCGTCGATTGCAGCGTCCCGAGAGGGTTGAGCGCCTTGACCGTTTGGATTTGCACCCAGTTCGTTCGCTGCGATCGCGCTTTGTTCAGTAATCTCGTTGGGCATCGCGTGCACCTCTGCGACTGCTGACTGTTGTCCACTGTTAGAGGGCACAGGGATTTTATTTTTTTTTCAGTTATTTGTGTTTCTTCCATAGAATCCCACGAGTAAGGGGGAAGACAGAGGTCATCCGAGGCAGAGCCCCGGTACCCTACCCCGGAAAGACTAAATAAAACCAGACGGCGCCACGTGACTGGAGTACGCCGTAAAAAGACACACTAACGTAGGGCCATTCAGTCCGCAGGCACGGCCCGATTAACACCTGGACTTACGGGTTTTATCGAGTTCTCGCTTGATCCGCCATATTCAGTAAAAGCAGGGGCACTGCTCGTAGGGTGTGACTCTTCGGGTGTATGGTCGGTCTTGAGCCATCGACAGCCCCTGATCCAGAGGGCTGCATCACTTGTGAACCTTGACCCCCAACCATATATTAACAAAGGTGATCCATTTCATTGAATTAATGTTCAGATTAGTTATAAGCTTATGATAAATTTCGTTTATTTCATGACAACACTTTAATTTATACAAAAATTTGCATGTACGTAGACATATAATTGACAAACCCATAAAAACAAATTAAAAGATACAGTTGCGGTCAAAGTAATAGCAGCAAAATTCAAAATGATGTTGTTGGCAACTTATCTTTATTTATTTATTGTTAATATTTTTATTTAAAATATTGGTCGATCGATATCAGATACCACATAAATAAAAGTTTCAAAGCTGGCACAAAGTTCGCAAAGTTGCAATATTGTTTACGGATGATGTAAAGCTTTACCAGAAAATTCGACATACAAACGATAGAACGATATAGAAAATCTATATTCATGGTGTATAGTTAACCACTTACACTTGAATATTTCAAAGTGTTGTGTCGTTTCTTACACCAAAAAGACGATACCAATCAATTTTGATTACGAAATAAATCATATAAAATTGTGCCAAAAAAATACGATCAAGGACCTGGGTGTAATCTTTGATTCGAAATTAACTTTTAACTTTTAGCTTTTATCAAAAGCATTCTCAATGATCGGCTTCATACGCAGGAATACCAAAGATTTCTCCGATCCAGTGACACTTAATTCACTTTACGTATCACTCGTGCGAAGTCTTTTGGATTATTGTTGCATAATTTGGAACCCGTTTTATAAAGCTCATGAGAACAAGATCGAGAAGGTGCAAAAAGTTTTCACAAGGTTTGCATTATGTAGATTACAATGGCCTGATGGTTTACCTAACTACGTGGGACGGCGTAAACTGATTGGTCTGCAAAACGTCTCCGAAAGAAGAATCTATTTTTCGATTTTATTTCTATATAACGTGGTCAATTTAAGAATAAACTGTGCTGATATATCGGCTTTATTTAATCGCTACGCTCCTACTTACGAGCTACGGCGCGTTCGCCCTTTTCAAGATAATGTAGTACATAAAACGAATTACTCTTATTACGAACCTCTTGCAAGATGCATTCGTTCATGCCATAATCTTGCACTATAGCTAAATTTCAACCAGAGCCTATATAAATTCAAATAAGACCTTTTTAAATTTTTGAATTAATTTGTAATAGTCTGTAAGAATATCTCTGTAGACGAATAATAATAATAAATTGAACTTAAAAAATGTTCATCAAAAATTTCGATTTTTTAAAGTGAAAGTTCCATGTCGCTAAAAGCTACCATTGATTTTTTATTTTTATTTTATTTTTTTTTGTGCAGGGTGTTGCACATTTTCTTCCATATAAAAGTAAGTTTTGTTCATATGTTATATGAAAGAAAATTCGCATAATTCAGATAAAAAATACATAAAAAATTCTAAAAAAATCAACGGTATTTTTTAGCTATATTTCTTTTACAGAGTTGCTTGCAATAATGCTGCTAGTGACTTACTCACAAAAGCCGCATTAAAGCATGACCATGTTGAGTAGAAGTTTACAAGTTGAAATGAATAATGAAATTGTCGAAAATTCGGGAAAAATCTTGTACCGGCGGAACATTTCAAATTTAATGCAAAATACGGGACGTCCCGGCGTACGTACATATACAAACGTCGAGTGCTCAATGGAAAGTGAGCTTAGCATGAGACGAATTGATGACAGTTGGTTGAAACTGTCAAGCATTACTAGGGGGAAAAATATCTTGCGCTCCAACAATACCCCGTAGCCAAGAATTCCCCGACTTCCACTATATATAAAAATATATTTATTTACATATGTATTAAACATGCAGACGATCTTTGTGGGCTTACTGGAAAATAAATATAAATGTGAACAAGTCAAACGACTCTTTAAATGCTATCGATGTCGACAGATTACTGTGAACAACACCGCAAGCATCGACGTTAAAGAAGAACTAATAACAATTGAGAAAACGACGATTGCTGAGATTTTGAATGGTATGTGTTTAATTTAGTTTTACAAACTAATATTTATTGTGCAACTTTTATAATGTTTATAGAAAACACAGAAAACAATTACCCTTTAATCGTTCATGATTTATACAAATTCTATGATGATAAAGTTGCAGTATGTGGCCTGAATTTCGTGGTAAAAAAACAGGAGTGCTTCGCTTTACTGGGCGTCAACGGGGCGGGTAAAACTTCAACCTTTCAGATGATCACTGCAAATATGACCATTACGGGAGGCACCATAAAAATTTATGGCGTCGATATTATAGGGAATGAGTCAAAATATCGTCATCACTTTGGTTATTGCCCACAAACCGATTGTTTAAACGAATTTATGACAGCATATCAAATTTTATACTACATGGCGAAGTTACGTGGCATATCTGATTCGTCAAGAGCAAATGATGAAGTCTTGTATTGGCTGCAGCAGTTAGATCTTAGAAAGTACAAAGACGTGGATGTGCGCCATTATTCCGGCGGAACTAAGCGCAAATTAAACGCTGCAATGGCAATGGTAATATTAACTATTATATCGTCGTCATCGCTGCAAATGGTCCGTAATGATTTTTTTAAAGCTGATTTTTTAATAACCAAACTAAGACTCAATAGAAAATGAAGTTGTTATGTTAATTTTAAAAGGTATTTGCTTCGTCTTTATGACCTTTTGTAATGATGTCGACGACATGTTCATTAGTCGGATTTAATGCAAATTTCTTTAGATTGGAAGTCCTTCACTAGTATTGTTGGATGAACCAACCACAGGAGTGGACCCAGAATCCCGCCGATTTCTGTGGAAATGTATAAAGGACTATCAAAACCGTGAAAAAACTGTTGTACTTACCTCTCACAGGTAACTAAACTATTACCCTGCCCACCTTTAGTTCATACACTCCACACTTTTAGTTCATACAGTCTTTAAGCAGAAATATTTCAAAGTAGATGAACTAAGGGTTGGCAGGGTGGTATTTGAAAAGCAGCATCTCAGCTTCAATTTATAGCGATTCGACAGAAGTAGTTACCCGTTTTTAATGCAGTTTAACTCGAGACAAATTTAGCATACACTCCACACTTTTAGTTCATACAGTCTTGAAGCAGAAATATTTCAAAGTAGATGAACTAAGGGTGGGCAGGGTGGTATTTGAAAAGCAGCATCTCAGCTTCAATTTATAGCG
>NW_023458557.1:26023433-26069627 GCF_013731165.1 Rhagoletis pomonella | reverse complement strand
TGGTATTTGAAAAGCAGCATCTCAGCTTCAATTTATAGCGATTCGACGGAAGTAGTTACCCGTTTTTAATGCAGTTTAACTCGAGACAAATTTAGCATATCTTAATTCAGCTGTTCATAACATAACAAGCGAGGTGATTTCAAAAGTGTTCATGATATTGTTTCAGGAGTAAGTGTAACATAGTATTACAGCGATTTATTTTATGTTTTCTAATTTAATTTCGCCGCTGTGGCTTAGTGGTTAGAGGTGCGTACTACCACTCCGTAGGGCCCAGGTTCGATTCCTGGCCGAGCAACATCTAAATTAGAAAAATATTTTTCTAAGAGCGATCGGCAGGCAATGGTAAACCTCCGAGTGTATCTCTGTCACAAAATATCTTCTCATAAATCCACTTACCGTTCGGAGGTGGCGTAAAACTGTAGGTCCCTCAAATTGTGTATCAACATCAAGACGCACACCACAATTTGGAGGAAACGCTTCTTAAACCACTTAGCAAAAGTGCAAGCGTGGGAATATTATCATTATTAATTTCATTTCAAGCAATGGTGCAATAAGGTAGACATACACTCAGAAAAAAGTCAGCTAAATATATTTCTCTCAACGCATGATTTAGTAATAATGTAACTATAACCAAATCATGTGTTTAGAGAAACATATTTAGTAGACGTAACTAAACTCTTTTCCCAGTGTACATACGTCCTTTATTGTACAACAAAGAGGTATTCCAACCATTCATGATGCAGTTTTCAGCCTTTGAATAATAAGGTGCAACAAAAAAAAACATATAATAGTGTAGGTTGTAGGCAGGGTCGAGTACAACAAATATCGAGCCCTAACCGCCAAAATAACGTAAGCGACATTTTTTTCGAAGTTTTATTTTTGATGCAGAAATGCATCTAGATGCTCTAGGAATATTTCTGAATCAAAAATAAAATTTTGAAAAAAATGTCGTTTACGTTATTTTGGCAGTTAGGGCTCGATATGTTTTATTTATCAAAAAGTATATTTTATTCGAATAAATTGATACTTCACATAATTGCATAAACCTTGTCGAATTAAGCAATTTAAGTAGAAATACGGTCTTGAATTTATATTTGTGTATATACTGGAGGCGGCCGCTGTGGTGTAGTGGTAAGAAGTATGCGCTACCAATCCGCAGGGCCTGTGTGCAAGTCCGGTTCAACCCAACAAGCTTCATTCTATGGCTTAATTCATGGCAAATAAGATTCCCTATATCTCTCTTACGCAAACCCTCTAGGAATGGCAGCTACTTTCATTTTGGTCCTTTTTGACTACAAAATGTTTTTTTAAATTGATTATATCTTTTGGTGTGGATGTCACACGCTTAAAAAATTTGATTCATTCAAGACGACATTAAATACTCAAAAGACAAATATAATTTTGTTTTCCTTTTTATTAGTTACTTCGCACGAACAAGAGTTGTTGCAAAATACTGAATCAAAAATTATTTGTTTTATCTGACGCCGTTTATTGTTGGATGACAAATCAATTAACCTGGAAAAAATATTTATTTTTTAATAACTTATATGGCTTGTCGAAAAGATATAAGACCGTCATATCGCAAAATAGCTAATCGAGTAAATTACTTAATTCAGACCAGCCTTTTGCAAAATAATACTGTAGAAAGTTGTCAATGTAAATTAAAATGCCATTTACTGATCTAAACCCGAATTTATTTTTAAAGGCTATTGAATGTTTTTGGAAGACATATTAGATAATTTTTTGTTACCTCAGAGGGACTAGCGCAATGATGAACATAAACTCATCCGTTAATTTGTCGTCACCAAAATTTTGCTTATAGCGGCTATGCCCCGAACTTCCATCCATGCCCCACTTACAAACCAAAGAAGCTTTGGTTATGTCACCATTATCTGGGCTTAGTTCTAAAATACTTTGCGTTGTTTTCAGCAATACTGATTTCAGATCAACTTCGGCTGAATATTCAGTCGATTTAATCGTTGGCAGCAAAGTTTGTTTTTTTGTTTGCAATGCGTTTAAGCTCGGTATACAATCTTTATGCAACCGGTTTATTTTTGCATGTAAACTATTATATTTACGATCTGATAAGTTCAGATCTATGTATAGTGCGAGTGAATCAGATATGGGCAAACCTTCGGTACTACTTTCAAAACATTAAAATTTGCTTGCTTTTTTCATTTTTTTCAGAGCATACTCGAGCTCTTCGATGGAATAGTTTTTCAACAAATGCTCTACCCTTCGATTTTTTGTTCTCCGTGAAGCTTCGCAAAATTCTTCTTTAGAAGGTCTTCCCCGTTCAGCACATTTATCCTTATTTCCATTGGAATCCGGAAGGGAAAGGAATGTCCAATTTAGCCATTTAGAATATGTTTTTTCAAAAGCGCTTCTTTTGCGGCCACTATAATTCCACTTATTTTTCATCTCACTATTAAAAAGTTTTATTTTTTGATTCAAAAGTGCTTTGTCGCATTTAGCGTGTATTAATTTGTCTTCAAAAAATGCAGATAATGCAGACACTCTATCTGATGGACGAGTAGAAATCCAGATATCAGCTAAAATTGAGTTTTTTATAATTGAATTCATATTAATATTAGTTTTTTCACTATTTTACGCTTCACTACACAGCACAGAACACTACCGCGTGTGTCTACAGTAATAAACTTTACTATTTTTTAAAGAATGTTTTGGCATTTAAGTAATGGAAAATACTGTGGTAACTGTAATCAGTGAAATTTTTTTTTTGCAAAAGTTTATTTTATAACCTTAAAAAAAACGATTTTCTTCGAAAAGCGCAATGAGTCTGCAGACTTTTCTTTTTTTATTTCAAAGAAAAGTGCCCCTTCTTTCAAATAAAAGAATAAAAAAAAACATACTTTTACATATTTTTTTTTATCCCTTTGTAAACTTAGGAATATTTTAAATTTTCTGCAACAAATTTTAGGGTGTAGCAAATAGGCCATTCCAGCCAGGAAACTCAATATTTTTTAAAAAGCTCTATAGAGTGGTTTCCTTACAGATTTTCTAATTAGAAAAATTGTGTCTTAAGATAAAGTATGATAAATTGTATTTTTAGCATTTTTTTTTTAAAGACTCCAGCTAAAGGCATTTTCATAAAAGAAAAAATATATAAAAAACACACAACTTTAAGAGGTTTTTGTGAGAACCTTATGAGATAAAAACAAAAACTAAGTCGAGACCCTTAATCTAGGATAAATTTCCTTTCCAACGATACCAAACACGTTGACATACGTGACAACATTTTTTTTGATTTTTGCCCGCTCATACAGCACTGTGCAACATCGCAAACAAATATAGAAAAAGGTTTTTTCTTAACAGCGGCCACCCCTCGGCAGGCGATGGCAAACCTCCGAGTGCCATGAAAAACAGCTTCTCATAAAATACAGTCGCCGCTCGGAGTCGGCGTAAAACCGTTGGTCCATCCTCTTTGTGTGACAACATCAAGGCGCACGCCACAAATGGGAGGAGAAGCTCGGCCAAACACTAACATATGTGTAAGCGCCAGTGTGACTAAGGAATTAATCAATATTTACTCAAAATTAATATATACGATGGCCCATTAGCAAAAAATTCGTTTTTCATAACATTTTTGAGAAATGGGCGTGGCTCCGTCCGCCTATGTCATATATGTATAACTCTAAAACTACTTTACCGATCTCGACCAAATTTCGTATAAATATTGCGCTTAGGCCGCTGTGGTGTAGTGGTAGGCAGTGCGCGCTTTCACTCCTCTGCGCCTCGGTTCAAACCCTGGTCAAAGCAACATCGAAAACAAATATAGAAAAACGGTTTTTTCTAAAAACAGCGGTCGTCCCTCGGCAGGCAATGGCAAACCTCCGAGGGTATTTCTGCCATGAAAAACAGCTTCTCATAAAAATACAATCGCCGTTCGGAGTCCGCGTAGAACTGTAGGTCCCTCAGATTCGTGTGATAACATCAAGGCGCACGCCACAAATCGGCACCGTCTTGAAAATTTTCGAAATCGGACAAAAACCACGAACGGTGATCTTGAAGAGAAATACAGTTTTTCTATGTCGACAAAAAAAAATCGGGCGTTTGGTCATTATCCTTCGTAAAATTCCAACCTGAAGGCATGGATATTAAAATGACTCAACTGTAAGTCCCTCCGCTTTGTGTGACAACATCAAGGCGCACGCAACAAATCGGAGGAGAAGCTCGGCCAAATACTAACATATGTGTAAGCGCCAATCTATTATCATTATTATGAGCTAACGCCCACCACAGGAGCAGGCCTGGCTTGGAATTTGGAATGACCAGAGTTTTGACCTTACTCTTATTGATTGACTTTATTTTCGAAATGTGAACGAAAAGGTTTTTTACATTTTCACGTTCTGGAAGCGTAGTACACCATATCAAGAGGATGAGGTCCGGGCGCGGAGGTGAGGCAGTATATAATGGGTCGATTATCGATAGCAATCGAACTTCAGTTGCGTTGCTAGTTGCCAAAACGATATTACAGATGGCAACTGGCAACTTTCAACTGACAACTGCAGTTGCTACCAAGTGTGTATACAGGCGACTACATTTTTGTGGTTGCTGGGAATGTTTTTGGAGCGTATTTAGGAGCGAAAATTGAAAAGTGTGTCATATATTTTACTTTTTAATATTTAAACGATATTAAAATTTTGTAATGCAGTTTGCTTTTACAGAATATGGTGAAAATAACAAAAATATAACTCGAAATTTTAGTTCACGTGGAGTACGCCCTTTAGGCGAAACAAAAGCGAACACTGATTGAAAATTTGTTCCTTTATCAACTGAAGCACCTCTTTTAAAACTACCGACACACCAAGTTTTCTGAATTAAAGTCATTGCTGTGGCCCTTCCTTTCTGCAAAATATCGAAGAGGTGCGCAAGCTTTTATGAGCGGAGGTATTGAAGTTGAACGAAAATGTTTGTTTGAAAATGAACACAAAACGATAATGAAAGAAAAACCTTGAAGGCATTAACTTTTGCTTACAGTGCAAGCGGTAGCTCTAGAGAATTGGAATTATCCTTTAAATAACGCCTGATTTAGTCCGCGTTCATGCACTTCTCTTCCTCTTAAACAAATAATTGTGATGAATTTAGCTTTATTGCTGTATTTTCTTTAAAACTCTTCATTTTAATAATTTAACTTTACTCGCACATCTTGTTTACAGCCGCTTGCTGGTTGTCGAACTGTCAAATTTCAATTATCGATAACTCTACGGCAACTGACGATAGTTGCCATTCGTAGTACATATTTTCTTTCCAGTTGCGATGCCAGCTGGCAACCGAACCGTGGTTGCGTTGCTATCCGTAATCGACCCATAAAAATCTGGAATATAATACAAAATACTGAAGAAGTAAGTACTTTTTGAAGCGATTATACCAGATCTCCCTAAACTCGAAAACATTAAATCAATTGAAGAGACGACCCGCGCGGTAACGAGTTCTTTGATTGGTTGAGGAAGTATGTCCACTTAGAAGAAGCAGGCAGGGAAAAGCGGTGCCATGGTGGAATGCTGAACTCACCAAACTTCGAAAAAAGTCCAGGAGACTTCTGAATAGGGCTGTAAAAACCCGAAAAGAGGAGGACTTGTCCGAATATTATAACGTGCAGAAGGAATATAAGAGGCAAATTCGCATGCCAAAATTAAGCTGTTATAAAACTTCTGCAATGATATCGACAATATGAAAGAGTCTGCCAGGCTGTGTAAGGTACTTCAATAGGACCTGAAGGTTAGGCTTGATTCTCTTGATCTCAATCTGATGGAACTTCTACCACGTCGCTGCTAGACATAAAAAAATCGCTCTTGGAAACTAATTTTTCGGCTAGCAGGCTAATTCCTGACGCAGGCAGAGATATGGTGGAGGACAGCGCGACGGGAAGAGCCTTCAGACTAAACTGGTACATAACATCACGGGTGGGTCAGTGAGGTTTTCTTTAGCGTCTTTTGACGACTTTAAGTCACCAGGCCCAGATGGTATGTATCCGAAAATGCTAAAGAGTGGGGAAGAGAGGCTTGTAGGGGCTCTAATAACAGTCTTTAGGGCCTGTCTGGCATTTGGCCACGTTCCCACTCTTTGGAGCAAGTAATGGTAGTCTTCATTCCCAAACCAGGAAAGGATGACTATGCGCTGGCAAAAAGCTTCAGGTCAATCAGCCTACACCCTTCATTTTAACAAATCTGGAGCGCACGGTCAAGAAGTACATTAGGTCAAGTGTTTTGGTAAATAGCCCCCTTAGTGTTCATCAACATGCATACCAAAGCAGAAAGTCCTGTGAATCAGCTCTACATGACCTTGTAACAGAGATCGAGGTAGGGCTGGAAGAAGTACACAATGGGAGTCTTTGCTGATATTTAGGGGGCGTTTCCCAACGCTACTTTTGACTCCATGTGCTCTGCGGCCAAAAGACATGAAGTGGACGAAACCCTCATAAGGTGGACTCACTCCATGTTATCTAAAAGATTGCTGACCGTGAGGGATCAAGCTAGCCTATGTACTAAGGATGCCCTCAGGGCGGAGTGCTCTCGCCTCTTGTGGTGGTTGGTAGTGGACTCGCTACTAACGGAAATGCAAGATTTCTTCACATCCAAGCTTACGCGGATGATGTTTCTGCACTGTCATCAGGTAAATATCTCAGGGAAGTTTGTGTTAAGACACAGAAAACCCTGAATAAGTTTGATGAATGGTGAACTTTGCAGGGTCTTGCTTTCAATCCCAGCAAGACCACCCTAGTCTGGTTTACGCGGAAAAGAAAATTTGAAGATCTCAACCTTCCAGTGCTTAGGGGCGTAAACCTAAGTCTTTCCGTGGATGTGAAGTATCTAGAGGTAACTCTAGATACGAAAATGCCATTGAAAACTCACGTCGAGCTGAAATTGGAATGAACGGGTGCATAAATGACCTCATAAATAAAACTCATGACAGCCATTGGTGCGCTATTGACACCTGCAATATAACCAAGTGTTTCCTGAAATGGCCTGACAGGGTGGTAGCGAAATTTCTTCTCCGACAAAGGAGTGATCTACGAGCCCTGATAGGACTGATCACGAGGCACAATCCATGGGGACGAAATATGGTCATCATAGGCATCTTCGACGATAGTACAGAACATTTTCTCTGCCGGATGCACTGAGAATGGACGAGGTACATTCTCTTTCCTTCAACAAACTGCTAAAATTCATAAACGAGTCTGGTAAGTTTGCAGACTGCATATCCGTTTCCTCTAAATCCTGTTTCTTGGCCCTAAGTATAATGGACAATACTGCTTGAGTGCTTGGAACAATTTTGTTTTTGGTTTTTTCCAGCCACCCACAATTCCATTCCATTCCAAGTACTTTTTTAATATAAATATATTACTTGAAATTTCGCCTATTTAATGGCCACGAAACTGCTTTTGCGAATTGTACTATATGCGTGACCAATGCATTTTATATGGATAGTCAGTTTTTCAGTTAAAAAGATTTATCAGTGAATTACATTAAACCTTTTTGTATTGGTCGAATAAAAAAGTAGGCAAGAAAAGATGCTAACATAAAATTTGTATAATAAAAGTATTTTCAAGCCGATTTGTAGCGGATTTTGCTTTGGGATAAAGGCGTGCGATTTGGTTGACCATGGCTGCATGTGTATGTAGGTACATATAGTATGTATATATTCGAACTTTTAATATTGGTATTGAGCTTTGTACCACGAGTTTGTTTATTAGGGAAAATGGAAAAAGCAACAAAGTCTAAGCGGTCGAAGTTATAGTAGCTATTTCGGAGATCACCACTTCTCATCAGACTTCGTTTTTTTTCTGCTCCAATCGAGTCCAAATGTATGGCCGACTCCCACTAACTTTGGACGGCCGATCCACCCATGCCAGTGGCACACCCCCTGGAACTCCCCTGGGGGGTTCCCCATACAATCATTTCAAAAAATCACCATTTTTTGCCTTTACATGAAAATCAGCTAAATGGCTATGTTTATTCTTTATTTTTATTTATTTATTTATAACAATATTTATTATTTATTTATAATAATATTTATTATTTATTTATAATAATATCTATTTTTTCTCTTAAGAAATTTATTTAGTCAGAACATATGTAAATGAAAAAATTAATTTAAGTGAGTTATAGAAAAGAAACTAAAAAAAATTATTGTTTGAAGTCTTTTTTACTTTCAAGTCTGGGCAATTTCGCACGGCTCTCTAATGTCGTCGCCTTAACAGCCTCTACATTTTCCGGTATAACCCGTTTGGAAACGCTAGCTAGCAATTGAACATGTCGTTCAGTTCCTTGTATGTGTGATGGAATTTTTGGATCATTAAACGGTGGATCATCTTGATTTAAATATTCTTTCAATGTATCGTACGGAATGCTTCGCGTGAATGGTGGTTCAAATACGATATTTATATCATTCAAATTGATCATTTCCGTATAACTTGTGCAATTAAAGTTTATATCTGGTTTTTTATAAACTCTAAGTTCCATTGGCTCGTCAACATCGGTTCGATAGCGTAGAATTTTCTTGATGGCACAGTCGCGCTTTTCTTTGCTATCATCAAACAACATTGATAACAAGATATTTTCCGAATGCGCATAATATGAATTATCTTTAATTACTTGATTGACAATTTTGCGTAAACGAGGTTCTAGAAATCGTGACCAACCAATGAACTTGAAAAATAATGCACTGCCGTACACGACAGAGCTGTAATACTTGATATTGAATGATGAGAGGTTTCCCATGCTTATCTTTAATTTTAAAATCTTGCAAAAGAGCGGTTCCCAATGCTGATGCTACTCTGTCAGGCACACCAAATCTGTCACATACCAAGGCAAAGTTAAAACAATCGTATCTCTCTGTGTATTGTGAACTTGTGCTTCTATCCATATCTTCTTGAACCGGTGGCGGTGCGTATGTTGAATCATCGGGATCTTGGTATGTTGGCATTGATGACATAGACGTTGCTCCTTGCTCTTCAGTTTCCATCACAAATGCATCCATTGTTAGTCTTCTCTGATTATGTTGATCGTGCATGAACTCTTTGAGGCGTTCGGGAACCCAGCCGCATGCACATGGAGCTGCCTTCAAATCGCATTTACATGTCCCAATGTAAAAAATTGTTTCCAGAGATTTTACATACTCTGTAAATTGTTGGGTGTTGTTTCTTCTCTTGATTTGCTCTTGATACTTGTCAAGCAATTTATTCAATTTATTAAATACACTTTTTTTCAGCATTATTTCCATACCAAGTTTTTCCCAAATTCCAATCAACTTATCTTGTACTTGAATAGTGAATGATTTATGGGAAAACTTTTTTTGTTCTGTTTTAGCACGTTCGCTTAAGTAAAAATAATATCTCAAGATATCCAGATGGGTTGGTAAATTAAGATCAGTTAAATCAGTAGACACACCAAAAACAGTACCATCATGCTTGGGTATATGACTCATTGGGTTTTCGATAGTTGTTGATGTAGTTGCTTCATCTTGCGGTGTAGAGGATGGTGGATTCATTGTAAACTTTTTGATTTGGAATGGTCACTTCACTTATTATTTTTTTTGAAATATTTTTTTATCTGAAATTAGCACTTCACACTTTGAGTTCTTCACAACGACTTAATGCATTCACAAAAACTGTTGCGTTATATATGGTCTACGAGACGAGGTAATAAGAATGAAATGGTAATTTCAATTCTACCTGCTGTGTCTTGTGGTGGCTTAAAAAAACAACACAAGCAATTTTACGATCTTCAATTGTGTCACAGTGATACCTTCATTGTTTAAAAGGGTTGCGGTGCATTCCAGTGATACCTTAATTGTTAAAATGGTTGCAAAAAACGCGCATTTCTTAAGAAGGTGCCTTAAAATACCCACAAAAAGGGTTGTAAAAACAACCTTCATTTCTTAAGTAGGTGCTATAAAAAAACTACACAAGTAAGTTTACGACATGCAGCTGTGTCTTAAAAAACGCACACAAGCAATTTTCCGATTTGCAATTGTGTCATAGTGATACCTTCATTTTTTAAAACGGTTGAATAAAAAACCCACACAACTATGTTTACGACATGTAAATGCATCACAGTGATGCCTTGGTTTTAAACGGGTTGTGAAAACGCTAATTTCTAATAATTTTTTTTAATTTCTTTTCTATTACTAAGTTAAATTCATTTTTTCATTTACATATGTTCTGACTAAATAAATTTCTAAAGAGAAAAATAAACTCCAAAAAGAAAAAACATAGGCATTTCGCTGATTTTTTCATGTAAAGTGCAAAACCGGCGATTTTTTGAAATGTTTGTATGGTGAACCCCCAGGGGGGTTCCAGGGGGTGTGCCACTGGCATCGGTGGGTCGGGCCTCCAAAGTTAGTGGGGGTCGGTCATACATTTGGACTCAATTGGAGCACTCTAAATGGGTCAAAGTGGGATTTTTCAAAATTTGCCCCTACCCAAAAGTTCGACCCAAATTGGGGGACATCAGAATTCGTTTTAGAGGTATGGTTCCTTCGGCAAAGTTTCTTATTTTGATCCCTAGAATATGATTTTCACAGAGCAATGGGCGATTTTTTTGCCTCCCCACAAATCGACCCGGAACAGTGTTCCTAAACTATGTATTTGTCAATGTTATTTTGGCTTATAAAGATTTTGCGGGTTATATCCCTGCTGAAGTTTAAAAAAAAGAACACTGATGAGGAGATGTGGTGATCTCCGAAATAGCTGCTATAACTTCTACCGCTTAGGCCCCTATTATGAGTTGCATTCGATCTTCGACTGTGGTCGACTGTGCTGATCGAACGAATTTTAATTTGGCATTATGACGCTCATTCGATGAAGAATAGCGCTATTGTGAATTTCGCTCGTTTAGGTCGTTCACAATAGTATATTTTTCACCGCTTTGAAGCTTTGTTTACAAATCGAGCAAACTAAAAAGTGTGCTTATACATATTTAGGTAAATTTGTGCAAATGAAATAAAAAAGAAAGCGAGTTTATAAAAACGTGGTAAAATGAGTACAACGGAGTTCTGGTTCAACGATTCGTCAGAGAATGAGAGCTTAGTAAACTGGCCAGGAGTAGCAAATGTTTAAGAGAGTTTAAGTGTAGTGTTTCGAATATATTTTGGCACAAAATATATTTAAGAAATTTGTCTACAGATTTATTAAAAAGTTCCGACTGTCTAAAGAGGCCAAATCTATTTAAAATATTTTAAAACTATCAACAGCTCAACGATTTTTGTTTTTTTTATGAAAAATAGTATGTTTTGGAAAAAAGTTCAGACGAGCAGCTAAGATTTGAAGTTTTGATGATTTTGAATCTTGAAATGATGCTTATAAAAATGGTCCAACCGATTCTTTTTCGGCTACGTAGAAAAACTTTATTTCTCTTCAAGATCACCGTGCACACGCTTTACCCACATAGAGGTAGTTTCAAAAAAACTCAATGCTAGCTGTATTTTGGGGGAGTAGTTTTTGGCCGATTTGAAAAATTTTCAAGACGGTGCTTAAAGGGGCTAGGTGCAATATGTGTGCCAAATTTGGTCGAGATCGGTGAAGTGACTTACACATATATGAGATAAGTGGGCCCATTTTCCTAAAGTTCTATGAAAAACCAATTTTCACTTTTGGGCCATCGTATACATATGTCAATTTTTAGTACACAATGATTCATTCGTTAGTCACACTAATCAAAAAATTTCAAAGTCTGGCTGGACTTAAATTGCTTAACTTAGACAATGTTTATGCAATTGCATTAGGTGAGGTATCAATTTATTCGAAAATAAATGTACTTTTTTATAAATCTATACTGTAGAGTCAAGTTTTCTCAAGTGGGCCACCCAAAATTGAAAAGTCAACTTTGGGTGGCCCACTTGAGAAAACTTAACTCATAATAAAACTGTAGCTTGTTTGTTTGCCGGCTTGAACTGACTAATCTCCGAAACTACTGAATGGATTTTCATGGAGCTTAAACTGGTATCTAGACATTGACCTCGGAAATAACGTAGGGTATAAAAAATGAGATCTGACAAGGGGCGTGGCACCTCCCATAGGCGTGACATTTTTTATCAGCTATAACTTCGAAACCGTTAGTCACATGACTTTGAAATTTGGTGTGTTACCATACATATTTATGGTATATGCTTATAGAAAAGTAGATATAATTTTGTAAAAGGGCGTGGCGCATCCTATTGGTGTGAAATTTTTAATCAGCCATAACTTCGGAATCATACGTCACATGGATTTGAAATTTGGTATGAAGACATATCCATGGTAGGCGTAGTAAGGTATATATGAATAAGTTTGTGCAAGGGGCGTAGCACATCACATAGGCGTGGAATTCGGAACCGTAAGTCACGTGACTTTGAAACTTGGTGTGAAGACTGATCTATGACAGATGCTTAAAGTAAAGTATCCATATATATAAACAAGTTTGTAAAAGGGGACGTGAAATATCTCACAGGCGTCGAATTTTAATCATCTATAACTTAGGAACGATAAGCTACAAGACTTCGAAATTTTGTGTGAAGACATACCTAAAGTAGGCGCATATGGTGAGGTAAATATAAATTAATATGTCCAAGGGGGCGCGTCATCCCCTGGCCGTGAAATTTTACATTTGCTATATCTTCGAACCACAAATTCACATGACTTTGAAATTTGCTGAGAAGATTATAGTAAACATATACAAATCATTGTATACAAGAGGACGAGGCGTTTATAGTAAGCTGAAAGAGACTGAGAGTTTACCAGGGGCGTGGCACATCCAAAAGATGTAGTAAATTCAAAAAGCCATAACCTTGGACCCATTACAAACAGACAGCTAAACGGAATGTCCTTTCTGAAGTGAAAACTTCTTTAGCGGCGGGAGTGATTTGAAACTCGATGAAACGAAAAACGTGACAACAACAGCAAAAAGAACAGGCATTTGTATTTGTGTGTAGCTATGTATGCATGTCTGCTCATAGAATTCCAGCGAAGTCTCGAAGTCAAATTGTTTCCTCCTCTTTTATTGTCGCTTTGCCGGCGGCTCCACTATGCAGCCATATGTATATATGTACATACATATGTACATTAAAGTGGTCCAAAAATGTATGTAAAAAAATAAGGTCGCATTTTTAATGCCGCCACCCCCTAGGATTGTTCTATACCGACAAAAAATATACCCCAATCTTTTTATTTTGAAATAAAAAAAAATTTAGGGAGTGCTCAAAGCGCTCAAAGTTTTCAATGTATTTTATATGGGGAAAAAACAACTTTTCGTAGAAATAGTGTAGAATTCTTGCAAATCAATATTTTTCGATCGGAAAACTTTGCTTATCTTCAGGAGATTCCCAGTAATAATACCCAATTGTACCTTTAACCATTTTTTCATGGTAACTATATTTTATAGGTCCTAGAAAATGCAATGGGGGGTGACTAATAAAAATCCTTGAATCATAAAAAATAGTTAAATAAACAATTGGATATTAATATTTGAAGTCTTCTGAAGAGAACCACAGGTTTACGATTGAAAAATATTGATTTTCAAGAGTTTTATACCATTTTTACGAAAATTTGTTTTTTCCCCATATAAAATACAAGGAAAACTTTGAGCGCTGTGAGCACTCCCTAAATATTTTTTGATTTCAAAATAAAAAAATGGGGTATATTTATTTTCGGTTCAGAACAATCCTAGGGGGTGGCGGCATTAAAATTCCGACTTTATTATTTTGGACCACTCTAATGTACATACGTATGTTAGGCTAGCCAATGCGCGTGTGTGTGTTTATGTGTCGACGTAGAGTCTACGTGCGTAAATATGTCCGCGCATAGAATTCAAGCGACACACAGTGGTCCGTCTAGAACAAACTAGCTGGACAAAATTGTTTTCTAAGAGTTTACGTTTCCTTTATGTCTAGGAACTCAATTTATGTAACTTTATTAACAAAAGGAATATTTTTGAAAAAGTAAAATTCAGTTTTAATAATAAAATATGACAGTATGTGTGTCAAACGAAAGAGGATTAAAAAATATTATTTCGGTTATATATTTGAAAATCGTTGCCACCCTTCTAAAAGCACAAATTGGAGTATATCAAATATTTTAATAAAATATTACTATATGGGCATCAAACGAAAGAGGTTTAAGAGATCTTTACTTTGAAGAAGGCTATCAACAAAAAATCAAATAAATCTATGAATTTATATCTTTATCTTACTTTGCTTGCTTGAATTTGTAAGGAAAAACTAAGTGAACTTTTCAATGCAACGCCACAGTGAATTGCTTAGAACAAGCTAGGTGGACAAAACCATTTTATTGTACGATCTTGTTGCAGAATAACATTTCATTTCAATTCATTTATTTAAGTCTATGGTTACAAAAACCTTACAGGCTAGAACACAAAAATTATCTTAATACTACAAATTAGAAACTAAACAAAAAGGAAAATTAAAAATAATGAGATAGGATCCTAGACTCAAACAATGATCTGGGCATCGCAAAATCAAGATCAAGTTTATTAAAGATATTATTATATTCATTTAAAGCCCTAATAACGGGGGCGAAATCATAATATTTAGATTTAGCAACTTTAACATGAAATGGTAGATGAGACCGTAACGTTCTATTAGGTGTGTTGAAGCTTATTAGCCCCAGAAGTTCCGGAAAATCAATGGAGCCGCTGATAACATCATATATGAACATTAGGGAATAGATGGACCTTCTACTACCAAGAGACTTAACGTTAATAAGCATACACCGAGCAACGTAAGACGGAACGGGCTCAATAAAATGAAGTGGTTGCAGAGCAAACCGAATGAAACTCGAACGAAGGAATTATAAAGCAATTTTCGAGTAGAATAGAATACGCCTTAGGAATGATGTAATTGATGTGGTTAACAAAGGTAAATCCCGAATCAAAGAGCACTCCTAGATCCAGGAATTCAACAACAGTGCCAAGCTCAACACATGAGACTGAGTATTTTGAAGGTATTCGATTCCGTGATTTAGACAAGGTCATATGGAAACATTTATTAATATTAAGATACAGTTTATTTCCAATGCTCCATTCAGTTAACTTATTTAAGTCACATTGAAGTGCATAAACATTTGACGGGCAGGTAATCTTACTAAAGAGTTTCAGGTCGTCCGCGTAAAGTAGAAATTTAGAATGACTAAAACAGGCCCAATGTCTTTTATAAACAAAACAAATAATACAGGACCAAGAATACTACCCTGAGGCACACCCGAAGTGGCCACAAAGGGGTATAATTTAGAATTCTCGCCTTCAACAAAGAAGATTATATTAGTGATATAGGACCTTAACCATGATAGGAATACTGAACGGAAACCGAAACTTTTAAACTTTCCTAATAAAATGTTGTGCGATACGGTATCAAATGCTTTTGAGAAATCCGTATAAATTGTATCAACTTGCAAGCCGCATTTGAAAGCAGAGATACAGTACTCAGAAAAGACTGTCAAATTGGTAACTGTCGAGCGCCCACAAACAAAACATGTTGATGTGGGTCCAAAATTCGTTTGATGGAGAAGCATAAATTTTCCTTGACTACTTTTTCAAATAGCTCCGAGCAAGAAGTAAGTTTAGAAATTGGCCTAAAATTTTTGATATCGCTTTATTACCGGATTTGAAAATCGGTGTAATAGAGGCAACCTTCGAACGATCGATAAAAAAAATACCTGTAGAAAGAGAGAGATTAAGGCACTGAAAGAGACGAAATGCACTTCTAAAGCAAAAAGAGGACAGTCCATCAAGATCTCTTTTTAGAGATGTCTTTAAGGCGGAGATGCCATTAACAACTTCAAGTTCAGTGACAGCCATTAGTCCAAAGTCTACAGAGTTATGGGTATCACAATTTGAAAAATTATAGCTATCAGTATCAGCGACAAAATTCAAATTGAAAAAATCTGCAAAAAGATTTACCGAATCTATTAAATCAGTAGACGACTTTTCGTTGAAGTTTAAACAAG
Organism: Rhagoletis pomonella; assembly: GCF_013731165.1. Taxonomy (NCBI): domain Eukaryota; kingdom Metazoa; phylum Arthropoda; class Insecta; order Diptera; family Tephritidae; genus Rhagoletis; species Rhagoletis pomonella. Next base: position 26,053,666 of record NW_023458557.1, on the reverse strand, counting down.
GAGGAATATTTGAGCACCCTTTTTTGGAACGAATGTAATTCCAGAAAGCTTTTGGGGTTTTACTATATCTCAAGTTCGTAACGAGCGGTATAATTATTGTATAATAATTTGTCAAGCTCATTAAATTGGCACACAAAATTTAAATATTTTTCTTTATAACTGGTATTATCGGTGGCTTTATGTAAATTAAAATATTTGTTCCTTTTATTCTTTAACCTCCTTAGCTCTTTAGTGTGCCAAGGCAACTTGTGTATGCGAGCTGGAAGAAGAGAAAGATTGCTGTGGAGAGTTTCTTGAATGCTAAGTAGGAAGGCTTCAAAGCACTCCGAGACATTTTTTTAAAAGAAAAAGCGAATTCCAATTAATTTCGCATATGATTGAATTCAAAAGTTCGAAATTGGCATTTCGAAAATTTAAAGACCCGGCATATCCGATTTACAGATGGGAAAATTACTTTCATTTAGCTGGAAAATCATATTTTCATCTATAAAAATTAGGTTAAGAATATTACTAAGCTTATTGAGAAGGGCATTTATTTGGGTAAGATTGATGCTAAAAAGACTGTCCAAGAAGTTAATTTCATGGGAAAAATTTACATTAGTAGGTGTTAAGATAGCATTATTTAACAAATTAGACCAAACAATTCTATATAGATTCAAATCTCCTAATATACAAAAATGGCTATCGATATTCTATTCATAAAGAATAATAATGTTATTAACATGAAATGTATATTATGATTCTCAGATCCTAGGTGGTATGTAGGATACACAAATAAACAATTTACCAGACGTACCAAAAATGCACACACAAAGCTGATCAAGAAGGGAATCTTCGTTCATTAGCTGAGTAATTGAAGACCTAAGAGTACGCCTTACCGCAATCAAAACGCCGCCACCTCTCGAGAAAACAGTTTTGTTTGCATACCTGTCTTTGCGATAAGTTTGAAAGAGATTTGGGTCGAAAAATTCCGCTTCAAAGAAATCGGTGTTGAGCCAGGTTTCAACAATTACATAAACATAATCACAACGAGATGTGACCAAAAATACTTCTTTACATTTCGTACGCATACCGGAAATATTTTGGTAATAAACATTCAGGCTAAACCTTTTTGAGATCTGACCATTGCGATTAGCGTTAGAATTAGGGTGGCACTTGTGACCCATTGATGCCTACTGGCCATACATTTGGATCCAACAGCTTGTTGAAGAAAACTGAGGAAACGCCGAGTTTAAAGTTTATACTCTTCAAATTTTCCAGGGAATCTTTTTTAACAGGTTTGTAGGTTAGGTTAGGTTAGGTAAGCGGGCTGCTAAGCTGTCCGTTGTGATGCCCTCAGAGGGCGTAGGGAAAAAGGGACGCAGGGGGGTAGGGGAAAGAGGGAGAAAGCTATGGGAGAAAAGACGATACCTATGGCTTTTTGCCGGAGAAACGCTCCGTACTCACAACGAAGCTCTTCAGTCGACTGATTTCCACTGCCGAGAGCTCATCGGGAGTGTGAAAAAAGTGCGACCCAAGGTGCTTAAACCTTAGGCTCGCAAAAGCGGGGCACCAGAGCAGCAGATGTTGAGATGATTCCACCTCATCAACCTCCATGCAGCTGGTGCAGTAAGGGCTATCCGCAACATTCAGCCTTACAGCATGGTTACCAATCACACAGTGACCAGTAAGCACTCCCACCAATAGTGAGAGATGCAGTTTGCCTAGTCTCAAGAGCTATATCTATAGGCACAACATTTAACATGGCATTAAGCGCAAAAGTAGGTGTGGTTAGAAGTGCCCCACTGATTCCAATTAAGGCCGCTCTTTGCACCTTCTCCAGCTGCTTGACGATGTAGGCCTTGTCAAGTGCGTTCCACCAGACGAGTACCCCATATAATAAGATTGGCTTGATAATAGTTTCATAAAGCCAATGCACTACTTTCGGCGAAAGGCCCCAGCGCTTGCCAATGGCCCCTCTGCAACAATACGGTGCTACTGTAGCCTTCTTGACTTTTTCCTCCACGTTAGGCTTCCAGGAAAACTTACTGTCAAGGATCAAGCCCAAGTACTTCACCCTGTCAGAGAGGCTTAGAGGAAGACCACGCATTGAGGGAAGACGGCAATTCGGTATCTTATACCTCCTAGTAGAGAGAACAAGCTCCGTTTTACTGGGACTTACACCCAGCCCGCAGCTAAAAGCCCAGTTCTCAACCAAGCTCAAGTAACCCTGCATAATCTCAAACAGTGTTTCCGGAAACTTTCCTTTTGTTATCAATACTACATCATCGGCATAGGCAACCACTTGACAGCCACTTCTTTCCAGAGACACCAGCAGGTCATTGATTACAACGACCCAAAGCATCGGCGAGAAAACTCCCCCTTGCGGGGTACCTCTACTCACACTCCTCCGGATAAAAGCCCTGCCCCACTCTGCCGCCACAGTTCTATTGCAAAGCAAGCGGTAAATAAACCTGACAGGGTCGGCTCCGACCCCTAGCTTATTGAGGGAGTTAACTACAGCCTCAGGCAAAACATTGTTAAAAGCCACTTCGATATCAAGGAAGGCACCGACCGCAAATTCCTTCTGCGAGAAGGCTAAGGCCGTTTCGACAGACTTGCCCTTGCAATAAGCATGCTGATCCAAGGAAAGGCGCTCCCTGAGGATCCCGCTTCTTAAATGCAGATCGATCAGCCTCTCCAGCGTCTTCAAAAGAAACGAGGAGAGACTTATCAGCCTGAAATCCCTTGGTGATACATGAGAGGCTTTACCCGCCTTGGGAATGAACACCACTCTGACCACCCTCCAAGCACCGGAACATGACCCTTAGCCAAACAACCCTCGAAAATGGACATCAACCAGCGGTACGACACTTCTGCAGACTTCTGCAGTTGGGCCGGTATTATGCCATCGGGTCCCGGGGCCTTAAAGGGCTTAAACGAGCTAATGGCCCACAGAAGGCGATCCACGGTTAGGATTTCCGAGACATTCGTCTCGGGGATCGACGTCCCCAACCGCATCACTCCCGGATCCGGGTTGCAGGGGAAATGAGCATCAAGGAGCATCCGAAGAGACTCCTCGCTGCTCATTGCCCATCCGCCGCCCTCATCCCTGATGTGTCCCAGGGGAGCGGGATTCTCAGAGAGAACTCGCCTAAACCTTGAGAACTCCTGACTGCCCTCCACGCTTTCGCAGAACAGTCTCCTCAACGTCCTCTTCGCTTTCCTAATCTCCGACTTATATATTCCTGCAGACTTCGCGCTTCGTCCAAAGCGAATTGTATGTACCGATGATCGGAGAAGGAGTGGTCACTAAGGACTCCAGCCAGATATACGGGACATTATATCAGAAGAGGCCAGCGTGATATCTAAAATCTCTTCTCTACTTGCCGTTACAAAAGTGGGGTCGCTCCCCCTATTACATATACATAAATTTTCATTTAGAATAAAGTTAAAGAGTGACTCACCTCTAGTGTTGATGTCTGACCTGCCCCAAATCGTAGGGTGGGACTTCGCGTCAGACCCAATAACAACGCGGATCGTCCTGCGTCTAGCTTCTGCCACCGCATTCCTTAGTAAGCGCTGAGGAGGGGTAGACCCCGTCCTCGTGCGCCATATAAGCGGAGATCAACCGGAGTTCTCCGGTTGCACCCTCCAGCCTCACCGTCACAATGTCACCATCGCTGAAAAGAGGCAGAATAAAAGCATTAAGTTCCTTCCTGATGAGCATGCAGGATCGAGGTGTACCTGAGTGCTGCTGCACCACCAGTCTGTAATCCCTCGTCCCGATACCAGAAACCTTATTGCAGCTGTTCAGCCACGGCTGCTGGATCAGGACTACATCAACTCCATCTTGCTCAAGGCGGATTAAAAGGTTGGCTGAAAATTGATTGAAGGATATTCATCCTCCGAAATCCTCTCCAACACCCCTCCGCAGGCGCCATCCCCATCAGACGCAAGAGCATTTTCTCCTCCGCCCTGTCGAACAGCGGGCCAACAGAGATGACCGATCCCGCAATTGAAGGAGGGCCAGCAATGCTGTCACTGTCCGACATGACGGATTCGACCTCCATAATTACGGGGGCATCCTCATTCGTGTTTACGCCCGCCAGCGCAATCGGAACAGGCTCGTCATCTCCTCTGGAGTCAGTCTAGCAGACCTTCATGACTACCTTCTCGAAGCCATAGTAAATGATTCCCTGTTTTTCGGCGAGACGCTTGAGAGATTCCGTATTCAGCAACATCAGCGCTTGCCGGAAGTCACCGTCGGAACTCTCAAACCGGATTGCCTTCCAGTTGTGCGCTGGAAGGTCCGGGTTGCAGCAGCGGAAGATATCTTCCACCTCCCTCAGCGAGGAAGGTGCCGAGGGAAGCCAGACCCGAGCACGCGGACGCGAGGGAAGGTCCCCCCCTTGTCCACAACCTCGAGCCTGGCTCCCTTCCACACCTCCCGACCAACGCTGCTGCCACCCTGTAGAGCGAGGCCGACCTCTCGTCGGCGCACACCACCTCCTTAAACATGCCGTGGTGCCAACCAGCACTCTCGCACCGCGGCGGTGGCCCCGGGTTTTCCCTGACCACCCTCATAAAAACTCCTTATAATGCCGACGACACCTACCTCCAGTCTTCCCTGGCGATGGCCCCGTCCTCCTTACCCAATCCAAAACGCCCAGAGTGATAGAGCCCGCCTGTTTAGCGATCTCGCTAAAGAGCTTAGACGTCCCTCCCGCTTTGGGCTTCTTGGAGAGGGGGGTTTCCCCCTCCTGCGACCTCTGTCGCTTGACAGGGTAAATACGGGATGCGCTCGCATCCCCGGACACACCCTCACCACAGCGCTCCTGGCCGTCGCTTAGCACCCCCCTGGCCCACTCGAGCGATCGCGCGTGCTGGTCAGATAGCTGCGCAGCACCCTGCTCGCCGTATCGCGCCAAGATCTTGGTAGCCATGCGACAGTCATCGCGTGCTTTCCTGGCCGGCCCAGCGTGCCGTTTAGGCCTAACGGGGATTTCCCCCAGATTTAGCCGCAAATCCTTGGCTGGTACCGGCCACACTGTCCTTTGCCCTCACGTCCAGAGCCGCAGACGATTGCATCTGCGGCCCGGCCTCCGTCCTGCATGCAGGCGAATTCGTCCGCGCCCCTAGCCCCGGGTCTAGGTGCGGTGGGTTCCCACCGGCACCACCAGAGACAAGTGCAGACGAAGGGGTCGGCTCCGATCCCTTACTGCACCCTGCAGCAGCAGCTGCCCCACCCTGCCCACGAATCGATTTCGCCTGGTTTAAATAGGAGCGGAAGAGTTTTTTCAGTAGAATTGTGTTTGGGTTTTTGGTTTTGTTTTTGTTTGTTTGTGTTCATCTTGTTCGTACGACCACCTACCCGACGAGGCGGGCGCAGTGGTCTATGTCATATAAAGGGGAATTCAAACAGTCCACTACGGCAGCGCCCCATGTCGCAGCAAGCCCACCGTTACTCCCTGAGGCGGCCCGGTGTCAGGAAGGCGCCGTTAAAATACAGCCGGTCTGGTAAACCCCCTGGCTGCAAACCTTCCTATGGGCACGGTGTCGCTTAACACTCTGGATTAGGGGATCGGCAGTTCTTGGTCATCGCTCACAAGCAGCCCGAACCATAGGAAATGGAGTGCATTCGCACAGTACCCGGAGGTAGAGACACGATTACACTACCACCCGATGATAAGGTCTGGTTGTGATTCGAACAAGCCCGCGCACCAACGGCAAGGTGTCTGCCCTAGCGTTTGTAGCATGACAAACAATTACCGGAAATGGCAGAATGTTTAACAACATAGGCAGGCAATTATATCCTCTTCATTAACAGACGTTTTAAACGAAGAAGTATGCAACCAATTTTTGTTAAGATTAACATCTTATCACTTATCACTTACGAAGCGAATGAATTTGGCGAAGAGAACGGTTCGGCGAAGCGAATGGATTGGCGAACGCAACTTAGGCCCTTATTATGAGTTGCAATCGATTTTCGATCTCCGCTGGCTATCGAAGATCGAAAGTGAAATTCGTATTATGAGCTATGCAAGCGTGTCGGAATTTTCGTTGAGTATCGAATTTTCTGTCGAACAGAATTTTGCTTTCGTTGGTGTAGCGAAGAGTTAGAAAATTGTGAAAAATGTATGATTTTGCATTTGTTTTCTTGCTTTTTTGCGGCTAGACACTAATTTTAAAAAATTTGTTTTAATTTCATGCGATTCCAACGTCGCGAATACAAAACGCAAGCTCGAATGTCTGGTTTTGCGCTGTTGGCACGATCTCTGAGAACAAAATCATAGAGCTGTTTATAGTTTTAATATATTTTAGATAGATTTGGATCGCAAAATTTCTTAAATATATAGTGTCAAAATATATTCGAAAGACTGCACTTAAACTCTCTTAAACGTTATCTGCTCCTGGCCAGTTTTGTAAGTTCTCATCCTCTGACGAATCGTTCAACCAGAACTTCGTTGTACTAATTAAAATTTTTTTACCACGTTTTCATAAACTCGATTTCTTTATAAGCACACTATTTAGTTTGCTCGATTTGTAAACAAAACTTCTCAGCAGTGAAAAATATTCTATTGTGAACAACCTAAACGAGCGAAATTCACAATAGCGCTATTCTTCATCGAATGAGCGCCATAATACCAAATGAAAATTCGTTCGATCAGCACTTTCGACCACAGTCGAAGATCGAATGCAACTCATAATAGGGGCCTTAAATATGCATTAAGAGTGTTCGCTTTTACCAGCTTGTGCAAGTTCTTTGCATCGCGAACACTTTTAATACCTTCTCTGCCTTTTAATTCGATTCGCCAAATCATTCGCTTCGCAAGTGAAAATACCACCCTAGTTCAGTTGACATATTCTGACCAACAACTGCATTCTTAAACTTAGGCAATTTCCTGTTACGCACAGTAATCCAGTCGATGAGAGCAGAGTATTTAGCAGCTTCGGCGGCGACGTTGGCAGAGTCACGACGTACTCGTCCATCGATAGAAGCAGAAAGCGGGGCGGAAGCAGAACCAATCTCATTATCTTTCATGCTGCGTAGAGTAGTCAAATTGGTAGGAACGTTGGCAGAGTTTTCAACAGCTTCGACGTCGACATTAGCAGAACCGCGACATACAATTCCATCAACAGATTCAATAAGCAGAGCGGCAACGGAAGCAGTCTCAGTCGGCTCACCAGCAGCAGCAGTCGTTTGAGAAGAAGCAGGAGAATAAAAAGAAACAGCAGTGGGCGCAACAACAGTATTAGGCTCTCCGGTCACGTTGACTGATGGGATAACTAGAGATTCGCGAATTGAGCCAGCTGACTGGACTTTGTTGTTATTGGAAACACATTTTTGAGAGCGTAGATGGTAGGCATTGTTTTTAGATTTTGCATTAGGCGTGTTTTTACTCACGCGTAGCATTTACCAGGGCTAACATCGTTAGCAGGATTTATTTGCGAGTTTTTATTGCAAGAAAATTCAGCAAATTTACATTTTAGCACATTGAGTTCTTTAGATAAATGAGTGATCGTTGCTATTAAGTTCGATGAGACACGTAAGCAGTTATTGCAAACAAAAACAATGTTCTTATTTTCCGCGAAAATTTCCGATATAACATTTAATTGGATATTTGCACATATTGTATGAAAACTATCTTTGCAAATTTTGCAAGTAATGTCAGGTCCAGAGTTTATGGGTTTATTACAATCCGAGGAGATAGCACTTCTGGGCAGTGGCATCGCCAAGAAGAATAATGAAATTAACTTTTAAATTAGATAAACACGGAGCGAGCAAAAACACGACCTTTCGCATTGACTGCACACCTTTGACATGTTTTAAATATAAATTATAATTTAGATTCATAAAGAAAGATAACAGATTAATTACTATTGTCGTATGACTCCTCTTGAGATGTGTTTGAAGAAGTTGCGATACTTCTTCCAATGCTTTGTTACTTTCTGCTGAAGTAAACTCATTTCTTTCTTTTGCAAAAATAAGTTTAATAGGCCGGCAATAAAGTGTGAATGAGGGCCTAGGAGTTTGCCAAATAATATTATGACCATCAGTTAACCTTAGTGGCACAAATGCAAATACGAATAGAAACTCATCCGTCGCATCAGAATTTTCAAAGTTTTGTTTATAGGTGCTACCACCAGAGCTTACGTCACATCCCCACTTTCTAATTAATGTTAATGGCGAAACATTAGGCAAATGTTTTAGAATTTCACTTTTAATAAGACGTTCAGCAGTTTTGTCTAATATTGCTTGTAGTTTGATTTCAGCGCGCGTTTCTGTCACAGAAATATGGTCATCTGAAGTATAACATAACTTGTTTGCTTTACATAACCTATAATAGGATGGAAACACTTGATATCCCGCCTTCAATGTCCACCTCCGCGTCTGCTTATAAGAGTGACTGGTGCATTTAGTGTCTACGTAATAAGCTAATGCTTCGTCTATGTTCAGCTGCTTGCCACCACAAGTAACATTATCATGTTTAATAATTTTTGGGGATTCGACACTTTTTTTGATTAAAGTGGCCACATTTTTGTGACCTCACAAACGATTTGCTACTTCAGCTACTGTGGTCAACTCACTGTCAATTCGTGATTGCGCAAATCTTGAAATATTTTTTTTGAACGGCTTTGAGGTCTACTTCCTTCAGATGGTGAAAAAGCTCTGATCTGGTGTACGCTAATGCTTAGTTCGATATTTCTGTCCTCTAACCAAGTTTTATTTTTATTTATAAAATTCTATCGTCCTATTTGCTGCCGTCCATTTTTCTTACAATTTCGACGAAATGCTTGAAAATTTTAATTGTAAATATCTCCGGGAGTTCGATGTCATATTTGGAAGGTTGAATTTTGGGGTAAAAAAATCCATCAAATGAGAATTTCGTTGATCTTTCTCATGTTTGCGCCATTCTTCAAACAGCTCCATTTTTGAAAGCGCGCATACACGATCGGAAAATTTTTTTTTTATAAATTTTCAGACACGAATAGGCTCCTTTTTCTTTACATTCCCGTATAGCCTAAGGTCGCTGTTATACAATATAAAAAAATCAGGTTGGATACATGTGGATACAAAATCATATACTTTATTAAGAATAAAAAAAATAATAATATCGTAAGTTTTAAGTAATTATTTCAAAACGTATTATATCAAATAAATCCTCTTGCTTTGATAAAATTTTCTATTAAGAAAATAAAACTCTAAAGTAAAATCCATCATTACAGCACTAAATGTATTCACTTAAACTCCTGTTAGAAATTACTTAAAAGAATTGCACAACAAAAAAAAACGTTAAAAAATTAAACGATATTTTTTTCACTTCAGCCGCCTATGACTCATTACATTACATTTTGTCCACCTAGATTGTACTAGGCGATTCACTGTGCGACGGGTTTAAGTCAAATGGAAGTGATTTTGTTTTTGTTTTCTTCGCTATTCTCGTCGCCTCTCATATGTGTGTTAAGCTACAATGCAAAAACGCAACTAGGTACTCCATGCACTCATGTAAAGAGTATCCCTAAAGTTCAAGGAGTACCCAAAATTAACCAAAATGCATATAAAAATGTGGTCCAATTAACTTTGCGATGTCCTAGGGCAGGACCATATACTCCCTCTCTGCATTAGAGACACGAGTTGGGCCGCTCCTGCATCAGAGAGGAGCATTTTATAAGTGTGTACTGCAATATAGCACAAATGGACCACATTGTCCAACGATTTTTGCAGAATGGCCAATAAGCTGATAAAAGTTCGTGTGTTGTGTGCTCGTTTATGGCTGGAACTCCCTGACTCCCAAAACTAGCGAACAAATCATAAGAAAAGCAGCGGCATAAATACAAAAGCACAATCTTTCTCCATTGGTGGTACCAATAGATCGAAGGACATCCTCGATAGCATTGGTACCTGATAAAACCTTAATGGTAAAGCGTGACCATTTTCCTGTGGTTTCTGCGTGTGCGATAACGAGGTCATTTGGTGAGATCGTTTACGCTCAACAGCTCCTGTACGTCGCATTATCATGAGTAACATAGATTCAAGGGCTACATCTCGTATCAAAAATATAGATAAATAAATAAATAAAAGCATAGACAATTTTACCATGGTCGGAGAGCAACAGTATCCAAAACGAAGTTGCAAGCTGAATTTGAATCGACTTGAAACAATTGAAAAATTATTATCTGATTTTATAATGCATGCAAAAGGTTGACACTGTTTACCTTCAATTGGTAAAGTTTACGTGCTCACGTAGCATCATCGTCGAATTTTCTAATTCTTTTAGAGACGTGGGTAGATAATGAGAAAGCTTTAGACATTCCTAATTGATATAGTAATTCAATTGAAAAGCCTAATGACGAGAGCAGGCGGAGCTATAATAAACCATACCACACATGATGGAGCTCGTATAGTTCTCCACAAATAGAACTCAATACATAAAAAGTGGAATCAATATATTTTCTAATTTGCTTGTGAAAGCAGGTTGGGCCATGAGAGAACAGTTATATTTGTGGCAATTTATATTTCTCCCAATCAACCAGTAAATAAAATTATGGAATTAATCTACGAGTAATTTGGTATATACATTGCGCTTAGGCTTCTAAAGTACCGTCTTGAAAATTTATGAAATCAGACAAAAACCACGGGCTCCACAAACGTAACGGTAATTTCAAAAAACTCAAAGCTAGCTATGTTTTAGGGGGTTTTGTTCAAAAGCATTCAAGGAGGAGGCCAAGCTCAATGTGTATACCAAATTTGGTCGAGATCGGTCAAGTAGTTTTTCAGATACGCATATATCATATAAGTTAGCGTTGCCACCCCCATTTTCCTAAAATTTCTTGAAAAACCACTTCTTGGCTAAAGAGCGATTGTATATATCAATTTGGAATAAATATTGATGAATTCCTTAGCCATACTGCTCAAAAAATCTGAAATTCTGGTATATAAACAATATAAATTCAAGGCTGTATTTAAGAAAAGTCATCAAGTTACTTTAAGAATGGAAATTTAAAGTAATATTCATTCGTACTGTCATCAAGTATGTAACTTGAAGGAAATCGGTGCATCTTTTAGGCGCATCAACATTACATAGTTACATCCCAAGCTAATATAAGCGAGGTAAAATAGGTTTATTTTTAGATTGTACTACATATTTCGAAATAGTGGAAATTATCTATGATCAAGATTTAAACAATTTGGAGATATATGTTTTTTTTTAATTTTACCCGATAAAAAATCCCAACAAGCCAAGCCGACAAAAACAGTCATTCAAAAACTCATAAATCTACAAAATCGTATTTTCTGACCTAAATCGTCAGGTCGCGGTCAGGGTCTTGACATTTCCAAAAAGAAAAAAATTTCCGATGGACACCCTAATGTACATATGCGCGTATGCACATAAATAATTTTTTTTTTTAACCTGCGTGTGAAAATATATTAAGGGAGTTCAAGATTTGTAGCAGTTTAGATGTTTTTAACCCATTTGGCCTAAGTGCTGGGTTCGGTAGAAATAAAGTGTGCCAGATCGTTTGACGAATATTTGAAACTATGCTGTGACAGAACTGTTTGAAAGTGAGTCAAATCAACAGAACAGACCAAACCAAAAAAACACATTGCAGCTATCCTGCAGGTTAACTCTTGATATTGGCGCAGTAAAGCCAAGCGTCAAAAGTAAAAAAAATGCATTCCTAGCACAGGAACAGCAGTTCTTTAGTGTATTTTTTTACTTCTTCAAACACTGTTTAGTACTACAGTAGTTTAATTTTATTTGCCAAAAGATTAAATTTATTTGCACAAAGATTAATTTTATTTGCCAAAAGATTAAATTTATTTGCCAAACCATTAAATTTATTTGCCAAACGATACATTTTATTTGCCTAAAGATTAAATTTATTTGCCAAAAGATTAATTTTATTTGCCGAAAGGTTAAATTTATTTGCCAAAAGTTCAAATTAAATGTGTCAATGCTAAATGTGAAAAAAATGAATTAAATAAAATAGCTTTACATGAGTATTTTGGTACGCAGATAATTTGCAGAAATTTTAACTAAAAAGCTTGCAATTAATTCTAATAAAACTCTTGATTTTTTTCAGAAGTTTGTAATTTGGATGTATATAGTTTTTGTTAGATAATGAGCTCTACTTTTATAAAAAAAAAACGAAAAAAAATTTAAAATGATCATTGCGAATATTATATAAATTAAATTATTATTTATTCCTTTTTACCTGGTTAGGTTAGGTTACGGTGGCAGACCCGCAAAGGGGACTCACTTAGACATTTGGTTGTCCATTGTGATACCACATTACATAAGGGAGAAATTCGTTTGAACGGTAACTGCGTAAAAATTACAAGAAGCGCTGGGTGCTCATAATAAAGTTCTTCAAAAAGCTGATGTCCCCTCCGGAGAGTCCCTCGGAAGAGTCGATGAAATGCGCACCGAGATGCTTGAACCGTAATCTAGCGAATGCCGGGCAGTTGAGTAGGAAGTGCTGAGATGATTCCACCTCGTCTTCCAGGCAACTGCGGCAGTAGGGATCCGTGACGATATTGAGTCGCACCGCGTGGGTTCCCATTGGACAGTGTTCGGTCAGTACACCTGTGAAAATCGAGAGCTAACGCTTAGCCAGCTGCAGTAGCTCCCTTGACCGCCCGCGGTCCACAACCGGCCAGAAGGACCTTGCAACTTTGCAAGTCGGGGTTTTTTCCCAGCGCTCGCTGAGCCGACCGTAAGCCCATATGTCCAAAATCAGGCCGCAGGTTGCCAACGGAGCTCCAACGCCCTCCCTGTCCGAGGTGATGGCCTCAAGGGTGCCCTGCCTGGCCAGTTCATCAGCCCTGCAATTTCCCGCGATTTCACTGTGCCCCGGGACCCAGATCAGCTTGATCTGGAAGTATTCCGAGGGAGTTGAGAGAGAGGCCAGGCATTCCCCAACTAGTTTTGAATACACCATTAGCGATCCCAGCGCCCTGATTGCCGCTTGGCTATCAGTGTATATATTTACCCTCCTTGTTAACAGTACATTGGTGCATAGTCAATCGGCTGCCTCTTTTATAGCGGCCACCTCTGCCTGAAAGACGCTGCAGAGATCCGGCAGTCTGAAAGTAAGATCTACTGAGAGTTCCTGACAGTAGACACCTCCTCCAACTCTCCTTTCCAGCTTCGATCCATCCGTGAAGATGTTTATTGGACCTTTTCTCCAGAGACTACCCGTCTTCCATTCATCCCTTGAGGGGATGTGCGTGGAGAAGGATCCTTTAGGGGCCAGCCTCGGGTGACTCCGGTCCATTTCTTTCTGCACGAAGTCGAACCTTTGGAGAATCGTCGAGTGCCCGTGCGCTAGATTGAAAGAGAACCCAGAGCTTTTGAGCCTAATGGCTGAGCGAACCGCCGCTTCTTTGCCCGAAATGTCGACAGGTGCGACATTGAGCATAGCGTTCAGCGCTAAGGTAGAAGTGGTTCGGAGCGCCCCGCTGATCCCAACGAGGGCTGCCCTTTGCACGCGCTCTAGCTTCCTGACATCACGCGCTCTAGCTTCCTGACATGAGTGGTCTTTTCCAGTGAACTCCACCAGACGATGACCCCATACATCATTATTGGCTTAGTTATGGTTTCATATAGCCAGTGCATCACTTTTGGGGACAGGCCCCATCTCTTCCCTATGGCATTCTTGCAGCAGTAGAGGGCCACCGATGCCTTCCTCACTCGTTCCTCGATATTAGGTTTCCATGACAACTTCCCGTCCAGGATCACGCCCAAGAATTTGACCCTGTTAGAGAGGACCCCCTATTGAGGGCAGCTGGGCATGAGGCTTTTTGTACCTCCTGGTAAAAAGAACGAGGTCCGTCTTTCCAGGATTGACAGCAAGCCCGCAGCTAGCGGACCAATTTGTGACCCTGTTTAGGTACCCTTGCATAAGATCGAACAGAGTGTTCAAGAACTTTCCTCTGACGATGAGTGCCACGTCATCCGCGTAGGCAATAATCCGGCATCCTGTCCTTTCCAATTCCTCCAGGATGTCGTTTATCACGACTATCCAGAGGAAGGGTGAAAGGACGCCTCCCTGCGGGGTGCCTCTGCTTACTTTACGCTGCTCAGAGGCGTTGCCCCATTCCGTTGTGACAGTTCTGTCGTGCAGCATGTGTGAGATGAGCCTTACTAGGTAGCTCTCGACTCCGAGCTTAGTAAGAGCTCTTATTATCGCCCCGGGAAGGACATTATTGACATTATTGAAAGCCCCCTCGATATCAAGGAAGGTACCCACTACAAAATCTTTGTTTTTAAGAAACTCCTCTATAATTTTGACGACTGAGTGCAGGGCAGAGTCCACGGATCTACCTTTCGGGTAGGCGTGCTGAGAGGGGCTAAAACGCTCTCGAGGAATCCTGTTTCTTATGTGCAGGTCAATCAGTCTCTCAAAAGTCTTCAATAAGGAAGATGAGAGACTGATAGGTCTGAAGTCCCTCGGGGATACATGAGAGTTCTTTCCTGCTTTGGGGATGAACGTAACCCTTACGAACCTCCAAGCCCCCGGGATGTACCCTCTTTCTAGGCAGCCCGCATAGATAGGGGTGAGCCAGCGACACGAAACCTCCACAGCATTTTGCAGCTGCGCAGGAATGATGCCATCCGGTCCAGGGGACTTGAAGGGCTTGAAAGAGTCGATTGCCCAGAGCAGTCGGCGCCTCTCCAGTAGTTCACCGGAGGAGGAGGTAGAGCATTCGCCCTTTCCAACACCGGTGGGTTCACGCGGTGCAGAATTTCCTGGGAAATGAGTATCAAGGAGTAGCTTAAGCGATTCCTCTCCACTCATCGCCCAGTTGCCCTCTTCGTCCCTCAGGTATCCCAAGGGTACGGGATTCCTCGCAAGGATTCGCCTAAATCGAGATGATTCATTACAACCTTCTACGGCTTCGCAGAAGTTTCTCCATGACTCGCTTTTGGCCTTTCTTATCTCGGACTTATAGATGCCTGGTCCGATCTTATAGAGCTCCCAGTCGGAGTGTTGTCCACTCTTCCTGGCTTTATTGAACAGGCGTCTACTTGTCGCCCTGAGTTCTGAGAGTTCCACCGTCCACCATTTTGGTCGTACTTTGCCCCCAGGCCTACTCAGCGGGCATGAGATTTCGATGGCACTCCTACAAGCAGATGTAAACTTATCCACCATAACATCAATCGAGCCTTCGGTGCTTAGGCTCTCCTGGGGGGCCTCTGGGAGTAGTTCCCGAAGTTTTTTACTATAGAGGTCCCAATTCATTCTCCTAAGGTTCCTAAAGGAGATACTTTTGGGACGATCTTCGTCCAGAAAAAACAGGATATACCTATGGTCCGAAAAGGAGTGATCATTAAGAACCTTCCGGTCGGAAACTCGGGATATTACAGAAGACGAGGCTAGGGTGAGGTCAAGGACCTCTTGCCCTGCCGCGGTGATAAAGGTCGGTTCGTTTCCTCTATTACAGATACATAAGTCTTCACTTAGAATATAGTCAAAAAGTGACTCACCTCTTGCATTGATATCAGAGCTTCCCCAGCACGAGTGTCGTGAATTTGCATCTGATCCAATAATTACATCGGCTTACCGTCGCCTCGCTTCGGCTATGGCTTCACGTAGCAGTAATGGAGGTGGTTCCACCTCGTCGTCATGAGCCATGTATGCGGATATAATCCAGAGCTTTCTGGCACCGCTATCCAGGCTGACAGTCACAATGTCCTCGTTGCTGAAATTAGGTAGAATTAGTGCTTTGAATTCATTTCTGATGAGCATGCAGGATCTTGGTTTACCTGCTATATTCTGCACCATCAGCTTGAAATTAGGCGTCCTGATCCCGGAGATGCCGCTACTGCTTAGCCACGGCTCCTGGATCAGGACTACGTCGGCTCCACCTTGCTCAAGGTGGATAAGGAGATTTGCGGACGCCGCCTTAGAGTGTTGGAGGTTTATTTACAGGATCTTCATCCTCTAAAGTCCGCTCCAGTCACGCCAGTTCGACGTCCTCGTTTACTGAGGCGAAGAGCCTCTCTTCCTCCGCCCTGTCGTAGAACCGTCCGATGCTGACGACGGATCTCTCCGTTGAGAGAGCATCCTCAGCACTTTCGGCCCCCGACATGACGTATTCTACCTCCATACTCATGGGGGCTTCCTCCGCCGCGGGCTCACGTGTTTCCGGCACCTCAGGAGGTTGAGAGCCATCACCCCTGGAATCGGATTGGTAGACCCTAAGGACTACCCTTTCGAATCCATAGGTGATGACTCCCCTGGATTCATCGAGAGGGCCGAGGGATTCCGCCTTGAGTAGTATCAGCGCTTGCCGATGCGACTCCTGGGAATCCTAGGACCCCTCAAATCTGACAACCCTTCAGTTGTGCGTGGGCAGATGCGGGTTGCAGTAACGGAGGATTTCCTCAATCTCCTCCGGTGCGGAGGGTTCGGGGGGGGAGGCAGACGCGGGCCCGCGGGCGGGCAGAAAGATCCTTTTCCTCCACGGCTTCCAGCTTGGCACCCTCCCAAACCTCCCCCATCAGAGTCACTGCAGACTTGTATAATGATGCCGACCGCTCGTCAGAGCATACAATTCTTTTGTGATGCCACCCACCATCCTCACAGCGCGGAGGTGGACCAGGGTTTCCTCTGACCACCTTCAGAAAGACAGAGGAGATGGCTGCTGCCAAGTGCCTCCAGTTTTCCCTGGATATGGTGCCATCTTCTCTGCCTCGATCGAGGACCCCCAGGGTAGTTGATCCCGCCTGCTTAGCGATTTCGCTGAACAGAGCAGGCGCAACCCCATTCCTGGGTCTTTTTGCGTGGGAGCCTTCTCCCTCTTGAGACCTTTGTCTCTTAGGACCCGTAGGAGGCGCACTCGTGTCTCCTTTCGTCGGGTTCTTAGCCTTCTCATCCAGGCCACACATCACCTCTTTGGCCCCCTCGAGCGTTTTCAAATGTTTCTCAGTGAGCTGAGAAGGATCTTGACCGCCATAGCGTTCCAAAATCTTGGTAGCCATGCGCCTGTCGGAGTAAGCCTTTCGGCCCGACGAAGGCTTCTTGTGGGGAGCCCTCGCGGACAGACCCGGAAGACTGGGAGAAGAGCCCGCGCTGGTGCTGGTGGCGATTCCGTCTAGCACCCCCCTTAATCGCTCTCTCAGTCCGGCCCCTTGCCTAGAGACCCCCACGGAGCCCGGTTCCGGCACTCCTGCCCTCCCCGTGGCGACACCACCCGCCCCCCCCCCCCCCCTCGGAAGCATTTAGGTGCTTCCGCGTTCTTACCCCCCGAGCGAATATCCGTTGAGGATCCCCCAGAGGTAAAAATTGTAGAACGAGGCGGTTTCGCCTCGCATACCGCAGGTGGTGCTATAGACCCCCAGATGAACCGGCTTTGGGGGTCGGCTCCGATTCCCCGCCACCCCTCGAAGGCTTATTTCCCTGTTGGTTTATTGTTTTTTTGTTGTTATTATCTTCCATATTCTGTTGGGTCCCCACTCAGAGCCGTTATCCAAAACCCGAGCGTGTAGTCGCCTTTAAATGGTCCCATAGCTACCTCTGAACAAGACTATGGCGAGGGTTGACCCATGCCCTTATAGGGTCATGAGTTCAGAGCCGACCAGCGCAAAGACGGGAGTTCTCTCAACCGCACCTACACCACCAACTTAACGGAGACGGGAATTGGAACGTACCCTGAGGTCTGCCAGGGTTTTAACGGGACGGGGCAGTTGCGGCATTAGCCCACCAGCCATTTCTGCCGAGTGTCACCCCAGCATACTCAGGTGGTAGAATACCACAACCACCAGCTCAGGGATCGACAAATCCAAAACGTTTTCAGAATCGTAGTCAGAGGACGAAGCCAGGGTCGTTACCGTTCAGGTTAAGAGGCCGTGGAGGCCGCAGGTCATTTGGCGTTACCCAGGGTGCACCACGCAGAGGCGACCTGCTCTACCCCCCTTCCTTTTTACCTGAATAGTGAGTAAATCTTTTTTCAGTGATTCTAAAATAATAAATTGGTAATCATTTTAAAATTTTTTAATTTTTTTAATTTCCTGCTAGCTTTAAAATAAAATTTTAATACTTCATAATAAAGTTTCAGCTTACTGTCAATATAGAAGTATTAAATATATGAGTTTATGTCACAACACAAGGAGTGACATAATCCCAATTTTTAAAATTGGACTTACGCCGCTTCTCTCAAAGTGTTTACCGCTCGTAATCCATAATAAAGGTTAAGATTTAAAAACTAATTAATAAAACTTTGGAAAATTAACAATAAACTACTTTTTTCGCAAAACCTATAAAGGACCCATTTATTTTGTAAAAAAAAACCTGTGTGACAGTTAGTATTTTACACCCTGTATATGATAAAAAATGAATAGCTTGAAAAAAGAAAAACAAAACTAAAAAAGGAGTACATTTCCAGAATTTTTTGGGAGTACAAGGGAGTGTATTGCAATAAAATGGAGTACGTTTACTCCCAAAAGCAGTACGTCTGTCAACCCTATCCCGAGCTGTAGGTTTTATTTAAAAAGTACCAAAATCAATATCAACGTTCCAATGTACCAAATCGTTTTCAGAGTACCACTTTTGGTACGAAAGTACCAAAATAGGCAACATTGGAACCGAGCGCTAGCAGCGCGCCACTCACCGGCGTTATCAGAGCTCCACAACAAAGTCACGCCACCACGGCATAACGGTCCGATAACGGCACACGGGAGCCGTTACCCCGCCACTGGAAACGACACCACCGAGATTCATCATTGTAATTTTTGTTATATGTTTCTTTTTTAGTATATAAGGGAATTATTAAATAAAGTACGACTCTAACGCAAGTAACGGTTGCGTGTTCGGACGCGTTTTCTTACGCTCCGCAATCTTTTGAGTTTTTTTGTCATTAAGTGACTTTTATTTGTTTATAGTAAGTCAGAAAATCATCTTATTGACTCTTGGTGATATAAAATAAATGATATTTTAAGCTGAATCATAAACAATGCCTTGCTTGTGCGGACAAAAGGTTGATCGCAGCACTCAATCAACACTTCAATGTGCTAAGTGCAAAGAGATTTTTCATTTGAGTGGTGTTGGTATTGTACAAGCCGATCTTGACTATTTACTTTCGTCTGACAAGCCTTTCTTTTGTAAAGTATGTATGGCTGAGCGTCGTACTTCGATTCGCTCGCCGTCCCCTGTTGCTTTGGATGACAGCGCTATTGTCTGTGAATCTAAACCCTCATAAAAATAAAACAACCGAAAACGCTGAGAATGCTTCTCGTAATTGTCATCAAATAAATCGACATGCCATATTCAAAGAGATTTCTTCTCTTAAAGCTGAGAATGTTCAGGTAGTCTCTTTAATTAGAGATTCACACGTTGAAAATAAACAATTAAATAAAAAATGTGACGCTCTAAATGGTGAAATTCGTTCAGTGCAGACTAAGCTGAGCAATAAAGACGCTGATATATCCATATTAACTAAGGAAATTAAAAATCTTCGCCAATAGTGTAAATGACAGCAAAGAGGTGATTGACAAAGTTAATCATTCTCTTTTATGCTCTTCGTTTTCGTCTCCGACAGTTTACTCTGTTGCTGACTCTCCTGCTGCTGCCTCTACATCGCTTAATAATGCAGTATGCACGTCGTCATATACTGTGCGTATGCGTACATCTACTCAGCCATCTGCTTCGCTATCAGCTGAAATTGTTGTTCCTGCGAATGCTCCCGCCGTTTGTGCTATTAATTGGTCATCTTCGTCTTTTGGTGCTAATAATGCTCGGGTGCAATCTCTTGCTGCTTATAATTATTCACGCGATTCTCATCAACATAATTCTTTATCTTATTCGCAAGCTTTTGCCGGGAATAATATCTCTTCATCACAACGAACTAACATTACCACGCCTGCTTTGGTTTTTGGTAACGGTGATCACATCTCTGCATCTGTTGGCGTGTCAGCAGGTACTCATTGGACCACTGTTGAGAATAAAAAGCGTCGGAAACAACTAAGAGTTGTCGGTTCAAGCCCAAATTCTGACTTACAGGTAGCGGATCATAAAAAGTGGTTACATTTATCGTCGTTTTCGCCCTCAGTCACTGCGGATAATATTGTTGACTATATTGTTAAACACGCTGGTGTAGATAAAACACATATCTCATGCTATGCCTTGATAAAGCAACAAACTCCGCCAGTTAAACTCAATAGAGTAAATTATAAGCTGGGTGTCTCTTATGCTTTTTATGAAAAGTTGCTTTCGCCTGACCTCTGGCCAGCAAATGTCAATATACGCCCTTTTCGTTTTTTACAAAAAAAGGGAAATCAGGAGGCAGTAACGTAAATATTTCAAAGGATAAAACGAATGTATGCGATTTGAAAGTGTATTTTCAAAATATATTTGCCTTCGAACAAAAGCAGAAGCAGTGCGAATTTTTAGTTCACACGCAGACTATGATGTTATCGTTATTGTTGAGACGTGGCTTAATGCTGTTTTCTATGATAGTGAATTCTTTGACTCAAAAATCTATAATGTATATCGGAAGGACAGAGACTTTGTCAAAACTTGATATTTAAGAGGCGGTGGAGTTCTCGTTGCAATTCACCGAAAGCTACACTCTTACTCGGTTTCGCTTGAGGATAGTAATACTCTCCTCGACCAACTTTGCGTGTGCGTACAAGAACCCTCATCACATAGCTCGCTGTATTTCATTGTATCTTATATACCTCCTAATAATAATGATGATATTTATCGTGCGCATGCTGATAATGTCATATCTTTAGTTCAAAACAAGCCAGGTGATAATCATATTTTTGTTTTAGGTGATTTTAACATATGTAACATAGGCTGGTCTAATGCTTTTTCAGCTTTTGGTCTTACTAGGGTTCATGAATCCTACCTAATCGATAGTTTTTTAAGCCTTAATCTGATTCAAATTAACAAGTATGCTAATAAACTGAGTAGAATTGTAGATCTAATTTTCGTCAGCGATAATATATACTGCAATATTGAAGAATGCTACTCGCCTATCTCGTCACCTGAGATGCATCATGTTGTAATAGATTTTAAATTTGAATTTTACAATTTTCCAACTGCCACTCCCGGTGGTGAAATTTTGTTTAATTACAGGGCTTGTGACTTTTCAAAATTAAATGGTTTAATGTAATGTGGAACCATTTTGCGTCAGTTATTTGCTTTCTCTTTGTTTCTGAAATTTGGACTTGCGTTTCATTGTCTTACACCAATTAATGTAACTAGGACTAGCGTTTCCGAGGATGTATGTACAGAACAAAAACCACTGGTTGAACGCAAGAATATAATCCGCTGAGACGTACCTAACTAAGAACCAACCACGGTTTAGCACGGCTATAAATAGTGACGGACAAACAGAAACTATTTAGAACGAAAAATGACACTAAAGATGGCACAACGCCGAAACCGGTTTGTCTCCAAACCAAATTTGACAATGGATGACGGAAAATCGTTCCACATTACATCACACTCCTACCCTGTCGGAAACACCTACAACGAAAATGAGAATTAAATACTTCTTGCATTTAATTGGGAGGTGCTGCTTGCCTCTCATAATGTATCCGAATGCTATGATATTTTTAAGACTACTTTATTTGAATTCTGTGTTGACAATATTCCAGTTCTAAATAAAAAGCCATACAAGTTGGCATGAAATAATCCTAAGCTTAAAAGAGTTAAAAAATTTAAGACATCCGGGATCAATTACTAGTATACCTTCGGCATTATTTCTTGAGAATAAGTTTGCTAGTAGCCGTAATGATGTAGCTAATCTCTTCGCTGAATTTTTTAGTTAAAATTTTTCCGATTATGATGACAATTGTGCGTTCGATTATGACTACCCAGAAAGTTTCTCCATTAATTTTGGCTCTCTTAAGTGGTCATCTGATGATGTTTTAAATGGCATTTTTAAACTTAAACCATCAAATAAAATGGACATTGATGGCTTTTCGGCAAAATTGCTTAAAATACTCCCGATCTGGTTTTACCTTTAACCCTTATTTTCAATAAGTCACTTGCCTCAGGTTGTTCGTAGATGACTGGAAAATTACCCACATATTAACCCTATATTTAAAAATGGTAATAAAAGTAATGTGCGTAACTATAGGCCGATTTCTAAACTATCAACAATATCAAAAGTTTTTGAAAGTATTGTTAAAGACAATTTATATTTCGCATCAAAAAATTTAATTTCTCCAAATCAACATGGCTTTGTTACTAATAGATCAACAGTTTCTAACCTAGCAGACTTTAGTGAATACTGTATTACGTCTTTTGCTGATGGATATCAGGTAGATTGCATATATGTACACAGATTTTGCGAAAGCTTTTGATAAAGTGTCTCACTCAATATTAATTAGTAAATTAGCTTATCTTGGTTTTCATTCAGTCTTTCTGAATTGGATAAAATCATATTTGTCGTATAACAAACACCTGGAATTAAAGCTTGTTGATTCAAAAACTGCTATTAATGCTACCTGGTTAAAGTATGTAAATAACCCAAGGATTTGTATCACTAAGAAGCTAAAAATCTTTGATACCTGCTCCAGATCGATAATGTTCTACGGAGCTCAAGTGTGGGGCGTAGAAAAATATGAATCTGTGGAAAAACTCCTGCGTTTTTTCATAAAAAAGGTTATCTTTTTGCCCTCCAACACACCGAACTACATGCTACATCTAGAAACAAAGTTACTACCTCAATATGTCCACACGTTACGCTTGCATATGTATTTCATTTTGCGTTGCCTAAAGCTACCACCTAACAGGCTTCCTCGTATTCTTGCGGAAGAATCCATTCGTTTGAATACATATTGGGTAAAGAAATGGCATCATATCGCTGATACGATAAATATGAATCCTCTTAGTGACTTTGCTCCTGACTCCGTTGCGACGTATATACCGTTGCTTCTAAGCAATTTAGTAGAGAGGGAATTCTGCGGCTATCGTGAGTTTGCTCAAAAGACCACGTCACATGACCTTTACCCGAGGTTGATCCCCGCAGATACGATGTATTTTAATGACCAGTATAGCGCTCATGCTATAAGTCTATTTTTTCGTGCAAGAGGTGGCCTACTCAATTTAAACGCAAGAGAGTACAAAAAGGTAATTTCAGATACCTGTACGATCTGCAATCTATGCGAATCGGAGAACATGTTCCATGTCATTGGTACCTGCCCAATGTATAGAAATATTCGTCGCAAATATTGTGGTGAAAGTGTTCTCGATATGGCTAAAGTCGTAAGCATATTAAGTGGTACCGACTATCATGCGCTTTATAATTACCTGGAGAGATGTCTTAAGTATAGGGAGCTAATACTAAATGAGTTCTCATGAGCGAAATGGCTAAAGAAAAAAAAAATATATATCAAAGTGTCTGAATTTTATATGTTTTGTTTATCCGACTGTCGACTTATCGTCATCGTCGTATGCTTCTTATTCAATTGCATTGTATAAATTATATGTATCTTTTCATATGAATAATGTATTTAAAATTTGCAATCAGTATTTAGCTCTTAAGATACACTTACTTATGTAATGTCTTTGTAAAGTACACAATTGAATAAAGAAACATCAACTAACTAACTAACTAACTAAAATCATATTTGTGTAACAGGCGGTGCGTGGTCTCTATTGATGGCATATCCTCTGAACCATTCTTAGCTACCTCTGGGTTTCCCCAAGGGAGTATCTTAGGACCGTTACTTTTTGTTTTGTGCGGATGATCTAAAAAATGTTTCAACAGTAAAAAATCTGAATGATATGAATAGGCTTCAAGGAGAACTGGATAATCTGCATTCCTGGTGCTTGAAATCCAGACTTTCACCGAATTTAAATAAATGTTTCAAAGTCACTTTTGCAAAAATTCGCAATGTCTTATCGACAAACTACAGTATTTCTAATACTTTGTTAGAAACTGCTGAGGAAATGAAAGATCTGGGCATAATCTTTTCATCAAATTTCTCCTTTAACAGCCATATCAGCCACATAATTAGGAAATCTTATTCAGTTTTGGACTTTGTAAAGCGAAATTGCCCAAATTTTTGTGACCCGTATACACTTAAACTGTTATATACGTCGTTCGTACGTTCAAATTTGGAATACGGGCTTTTATATGGAGACCTTATCATAGTAATTCTATAAATAGAATTGAGCGTGTTCAGAAGGGTTTTCTTAAATTTGCATTACGCATACACTTCTCGTTTACTTTTAATAAATCTGAAGACCCTAGAAACTAGAAGATCAGTACTCTCTTTGACTTTTATTTTCAGTTGTTAGTGGGTCCTTGGACTGCACTATTCTATTAGAACGTATAAATTTTAATATCCAGTGCAACTTCCGCACAACATTGCCTTTTTACGAGGGAAGATGGAAAAGAGTGTGCACGTAATGCCCCAATTGCTCGTTCAATAAACAGACTCAATAAGATTTCAAGTTTTATTTTAGTTGATTTTTCTTTAGATAGAAATGTATTTATTAATATTTTGATTTCGTACTTTTAGTTACTTTTTTGCATTTGTATGAAATGTTCTTGGATATTTCTGAATAATTATTGATACGAATGTTCTTTTTTCGAGGCTCCAATAATCTGTAAGAAATTTATGTTTCATAGACTTTAGTAAATAAATAAATAAATTTACCGGAGCCTCGAAACTACAAATTTATTTACTTACTTTTCGTAACATTGAGTTTCGGTATAAAAAATTTACAGCAGAGTTCGTTTGCTTTCAAGGAAATTATTTCAGCATTATAATATGCAAAGGGGTAATTTTTAGTGGAATGCTTGTTAGGATTGTGCAGTAGATTTTGATAGACTTAGGCACTCCGCACATTAAGCTCCTAATCACAGTAGTGTAATCGTTTCGGCATACTAAAGTATAAAGCATTTATGCCGAACCCATGTATTTCAATGAAGCTCTGTAGATTACGATTCAAAATCATGTTTGCGCCTAATCATTAAAGCTTCATGAATCGAAGCGCCCAACATTGTAAGGCGCTTGCAGTTTTGAAATCGTCATTTGTTTACTTTTTTGTGTTGGAAATAAAATTTATTTGTCGATTCAATAGAAAATAATTGGAAATGAACGATTTCGTGCTAAAATTCGTGCAAATTGCATTAAACCACAAGCGTTTATGCAATATTTCGGAGCGGAATAATTTGCGGAAGTGCGTGTTGCGAAAGAACGGCCAAAAAATTTGTTATGTGTAAAAAGTGTTTATTAGCTGGTGACTTATGCAGGGCGTGCAAGTGTGCAGAAGTCGAGTCGTCATGCATTCGTTTCGGTATGATGAAACGATTACTCTACTTTGATTATGCGCGTAATGTGCCGAGTGCCTTTGTTTGGCTCCTGTGTTGTCCGTATTTCATTCCGCATACGTTAGGGCTGTTAAAAGGAATAGAGTTGGTACATGCTGCAGAGCTTATGAGCGCTGGTTTGCAATATAGAGCTGTTAAGAGGAATATAGTTGGTATCAGGGTTGTTACGAATATTCGCATCCGCATTCGCAACCGCGGAGCTTCCGCATTAATTTTAATATTCTCCATCTCCATTTTAACTCTTTTATGGTCAACTTAAAATGCATTTTATGGCAAAAACAGAATTTTAACTTTAAAATGAGGAGAACGCGGTTTTGTTTTTTTTTATTAAAGTAGTAAACGCAATAACACCCAGGTTCGGTCCGCACTCCGAGCGATTCCAAACATTTTTTTTTATTTTTTATTTTTATTTTAACATAAACATCATTTTATTTATTTTTATTAAATTTTGTTTTATTATCTTTTTTTGTGTATGGTATTTGATATAATTATTTCGTAATTAATCAATTTTGTTGGAGTTTGATTTCAATTAAAAAGCCCACAACAACTATAATTAAATAACAAAAATTTAAATAATATTTAAAAGAACAAAAAAAGATGCAAACAAAGTTTCCCTAGCAGTGGGATTCGAACCCACGACTTCCCGGCTTGCTAAATCCACAATCCTGCCGCGGACACAGGGTGAACTAATTAAAGTACTCATATTTCTACATATATATTGCCGGGTAAATTTTTTCTCTTCATATGGATAGCACTGTTCTCTCTCATCTTAACAAAAAGCTGTTTCTAAGATGTCTATGATTGACACAACTTCAAAATCTATTCTAAACTTAAAACTGAATTTTAACAAGAATGAGTCTTAACTTGCGACTATGGCTATGGGCCATTATTTCTTAAGCTATCTAACCGAGCTATCAATGGGCAGTCATACAAGTTCCAACTTCTACTTGACCTACATAAAAGAAGAAAGTGTTCACCAAATTTTCGTGATTTGCTTTTGATGTTACATATATTCTTTTCAAAAATTTCAAATGGGGCTCTTTGGGGAATTTATTCTTAGCAAACATTTTAGAAACAGTAATTCTGTTTACTTGTCGAGCAATATTTTTTTCTTAAGGATATACATTGGATCCTTGGCTAAAAACTTCTGTGGTAAAACTGTCCCTTCTTTGCTATTTAAAGTCAAAGAGTAAGCTCCTTCAATAGGGATTTCCAGCAGAAATGATCAACTTCTGCCTATAAAGCAAATCGATGCTCAAATAATTAAAAAACTATAGGTCTGACCTTTAATAAGATAATAATTACGTAACTATCTGCGATTCAAATGCTTATAAAAAAACGGGGTGATTTTTTTAATAACAATTGTTCAAATATCTTTGAACACGTAAATATACATATGTACAATCTTCATTTTAGTCCTAAGATTTAATATATAAGGAGTTGTAAAAATTAAATCACGTCAGAATTAAAATAAATTCTCATTTGCACAGAATGAACGTGTTGTCTGTCTTGTATTGCCCCCCATCCGAGGTAAGGGATATTAGATACAGCTACAAGTCTGTACCACAATATTCTGATCCGATTCGGCTGGCAGCCACGACTTTGAAAACAGAATTTTGCCCAAAATTTTCATTCCTGGAAATAATTTCCATATCCACGTATTTAACTCGTTATAAGCACAAATTTTTCAAACCAGTCGCAGAAGAAAGTATTTAAAATGAATTACAAATACTAAAATCGAAAAACGCTTATGAAGTTACAGATTCCTCAAATTCTGAAATAGCCAAAGGAATGAGAATGAAGAATTATTTTTAAAAAGCTTTAGAAAAACCTGACATATCTGGTTTGGCTTGTATGCACTGTTTAAACAACGAACTCGCCATTATGCTAGATTCTAATTGTTTCTTAAAAATACTTAACATCCGCATTCGCATCCGCATCCGCGGATGTTAGCTGTTAGATATTCGCATCCGCATTCGCACCCGCGAATGTCCAGAATTCCACATTCGCAACATCCCTAGTTGGTATGCGCTGTATAGCTGATATACACTGTAGATTTGTTAAGAGGAAATGAGTTTGTATGCGCTGTAGAGCTAGTGCGCGGAATAACTTGAAGAATTGTAAATTTTCACAACTATTAATTTTTTCGCAATTTTCTCGTCTTTATTTTCACTCTTTTATCTGAGTAGAAGTGAGTCTGAGCGTGCGACACACTGCTGGGAGTCAGCTCAATAGCTCCGCTCAGTGCTGAGTTACCCATCTCTACTGTGGTCGTGAAGAGACGGCTATTGGCTAGAATTGATTTCATCTGCGCCGGCTTGATCGTCGGCCTTGATTTCATTTCTGCAACAGCTGCTGACTACACACGCTCTCTCCACAGCCTCTCGTGAAACAGCGTACGGGCGACACGCGGTCGGACCGCCCTCAACAGAGCGACGTTGACAGCGCTACCAGGGCCCTACCCTCCGACGATAGAAGAGCGCTACTCATCACCGTTGCCAGAGCGACAATCATCCGAGCGAACAGAGCGCTGCTCACCGACGTCGCTAGAGCGCCACTCATCGGAGAGACCAGAGCGCCACTTGCCAACGACGTCAGAGCGCGAAAAGAGCACCACTTGCCAACGACATCAGAGCGGTACTCTCTGGCGTCACCAGAGCGCCACTCACCGACGCGACTAAATCGTCAGTACAGTACTAATTTTTCAACTTTCGTACTGATTTTATTCATTCCTTCAATCAGTAGGCTAATGTCCTGTTTTTTTTAAATTTGTACTGATTTTTCAATTCTGAGCAATCAAATTTGTAATACAGTTCTTCTTGGTACACGGTATCTCGGTGATCGGTAATTTTTGCCCATGTATTTTGTTTGTGTAATATTATTTTACACAAACAAAATACTTTACGATTTGCTTAAGATTTTTACATAACGTTGCAACTTTCTTAAAATTTACTGTAAAAAGTAAGAAGAAAATGAGAGATATGCAGAGAGAGATATGCGCAAGGAATTAATATAAAAGAGCAATCCTTTTATGGGCATATTGCGGGTCATTATCTACCAGAGGGCTGACAGTTTTTGTCGAGTGTTGTTAGTTATCTCGAAAATGACTTTCAGTTTAAAAACAACAAATTTAAATAATTGAATGGCTTTGCCTACAACTTACAATTCGTTTTTCTCAATTTACTGATTCAATTTAGATACTCTTTTTGGCGAATTCTTAGTCTTTCAAAGTTTTTGCGCAGTTGAATAAATAATTGAAGCCATGAGGAAATACGGATGCAGTCCTTAAATAGAGGTCTCTTTCCACAGCTTGAATAAACATGTAATTTTGTTTTTTCAATACCACGTACAAACGAAGCACCTGAGAGGAACTAACTTAAATATAAAGTTTGCTTCCTGGCGAAAAGAGGGAAAGCGACTTCTAATTAAAACTTTAGAAAGTGAACTTCAAATTAAAAGTAATATTAAAATATGTAAAAGTAATATTAAAATATGTATAATGTTTAGAGTTCTTTGACTATTTTAACATTGAAAGTGGAAATGATCTCATTATTGCTATTAAAAAATGTCATGTATATAAAATAATTTATTGGCTCCTGTAATATTATAAAGGTATCTCGTACTGCATGTTAATGTATTTTTATTTTTCTTTGAAAATAAGTGTCCGAATGAAAAAATTTTTTTGGGTGCAGAGTTAAAAAACATTAAACTATACAATGAAATTATTTGCGGTACAAAATTTTTTTTTTTTGCTTTTCCTGGTAAATAATAGTATAATCTTGGTAAATTCGGGGCCCACTTGAGGAAGCCTTACCCATACCAAGATATTATTAAAAACAAGTACTCTGGCGTTTCATAGTATTATCTGCTACTTACATTCATAATTCTGCTTGGAATAAAAGTGTACTGAAAAGTACTGATTTTTATAGCATGATAAAGTCTAATGTACTGTTTTCGCGCCAAAAAAATCTGGCAATCCTAGTTACAGGTTACTTGAGGAAGCCGCCCTTGGTATATTTTCTTAGTCATTAACATTTTTATGTGCATCCAAATGTCTGGTTACACAGTTGAAAGTGATATTTTCTACGTTCATTGCGAAAACAGACAAAAAGTAGTATCAGAAAGTTCGATTCGACATACTTATCGTTACTTTAGTACACAAGGGCCTTAACCATCATTTTTATTTTTATTTTACAGGAGAAGCAAAAACAGGAAGGGCTTTTTAAAAATAGCGTGCAACTCCGTTGTTTTTGGTACTAACACTTAAAATTTTTATTGAAGGTGTGTTTTAATTAGGGATGTTATTTTTTCGGCTTTTTCCGATCCCGGGATTTTCGGGATGGCGTTGCACAATCCCGGGATCCCGGCATTAGTCCCGGGATTTAGATATTCAGTACTTTTCAACAACTTGAATCGAAAAAATTGCTTCTATATTGTTTGAGAAACTCTCCTACCATGAAATAAATAATAAATAATCGGGTTTGAAACCATGGTACAATAATTACAGGTATTGTCTTCCCAGAGAGCGTATATTCCGATCTGCCTTATTTAAAAAATATCATTCTTGCTCACACTAAAACGTTTACTGCTGGAAATATCTCTTTTTCCATACCCCATATACCATATATGTATGTTCACGTATTTTTTTTAACAAACTATTTTACAGAGAACTTATTCAATGTGCAAAAGACGGAAAAAAATTTGCTTGTAAATAAATTCAAACTTTATATGTCTCACTTAATTTCAAATGTTTTTTCTTTTGTTTTGAACAATTATAAAAATTAAATTGAGCGAAAACAAAAAGCAAAGCCAAATAAAATTAAAAGAATCAACAATGAGCTGCGTCAAAATGAAAATAAGGGAGCACGAATTTCGATGTGAAGGAAAACTCTCTAGGAGACTGTTGTGTAGCTGGCTGTTCGGGCAGAGGAAAGTGGCAGGTTGGCAT
>NW_023458557.1:26022200-26023333 GCF_013731165.1 Rhagoletis pomonella | reverse complement strand
AAAAACAAAGCATATGTACATATAACTACTGGAAAGGAGAGCAACCAAACAAACAGAAACAGGTGGTATAGTGGATCACGCTTAGTGGGTACGTATGCCACCTGTTTTGCTTTCCTTTTCAGTTCGGCTCTTCCCTACGTCGCGAAAAGAAATCGATCGTCGTTAAAAGGTACGTATTTACACCGGCGCGAGTGACAAGAAAATTACTTAAAGGTGAATATTCAAACAAAAAATATACAAAAGAAATTCACAGACGTGTAGAGACTGAATATTAACACTTTTGCAATATAGGCATTAATCAATGTTACTAAATTTAACCAAAGTTGACAAAATGCGAATGTGGAACATAAAAGTACTTAAGTGTAAAGCGAATGTAGTGCAATCAATAAAGCGTGATGAAATTAAAGTTAACTCAAAATCGAAAATAAATGCAGAGTAAACAATGTGGTGAAAATAAAAGTATGTTTAAAAACTAATTTAATAATAAATGCGGTGTAAAACAAAAAATGTAGCAAATTACGAATTAAACTAACAAAAGGCTCAAAAATTAAAAATAAATGCATATGAAGTAAAATGTAATGAAATAAAAAAACAGTAAACTTTAAAATTCAAAACAAGTGCCGCGTTAACAACTTTAAACTAAAGTGAATCCAAAAAAGGAGAAATTTTACGAACTAAGAACTTAGCTTAAACCAGGCGGGTGCTGGAAATCCAGGTGATTGTTATGCTGGCGTTCGGGATGCGGCGTGTATGCTGCTGCTCATAGATGGGTGAGTTTGAGTGCTGTGATATGCGGTGCTTCGATGTTGTGTGTTTGGCGATCTTGCTTAAGCCGGTGCTGTGCATATGTAGCCGTACGTATTTATGTATGCGGTGGTTTTTGTAAGCTCTCGAGCCGCTGGTAGTGGACGTGAACGTCTATTTCGCCGCCGGGGCGCTTAGCACACACGGAAGTATAGTTGGCGCGGCCCGGATATAAATTTTGTGGACTTGACCAAATTGGGTTTAAAATAAAATGTCTTAAACAAAACGTTTTCCCCTTTTTTTATTTTGCGTTAAGCACTTTGCTTTTACTTTTCAAAATTTCTTTGTCGACCGATTTGGCGGGTATAAAAATTCGCGCTCGAGCACTT
>NW_023458557.1:26020075-26022100 GCF_013731165.1 Rhagoletis pomonella | reverse complement strand
TTTTTTTTTATTAAAGTGGCGTTTTTATTCTCTGACCGCAGGATTTATTTTGAAGGGCTTTGTAACTTCAAAGATATGATTAATTCCAAGAATTATTAAAAAATGCAATGCAATGTAGAATGAAAATATGGGTAACAAATACAATAGGAAATTTCTTTAGAATTTAAAAAATTTAAATTTTTTGCATTCACCAGGACGAATAGGTAATTTTTAAGCTGACAAAGTTAGAAGAACGAAATTCGAGCAAATATTGCGAAATTTCAAGGATAAAATTTTAAAATAACATTTTCAATATTTACCAGCACTTGTGCACTAGAAACTGGAATATGTTTAAATTCTACAGGATTTCCTCATTAATTCTATACCCATACTTCTTCTCTAAGCACATTTCTCTGAATTTTTTAAATCATTTTTGAATTACTGACGTCAGAGTGAAAAACTAAAAACGCAATTTTGCTATATTTGGCCCATGGTTTCGCGAATATATTGATATTTGTATTTAAAATTTACTATCGCGCGGTGTTATATGTACAATGAGCTAGAGATTTTTATAAAAAACATTAATTATTAAATAAAAAAAGAAATATAGCCAATACTGGTAAAGAAAAGCAGGTTCTGTTATTGCCATCAGTGCAAATTACAAATCCCGGGATTAATTGCCAAGAATCCCGTGATTTTCGAGACCTTAAGGATCCCGGGATCCCGGGAATAGCATTCCTAGTTTTAATACATTCTACCAAAATCTGTGAAAAACGCAGTTTCAAAAAAAGTGTTGGGTATTGCCTTTGTGAATTTAGATAACGATATAGTTCTTATCATAATGAGAAGATTTCACCATTTATCTCAATATTTTTTAATTTTAACTATTTCTTTTTAAAAATATAGTATATTTTTTAACAAAGTCCATATAAATCCAAGTTTCAATCTTTGTGGAAAATTAAAACAGAAATTAACAACCTTTGTAAAATTTCGTGCTTTTTAATGCGATTTTTTAGAAATATTTTAATTATGCAGTTTTGTAGCCCTATTTCAATTACCATTAATTTTTGGGAATTTTCTTTGCCATATACAAAAAATCGTCGAAAATGCTTCATATGGAATAATATGACTAACATCGTCAACAAAAAAAAATGCCAAAAATCAACGATAAGTCTCAGTTAATTTAAACTTGCAATAAAATTGAATGGGCTAAAAAACTGCATACTCAAAATATTTCTTAAAAATTGAATTAAAAAGTTCGAAATTTTAATGAAAGTTGGTTGATTTTTTTCAAATGTTGCACAAAGGTTCAAGCTTGGATTTATGTGATTTTTGTTGAAGATTATACTATATTTTAATAAGGAAATTTAAAAATATTAAGGCAAATGGTCAAATTTTGTCAATTTGTAAATACCGTAAAGTTAAGATAAGGACTATACATTCATAGTATCTACATACCCATTGTTTTAATTTTTCACATTGGCAAAGAGATTTACATGATTTCTTATTCTATAAATAATCTTGTGCAAGCTTAAACCAGGGAGGGCGGCGATCGCTCCCTATGGCCCCTCCCCTGTATCTGCCACTGTCGTGATTTATAGACTGTATAAAGATTACCGATTAAATAAAAACCCTTAAGTGGGGTGGGTAAACAAACTGGCGAAGGTTTTCATTATATTTTATAAGGGACATTTTGATTTTTTCATATTATCTGCTTAAAAATCTATATCTGAAAAGTCCAGAGCTCTTTTAAAGGAGAGTTTAAGAAATAAAGGACAAAAGGCATCCTTTATTTAAAAAAAATATATATATAAAGGACAGGGGCTTAAATTAAAATAAAGGATGGTCAAATAGATAAGTAGGTATACATGAATGAATTTAAGAAATTTAACAAAAGTAGCGATAAATTGAGAATTGGAAAAATTTTAATAATTGTAGACTACTTTGTATGTATGCAGTATGTGCATATGTATGTATATGATATATGATGCGCATAAAATTGAATTAAACAAAAAGAATTTATTATAGACTTACAGGGCAATTCTG
>NW_023458557.1:26019036-26020065 GCF_013731165.1 Rhagoletis pomonella | reverse complement strand
GGTATGTATATATCACAAATTTTGCTTTTGACACAAACTCCAACAATATATCTGTGTTCGTATGGAATAGTAGCTTATGTCGAATGGCTGGCTTTAGTATACTGCGGCATTCGCAGCATACGATTGCGTAGGACTCACTGGCGCTGAGCTGTTGAAGAACTTTTGGCAAATAAATGTGCCAGAAATAGTTCCGATACTAGCAAATCAATATACTTATTAAGTCCCACCGAAAAATTCCTTGTCGTTTAAAAAATAAACGTAATGCCGCATTATACTAAAGCCAGCTTCCCGACACAAGCTACTATTCCATACCAACACAGATATATTATTTGAGTTTGTGTCAAAAGCGAAATTTTTCATTTTTGCTCAATCAACTGCCCAAGAAAATCAATTTACTAAATATACAGCCCAACCGAACGGAGCGCAGTTAAATTTGTGCAGCTAATTGAAGCGTCTATTACGGTCTTAAGTGAGAAGCAACCCTGCACTAGATTTCATTAAAAGTCGATTAAACGAAGTGATCGATATTGATGCTTCACTAATTTTGTTCGTTTACATTGCTTAAAATGTGTAAATTACTCTAAAATATACGTGTCAGTTGCTTCATATGCCAAAAGTGCATTTTTAATTAATAAATTGGGAACAAACTAAGCAACACGGTCAAGGACATTGGAGAGAGATTGCAGCCTACCAAAGAGAAGTTTGGACGCATTGATTTAGCTGTTAACTGTGCTGGCACAGCAACTGCAGTAAAAACGAATAACTTTAAAAAGGATGCCACTCAGTTTTAATTTCTCCACCCTTGTCATCATGGTCAATACTCTTGGCTAAAACTATGTTCACATATCAATATTATCTCAATCAAAGCTCGTTTTTAATCACCCCGTTTACTCAGGCAAATCTCAGATTATTAGCTGTCAAATTTGTTGTGCTTGTGATAGAACGATACGAGAACCGAGTACAGAATATCGATACTTTTCATGAGTACTGAGTAGTATAGAGGACTCGATACTTTTTGACAAGTACTGA
>NW_023458557.1:26014588-26018936 GCF_013731165.1 Rhagoletis pomonella | reverse complement strand
GGCTTCAGCTCGCTATTTAAGCATTTTCGACGTTTATTTTGGTTACGGTGATTCTGCGGTTCTCCTTTTGTTTACAAGCAGACACATATACACAAGCTCAGGCCAGCCAATAGCAAGATCGCAGATCACAACATCGAACAAGTTGTATCGCACCCGCTATTTTGACTTTGGACTTTACGTCTTTATGGTAGCCAGTGGAAAGTTTTTATTTTGTTTACTTATACTGCTTCTACTGTTATCACCAGGGTGAATTTCCGTATGGGGTGGTTCGAAAAGGGTTGCTTCTCTGATTTAGAATATGCATGCATAGATATACACATGTTCATGCATATATCCACATATATGTATGTATATATATATATATGCATGTATATTCATATTAAATCGGCTGTCGTTACAGGCTCGCATCCGTCGATGTTGCTCGCAATATGGAGCGTGTGCGTAGAAAGATTCATAACGCAGCCGTGTGCACCCCATGTTAAACGATGGCCCAATGTGTGGCCTCGACCCACGCTTATATGCCGGGCTTGGTTGTCTAACGAGTCACTACCTATATCTCCTTATGCTGATCCTGCCCTAGTACCCTATAATAGCCTATCACTGGGTTCACTACCTAACAATTTTTCAAGTAACTTGCTGTACTTGCTAATACCCTACACCAAATCCCAACAGTCCCAACACCATTTATTGGTCGTCAGCCTGGCCTAGGTAAGTATATACCTATTTACAAAAAAAAAAAATCTCCATGCAGACACTGGACTCCACTACATTTTGGTACTTTCACAAACAAACAAACAGCAACAAAACCAAATAGAACGAAACACACTTATGCAACAAATAGGTCTTCAGCGTGGTATACGCCGATCTTTCTCCCAGTAGTGTCACCTATTTCATACATTGAGTTGCCGATAACTCCCAAAACTACGCATTTAACTTGTTTCGGCGCGAGTTTGGCGTTATAATTATCTATTTGTGAACTCTGTTTGAAATTTCGGCGATACACCACTTGTCCAATTTGAAACCTCACTTCCCTGCTCCTCGTGTTGTACACTTTTGAGCTCCTGTCATGCGCAATCTTCAATTCCTTGGATTTTTTCTCTGATTAGCTGTTTTTGTCGGAACCAGCAACTACTTCACACTCTGTGTCTTTTATTGATTCTAGTTTGCGGAGTAAGTCGTATGATGCGCCATGTTGCACCATCGGCAGCCCGAATACGGCATAGTAGGGCGATTGTCCAATCGCGGTGTGGACTACACTGCGTAGCGCGAACGCGGCATCACTCACGTACCTGTCCCAGTTTTTCTGGTTGCCTTGGATATAGGAACGCACTATCTGGAGTACTGAACGGTTAACCCGTTCGGCTGCATTGCCTTGTGGCGAGTAGAACGCAGTCTTTACATGTTTAACTCCGTATTTATCTAAAAACGAGGTGAACAACTCGGAAACAAATTGTCTGCCATTGTCAGAGTGTACGAACTCTGGTATGCCGAAAACATGGAAAACGTCCTTTTCTAGATATTTTACAACTTCTGCTGCTGTCGCTTTACACATTGGTTTGAGGAACACAAATTTAGAGAAATGATCAAGACAGACGAACACATAACAATTACCATCACTAGAACGCGGATAAGGACCCATCAAATCTATATATAAACGTTGGAACGGTCTTTCGGTGACGTGTTGCCTGCCCATCAATGGCCTGTTGAACGAGTTTTGGACCTTGCAGCCCTTACAGGTCTCGCAGTCTTTACAGAAATTCTGCACATCGGCCACCATACCAGGCCAGTAGTATTTCTCTCGGATCCGTGCCAACGTTTTATGGATTCCTCCATGTCCGGCCGACGGTGAGCAATGAGACGACTCTACTAACCCTCGCCGCAGCTCCGACGGTACCCAAAGCTTCCAGGTTTGGTCCTCCTGCTGTCCAGTCCCCCTGTTAAACTGTGTTCTCTTGTAGACATATCCGTCTGAAACACACACATCCGGTAGTTTGTCTAGGTTTTCAGTCACCGTCTTCTTAAGTTGTGTATATTCTTCCGTCGTGAAATAAGGTGAGTCCAAACAAACGTCCAAAACTCTGTCGTTCAGCTTGATTTCATCCATGTCGACTCTCGAAAGTGCATCTGGCACGACATTCTGTGCCCCTTTACGGTGTTGGATATCGAAGTTGAAAGCTTGCAGTTTCAGACTCCATCTGGCCAGCCGTCCCGACAAGTCTTTCTGATACATCAGCCATTTTAGGCTGGCATGGTCGGTGATTATAGTGAACGGCAGTCCTTCGATGTACGGTCTAAATCGCTTAACACTTAAGACTGCGGCATAGCATTCCAACTCCGTTATACTGTAATTTTTCTGCGCTTTGTTCAACTTCGCCGACATGAATGCAATCGGTCTTTCGTTCTCGTCATCGTCTAATTGGAACAAAACTCCACCTACACCGTCTGTTGATGCGTCGCACTGAATGAAAAATCGTCGGTTAAAGTCCGGGTGAGTCAGTACTGGTGCAGTGATTAAGCTTTGCTTCAACCGCTGAAACGCAACCTTGGCTTCGTCAGTCATAGTGAATTTTTTTATCCGGTCCTTGGTGAGACAGTCGTGTAATGGTGCGGCTATAGTTGCGTACTCGTGAATAAAACGTCGGTACCACCCTGTCATCCCTAGGAACCGCCGAAGCTGTTTCGGACTTCGAGGCTCAGGGAAGTCTCTTACTGCTGCTACTTTGTTTGCATCAGTTCGTATGCAACCATCGCCTACCACGTACCCGAGATACCTTACTTCCCGATAACAAAACTTACTTTTCTCAACATTGATTGTGAGCTTGGCTTCACGTAAACACCTAGCGACCTTTTCCAACAAACACAAATGAGACGAAAAACTTTCGGAACAAACTAACAAATCGTCTAAATACACAAACACACACTCACGTAAAGCAGCCGGTATGACTTTGTCCATTAATCTACACATACGCTGAGCCGCGTTACACAAACCAAAAGGCATAACTGTGAAATGATACAGGGGCCTACCAGGAACTGTGAAGGCTGTCTTTTCCCTAGACTTCTTCTCTAATGGAATCTGCCAAAACGCATCTTTTAAATCTATAGCCGATATAAAGCGTGTGTTCTGTAGTCGGCTGAGGATTCCTTCCACGTGCGGTAGTGGATATGCGTCCTTAATTGTCCTTTCGTTTACTTTCCTAGCATCTAAACATAATCTATTCTTAGTGCCTTTTATTACCAGAGAGACGGGGGAACTCCAACTACTGTTACTTTCTTCTATGACCCCCATACTCAACATTCTATCTAGCTCCTGATACACTAGCTTTTGGATCGGTGGTGATATAGGGTAGTGCCGCTGTTTGACCGGAAGATTTTCATTCGTCACTTCGATGACGTGCTCTTCTTGGTCTGTTTTTCCAAGCCCTAGTACGACGAACGATGGGAACTGCGCTTTTATCTTTTCCAATGCTACGCTCTCCTCATGCGTTAAATCATGCTGCACCGCGTCAAATGACAAGTCCCCCTCGGCGGGTGCGAGCTCTGCAACGACCGCGCTCTTTGCTTTAACACCCCTACTGACAACCTCCAAATCGAAAGCTCTCCAAAAGTCGATTCCTAGGTAAACCTCCTGCTGCAAATCGGGCACGATCAAAAACTCGAGATCTCTCGAGACCCCATCCCATAACACCGGCAAAACAATCGCACCTAGCACTGGCGTTTCGCCACCATTGGCGGTTCGAATATTTTGTCCCTTAATTTTGAGAATTCCATCCTCTCTTCCTTCCAAAAATTTTAGGGAGTTTTTACCTAGACAACTCGCGCCAGCACCAGAATCCAACAGGGCTAACATCTGCTTGCCACCTATATTGGTTTGCGCAAAAAAACGATTGCCACCCTTCACAGTGACTATTGTTGCTATAATCTTATTCTTAATCCTTTTATAATTCCTCCGCTTTGCCCTCATTTTTTCAATTTTCTTTAAATTCCTACTTTTCTTATTCTTGACTAATTCTTCTGCAAAAATCCTTCTTCTTGCTTCTTCATATTCTAATTTCCTTTGATGTAAACTCTTTCCTATAACTACTTCTCTATCCTCTAACTTACTTCTAATATTACCATCACCACTGCTAACACTATTATCCCTACTTAATATTTTGACGGCTGATTTTATTTCTCCGGGCGATTCGCTTCCTGGCAAGAATTCCCGGAAATTTCCGCCAGTTTCAAGTTTCCCAGGTTCGGCTTGTAGACACAGAATGACATGTCACCCCCGCACGCGAAACAAACCATGCTGTGAAACGTAGAGTTGCAGTTGTTGGTCACCTCAGGATTCTTTGTGTAGTAGTCGACC
>NW_023458557.1:25995674-26014488 GCF_013731165.1 Rhagoletis pomonella | reverse complement strand
ATATATACATATATGTACATGTATGTATATATGCATATATATACATATATATATATTCTAACAAGCGAGCCGAAGGTGGTAACACTAGTGCTCCATCTGAATGTAAAGCAGTGGATCGTCACTTCTTTTCATATATATAATAATAACTAGCTGTACCCTGCCACGCTTTGCTGTGGCATATTTCTGTTATATGGACGATAAATTATTAACCAAAAAAACCAAGCATACCTTTCATATGGGTTTGGTTATGTAATAAGTACTCGTGTGCACACAATATTTGTTATTTTTCCATTCTCTGCATAGATATCAAGGATATCTGGTTTGCCGACACAGGAACACGTAACATCTGAGAAGCAATCCGCATCTAAATCTAAACCATACTTTTCCAAAGTTCGACCTGGAGCATTATTGATTGTGATTCCGAATGTCAATCGAATTGGGAATTCAAATCTTTTAAATTGAATCATCATCATTAAATGGAATCATGGGAATTCTTCACCTTTGAAAGGCCATATTAAGATCTTTTCTTACATTACGTTCTTCATCAATTTCTTAACTGCGAGTCGCATTGCGTTGCAGAGTTTTCGCTGATTAATATTCCCCAACATGATAACTGTCAACCTATTTTTAATTTCAGTATGTGAGGTCTCCCTGGAAGATTAATCGAGTTCAAAAATTTCGTTGAATGGTCTTTTTCCACAACGGTGTTTATCGACGTATTTGCTATTTCCTCACGTTGAATGCTGGATTGAATAACATTAGTGGTACTCACCACAGTGAGCAAGTGGTCTGGCAGTCTAGTAAAAGAGCTGATCAGCTCAAGCAACGACTGTTGTCAATACCACTATTATTTAGTTGATAGGCCTCCTTATTCTTCGCAGCAAGAATAGCACGTTCACTGAGCCAATCGTGATTCCTAAAATTAATTTTCTTAATAAAGAAACATTCTTTCGATCAGTTCTCCTTTCGATGTTTCTAATTTACAAAAATTATCAGGCCATAAAATTCGTCTTAATCTCTCATTGACTGGCAGCTTTGCGTTCCCAATGTCCAGTTATTGTCGCGCGAATACTTCAGCTGCAGTGTATGTATGTTCGTCTTGTCGCAATGTTGACTATTTCAGGCAAGCATTTATCTCTCGTGTTAATCGAGAAACTACAGACAATGTTTTCGTAAAATCTCCTGCGAGCAATATCCCGAATGGTTGAATGTTTCCACGCAAATCCCGCAACAATGGATCAAAAGCCTCAAACGATTTTTTATGTGCCATGGTGCACTCATCCCAAACAATGAATTTAATTTTTTGGTAAACTTTTTTCATACCGGATGCTCTGGAAATATAGCACGTGGGAGTTTCGATGATTTATATGTTCAATGGCAGCTAAAGAGCTGAATTGGCAATGTTTGCACCTGGTAATAATGTCGCAGCAATTGCAGACGAAGCGATGGCTAAGGTAATGTAATTTTTTGATCGAACCGTTGCCAGATCCATCTGATAAGGAATATTTTGCTAGTTCCTCCTGGCGCATCCAAGAAAATGGTCCCCCAACTCCGTCATTTATCATTTGTATATTCTTGTTGTTGTTGTTGTTGTAGCGGCTACAACAACCCCGCCCAGGACGGTTGGTATCTCAGTCGTTGTCGTCAAGTTCCACTAACGGCAACCCTAGGAAGCGTGCAGCTTCTGTGGGGTTTGTCCACAGGGACAAGGCCGTTAGGGTTGTCGGGTATTCCGGGCATGCGAAGAGATGTTTCGAGTCATGTGGGGTCTCTCCGCATGCCGGACACTCATTCGGCACATCCTCACTCAACCTACTCAGGTAGGAGTTCAACCTGCTGCAGTAGCCGGAGCGAAGTTGTGCAAGCGTTGTGCGTGTCTCCCGAGGCCGATGAAGCTCCGTCTCGTCTATGTCCGGGGGTGGTATGCCTAGAACGGCATTCACAGGTCTAGAGTCTACATAACTCGAGACTGAGTCCCTGTGAATGCCGTTCAGGGCCTGTCGGTAAGCTGTCGGGTCCAGAGGTTGCTTAATGAACCTCTGGACTTCGTCCGTCAGTTCATATAGATGCCTCCTGACGTGCCTAGGCGAGGGCTCCTCTGCAAGCAGCTGTCTGCTTGGGTGGCCACTTCTGTGGCTCCCGATCAGGAACTGCTTGCAGAGCATTATATTGTGCTCCTTTACAGGGAGCACTTGCGCCTCGCCGTGCAGGGGGTGTTCAGGCGACATCAGGAGGCATCCTGTTGTTGTTGTTGTTGTTGTTGTAGCGGCACTAGTAAGCCCCGCCTGTTTCGGGTCAACTTTTAATCATTATCGTCAAGCTCAACTAACGGTAGGCCCAGGAAACGAGCTGTTTCGATGGGGTCGGACCAAAGGGAGAGGGGTGTTAGTTGAGTCGGATTGAGCTGGCATGTGAAGAGGTGGTTGGTGTCGTGGGGAGAGTCTCCACATGCCGGGCACTCATTTGGGATGTTTGGGTCGAGTCTGTACAGGTAGCTGTTTAGGCGGCTACAATATCCAGACCGTAGCTGATCCAGGGTAACGCGGGTCTCTCTAGGTAGTTGAAGCTCCGTCTCTTCCACAGGTGGTGATTGGGCTCCGATAACGACATTCTTAGGCCGGGAGTCGAGGTAGGTGGAGACTGACTCCCTATGAATGTCGTTAATCGCTTGTCTGTACGTCATTGGGTCCAGGGGTTGGTCTGTGTGGGTCTGGACTGCGTCCTTGTACACGAATAGGTGCCCCCTGACGTGCCTGGGCGGAGGCTCCTCCTCCAGCAGTGGTCTGTTGGGGTGTTCGCTTCTGTGACACCCCACCAGAAACTGCTTACAGAGCATTTTGTTGTGTTCCCTTACGGGGAGCACTTGGGCCTCGCTGTGTAGGTGGTGCTCAGGCGTCATCAGAAGGCACCCAGTCGCTGTCCGGAGTGCGGCGTTCTGACAAGTCTGTAGCTTCGTCCACTGCGTCCAACTAGTCCCCGGCGACCAAACTGGCGCTGCATAATTTAGAACCGGCCGGTCAATTGCCTTGTATGTTGCCAGCAACGTTTCTTTGTCTTTGCCCCAAGTGCTGCCGCCGAGCGACTTGAGGACCTTGTTGCGGCTCTGTACTTTGTTGTTCGGACGTGTTTTATCTGCATT
The DNA here is from genome assembly GCF_013731165.1 of Rhagoletis pomonella. NCBI lineage: Eukaryota > Metazoa > Arthropoda > Insecta > Diptera > Tephritidae > Rhagoletis > Rhagoletis pomonella. The sequence continues at coordinate 26,011,349 of NW_023458557.1, read as the reverse complement.
CCTACTTCTCTCTATAAATTAATAATTTATTAAATATTAGTGAGAATGTGACTTTTTTCTCAAGTGCCTTTTGAAGTAGTGGATTATTACCTACTTATAATTTTGGGATAGTGACTCTTGTTTTTGTGACTGATCGATAATTTAAATAAAATCAATACATAATTACAAAGTTTTTCACGCATATGCAAAAAACAATAATGCCTTGTGTGTGCGATCAAAAGGTTGATAGAAATCTTCCTAAAGAGCAGAAAGTGCAGTGTGCAAAGTGCAATGATCTCTTCCACGCCACTTGTGTTGGTATTCGTCCGGCTGATGTCGAATTTTTGCAAAGTGCTGGTCAGTGTTTTTTTTGTGAAGCTTGCACTATTCTGCGTCGGACTTCCCTCCGTTCACCTCCTCCACCTATTACAAAGGAGAAAACGTCAACCGTCATCACTAGTTCTTCCTCTTCTAATTCTCCGAAGTCTGGAGATTCTACGAAGCATAGTGATAATTCTCTTATTAATGCCGAGAGCCAGCAAACAATAAATTCTCTGTTTAATCTAATAGCATCTCTTCAAACAGAAAATGCTAGTGTGTTAAAGTCGGTGAGTGCGCTAAATGAAGCTAATAATAACCTGGTGCTGGAATCGACAAAAATATATTCGGCCCTTCAATCCATTCAAAGTAAACTTGCCGATAAAGATAAAATTATTGCTGCGCTAACTTCTGAAGTAAAGAGTCTACGAGTTTCTTTCAATGCTGCTTTTGATAAGCTAAGAGTAAACAGTGAAACTAATTACTCCTCGATGCCAGTTAATTCAATGTCAACTTGTGCTTCCTCTGCTCCATCTTTCGTTGGCGCACTTTCCTATGCTCATATTATTTCATCAAACATGAGCACCGACTCTAATAATATTCCCACAATAACAACAATGGGTTGCCCAATGCAATCAACAGCGTCGTGCACTGTGACGTCGGCAATAACTGATGTTATCTCAGTTTTTGCTCTCCCATCTTCTTCTACGGCTGATGCTAATGCTTGTGCGCTGAAAGATAAAGCTAATGCTTGCGCTGCTTCAACTACGGCTACAGTGACTGCGGCGCCAGTATCCGAAGCTTCTGCTTCTCCTCTTTTACCTGTTTTTGGCAACGATAATGCTCAGTGGGTGAAGGTATCGAATAAACGGGCTAGAAAAAACAGCAATAAGAATGCCTGTGGTACTGCTACTACTACTACTACTACTACTTCTACGACTGCAGTGACTGCGGCGCCAGCATCTGACGCAGCTGCTTCCTCTCATATGCCTATTGATGTGACGAATAATGTGACTGGCAATGCACAATGGGTAAAGGTGTCGCATAAACGGCATAACAATAATAATAATATTCGCATAAGAGGAACTAGTGATAATACTGATCTAATTGTCGCTGACCGCTACAAATTGCTTCATTTGGCCTCTTTTTCTCCATCCGTATCTGAGGATGACATTAAAAATTATGTAGCTAAACAAATTGATTTAGACAGAACTCTAATCTCATGCTCTAAACTAATTAAAAAAGATGTCTCAGCTCAATCCCTGAATAGGATTAATTTTAAATTAGGAGTCCCTGAGTCCTGTTATGAGAAATTACTATGCCCGGATATCTGGCCAACAAATGTTACCGTTAAGCCTTTTCTGAATTTTCGGAAGGGTCGACGAAAGCTATTACGGACGTAGCAAGTAGTACCCGACTGCACATACAAAATAATAGAGAGCTGAAAATTTACTTTCAGAATTTATCTGGTATGAGAACCAAGTCTGAAATGGTGCACAACTTTAGTGAGCAAATGAATTACGACATCTTTGTTTTCGTCGAAACATGGTTGAATGAGAATTTTTTTGACGGTGAATTCTTCAACTCAAATCTGTTCAATGTATTTCGTAAAGATCGTGATGCTGAAAAAACTGGCTGCCTTCGAGGAGGTGGTGTTCTTATTGCCATTAAGCGTCAACTGCAAGCGTCTTTGGTCACACTTTCGAATGGTGATTCTTTACTGGATCAGCTTTGTGTTTGTGTTAACGGTTCCTCACCGCAAGACTCTTTGTATCTTCTTGCGTCGTACGTGCCCCCGGGCAGCTCTTTCGAATTATACAAGGCCCACGCAGATAACATTGCTTCATTAGTCTTAAACAACGTTAAGGAGCATCACCTCTGCGTGCTCGGCGATTTTAACCTACCTAATATTAATTGGTCAACCAGCATTCCTAATAATTACGGTCTCACGCCATATAATGTCAACTCAAGTCAAGAATTGTATTTCATCGATAATGTACTTAGTCTTAACTTAATTCAAATTAATAATTATTTTAATTCTCTAAATAGGCTTCTGGATCTTATATTTATAAGTGACAATTTTTGTTGTGAAGTTAGTGAGTGCCTGAATCCAGTTACTTCTAAGGACAGACATCATCTACCACTTGTTGTCGAGTTTAGATTTTATTATTTTCCTCCGGTTACTACTGTGAGTAGACCAATCTTTAATTATTCTTCGTGTGACTTTGTAAGTCTTAATGATATTTTACTTGAAATAAATTGGGAGGAGCTACTTGGTGGGCTTGATACATCTGTCAGCTTTTCCGCTTTCAAGTCGATCGTATACACCCAATGTTTAAATAGGATCCCCCTGCGGGTAAAAAGAGCCTATAAATTACCTTGGTACACTAAAGAATTAAATAAACTCAAGAATCTTAAAAACAAATTCTTAAAAAAATTTCATAAGAGTGAGAATAACTTCTTCTTCAGTAAATACAAGCTATACTTAAAGGATTTTAATATTTTGAATAAATCTCTTTATTCCGAGTATATGCGCAAAATAGAGGGAAACATTAAATCGAATCCCAAAAGTTTTTGGAAATATCTTAAGGACAAAAAAAGTTCCGCTAGTGTGCCTACCGGAGTTTTCCTTGATGATTACTCGGCGAAAACTCCGGATGAGGCAGCTAACTTATTTGCCGATTTTTTTAAATCGAATTTTTCTGTGGACGATAGTAGTCTGCCGCTTGATTTATCGAACAGTCTGAACTCTGCCTTAAATTTCGGAGCTCTACATCTTTCTTCCGAGGATATTATTAGAGCTGTTAACGATCTCAAAGCTTCTTCTCAAACAGATTTAGACGGATTTTCCCCCATCTTATTGAAAAATTGTCCGGCCCTGGTTTTTCCTCTTCAACTTATTTTCAACAAATCACTCTCGTCTGGGATCTTTATTGACGATTGGAAGGTTACGTCTATTACGCCTGTCTTCAAAAGTGGCAACAAAAATGATGTGCGTAACTACAGGCCCATTTCCAAACTGACCACCGTCTCCAAAATTTTTGAACATGCAGTCAATGCTAAGTTGAGCTTTGCGGTTAAGTCCCTTATTTCTCCCTATCAGCATGGTTTCGTTGCGGAGAGGTCGACGATTTCTAACCTTGCTGTCTTCAGTGAGTATTGCATTGAGTCCTTTTCGGCTGGCTCGCAGGTTGATTGTATCTATACTGACTTTTCAAAAGCCTTTGATAGGGTCTCTCATCGAGTCTTAATTTATAAACTGGGATGCCTTGGTTTTCATTCTTCCTTTCTGTTATGGTTAAGTTCATATTTATCCAGCAGGCGGAGTGTTGTCACTGTGGATGGGGTATCCTCTATTCCCTTTATTGCCTCTTCAGGGGTACCACAGGGGAGTATACTAGGTCCATTATTATTTAATCTTTTTATTAATGACATCAGTAATTGCTTTACATTTGCTAAATGTCTCCTGTACGCTGATGACCTAAAATTGTTCTCAATTATTAAGACGCCTGATGATGCAATGAAATTACAAGATGACATTTCCAAGTTACGTCTGTGGTGTCATAAGTCTCATCTGTCCTTAAATGCATCTAAATGCTTTCACGTGACCTATTCTAAGTCATCTAATATTCTTCGCTCAAAATACAGTATATCAAATTGTGAACTTCAATGTCTTAGTGAGATTAAGGACCTTGGGGTTATATTTGATAGCAAGTTTTCTTTCAACAGTCATATTAGCCACGTAACCTCTAAATCGTATTCAATGCTGGGTTTTGTTAGGCGCAATACCGCAAAATTTTGTGACCCATATACTTTTAAAGTTCTCTATACTTCTTTTGTCAGGTCTCACTTAGAATATGCTGTCTTTATTTGGCGACCTAGTACTATGACAGCTATAAATAGACTGGAGAGAGTACAAAAACGCTTTCTTAAGTATGCTCTTTGGTCGTTAAATTTTGTGGAGCCCATACCACCTTATGCTGCTCGTCTTATGCTGATAAGTCTCAAATCCTTGGAGAGTCGAAGATCTATACTCTCTTTGTCCTTTTCCTTCAAAATTATCAAGGGCCTAATTGACTGTCCATACTTATTAGAAAGGATTCGGTTTAATGTTCCTCAACGGCATCTTCGCAATGTGTGTCCGTTCTATGGGGTTAATACGAAAACTCAATACGCTTGTAAAGCTCCTGTTAATCGTGCTTTACGAGAGTTTAATTCACTAAGTGATGCTATCACCTTGGATTTTTCGATGCAAAGTGATGCTTTTTTCTCGATGCTTAATTCTGCCTTATAAGTGGTTTGATTTATGCACAAAATTAGTTTGTAATCTATAAATTAGTTAAGTACATAGTCTGTAAGGATTGTATTCCAAAGACTTATAATTAAATAAAGAAATAAAGAAATAAACTGCGGTTGTGTGCGCGGAGAAGGAGAGCAGGCTATCAAAGGTAACCCCTAAAATTTTTGGGTTGTTCACAGTCGGTATAGGTGTGCCGTCGACGTGAATGCCTAATTCTAGCCTGACCTCGTTCGTCCAGGTGGTGAAGAGGGTCGCCGTTGATTTCGTTGGGGAGAGTGTTAGGCTCCTTGCAGTGAAGAAGCGAGAAAGGCTGGAGAGATAGCCGTTTACTTTTGAGCAGAGGTCATCAATTCCATTCCTAGACGCCAAAATCGAACAATCATCAGCGTACGAGATCAGGGAAACTCCTTCAGGAGGCTGGGGGAGTTTCGAGATGTAGAAGTTAAAAAGTAAGGGGGAGAGAATACCACCTTGTGGAACCCCTTGTTTTATTCTTCTTGGTTTCGAGGTTTGATCTCTGAAGATTACTGATGATTGTCGACCACTCATATAACTCGCCGACCATCGCTTCAGTCCCTGTGGGAGAGAGGAGGCCTCAATGTCTTCTAGCAGCGTGGAATGGCAGACGGTGTCAAACGCCTTTGACAAGTCCTACGCTACTAGGACAGTTCTCTCACAGGGGCGGTTACGATTTAGGCCACGAGTTATCTGGGTGTTTATGGCGTTAAGTGCTGTTGTTGTGCTGTGCACTTTACGGAAGCCATGCTGATGTTTCGCTGGGGTTAGGTGGCAGGTGAAGTATGGGAGCAGCAGGGCCTCAAGTGTCTTCGCGACCGGGGAAAGGAGCGTTATCGGGCGATAAGAGTCTCCTCTGTTGGCGGGCTTCCCCGGTTTCAGCAGGGGGCCACTCTCCCTGATTTCCACACATCAGGAATGATGAGAGTGGTCATAGACAAATTGAGGACCTCCGTGAGGTATGCTACTCCCACAGGCCCCAAATGTTTCAACATCAGCATACAGATTCCGTCGGGTCCAATGGCTTTGGAGGCGTTCGCCTTCCCGATGACCCCCTTCACTTCACCGCTGGTGAAAGCAAGTGGTGCACTGTTTTTGGGCAGTTTGTGCAGCCTCCTGGTCACTCGACGTTTGGCCTTGTCTACCGAAGGATGCAGTGTGGATTGCCGACTAAAATAGTTCGCGCATTTCTTCGGGTCCGACGAAGCGCGACCTTCGAATGAGATTTCCACTCTGTCATCACGCTTCGTCGGGTTGGACAAGGACCAGGTTGACCAGAGCTTACTCACACCAGAGGTGAAGTTACAGGCCTTCAAGTGCTCTTCCCACTTTTTCCGCTTATGTTGATTTACCAGTTGCCGAATCTCCGAATTAAGGTCCCTCAAGCGAGGGTCCCCGGGATCGACCTGGCGTAGGTGGTCACGCTCATTTGCTAGTACAGCTGCTTCAGCCGGGAAATTTGGGCGGACTTCCGCGATACGTCCGGACGGTATGAAGCGAGCTGCTGCGGCAGTGACTACCCTGCGGAACTGGCGTTCGCCAGCATGTACGTCTGTGGGTGTGGGGAGGGCGGCGAAGCTGCTCTCGGTAACTTCCGCGAAGCCGTTCCAATCAGCTTTGTTGAAGTTGGTGTACGTTCGGTGATCCGCGGGAGCAAAGTTGGTGGGCTTATTGATCGAGATGATTATGGGCAGATGGTCTGATGCTAACGTTAGCATAGGTCGCCATGATATGCTATTTATCAGACCAGCGCTAGCAATTGTTAGGTCTGGCGAGCTGCTGCAGCCGCCCACAATCCTGGTGGGGGCGTCGTCGTTCATGGTGCAGAATGTCGAATCGTCTATCTGCTCAGCCCAAATGTTTCCCCTCCGATCATTGGCCAGGCTTGAATTCCAAAGATCGTGGTGGTCACCTACTAACTATCGGTTTTCGCCTCTGAGTAGCGCACCTATGTCAGGGAGATATCCAGCCGGGCAGCAGGTGACAGGGGGTATGTACACGTTAAATATTTCGAGCTCGACATCGCCTGACCGGAAAGCTATTCCGTGACATTCTAGGGTAGTGTCCCTTGGGTCGATGTCTTCTTCGATTAGCCGATACTGCACTGTGTGGTGTAGAATGAACGCTAATCCTCCACCATTATCTCGCTCGCGATCTTTACGGAGCACATTGTAGGCGGCGCAACCCAGCAAAGATGAGTTGCTGTGCAAATTCGTTTCTTGGACCGCAGCTATCAATATGCCGTGCCGACCCATGAAGACTGCTATCTCCCCAATCTTGCTCTGGAGTCCGTTGCAGTTGAGTTGGAGTACGTTCGTATGCCTTGGGAGGCTGGTCGCGATACGGGGAGTGAGGGAAGTGTGGGGCCTACCTTGGGCCTGTTGCGCCTGACGCAGTTGCTTTTGCAGCTTGATGGTAGGTGGCTGCGATGTGGGCGTTGTTGTCTGCGCCGGCGGTGCACTACAGCAAGGGGCGCTGTAGTGGTGCGGAGACCAGAACATAGCCGGAAGTGGCACCAGCCAAGGCATGTGTTGCATTTGACTGATGTCACATTCCGGTATATTCTGTTCTGGCACACGGAGCAGATGGTGTGGGCAACCAGTAGCTGCTGGTTGGCTCGCGCTCGCGAGTGGGACCGGCCGGTAGGTTGTGTGGGTGGGGTGTGTTGGGAGGTTTGCTGTTGCTCAGGGGAGCTTCTGGGGCCGTGCAGGCTCTTCGGGTGCTAGGTCGCATCCGTGCATTACGCGAGTGGGTAGCCGTGGAGGCTGATTGTGCCATTTGGCTTGACTAACAGGGAGCCACAAAGTTTGTGGTCCACTCCCGGTTAGACCTAAGGCCAGAACAGGTTCTTAGGTGACTCCATCCGTTGCAGGAGTTGCACCTAACCGAAGTGGAGTTCGGGTGGAGTCGATTCTGGCAAACAAAGCAGAAGTAAATTTCTGGTCCGGGGTTGGGCTCTACGCCCGCCCGGAGAAGAAGGATGCGGAGCAATCCGGCTGCAAGGTATTGCTCCATGGACGAATAATGATTGGTGGGTATCGCCGATCTAGACGGGGTTAGATCGCCGAAACAACAGCCCTTGGTCGGGTAAAACCCGAGTCATTCCGGTACGTAGAACCGGCTGTCGTGGGAATGAGGAGGCATCCTGTCGCTGGCCTGAGTGCGGTGTTCTGTACAGTCTGTAGCTTCGTCCACTGCGTCCTACTAGTCGCTGGCGACCACACTGGCGCTGCGTAGTTCAAAACCAGCCGGCCTATTGCCTTGTATGTTGCCAGCAACGTTTCTTTGTCTTTGCCCCACGTACTGCCGGCTAGCGACTTGAGGACCTTGTTGCGGCTCTGTACTTTATTGACAATAGCGGTTGAGTGCGCAGAGAAGGAGCGCAGGCTGTCGAATGTTACTCCGAGTATTTTGGGGTTATTCACCGTCGGAATTGGTGTGTCATCGACGTGAATCCCCAGCGGTAGCCTGACCTCCTTCGTCCAGGTTGTGAACAGGGTCGCGGAGGATTTCGTAGGGGAGAGGGCTAGACACTTTGCAGTGAAGAAGCGAGAAAGTTCGGAGAGATACCCGTTTACTTTCGAACACAGGTCATCAATTCCATTATCAGTCGCCATGATCGAGCAATCGTCGGCATAAGAGACAATCGAGACTCCCTCTGGTGGTTGGGGGAGCTTTGAAATGTAAAAGTTAAACAGTAGCGGGGAAAGGACACCACCCTGAGGAACCCCCTGTTTTATTTTTCGCTGCTTACTCGTTTTGTCTCTAAACATTACCGACGAATGTCGACCACTCAGATAATTTGCCGACCACCGTTTGAGCCTCTGTGGGAGAGAGGAGGCCTCTACATCTTCTAGTAGCGTGGAATGGCAGACGGTGTCAAACGCCTTTGACAAGTCCAGCGCTACTAGAATCGTCCTCTCACAGGGACGGTTTCGGTTAAGGCCACGAGTTATCTGAGTGTTTATGTGCACTTTACGGAAACCATGCTGATGCTTCGCTGGGGTCAGGTGGTTTGTGAAGTACGGTAGTAGCAAGGCCTCGAGTGTCTTCGCTACCGGGGAAAGGAGTGTTATCGGACGATAGGAATCTGCTTTGTTGGCAGGTTTCCCCGGTTTGAGCAGTGGGACCACTCTCCCCACCTTCCAGATGTCTGGGATGATGAGAGTGGCCATTGACAAGTTGAGGACCTCCGTTAGGTACGCTACCCCCGCAGGACCCAAATTGTTCAGCATCAGCATGCAGAGGTGAAATTACAGGTCTTCAGATGCTCCTCCCACTTCTTCCGCTTATCTACGTTTACTAGTTGCCGAATCTCCGCGTTGAGATCCCTGATACGGGGATCTCCGGGATCGGCCTGACGAAGGCTATCAAGCTCATCGGCTAGAACAGCCGCTTCGGCAGTTCGGCGGTTTGGACGTGGGTCCGATATACATCCTGCCGGTATGAAGCGAGCTGCAGCAGCAGTGACTGCCCTGCGGAACTTACGTTCACCGAGATGGACGTCGGTTGGTGTGGGGAGCGCTGCGAAGGTGTTTTCGGTAAACTCCGCGTAACCTTTCCAATCAGCTTTAGAAAAGTTGATATAGTTCCGGTGTTTGGCGGAGGCAAAGTCGGTTGGTTTATCAATCGAGATGACTATGGGTAGATGGTCTGATGCTAGAGTCAGCATAGGTCGCCACGTTATGCTGTTTATCAGACCAGCGCTGACTATTGTGATGTCTGGCGAGCTACTGCAGTTACCCATAATCCTGGTGGGTGCGTCGTCGTTCATTGTGCAGAATGTCGAATCGTCTATCTGCTCAGCCAAGTCTGTTCCCCTACGATCGTTTGACAGGCTTGAGTGCCAAAGATCGTGGTGCGCATTAAAGTCACCTACTACCATACGGTTTTCACCTCTGAGGAGCGCACCTATATCAGGGTGATATCCTGCCGGGCAGCAGGTGACAGGGGGTATGTATATGTTAAATATTTCGAGCTCGACATCGCCTGACCGGATAGCGATGCCCTGACATTCTAGGGTGGTATCCCTGCGGTCGATGTCTGCTTCGATAAGACGATACTGCACGGTGTGGTGCGTGATGAACGCTAAGCCACCACCATTTTCTCGCTCGCGATCTCGACGGTGCACGTTGTACCCGGCGCAATTCAACAAAGTTGAATTGCTGTGCAACTTCGTCTCTTGGACCGCAGCTATCAATATACCATGCCGACACATGAAGACGGTTATCTCCTCAATCTTGCTCTGTAGCTCGTTGCAGTTAAATTGAAGGAGCTTCATGTGGTTCGGGAGACGTGTCGTGATGTGGGGTGTAAGTGAAGTGTATGTTCTTGCCGCCGTTGGCTGTGTGTGCTGCTGTGGTGATTGCCGCCCTGTGGTGGTGGCGGGGGGCGTCGCAATTGGGGTCTGCGACCGAGCAGCGCAACACGGGCCCTCTAAGCTCCCAGTCCAATCTCGCGTGGTACGCAGACCTGAGCATGCCCTAAAGTGGCACCAGCCAAGGCAGGTGTTGCACTTGACTGATGTCACATTACGGAATATCCTGGTCTGACGTACCGTGCAGATTGTAGGGGGAACCAGGAGTTGTTGGCGGCGGCGTGTGGGTGGTGGTGCGGTTGTGTGTGTTATGTGGTCTGTAGTGGCTGTGGTACGGTCTGTGGTGTTATTATGTTGTTGTGTTGTGGTGACTGTGTGAGGCTGCTGTGTGAGTGTGTGAGGCTGCTCGGGCGGACTGTGGTTAGCCGTGGAGGCTGCTCTGTTTGAGCAACAGGGGGCCACGTACGACGTGGTCCACTGTCTATGTGTCCGTAGTCCCGAGCAGACTCTGAGGTGACTCCACCCCTCGCAGGCATTACACTTGACTGAGGTGGAGTTGTGGTGTAATCGTCTCCGGCATACACAGCAGGTGTAGGTTTCTGGCCCTGGGTTTGACTCGATGCCAGCCCTGAGTAGGAGAATACGTAGTGAATGTAGCCCTATGGACGGACAACTTCTGAGATACTTCGCCGACCTAAACGGGGCTAGATCGCCGAAACAACAGCCCTTGGTCGGGTAAAACCCGAGTCATTCCGGTACGTAGAACCGGCTGTCGTGGGAATGAGTCATCCCGGTACGTAGAACCGGCTGTCGTGGGAATGCATATTCTTCTACTTTGGCTTTGCAACCGCCTAAGCCATTTTGGCCGAATTTCACAAAGAACGCCAGTCATTTCTCTCTGTACCAACTTGGTCTCTCCATTGCCATGGGTGCTTCCTATTCGTCTGCTACCACCATCGGCTTGCGAGTTGAATTCTTTTACACCTGAAACTTCGGTTCCTATTGAACGACATGTGTAAGCCAGCGGAGCCGCTCTATATACATTCGCTGCACTATGTACATTTGGTTGTAAAGCTCATACAACTCATCGTTCCATCGTCTACGGTAACCTCGTCGCCCATGCGTGGAAGCCTGTATATCTTCCGTAAGATCTTTCTCTCGGATACTCCAAGAGCCGCCTCATAAAATGTTGTCATTGTCTAAGCTTATGCGGCATATAACAGCTCGGGCATGATGAGTGACTTATAGAGTGCGGTTTTTGTACGTCGAGAAAGGACTTTACTCCCCAATTGCATACTCAGTCCAAAGCAGCACCTGTTGGCAAGAGTAAATCTGCGTGGGTTTTCCATGCTGATATTTTTGTCGGTGATAGTGCCGGTTCCCTAGTAAATTAAATTCTCCACTTTCCCGAAATTATAACTGTCAAAAGTGACGTCGGTTCCAAGGCGCGAACGCGGTGACTGGAGATACTTCGTATTGTCCTTGTTTACCACCAGGCGCATTCGCTTTGCTTCCTTATCCAGCTTGGAAAAGGCAGAAGAGATTTCGCTATTTTTGTTACCGTTGATGTCGATGTAATCGGCACACGCCAGAAACTACACGCCCTTGTAAAAAAAATGTTCCTTCATGGTTCAGTTCTGCAGGTCTTATTATCTTAACATTTGCATCATGCGATCGTAAATGCTCTTCTGCTTTCGCTTTAATTTGGGAATCCTTGATTGGGAATAGGAGTTCACAATAGTAATGATAATCATAATCATAATAATATTATCTCATGTTATTCAAAATTTCTTTACATGCAATATACGTAGTAGGCCTTGGCGACCCCAAACGAAATTGCTTACGATTAAAAGTTGACTGATTTATAATGCTAGGGAATGGTGTCAACAATTTTATGTTTTCATTAAGTATTTTTTAAAAAGCTTTCATGCCATAGTTTTTTGTTTTCGGTACTTTTTTATCATTTTGTTATTGGTTTCAGTAGTTTTTAGCCGACTTCAAAAAAAAAGGAGGTTATCAATTCGTCGGATTTTTTTTTTATGCATGTTACCGCATAACTTTGGACCACGTCAACCGATTTCCAGGTGATCCCATACTAATTTGGTTTAGATCCGATCATTGGATCATGAAAAAATTAACGGTACTATTACACTTTTATATGAGAATTGGAGTCGGTGTGTTGTTTGCTTAAAAATTACTTGTTTATGAATTTTTTACATTAAGTAATTTGTGTACCAGCTCTTCGTTGATAATATGATCACTTCGTTTGATAAGATGTTGTAAATTCTATATTTATTTACAATGTTCGGATTTTGGATAAGTGGAAAGATTTAAAAAATTCCCTAGTAAAGCTTTCCCAAATACTTTTCGTTTGGAACCAGTTATGTAATATTTCATTTCATTTCAATATTTTCAGTCTTTACTTTTAGATAGATGATAATCCTATAAAAAATATTTCCAAATCAAAACCATATTGTTCCTCAAACATATTTTCGATTGTAAGTCTTCTTAAAACTCTTTAGTTTGATACCCACATCGCAATATTTCATTTATTTAATCAATCCAAAACGGTCCACCCTAATGATTAATAATATAGGTACATATGTACGCATACATGTACACTAAAGTGGTCCAAAAATGTACGAAAAGATGTTTTTTTTCCAAATAAAATACATGGAAAACTTTGAGCGCTTTGAGCACTACCTAAATTATTTTTTATTTCAAAATAAAAAATATGGGTATATTTTTTTTTCGGTATATAACAATCCTAGGGGGTGGCGGCATTAAAAATCCGACCTTATTTTTTTGGACCACTCTAATGTACATATGTATTTATTAGAAACTGTCATAAACTTTTCCCGCCAAATTAACTATATTTTAACTTCCCCTCCAAACAGTTTTACTGCTTTGAGGTTGAACTCAATTCTATTGAAAAGAGCGCGGGTAATTATTTTCCCGTATTCAACCAGGAACGGCCGTCAGCCACCACACATCGTCCGTACCCGCTCTACATTTGTACATATCCATAAAAAAATAATAATAAATCAAACATATTTGACAAGGGACTAATTTTTCGTTGGTTTATTTATTATATCGCTTTATATTGAAAATACATTGGTGCAACATACTAAGCTTTCGAGTTAAAATTTTCAAAAAGGTGGCAACTCTCCTCAAAAATATTTCCAACAGTCATCTATCTTAAACTTCCTTAATTTAATACCTATATTTTAATAAGTCATTTATTTTATCAATTATGTAAATTTAGTTAAATTTTCAAACAGGTGGCAACCCTCCTCAAATATATTTTCGGCCGTAAACCTTAATATTGAAATACTTCATTTATTTATTTTTGTAATATAAATGATCCTGCTATGATACCGAACAATGCAAAAAGAAAATTATTCAAATCAGTTCAGCGGTTCTCGAGTTTCGATGACCGTTACAAAGGAACACAACATTTTTTTATATATAAATATAGATTTCTAAATCAAGATTTTTAAATGCCTTTAGTTTGGTACCGATATTGTAACATTTAATTTATTTTACCAATTTAATTGAGATAAATTTTCAAACAGGTGGCAACCCTCTTCCAAGAAACTTTCTACTGTAGGACTTTTAAAAACTGTTTAGTTCGCTACCTACATTGCAATATTTCATTTGTTTAATCAATATAACTGAGTTAAAATTTTCAAATAGGTGGCAATCCTGCACAAAAGTATTTCCTAAAGTTTTCTTTCCTCAACCTCTTTAATTTGATACCAATTATATTGAGTTAAATTTTCAAACAGGTGGCAACCCTCCTCACGCATATTTTCGGCTATAAGCCTTCTTAAAAATCTAAAGTTTGATACCCAAATTACCGTATTTCATTTATTTTATCAAAATAACTGAGTTTAAATTTTCAAAGATGTGGCAACTTTACTCAAACATATTTACAGCAGCTATCTTTCTTAAAACTCTTGAATTTAATATCTATATTGTAATATATCATTTAGGTTATCAATAAAATTGCGCTTAATTTTTTAACAGGTGGCAACCCTCCTTTAAAATATTTTGGACTGTAAGCCTTCTTAAAATTCTTTAGTTTGATATCAACATAGCACTATTTAATTTACTTTATCAATTTAACTGAGTTAAAATTTAAAAATTGGTGGCAACCATTCTCCAAAATATTTCCAACAGATATCTTTCATAAACCTCTTTAATTTGATACCCATAATGTAATATTTCATTTATTTTATCGATGTACTTTAGTTAAATTTTCAAACAGGTGGCAACACTCTTCAAACATATTTTCGGCTGTACGCCTTCTTAAAACTCTATAGTTTTACACCCACATGGCAATTCATTTATTTTATCAATTTGTCTGAATTAAAATTTTCAAATAGGTGGCAACCCTCGTCAAAAATATTTCCAGCAGTTATCTTTCTAAAAACTCTTTAATTTGATACCCATATTGTAACAATTTATTTATTTTATCAATATAATTGGGTTTAAAAATTTTCAAATAGGTGGCAACCCTCAAATTTTTTGCGATATCATTGGTTCTGGTATTATACCGAACAATTATTCAATCGGTTCAGCCGTTCTCGAGTTTTGACGACCGTGACATACGAACACAACATTTTTATTAATATAGATATAGATAAAGATAAAGATAATAGATAATAATTGGAAAACAGTCTCCGACTAACTCTCTTTGCGTACGTTAGTGTTTTTATCGTTCTATTGCCTGTGCGTTCTTAAGCCCGTTAGTTATCAGAACAACAAATAAAACATACTTACTTGTTTTTCTCGTTGTTCAAAAGTGCACGTGTAACTCATTCAGTGACAGTGCGATTTATTAACCATGTCCCCCGGGGCCTTCATCTTTGGGGACAATAGGTATGATCCTTTGGCTACCAGTCCCCATAAAAACAAAAAACGCAAATCTCACTCGGAATACCCAACGCTCCCTACTCCAACATTTGTCACACCTAACCCAAAGTTTGTAGTTGTCTCGGCAACAAACGAATTGAAGCCTCTGTCACATTTTTCATGCTTTGCTGTCGAAAAATCCCTTCACTTAATTAGCAAAGAAATCATCAGTGGGTCGGAATTAAGAGATGGAAGTCTGTTACTCCTTGTGAATAACAAAGCCGCTGCATAAAAATTTATCGCTGCCAATCAACTAGCAGGGCTTTGCGAGATAAAGTGCAAGTACCACGAAAACCTTAATTGCGTTAAGGGCACAATATACGCCCCCTTCCTAAACCATGTCCCAGAAGAAGAAATAGTAAAAAACTTAGAATCACAAGGAGTAGTTGCAGTCTACAAGTTCAAGAAATCCATTGACAATAAATTGAGAGAAAGTGGAGTTGTTTTATTGACCTTCGACTTGTATAAGTGTCAAAGTGTCGTGGCATAAACTAGGAGTAAGGGAATACATCCCTAACCCAATGCGCTGCAAATCATGCCAAGTGCTAGGTCACACGGCTAAGTACTGCAAAAATGACCATTTATGTGTGAATTGTAGCCTCCCACCCCATGGTATCATTACCTGCATACGCACTAAGTGCGCAAACTGTGCCGAGGAGCACCCATCTAACCACAACAAATGTACCAAACATATCCAACAAAAAGAAATTCTTAAAATAAAAACGCAACAAAAATGCTCTCTTAAGCAAGCGAAGTCTATTTATATTATATATATAATTTATATATCACCAACAACATCTTATGCAGGCACGGCTGCTCGGGCTCCCAG
>NW_023458557.1:25992487-25995574 GCF_013731165.1 Rhagoletis pomonella | reverse complement strand
TATTGTAGTTAGGTGATTTATCACTTAATTTCTGTATAATAAATAAATAAATAAAAATAAATAATTGGAAAAAGGTCTGAAACACAACCTGGAAAATTATGATAATAATAAAGAGGTAGAGCACACTATTGTAGACGCGGAAATGGCCATATCATTACTACCAATCGAGGATCAAGATCATGCAAGACACATATGTAGACGTATAATTGAAAAAAGCATAAAATCCATGGAGACGAAAAAACTAAGCAACGAAAATAAAACTGTCAAAGGGCTAAAGAAAAAACTCAAAACGAATAAAGTAATCACAACAAAAGCAGACAAAGGGAACACAACGGTAATAATGTACGAAAAAGAATATAAAGAAAAGACAAGAGAAACTAATCAAAGAGACAAATTGTCGGATGATGAGAAAGGACCCAACCGATGACTACCAAGTGACAGTCAAGCACGCAATAAAACAGGCAAAAACAATAATAAATCCAAGGAAAGCATATACAATGACATTAATGAATCCTTCGGCCCCTTCAATGATCGCACTCCCAAAAATGCACAAGACAGGAAATCCGATGAGACCAATTATCAACCACAAATCTGCACCAGGATACAAACTATCGAAATATCTAAAATCGCTGCTGAAAGAAAAACTGGAACTGCCCAATAAATACACAATTACGAGTACAGCGGAGTTAATTGAAAAGATGACATCGCTAGAAATACCCAAAGATGCGAAATTTGTATCATTTGATGTTAAGGAACTTTACCCATCGATACCAACGGCAGAAACAGTTACCATCTTGACTAAAACTTTGATAGGAAAAACAGACAAGAACGTAGCAACGGAAATCGTGGGGGTGAGCTCTCTGATAAACAAAAAATTTTCAGGTAAAAGTGGTACCATTTTTGAAATATTTAAATTTTTTTAATAAAAAAAAAATCGTGCCTTTTCATGTATTTTCTTTAACTGCATCTACAAACCAGGCTATACTTAATAAATTTTTTATGTAAAATACTTCCAGATAGTTGCTTCTCTATACTCAAATGCAATGTAGTTAAAATATATTAAGGAACCATCATAAAATTAGGACTATTTTGGGATTTTTAACTTTTTGATATTTTCTTCCCCAACTTTGACTATCTCTAGTGAAAAAAAATGTACTGAACTATAACTTTACATTACATAAAAAAATTGCTCATTTAATAAAGATTTCAGAAAGGTGACACTCTTACTGTTTCGAATAGAAAAAAAAGTTATAGCCGCTTTTGTGGGCAAAGGACTGAGACACGCTAGAAGGTATTTAGTAGATTTAAATTTAAGTTGCTCTTGTTACCGACCAATTACTTGCTAAATAGTACAAAGGTACATTATTACCTGCTCCTGACATTATTTTATGTTACTTACCGGAATTCAGACTAGAGTCTATAACAAGGGCTATATCTATCAATATCTTTTTTGAAAGATGGGTTCACGTAAAATAAAATATACATGAGTTGTTTGCAGAAAAATTTATTCATTTATTGATAAAATATGCTCAAATTGGCGACCTTCTACTCTAATACAAGCTCGGCACCTTTTAAGAAAAGACGCTTTTAGAGATCTTAAACTCAATTGGGCTATCTCAGCAGCAGCTCCATTTATTTGTTCCTGCAAATGCTCTTCGTTTTGAATTGTTTTTGAATAAATTTTGTCCTTAAGACAGCCCCAGTAGAAAAAATCTAATGGATTCAGGTCTGGCGATCGAGGACGGCACGTGATTGACCCGTATCGTCCAATCCATCGGCGAGGATAAGTTTCGTCTAAATGAGCTCTTACTTCACGCCCGTAGTGAGCAGGGCACCCATCATTTTGCAGCCATAGTCTTCGCCGCTGGTGTAAGGGTACATTTTCTAAAAGTGTTGGAAGCAGTTCCTGAAGTAACTCTAACAGGTCTATTCCGCGCTGGTAATAAAAAGTTTGTAACCGGTAGATAAAGTTCCTGTCAATTTTTAAACCCATTCTGTGTACTCTTGTAACCGGTAAATTTTGTTACCATATCATAAGCTGGTAACAAATTATTGCCCCGTGAAATATGCAATGCCAGGATTTGCACAATTCTTCATAGCTGAATTGCTGAATATTTTAACTGCATTACCAACGTACCTAGAATCGCGGTAACAAGAACTGGTAACATTTTGCGGTAATACAATTTTCCGGTTACAAAATCTTCGGTAACGTGCAGAATAGACCTGTAAATAACTGTGAGAGTTGCGTTTTGGCAGCAGTTCCACAGGTCCCAATATCTGACAATTAAAATTACCACACCATAAATTTATTTTGTACCGGTACTGCGAACGATCTTCTCTCATTTCGTGAGGATTGTCTTATCTCCAACTGTAAATTAAAATAACCATCACGTTTGCATGATGATTCATCGCTCCAAATTATTTTATTAAAAAAGTTGGGGTCTGATTAATGCATTCGCAACATTTCACGGCAAAATCTAACCCTCGACAGGTAATCTCTTTCTTGTAGAGCCTGAACACGTTGAATGTGGTAGGGATGAAATCGATGGTCTTTTAAAGCTTTGTAAACTGTAGTTTTTGGTATTCCCGTCCGTCTTTCCATCATTCTCACTGAAGTCGATGGACCTAGTTCCACTTCCTCTAACACAACTTCACCATCTACCGTTGCAGGACGTCCTGTTTCGCCGCCACGCCTTCCAGGTATGCGACCTTAAAAAAGTGAAAAATGATAGTTAACAAGAAAGCAAACAAGACAGGTGTAAAAATCACTTACCTTCATATATTTCTCTATGGGTCCGGGCGAATACTTCACGACCCGGATGCCGACGATTGGGGTATCGCTCTGCATAGAGTCTTTGACCAGCTCTGGCATTACAGCAAGCTTCACCGTAAATTAGGTGAATATCCGCATATTCATACTGCGTGTTCTCTGTCATAGTATTAATAACACAATGTTCGAAGTGTCCAGTTTCACAAAATCCACTTTCACTAAATCCGGTAAGTAACATAAAATAATGTTAGGAGCAGATATTTTATTTATTTTATTTATTATACAGAAATTAAGTGATAAATCACCTAACTACAATA
>NW_023458557.1:25987113-25992387 GCF_013731165.1 Rhagoletis pomonella | reverse complement strand
GGATAAAAAATTGCTGGCAACAGTTTGAAAACTGGTCCAGTTTGCTTAATCTGTTACAAATTTTGGTGTAGGGAGTCCGGAATTTGAGAAGCTGGTTATCCAGGAGCAGGTAATAATGTACCTTTGTACTATTTAGCATGTCATTGGTCGGTAACAAGAGCAACTTAAATTTAAATCTATTAAATACATTCTAGCGTGTCTCAGTCCTTTGCCCACAAAAGCGGCTTTAATTTTTTTTTATATTCGAAACAGTAAGAGTGGCACCTTTCTGAAATCTTTATTAAATGAGCAATTTTTTTATGTAATGTAAAGTTATAGCTCAGTACATTTTTTTTTAACTAGAGATAGTCAAAAATGGGGAAGAAAATATCAAAAAGTTAAAAATCCCAAAATAGTCATAATTTTTTGATGGTTCCTTAATATATTTCAACTACATTGCATTTGAGTATGGAGAAGCAACTATCTGGAAGTATTTTACATAAAGAATTTACTAAGTATAGCCTGGTTTGTAGATGCAGTTAAAGAAAATACATGAAAAGGCACGATTTTTTTTAAATAAAAAAATGTAACTATTTCAAAAACGGTAACACTTTACCAGAAATTTTTTTGTTTATCAGAGCGCTCACAAAAAAGGGCCTAGTAAACAAGATAAGAAGAATAACAAAAAAGAAGAAGGAAAATAATGAAAAGGCTTGGGCAGTCTTGACTTATACGGGCAAAACGTCATATAAATTGGCTAAGGTATTCCAAAAGTATAACATTAATACAGCATTTAGAACGAAGGACAATGTGGGAAGGATACTACGAAATAGTGCAAACGAGTAAGACCCACTAGACAAGCAAGGTGTAGTATATAAGTTGACTTGCGAATGTACACAAAGAACTGAAACTACTGGTTGAACGAAAGAATATAATCCGCTGAGACGTACCTAACTATGAACCAACGACGATTTAACACGGCTATAAATAGTGACAGACCAACAAACTATTCAGAACGAAAAATGACACTGAAGATGGCACAACGCCGAAACCGGTTTGTCTCCAAACCAAATTTGACAAGGGATGCTGGCAAATCGTTCCACATTACATCACAGTAAGTAGTTATTCGTTTAGTCAGTCAACTGTGTCAAGATAAGACTTCGGGATTTGTTTTCTTATGTTTTAAATTTTATACTTTTGAATGTAAACAAAATTTCTATCAGCTGTTCGTCTAAGTTGCAAATTTTCTGTTCGCGTACTATTACGGATATTTTTCTCTTGTGAGAGAACAGATGACATTTCGCCAGAATTTTGCTGTTGGACAGTTTTACTTTTAAACGAACATACCTATTGACTAACCAACATTTAACAGAACTGTTACGAACCGCTTTAACTGACGTAAAACCAGATTTTCAAAATTAAGCCTAACGGATCTTTTGAATTTTCTTTAATATCTGTCTTACGTAAGTTAGAAACAAAATAAAATTAATGTTTTTCATTTCTTATAATAATTTTATTTAAAAATAAAATTTTTGTTTTTTTGTTTTTTTTTTTTTGTGGCTCTATATAGCATTTAGAATCTACATGTGGCTCTTTTCGGACTCGGCCTTGCCCACCCCTGATTCCTTTATTTATTTCTATATAATTTCGGAACCAGAATTCAATTAAGTTCTGAGTTTAAAGTTTCCAAAATTTTGAAAATATTTATTTTAAATCTACAAATTCACATAGATGAACTAGGAGAATTTCTGCATAAAAAAGAATATAATAAAAAATGTAACTTTAATCAATGCGACGCACAGTCATATTCGGCACAGTGATTTTGGTCACTTTGCAGCGCTCTGAAAAATAAGAATGTAATGCTAAAGTTTTAAAGGCGATCGGTTTTAATTTTGTAAAATCGGGTTTTCTTCTGCGGGTCAGTTCTATATAAGATTTAATTTCTAATATGGTCAACTGATTAGTATTTAATGAAATATTCAAGTGAATTTTTTAATAAAATCAGTTCACCAATAAAAAAACGTAGGTTTATTTCAAGATAATTATATTCTACACTATAGTACTAAATACTGAATCCGAACGTATCCGATCTTTTGTTTAAGATGCGATGTTGTACCCCAATAATATTGAACGTTTTTCTGAATATGTAAGAACAAAAACAAAAATATACGAAATTGATTAATATCCGATCGGTTGCACTGATACTTACATACCCGTATACAATCCCTTTTCAGTATAAATACACTAACCGCCCAATTCTGTGTTTTCTTGATAAATTTTTTGTAAAGAAATTTTATCTAGATTTTTATCAAGTAAAAGCTTCCTTCGCATTCTGTGTCAATATTTATAAAACAAAAAGCTCTACGATTTCCACATTAGTAAAACTGATTTCCAAATGAGTGGAACTGATTTAATTGTCACATATGAAAAATATGAATTTAAAAGCAAAAAAGCTTTTGACTGCCGTAGCCGAGTAGGTAGAGATGTCGACTATAATTCCGTGTATCGCAGGTTCAAATGCCGGCACATGGAGTATTTAATTGTTAGAAACAAATTAATTAATGTACAAAATTTATACATTTTACATGAAATTTCTATGTCAATAGCATTTTCAATCTTGATAATTTATCAAGAAAAGAGCTTTTGATTTCTGTGCTAGAATACCAATTCTTGATATATAATAAAAAATTTACAAATTATAAAGATTTTCAATTTATCAAGTGCACAGAATCGGGCTGTAAATATATATAAATACTTAACACTATATATATATATATACATTCCATTTTTCGAGCGAACAAGAAGCTAAGACCCCAATTCCCTTAAAATACCAACAATGGTCGATGATGATCAAATTCCTCAAAGCACACCTGCAGAATCTACGATCGAAGCAGGATACCAAGCAAAAAAAGACTAAAGACCACTCGGCCGAAAAATTTATTGCCGAAAATGATAGTCTAATAAGATACTGCGCAGCCCCTATACAAGACAATTCAGAGACGGTTCTGGAAATAAAGAACCACAGTCTTGATAATTTTTGTGTGCGCCTACAAGCGGCATATGACACAATTATCGAATCGGATGGTGCCGATTTACCCGATGGTTTTAAAAGTTCGGCTGCCGCCAAATACTATAACTTCCTTGACCAATACGAAGACACAAAAGCTATGATTTCCGATCAGCTTAAATTGTTAAAATCAATCAGCGCACCTACTCCACCCCAGAGAGTAGAAATACTCCAAGCGGAAGGAGCGGGTTCAGGCATTTACCTAAAAGTGCCAGCATGTGACACCGAAGTATTTCATGGAGGTTATGAAGAATGGCCGTCCTTCTGTATAAAAAATCATCCAAAATGATCTTAAGCGCAAAAGCTGTACCACCTCCGGTACAAAACGAAAGGTCAAGTATCTGAGTGTTTATGGCGTTAAGTGCTGTTGCTGTACTGCGCACTTTACGGAAACCATGCTGATGCTTCGCTGGGGTAAGGTGGTTCGTGAAATACGGGAGCAGTGTCTTCGTTACCGTGGAAAGGAGTGTTATCGGTCGATACGAATCTCCTTTGTTGGCTGGTTTCCCCGGTTTGAGCAGTGGGACCACTCTCCCCACCTTCCAGATGTCTGGGATGATGAGAGGGGCCATTGACAAATTGAGGACCTCCGTTAGGTACGCTACTCCCGCAGGACCCAAATTTTTCAGCATCAGCATGCATATTCCGTCGGGACCCATGGTTTTGGAGGCTTTCGCCTTCCCGATGGCCACCTGAACTTCACCGCAAGTGAAAGCAAGGAGGGCACAAGTTGTTGGCAGTTTGTGCAGCCTTCTGGTCACTCGACGCTTGGCTTTGTCCACCGGAGGATGCAGTATGAACTGACGAAGCATGGTCGCCGTAAGAAATTTCGACCCTGTCGTCATGCTTCGTCGGATTGGACAGTGACCTCACGGTTGACCAAAGCTTACTCACACCAGAGGTGAAGTTGAGGTTACAGGTATTCAGATGCTCTTCCCACTTCTTCCGCTTATGTACGTTCACTAGTTGCCGAATCTCCGCGTTGAGATCCTTGATACGGCGATCTCCGGGATCGGCCTGACGAAGGCTGTCACGCTCATCGGCTTGAGCAGCCGCTTCAGCAGGGAAATTTGGACGTGGGTCTGTTATGCATCCTGCCGGTACGAAGCGAGCTGCAGCAGCGGTGATGGCCCTGCGGAACTTACGTTCACCAAGGTGGACGTCGGTTGGTGTGGGGAGCGCAGCGAAGGTGTTTTCAGTAAATTCCGCAAATCCTTTCAAATCAGCTTTAGAAAAGTTGATATAGGTCCGGTGTTCCGTGGAAGCAAAGTCGGTTGGTTTATCGATCGAGATGACTATGGGCAGATGGTCTGATGCCAAAGTCAGCATAGGTCGCCATGATATGCTGTTTATCAGACCAGCGCTGACTATTGTTAGGTCTGGCGAGCAGCATCAGCTGCCTATAATCCTGGTGAATGCGTCGTCGTTCATTGTGCAGAATGTCGAATCGTCTATCTGCTCAGCCAAGTCAGTTCCCCTACGATCGTTTGACACGCTTGAGTGCCAAAGATCGTGGTGCTCATTAAAGTCACCTACTACCATACGGTTTTCACCTCTGAGGAGCGCACCTATATCAGGGTGATATCCTGCCGGGCAGCAGGTGACGGGGGGTATGTACACATTAAATATTTCGAGCTAAACATCGCCTGACCGGATAGCAATGCCCTGCCATTCTAGGGTGGTATCCCTGCGGTCGATGTCTGCTTCAATAAGACGATACTGCACCACCATTATCTCGCTCGCGATCTCGACGGTGCTCGTTGTACCCGGCACAATTCAACAATGTTGAATTGATGTGCAACTTCGCCTCTTGGACCGCAACATACCATGCCTTCCCATGAAGACGGTTATCTCCTCGATCTTGCGCTGAAGCCCGTTACAGTTAAATTGAAGGAGGGGTGTGAGAGATGTGTGTGGCCTTGACGCCATTGGCTGTGTGCGCTGCTGTGGTGGTTGCCGCCCTGTGGCGGTAGTGGGTGGCGTCGCAGTTGGGGTTTGCGACCGTGCAGCGCAACGTGGGCCCTCGAAGTTCCTCCTCAAATCTCGCGTGGTGCGCAGACCTGAACATGCCCTAAAGTGGCACCAGCCAAGGCAGGTGTTGCACTTGACTTATGTCACATTACGGAATATCCTGGTCTGACATACCGTGCAGATTGTAGGAGGAACGAAGAGTTGTAGGCGGCGGCGTGTGGGTGGTGGTGCGGTTGTGTATGTTCTGTGGTCTGTCG
>NW_023458557.1:25983248-25987013 GCF_013731165.1 Rhagoletis pomonella | reverse complement strand
GTAGGTTTCTGGCCCTGGGTTTGACTCGATGCCAGCCCTGAGCAGAATAATAGGTAGCGAATGTAGCCCTATGGACGAACAACTTCTGAAATACTTCGCCGACCTAAACGGGGTTAGATCGCCGAAACAACAGCCCTTAGTCGGGTAAAACCCGAGTCATTCCGGTACGTAGAACCGGCTGTCGTGGGAATGATCGCTGAGTAATTATGCCTTTGGCCAGTTTCCTGTCCGATGGGGATGGCCTGACTGCGCGGAGCACCGCATCCCGGGCTGCCGGAATGGCATGAGGGAAGTGGGCAGATAGCAGGGCGAGTGCTCTTTCCTTTTCTTTACCTGAATAAGTGCCGTCTGATGGCCTAATGACGAGCCTGGTTCCTGCGTTGGCCTTCGCCAATGCTTTGTGCAATCTAGCAGCCATAAGGGGAGATGAGATGCTCTCACAAGAGGACCTGAAGCTGCTATGCTTGGCTTTTCTAATCGCCTTATTGTATGCTGATAGGCTGGCTGAATACTCGTCCCAGTTCTCCGTGCGCTTGGCTCGATAGAAGAGTACGCACCGCCTTCCTGAGTATTGGGAGCTCCCGTGAACACCAAGTTGGCGGGACGGGACAGCTAGAGTTAAATGTATCCAGTATCGGCTCATTTATTATATTTTCTACCTCTATACAGTCAACCTTTCGATATTTTAAGATATACGATCTGTTATGACCTCAGCTCCCCGTACAAATCGTATAATCCTGCGATTAGACAGGGAGGGCTCTGGCTGATCATAGGGCTGGCCAATCCGAGAGTGATGTCAAGTACTTCCTCTCTAACCCTAGTAACAAATGTTGAACTATGACCGACATTGTGTATTCAAGGGTCTTCACTGATAATGTATTCTAAAAGGCACTCACCCCTACGGTTTGTGTCCGTGCTGCCCACTGCACGTTGTGAGCGTTCCCATCGCAGCCTAGGATGATCGGAATACTTCTTTTACGACAGAATTCCACCAGCTGCTGTAACTCTAGGGGTGGCCCGGTGACGTAGTCCCCCGAGAAATAGGCTGCAGCAAAGACGACCTCCGTACTTCTGCCGTGTATTGACATCGTCGTCTGAACTGCTACCAAATCCTGTGTTAAGAACTCTGTAAGTAGTAGTCAATGTCTTTCTTCAACACCACACACGCTCTGGGCTTTGCACTAGAGGGGTCCCAAATTACCTTATTGCAGTTATGATTGAGGCACCTGAGCTGGCCTCTGTAGATCCACGGCTCTTGGACTCGTATAATGCCCAGTCCTCCGTGGCAAACCTGCTCGCGATGACCGCAGAGGAGGCAGCCTCCACGTGACACCTGGGCTACTGCCGATTGCGGTGTACTCATAGCTTGGGCTCGTCCAGATCCGAGAGCCGCATATCGCCCTCGCTACGCCTGTCGAGCTCAAGCCTGCTGATATCTGCTAGCAGTCCCTGGGTAGTAGGCACATACGCGGCCTGGCTGGTGGCGTCGCCTGACCCGGAGGCACTAGCAGGAACTGGTGCCTTAATATGGGCTGGTGCCTTGCTCTGGATCGGTGCCAGGTTAGCCGGTAGGTCCTTGGTCGACTCAGTCCCTTGGGCAGCAGTAGAGTCAGCAGCCACATCGGCTTGCATGTTCTGCGACTCCTTGCTGGCTGTCGTCTTGTCGCCACGGCCTTACCGTGACAAATCTAAACCTGTAGATCACGTTGAAGCCACCCTTCTTGATTCTGACATAGGACTCCTCGTCAATGCCCAGATTGAGCCTGAGCCCGTTGTCCTCGCTGCAGTAGGCGATCACCTTCCACGCGGAGGTATGGATACCCTCAATCTGGGCCTGGAGTAACGTCAGCGCGTACTCTGCTGATTTATCAGCGCTCCTCGGGAGGAAAACCGTGATGTTATGCACTGGTAGGATGTCATCACCCCTTTTGGTGCACAACGCGGGCCCATTCTAACTTCCTAGACAGGGTACCTTCTGGGTTAGCTAGCTTGCTTGAAATGAACAAGGAGCATACCTGAGCGGAAGTACACCCCACAGAACGCAAACGGATGCTACCACCTTTTAAAGACCTCCTCCATAATGGCATTCTGGAGCTTCGTTGGGTCCTCGGAGCTGAGGGCATCAGCAAGGTGGTCATTAGGCAGCACTGCCACGCGGATGCTCTTAAGGGCCTCTGAGTAGCTGGGCTCTAGTGGCGTGATCTGGTTGCTGCGCTTTGATGCTGGTGCTTCACCTTTACTTGTACCTGTTGGGTCCCCGCCTCTTCGCCAATCGGCGGGCGCGGGTCTGTGATGCTGCTGTTTCCCGCTTCTATGCTTTTCAGCAGGCGCGGGGTTTCGTGCCTCTTTGTGTGAGTCGCTCTTCCGCCCATTGTCGTGTGCAGCCTTGTCGTTTTTGTGCTTCCTGCTTTTGTGCGATCATCGCGCTCATGCTCTTCTCTCTCGACGTCTGCTCGAACTCTTGCCATGACCCGAGCTTCCTCTGGGGCCTTCCCCTGCTCCAGCTAGCGACGGTACCACTTGACAACAGAGCCGCCCAAACCAGCGCGGTGGTGGTCGTCAAGAGCACCCGGCTGACCCGATGGGGGTAGTGGAGGAGGTCTGCACCTGCGCTGCTTCTTCTTTTGGGTCTGCCGCAAGCTTCGTCAGCGGCCGATGAACTGCTGTAGGACCTGCGGTGCCCTCCCAGCGACCACTCGCGGTGCTTGCTGCCGTGATAGTGCCTTCCCTTTGAGTGAATCCTGCTCTCGGACCGATCCCGACTAACGGAGCGGTGCCTGCTCTCGGGGCGGTATCTGCCGTCAGTTATTCCTGTTTTATGGTACCTGTAAAGAGAAGAAAGAGAACTTCCTTACCTGTTTTGCGACCGGTTCCTAATACCGGTCCTGGTGCCCTGTTCGTAGACATCGTCTCTGTCGTGCTCGATGAAAAGCGCCGCCTCGTCTTCAGTAAAGAGCTCCATGAAGCTACCGCGCCTGGAGTCCTTCCCACTGAGAGTGGTGCTGTGAGTGCCTGTTGTTGTCGGTACTTCTATGACCGACGTATCTACTGCTGCTGCTGCCACCGCCGAGGTAGTTGTTGATGCTGCCCCTGTATTTGTTGCTGTTGTTGTACTGTGCTTTTGTTGTGTGCTTTTTTTGTTATTTTACTTCATATTGTTCGTACGACTGCCTGCTCGTCGAGGCGAGCTCAGCAGAAAAAAATTTGTATGGGGATCTCAACAGGTCCACCGCGCCAGCGTCCCTTGTCACGGTAAGGCCACCTGGTGTCGAAGAGGTGCCGTTAAAACAGCCGGTTTATACCCTCCTGGCTGCAAATCGTCCAATACACACGGTATCGCTTAACAACATGGATTAGGAGGCGGCTGTTCTTGGCCGCTCTTCACCAGCAGCCCTCAACCTGAAAAGAAGGTAGCGTAGAAGCTGCAAGAGCGGCCCAAGACCAGGGAATGACTAAATGTTGATTCAACTAAGACCCGCACCAACGACAAGTGCCTGCCATAGCGAGGGGGATTTCCTCCAATGCGGATATAAGAACAGAAGCCCAAGCTATAGTTCTACCGCCGCTATTCCCACGACAGCCGGTTCTACGTACCGGGATGACTCGGGTTTTTCCCGTCCAAGGACTGCTGTTTCGGCGATATAACCCCGTTTAGGTCGGCGAAGTATCTCAGAAGTTGTTCGTCCATAGGGCTACATTTGCTACGCATTCTTCTGGCCAGGGCTGGCATCGAGTCAAACCCAGGGCCAGAAACCTACACCTGCT
>NW_023458557.1:25982050-25983148 GCF_013731165.1 Rhagoletis pomonella | reverse complement strand
ATGTTAATTTACGCGTAAAGGGTTATAGCTTTTAATGAAAACGTATCGAGAGCTTATATTCAATACCCTCTATCTGCATTTTTCACAAAAATGAGATTCTGATATAAAAATCCACCTAAGACTTAACTGTCATCGGTGATGTTAATGCTGACCACAGTATACAGTAATCCAGATGGGCAAAACAAAAAATGTAAATGTGCTTATTTGACAATTTATTTGAATGGATTGGTTGATATTTTTCACAGTTGTCATTGGGCGCGTTTCTAAGACGTAGCTGTTGCTAAACTGTTGAGTGTTTGTTTCAGAAACGCACAGTTGAGTAGTTCCGCTCAGCTCAACGGTTGGCAACTTTACGCCATTTTTTCCATCATAAAATTATTTCGCTACATGAAGTCAACAATTTATATAAGTCAAAAATGATGTTTCCCTTCCGTCAGTTTTCATAGAAAATTCAAATAAAAAAATAATTTGTCTGTAAATTGCTGGCGAAACTGGCTGTTAATAAAATAAAATGAACGTACATATACATATATTAAAAATAAAATAAGAAAAACTCCATTATAAGTCCTGTGCTATCCATATTTTTGGCTTAATTTTTTTTTGTGCTGTTTTATTTAATTTTACTTGTTTACAAATGTTTTAACAGTTAATGTATCATCCCGTTTCTAAGACGTAACTGTTGAACTCAACAATTGACAGCATTTCAGCAACAGTTGAGGTAAAGAGTGGCGTCTTAGAAACGCGCCCATTTTCTTTAACCCAAATGAAATCCAATTTCAATATTTTCTTATAGTTAAAAATATTTTCAAGTCACATAATATAAAACAACGAGGAAAACAAAATTCCAAGCAAATCAGGCTTGCAGCGTAAGCAATTATAACCAGATGCAGTTCCTACATAAGTCATACCGTGTTCCGAACATAACTTTGAATGAATAATGGTGGGCTGATTTTGGAAAATGGTCCCATAAATTAGCGGGTAAAGCAAGTATTACTTAACTTAGAGGTAGAACTCTCTAATTTTCAAATATACCACTCTTATTGTGGAGACCTCCAAAGTTTTTATGAAATATGTACACAAAGTTATATATCGACGTTC
>NW_023458557.1:25973073-25981950 GCF_013731165.1 Rhagoletis pomonella | reverse complement strand
GGGATGCGGTGTTCCGCGCAGTCAGGCCATCCCCATCGGACTGGAAATTGGCAAAAGGCCTAATAACCCAGCGATCATTCCCACGACAGCTGGTTCTACGTACCGGAATGACTCGGGTTTTTCCCGTCCAAGGACTGTTGATCGCGAGCGAGATAATGGTGGTGGCTTAGCGTTCATCACGCACCACACCGTGCAGTATCGTCTTATTGAAGCAGACATCGACCGCAGGGATACCGCCCTAGAATGTCAGGGCATTGCTATCCGGTGAGGCGATGTTGAGCTCGAAATATTAAATGTGTACATACCCCTTGTCACCTGCTGCCCGGCAGTTTATCACCCTGATATAGGTGCGCTCCTCAGAGGTGAAACCCGTATGGTAGTAGGTGACTTTAATGCGCACCACGGTCTTTGGCACTCAAGCCTGTCAAACGATCGTAGGGGAACAGACTTGGCTGAGCAGATAGACGATTCGACTTTCTGCACAATGAACGACGACGCACCCACCAGGATTATGGGCAGCTGCTGCAGCTCGCCAGACATAACAATAGTCAGCGCTGGTCTGATAAACAGCGTATAATGGCGACCTATGCTGACTTTGGCATCAGACCATCTATCCATAGTCATCTTGATCGATAAACCAACCGACTTTGATTCCGCGGAACACCGGACCTATATCAACGTTTCTAAAGCTGATTGGAAAGGCTTCGCGGAATTTACTGAGAGCATCTTCGTTGCGCTCCCCACAGCAACCTACGTCCCCCTTAGTTCCGCAGGGTTGTCACTGCTGCTGCAGCTCGCTGCGTACCGGCGGATGCATCACGGACCCCCGTCCAAACTTCCCTGCCGAAGCGGCTGTTCTAGCCGATGAGCGTCACAACCTTCGTCAGGCCGATCGCGGAAACCCCCGTATCAGGGATCTCAACGCGGAGATTCGGCAGCTTGTGAACGTACATAAGCGGAAAAAGTGGGAAGAGCATCTGGAAACTTGCACCTTCACCTCTGGTGTGAGTAAACGGTGGTCAACCGTTGGGTCACTGTCCAATTCGACGAAGCACGACGACAGGGTCGAAATTTCTTCCGGCGACCATGCTTCGTCGGACCCGGAGCGATGCGCGAGCTATGTTAGCCGGCAGTTCATACTGCATCCTCCGGCGGACAAAGCCAAGCGACGAGTGACCAGAAGTTCAGGTGGCCATCGGGAAGGCGAAAGCCTCCAAAGCCATGGGTCCCGACGGAATATGAATGTTGATGCTGAAAAATTTGGGTCCAGCGGGAGTAGTGTACCTAACGGAGGTCCTCAATATGTCAATGGCCACTCTCATCATCCCAGACATCTGGGAGGTGGGGAGAGTGGTCCCACTGCTTAAACCGGGGAAACCAGCCCACAAAGGAGAATCTTATCGGCCGATAACACTCCTTTCCACCTGACCTCAGCGAAGCATCAGCATGGTGTCCGTAAAGTGCACAGTACAACAACAGCACTTAACGCCATAAACACTCAGATAACATGTGGCCTTAACCGTAACCGTCCCTGTGAGAGAACTATTCTAGTAGCGTTGGACTTGTCAAAGAAGATATAGAGGCTTCCTCTCTCCTACAGAGGCTCAAACGGTGGTCGGCGTATTATCTGAGTGGTCGACACTCGTCGGTTATGCTTAGAGACAAATCGAGCAAACTCAGAAAAATAAAACAGGGGGACACCACGTCCTTTCCCCGCTACTGTTTTACTTTTACATTTCAAAGCTCCCTGAACTACCAGAGGGAGTTTCGATTATCTCTTACGCCAACGATTGCTCGATTATGGCGACTGGGAATGGAATTGATGACTTGTGTTCGAAAGTAAACGGGTATCTCCGAGCTTTCTCGCTTCTTCACTGCAAGGAGCCTAACCCTCTCCCCTATAACATCCTCTGCGACCTTGTTCACGACCTGGACGAAGGAGGGGCTACCGCTGGGAATTCACGTCGATGATACAGTAATTCCGACGGTGAATAACCCCAAAATACTCGGAGTAACCTTCGGCAGTCTGCTCTCCTTATCTGCGCACGCCACCGCTATTGTCAACAAAGTACAGAGCCGCAACAAGGTCCTCAAGTCACTAGCCGGCAGTACTTGGGGAAAAGATAAAGAAACGTTGCTGGCAACATACAAGGCAATAGGCCGGCCGGTTTTAAATTACGCAGCACCAGTGTGGTCGCCGGGGGCCAGTATGACGCAGTGGGTGAAGCTGCAGAAGACGCAAAACACTGCACTACGGGCAGCTACTGGATGCCTTCTGATGTCGCCAGAACGCTAGCTGCACGACGAGGCGAAATTGCTCCCAATTAAGGAGCACAACACAATGCTCTGCAAGAAGTTTCTTGTTGGGATCCATAGACGTGGTCACCCAAATAGGCAGCTGCTTGCAGAAGAGCCCTCGCCCAGGCACGTCAGGAGGCATCTCTACGAACTGACGGACGAAGTCCAGAGGTTCATTAAACAACCTCTGGACCCGTCAGCTTATCGACAGGCCCTGAACGGCATTCACAGGGAGTCAGTCTCGAATTATGTAGACTCCAGACCTGTGAATGCCGTTCTAGGCGTACAACCACCGGACACTGACGAGACGGAGCTTCATCTGCCTCGGGAGACAAGAACCACAATAGCGCAACTTCGCTCTGGCTACTACAGCAGGTTAAACTCATACCTGAGCAAACTAAAGGCAGATGTACCAAATGAGTGTCCGGCATGCGGAGAGACACCCCATGACTCGAAAAACCTCTTCGTATTCCCGTAAAACCCGACAACTCTAACGCCTTTGTCCCTGTGGACCGACCCTATTGAGGCTGCACGCTTCTTAGGGTTGCCGTTAGTAGAACTTGACGACAAACGACTGAGATATTAACCATGCGGGGTTGTTGTAGCCGCTACAACAACAACAACAATAACTCTACCGCTACCTAGCCATGCAATAAACCCCAAGGATCGGAAAAAATTCCCACATTTCAATATGGCATACCATAACTTTTGCACATCCGCCGAAATCGGTGTTAAAGTGCGTATTTCCGGCCACTGTGAATGATCCTGGGGTCACTACGCACCTCACCAAACACTTTAACCGCACACCACGTATTTCACCTTACATATCAACGCTTCATACCTATCTCTATATTCATATCACATAAACACATAAACAAAATGTAATCTTTTTTTAATTTCTTATTATTATATTTAATTTGTAATCCTAAGCGGGCGTCTTGTTCTCCAAATTCGACCCCTTATATTGTTCATCATTATATATAATAAATTATAAAACTAATTCAAAATCTTTAAAGTTTCGTCTTTTATTTTAAGTGGAGAAAGTGCTAAGCGCCCATTTTTTAAGTACCACCTTAATGTACATATGTACTTATGTACATACATACATACATACATACATACCGCATACTGCAAATGAGCGTGAAGTAATGCTTTGTCTTTCGTTTAGATGTACATGTGTACATTCGAGAATGTTTTTTTTTTAATTTTTTTTTTATTTTTCATAAGTTTTCTCTCTTTTTCCTTTCCGCCTATCATGAATAAAAATTCCACTAGGATTCTTTATATTAAATGGCGGAGTTGAGCTCTCAAAAAAGTTTCAACCCCCTTTTTCGAAGCTCGAATTTCCTCCTCCCAAGTTTTCGGGGAAAATGCCACTCGTGGTAGTTAATTATTGGGGGATTTCTTTCTCGAGCGAAACAAATTCCCGGAGAACAAACTTTCCGGGAGTATTAAGAATTGGCCTGATTATTGCCTATTTTTATAGATTTCTTAAAGGTCATTTAGGTAGCGACCTGTCGATTTAGGTTAGAAAATACGATTTTGCAGATGTACGAGTTTTTAACGACTATTTTTGATTCGATTTCAAAGATCGAAAATGATTTGAGAAGAGTATATACATATAGGCCTTTAAAATGGTATATAATAATCTATTGTCGCACTTGGCTTGTTGGAATTTTTTATTGGATAAAATAAAAAAACCCTTATTTCTCTTAATTATTTAAATTTTGACCATCGATAATTTGCACAATTTCAAAATATGTAGTACTTTCTTAAACTAAATATATTTTTAAATAAGCTCTTTTATTGCAATCGGGTAAAAATTGTCGAAGTTAGGCGACTTTTCTTAAATACGGCCTTGAATTTATATTGTTTATATACCGGATTTTGAGATTTTTTGAGCAGTGTGGCTAAGGAATTCATCAATATTTATTCAAAATTGATATATACAATCGCTCTTTAGCAAAAAAGTAGTTTTTAAGGAAATTTTAGGAAAATGGGGGTGGCACCGCCTATTTATATCATATATGTATGTGTATCTCAAAAACTACTCGACCAATTTCAACCAAATTTGGTATACACATTGCGCCTAGACTTCTTAAACGCCATATTGAAATCGTAAAAAAACAGGATTCGTATTTATTTATTTATTTCATTTTAAATCTACAGTACAAAGTACCTTACAGACCAAAGAAAAATTAAAAATAAATGCTTATTGAATAATTGAATTTAATATGCTTACAAACGTAGATGTAGACACAGTATACAGTAATCCAGATAGGCAAAACAAAAAATGTAAATATGCTTATTTGACATTTTATTTGAATGTATTGGTTGATATTTTTTCACAGTTGTCGTTTTCTTTAAACCAAATGAAATCCAATTTCAATATTTTCTTATAGTGAAAAATATTTTCAAGTCACTTAAAATAAAACAACGAGAAAAACAAAATTCCAAGCAAATCAGGCTTGCAAGTAAGCGATTATAACTACATAACTACATAAGTCATATCGTGTTCCAAACACAACTTTGAGTGAATAATGGTGGGCTGACTTTGGAAAATGGTCCTATAAATTAGGGGGTAAAACAAGTATTACTTAACTTAAAGGTAGAACTCTCTAATTTTCAAATATACCACTCTTACCAAAGTTTTAATGAAATATGTACACAAAGTTATATATCGACGTTCGAACAAATGCACGAAATTTGTATGCATTTGTTCAGCGGCTTATTCTCATTTGAAAAGGATAGTGCATGAGTTAATGCAAATAAAAAAGGTTTATGCAGATAAGCGAGGCCGTTTTTCAACCGCATAAAATGTATATACACATATTCTTACATACATATTTATCAAAATATTCAGAATGACGAAATGAATTGGTTTAGTCGTAAACACGCTAACTCGAACAAAATTTACAGCGTGGCGACGAATAACCTGTTACCCAGTTTTTTTTGAGAAATAAAAGGGTCCTTTATAGATTTTGCGAGAAAATTATTTTATTGTTAATTTTCCACAGATTTTACTTTAGTTGTATTAATTGCTTATTAAATTTTAATCCGTATTTACAATTGCCAGCGGTGTAAACTTTGAGCGAAAAGTTCATTTGGCACGCAGGTCTTCAGTTAAATTATTCCATATCTTCTGTAACCATAGGCTCTCCATTTTGAGTCCCTTATACTCCCCCTTTTGTTCAACATAAGGTCTCATACTCAAAATTCGAATAGACTCAGAACTGGTGACTAGGACGGGCATTCATTCGACCAACCTTATACAGTTTTTTTCTTTTTTGTATTTTTTTATACAAAGCCTAAGAAAAAATACACCTGAAAAAGACTTGCAGGCAAATGAACTTTTCTCTCAAAGTTTGAACTGCTGGCAAATGTAAATAGGGATAAAAATTTAATAACTAATTAATACAACTAAAGTAAAATCTGTGGAAAATTAACAATAAAATACTCTAAAGGACCCTTTTATTTCTAAAAAAAAACCGGGGTAACAGTTATTCGTCGCCACGCTGTAGATATTTTAACGAAAGTCGGTGGCGAAGTTTGCCTTTGGTATAATTTAGGTTAGTATTAAATTTTGGCTAAGCCTGTCAATAACCACGACCACCTCCCATGTAGTAATCAACAATATTTTTGTTTTATTATTTTTTTTTTTACTAATCCCATTGAATTTCCGAAAGGGATTTATTTAAACTTGGACAATCACAAGACGTATAATTGAAAGCATTTCCCTCATTAGACATAATGGTTGAAAACACATAATATTTAACCTCAATTTCTAAAGGCACATGGTGAATACTAGCATCAAAAATCGACGAAATGTATTTTGATATAGAAGAATCAATGTTGTCACTTACATATATATGGTCTAACAATCTATTTAAATCATTAAAAAACAGTAAATTTGTTTTAGATTTACACTTAGGAAACTATCTATAAAGTAGGATTCTAGATTTGTGGCAATGTTATTAGGTGTAAGACTAGAGCTGGTATAGTTCCTGCACCATTTTATATTACACAGGTTAAAATCACCAAGAACACAAAGATGGTTGTCATTTAGGTCCAGAGAAAGCGCAATTACATTATCCACGTGAGCTTTGTATAGTTCAAAGTTACTGTTAGGCGGAATATATGAGCCCATTAAATACAGAAAACTATGTTATTTCATTCCCTTAATGCAAACGCAAACTTGATCCAGCAAAGAGTCACTATTACTAAGATTACATGTCTGAATAACACAGGTCAACTCAACACACAAAACTCAATACAGGAATTCAACACACAAAAACTAAACACACACCAACTCAACACACACTTGTTCAACACATGTGTTGGGTATTGTAATGATCGATATTTGACGGTCTTCTTTCTGCGTAGGCGGCCTCCGTCTGCACTTAGGGATTATAACCCTCACAAAGTAGAACTCTCTTTCTGTTTTGCGAAGAAAAGGGCTAACACCTTTTGCAGAGAACACCTTTCTGCGTAGCCGGCCTTCGGCCGCACTTAAGGATTATAACCCTCACAAAGTATAATTCTCCTTTCTGTTTTGCGAAGAAAAAGGGCTGAACACCTTTTTCAGAGAACACCTTTCTGCGTAGGCGGCCTTCGGTCGCGCTTAGGGATTATAACCCTCACAAAGTAGAACTCAATTTCTGTTTCGCGAAGAAAAGGGGCTGAACACCTTTAGCAGGGAACACCTTTTGCAGAGAACACCTTTCTGCGTAGGCGGCCTTCGGCCGCACTTAAGGATTATAACCCTCACTAAGTATAATTGTCCTTTCTGTTTTGCGAAGAGAAGGGGCTGAACATCTTTTCCAGAAAACACCTTTCTGCGTAGGCGGCCTTCGGCCGCCCTGAGGGATTATAACCCTCACAAAGTAGAATTCTCTTTCTGTTTTGCGACGAAAAGAGGCTGAACACCTTTTGCAGAGAACACCTTTCTGCGTAGGCGGCCTTCGGCCGCACTTAAAGATTATAACCCTCACTAAGTAGAATTCTCCTCTCTGTTTTGCGAAGAAAAGGGGCTGAACACCTTTTTCAGAGAACACCTTTCTGCGTAGGCGACCTTCGGCCGCGCTTGCGGATTATAACCCTCACTAAGTAGAATTCTCTTTCTGTTTTGCGAAGAAAAGGGGCTGAACAACTTTTGCAGAGAACACATTTCTGCGTAGGGCCTGTGCCAATCAGTAGAAAAGTTCTGTGGTGAAAAAACTTTTTACTATGGTGAGAAAATTTTACATTTCTGCTGTGCCAATTCGTAACTTTTTACTGCTGGAAATTTTTGACAGTTGCTTTGATGCAGAAGAAGGCTATTGAGTCAGCAATTAATAGAATGCAGCAATTATAGAGAAAATATTTGCCTTTGCTGATTTCAGTTATTTTGGTGTTGAAATCCATGTATTTTTTATACCTTTAGGCAATAACCACAAATTTTTCTCTAATATCCACTCGCTTTGGTTTTCTTTAATTTATGTGTATAGATGCGTTGTTCTGTATTCTTCATGATATTAGATTTGTTTCTTTACAGATAATTATCACTATTTTTTGCTGGAAAGCGTTTCTTAACCCAAAAAACTAGTGGCTTTCGTTCTTACGCTCTTCTTTTTTTTGTCTCTCCTGATAATTTCTGCAACTAAAGATTTTACTAGCAAAAAATAGCAGCTGTCGAAATGAATAAATGAAGCGTAAACAAGCGAGGTTGGGTGGCTTTATTTGCTTGCTTTTATTTGTTTCTTTCTCAAAATTTTTGGTATTTCTTAAGTAAAAATTAGCGAATCATTAAATTTGATGAAATTGCAAAATGTATTTGTGAATACTATTTATATATAATACGCGTATAAAAAAGATTGCTTCAAATATTTTCTAATGTCAAATACACTGATCAGCTAGTTACTTGCTATTTTCTGCTAGTTTGCGTTTCTTAATGCCCGTATGATACTACATTTTTTTCTTGTATTTTCCATTTGAAATACAAACAAAAAAACTGTAAAATTACAAAAGCAATTCGGCAATGCGTTAGAGAGAAACAAATTCTGTGTGAAAAACGGCTGTGCAACAAAAATTTTGTGTTGAATCTAATAAAAATAAAGTGAAGCGAAATTGTTCGTGTTGAAAAATCATGTGTTGAAATTATTTATTTAGAAAAGTCGTATGTTTAGTTAATGTGTTGAGTTGGTATGTGTTGAAATATCTTGTGTTATTTAGACCTGTTACCATTACACTAAGAATAACAAAAGGTGCACGAAGCTTTCGTTTAACGGCTATCAGTACACCAACTCCTTTTGGACAGCCCGTTTTTACGGAATCTCGATCTTTACGGAACACATCATAGAAGTTTGCCCCAGCCTCTTGCGCACTAAATTGTAGAATTGTGTTTGATTTGGTCCTTAATCCAGAAATATTTTGGTAATATATCTTAAGACCAGCATTATTTTTGGGAGTTACATTTTTGTTGTTAGTTGTTATGACGGTTGGTTTTGAAGTACTTGCTTTTGAAAAAAATGAAATGGTTTGACTCTCACATTCACAGGCCAAATTGACGCTTATAAAATTTTATGATAATCAATTGATGGG
>NW_023458557.1:25963503-25973063 GCF_013731165.1 Rhagoletis pomonella | reverse complement strand
TATGGGAGGTGCCACGCCCCCTTTTCCAATGTCTGCCAATTTTCTCTGAAAGTAAGGTATGGATAACATATGTGGCTGTTTAAAATTTGGGGCGTTAGCATAAGGCGGTTCTAGAGATAGGCGATATGAGAAGCTAACTTTGTATGGAAGGTGCCACGCGCTCTTTTCCAATATCTGCCACTTTTCGCCATAAGTACGCTACTGATAACATATGTAGCTGTGTCAAATTTCAGGACTTTTAGCATAAGCGGTTCGGGACTTAAGCAATATGAGAAGTTCAGTTTATATGGGAGGTTCCACGCCCCCTTTTCCAATATCTGCCACTTTTCGCTATAAGTACGCTACTGATAACATATGTAGCTGTGTCAAATTTCAGGACTTTAGCATAAGCGCTTCGGGACATCAGCAATATGAGAAGTTCAGTTTATATGGGAGGTTCCACGCCCCCTTTTCCTATACCTGCCAATTTTCGCCATAAGTTCGGTATTGATAACATATGTAGCCATGTTAAATTTCAGGACGTTAGCATGAGCGGTTCCAGAGATAAGCGATAGGAGATGTTCAGTTTGTATGGGAGGTGGCACGGGCCCTCTTCCAATAGCTCCCAGTTTTCGCCATAAGTAGGGTATTTACAATTTATGCATCCGTGCCAAGTCTCAGTTCCCCAGCATAGTTGGTTTAAGAGATATATTGGTGCCCTCAAAATAGGGGTTTCAACATTTTATTGTGACGTATGTATATGTGTAGATATCCATTATTCTCTCACTGCATAAGAACATTAGGAATATGTCGACCCCAGGGCCTCCTATCGTGTAATTTTTTAGTCAAAATATTCCTTTTCAATTGGCTAACAAATGTTCCAAATATGAGCCAATTATGCAAATGAATGCAGTTTTTAGAAAAATCCAGACACCAGTGTCACCTAGCGATTAAATTTTTAGTGGAAATATTTCCCTTCAAGGTGCTGGCATATGTTCCAAATATGAACCAAATCGGTCCAGTCGTTTGGTAGTTTGGTGACATACAATATACGGAAAACTCTATGAAATTGTGAAATCGTGACGTCTAAGCTTTCTTAATTTTTGGGCAACAACAACAAAGAGTTTTGATTTTTTTTTAAATCGAAAAACATCCACACAGAAGATCCAAAAAAGCCCTTTTTACAGAATTGAAATCAGTTCAGTCGTTTGGTCAGGCATCGCGGTCATACGAAAGACATTTCATTTTTATATATAACGTTTAATAAAAAATTATCTTTTAAAAATATATTATGTGTTTGTGCATGCGCAGAAATTTGTACTAAAATCGGCTCACACACATGTGCATGCGCTCAATAACAAACAACACCAGGGTTGCGTGATTTCAAATCCTTTTTGATTTAATTAACAAATATATTCGATTTGTGATTTGGTTTGTTGACCAAATAAAAAATAAAATTTATTTGTAATTTGATTTGTCAACCAAATAAGAAATACATTTTATTTGTGATTTGCTTGGTCAAGCAAATAAAAGATACGTTTTATTTGTGATTTGCTTGGTCATCCAAATAAAAGATAAGTTTGGGTGAATTCCAAATCGTCAAAATACAAAGCATCAGTCTCTTTTATTTCTAAACCTCAGCAGATTGTAATGCCAAATGTGCGCAACCACGGTTAGATGCTAATTTTCAACTACATATGTTGCGCAAGTTAGACTTTTTTTTCTAGTCCGGTTTAGAAATAAAAGAGACTGATGCTTTGTATTTTGACGTTTTGGAATGCACCCTTTTATTTGTGATTTGATTCGTCAAGAAAATCAGAAATAAAATATATTTGTGATTTGCTTGGTCAACCAAATAAGGAATCAAATTTATTTGTGATTTGATTCGTCGAGCAAATAAGAAATAAAATTCATTTGTGATTTGAATCGCCTCCAAATCAGAAACCAAATTGATTTGTGATTTGAATTGTAGAGCGAATCAATTGGATTCGTGATTTTTTAGCGAAATATTACTTTTTTATGCAACACAAATGCGATATTCAAGTATCTTCCAACTTCGAGTTCCACGAAAATCTTCGGGGTTTTCGGGACTACTTGGGGATTTTTGGGACTAATTCGGAGTTTTTGGAACTCCTTCGGGTTTTTCGAGACTTCTTCAGGGTTTTCAGGATTTTGGGACTAATTCGGTATTGTTGGGGCTATTTCGGGTTTTTCGAGATTTTCGGGGTTCTCGGGATCTTAGAGACTACTTCGGAATTTTTAGGACCAATTCGGAATTTTTGGGACTATTTGGGGTTTTTCGAAACTATTTCGAGATTTTCAGGATTCTCGAGAATATATCGGGATCTTCGGGATTATTTCGGGATTGTTGGACTATTTCGAGATTTCTTCAGGACTATTCCGGATTTTCCGAGACTACTTCGAGATTTACGGGGTTCTCGGGACTATATTGGGATTTCGAGGTTACGTCGGGATTTTTGCGACTATTTCGGAAGTTTTGGGACAACTTCGAGATTTTCGGTGTTCTCGCGAATATATCTATATTTTTGGGACTAATTCGGGTTTTTTGAGACTACTTCGAGATTTTCGATGTTCTCGTGAATATATTGGGAATTTTGGGACTATTTCGGTACTTTTGGACTATTTCGGGATTTTCGAGATTTCTTCGGGATTTTCAGGACTATTCCAAAGTTTTCGAGACTACTTGGAGATTTTCGGAGTTCTCGGGTCTATATCGGGATCTTTGGGACTACTTCGGTATTTTTGGGACCAATTAGGAATTTTTGGGACTATTTCGGATTTTTCGAGACTACTTCCGAGGTTTTCGGAGTTCTCGGGAATATATCGGGATTTAGAGATGTAGAGAAACCCGAAATAGTTCCAAGAACACCGAATTAGTACCGCTTATACCGAAGAAGTCTCGAAAAACCTGAATTACTCGAAAAATTACGAGGTAGTCCCACAGATCCCGATTTAGAGCCGAGAATCCCGAGAATCTCTTAACCCGAACCCGAAATCGTTTCAAAAATTCCGAATTGGTACCAACAATCCCGAAATAGACCCATAAATACCGATATATTCCCGAGAAAACAGAAAATATCGAAGTTGTCCCAAAAATTCCGAAATAGTCCGAGAAATCCTGAAAAGCCTCGAAGTAGTCCTGAAGATCCCGATATATTCATGAGAACCTCAAAAATCTCGAAAAACCCGAAATAGTCCCAAAAATCTCCATATATTCCCGAGAACCCCGAAACCCCCGGAAATAGCTCGAAAAACCCGAAATAGTCCACAAAATTCCTAATTGGTCCAAAAAATACCGAAGTAGTCCCAAACATCCCGATATAGTCCCGAGAGCCTCGAAAACCCCGGAATAGTCCTGAAAATCCCGAAGAAATCTCGAAATAATCCAGCAACCCCGAAATAGTCCCAAAAATCCTGAAGATCTCCAAGTAGTGTCGAAAACCCGAAATAGTCCCAAAGCAGTCCCGAAGATACCGATGTTGTACCGAGACTCCTGAAAATCTCGTAGTAGTTTCGAAAAACTCGGAATAGTCTCGAGAATCTCGAGAACATTTCCAAAATGCAGAAATAGCCCCAAAAATACCGAATTAGTCCCAAATTCCTGAAAATTCCGAAGGAGTCTCGAAAAACCCGAAAAAGTCACAAGAACTCCGAATTTATCCCAAAAACCCCGAAGTAATCCCGATACATTCGCGAGAACCCCGAAAATCTTAAAGTTATCCCAAAAATACCAAAATACTCCCAAAAATCCTGATATAGTTCCAAAAATTCCTAATTGGTCCCAAAACCACCGAAGTAGTCACGAAGATCCCGATATATTCCCAAGGACCCCGAAAATCTCGGAATTAGTCCCGAAAACCCCGGTATAGTCCCGAAAATCCCGAAATAGTCCAAAAATACCAAACTAGTCCCAAAAATTCTGATATATTCCCGAGAACCCCGAAAATCTCGAAAAACCCGAAATAGTTCCAAAAATTCCGAATTGGTCCCAAAAATCCCTGAGATCCCGAAATAGCCCCGACAGTCTCGAAATAGTACCAAAAAATCCGAATTTATCCCAAAAATCCCGAAGTAGTCCCGTAGATCCCGATAACCCCGAAGTTGTCTCGAAAGAGACGAAATAGTCAAGAAAATCCCAAAGAATTCTCGAAAATCCCGAAATAGTCCAAAAATCCCGAAAACCCCCGAAAGAAAATTTCTTGTAATTTCTTGTTGACCAACATTTATAGTCGCCACTTCTCTGACTTTTCTACTGCTTACTAGAACTGTCTCGGTTTTTTGGTGCGCAAGTTCGAGTCCTGTTTCGGCCAGCCATGCTTGGATCAATCGTTCAGATCAGAACTATTTGCTGCGATAGTTATTTCTTCTAGATGCTTCGCTACCACCACTAGCGCTATATCGTCAGCAAATCCAACAATTTTCACTCGTTCTGGCAAAGATAGTCTGAGTACACCATCGTACATGATATTCCAAAGTATTGGACCCAGAACCGAACCCTGTGGTACTCCAGCCGAGACTTTATGTTCTTTGACACCGTTCTCCGTATTGTACAGTAGCACTCTATTTGCTAAGTAGTTGTCTACAATCTTGCGAAGGTATGCGGGTACCTCGAATCTGCGTAGAGCGGCGTTTATGTGTTTCCAACTTGCTGTGTTGAACGCATTTTTTACATCGAGGGTGACAAGCAAGCAGTACTCCTTTGCTCCTCCCTTCCACTTTTCGCCACTGGTTGCATCTTCCGCCAACTGCTTTACTAAACAGGCTGCATCTACTGTTGACCGCCCCTTTCTGAAGCCGAACTGTGTCTCTGAGAGGCCTCCCTTTTCCTCGATTGCTTCTAATGATCTATCACTGATTATGCGTTCGAACAACTTGCCCGTCGCATCCAGCATGCATATAGGACGATATGCTGAGGGATCTTCTGGTGGCTTCCCAGTTTTCGGCTATAAAACTAGCCGCTGGCGCTTCCATACATCAGGAAATACTCCTTCTTTAAAGCATTCGTTAAAACTATCGACGAACACTTTAGGGTTCGCAGCTACAGCAAGCTTGAGGACACGATTTGGAATTGCATCCGGCCCCGGTGATTTTTTTATCTTTAAATCGCTTGGCCGCAAGAAGTACTTCTTCAGTGCTCACCGTGGGGAACTCGACCATCGTAGCAGGAAAAATTTCTCTCGCAAAACTTGATTGCATTGGGAATAAGGCTTTTATTATCGTCTCCAGCTTATTTGGGCATAGTACCTGTGGTCGAACCGACGCTTTCAGCCTTTTCGTCACAACTTTATACGCTAAGCCCCAGGGGTCATTTTGGACGCTTTCACACAAGCTAGTAAAGCATTTTCGCTTGCTGAGCCTAATGGCTTGTTTAAGCTCCTTGCGTTTAGCTCTGTACATAGCATGTTCGTCGGTAAAGCTTTCAGACCTTCTGGCACGCTGGTAGTTTCTTCTCGATCTGTTGCATTGCAGTCGCAAGTCCGCTATTTGGTCATTCCACCAATAAAC
The DNA here is from genome assembly GCF_013731165.1 of Rhagoletis pomonella. NCBI lineage: Eukaryota > Metazoa > Arthropoda > Insecta > Diptera > Tephritidae > Rhagoletis > Rhagoletis pomonella. Next base: position 25,967,558 of record NW_023458557.1, on the reverse strand, counting down.
TGGTGCACGTCGGCTGGTCGGGTAGTTTTTCTTCATCGAAGCATCGCACGCTTGAGTGATTTTGGCCATGAGGTAGTTCGCCATGTTACTAGCTCCGTGGGGTAACGAAATGCCAGACATCATGGCTACTAGCGCCTCTTCGTCTAGAGAGTTGACCTTCCAACCTGTTGTTGCTCTTGCACTGACTTTTCTGCTCTCTCTCTCCTCCTGTATCGAGAAAATGATAGCCATGTGGTCGCTATGAGTGTACTCGTCGCTAACCTCCCAAGACGTGTGTCGAAACAGCCTGCTGCTGATAAATGTGAGGTCAATAATGGACCCCACCCGATCCTTGCTGAACGTAAATTTTGTACCCGAGTTGCTGAGACGATAGTGCTGCAAGAAGAGCGCTTCCTCTGGCGTTAGTTCGTCGGCTTCCCCATTGCAAAGCCCAAGCATTGAAGTCGCCGGCTATTAATACGGGTGATCTAGTCCGGGCATCAAAGGTAAGCTTATCCATGACGGCTTCGAATTCATCGAGGGTAAAACTAGGCGGTATGTAGCAGCTATATACGACTAATCCAGAGACTCGAACACATACAAAACCTACGTCTGCCTTTAGATGTTCCATGTGAAGGGGCGTTATGGCGCAGCTCCACACCGCTGCTCGACCGGCATCGTCCTGGGCCCATATTTGGCAGTATGGTTCACTTAGTAGCGCTATGTCAACATTGTGATCAATCATCGTCTGCTCAGATAGCTCCAGTGCAGCTTTGCAGTGGTTCAGGTTAAGCTGCAAGACCTTCATGATGTCCGGGATTTTTGTATCGCCTCTATATAGTACGGACAGTCTTTTCCGCCTGTCCTGTGCCTTACGTCTGGCTTATTGTTTCTGGAGCAGATTACGCACCGTTTCTCCTTCTTACATACGTTGGCTCTATGCCCTATATCACCGCAATTGAAGCACGCCCCTTTCGAATCGTGAATGCTTATTTCTTGCCAGGTGGCCAAACTCTAGACATTTGAAGCATTGTGTCGGGTGCATTTTTAGTCTTATTCGACAGATTACCCACTCTACCCGAACTTTGCGCACTGCGATCAATTTGCTCGCCATGGCGGCTGGCAGCAGCAGCGTTGCTGTCTTCGTACCGCTGTACGCGCTTCTTAATGACTTGACGGCTTCTACAGTAATTTTGCTGCCATCGACCTCCCTTTCTAAGGCAGAACAGAGCTCTTGCTTGCTTATTAGCTCGTCTAAGTCCCTGACTTCTACCGCGGTTTTTGCGGTCACGGTCTCTACCGTGGCAATTGGAGGAGTAGGTTCCCATTGCCGGTTTTGCGTACTTTGGTTACCACGTCTTCCAAATGTTTTAATTGTGGATCGATTTTTAAACCTCGCAGTATTTCTGCATACGAACTTCCGTCACGACTTTTTATTACTATCGCATCCGGCTTTGGCAACTTGGGTTTCGACTTCGACCTTTCTTCTTCTTCTTTCTTCTTCTTTGCCATCGTTCGCCCCATTTGCTCGGTTTTTCTCTTCACTTACGTTCGCTGGCGTCATTGCTTTTTCCTGACGTTCTATCGCAGTGCTTGGCTGCTTTCCAGTTTTACTCGGTATACCGCTCCCAGGGATTTTTTGAGGCGTTGTTTGGCAAGCGGCACTCAACACGTTTCGCGGTAGCGCATTCCTTGTTTTGCCATAGAGTATGGCCAGCTCGGCAATGATATCGCGCATAGGTTGGTGAATGGACCTTCTCTTGCCGTCTTCCCGCATTTCCACCAACTCCCGTATTTTAACTCCCAGAGTAACCCACGCGGTAGGTTGATCTTCTGCTTGGGCCATATGCGCGCCTGGAGATGATAAGGGTCTTGTAGGCTAGCTCGCCAGTCTGGGGCGCTTTCCAAAAGGATTTATGACGTCCCCACTCTCGGTTGCCAATATACCACCACCTCCTGCATTTTCACCCGCCTTCGTATTTCGCCTCAGTGGAGGCGACCTTGCGAGGCTCATAGCTTTCGTCTCGTCTTTTTTTATTTTTTTATTTAATTTATTTTATTTTATATTTTTTTATTTCTTTTATTTTTTTTATTTTATTTTTTTTTTAGTAATGAAAATACTCACAAACCCACAGGGCTATTTTGCTACCACCCTAGCTTCAGTCAATATCTGCTGTTTGGTTTGGTACTTCGCTAAGTTTGCTTTAACGATTTGACTACCACTGGCCGAACCAAACTGTTCCCATTTTTAACGAGGAGATCAGCTGTATTTGACACTTTATTTGTAAACACGGCATATTTCTGCTATCGCGCTCGTAAAATGTTTTCCAGTCTGCAAGTCCGCGAAAATTGTAAATATTTTATATTTTGTTATTACAAATCACCATATAAATGATTCCACACGCGCGACCGTCACCACGACTACGGAAAGGACGCACTGCACACTTCCCGGGTAAGCCGCAAGAGCTTAATCACGTTTGGGTGGCTATCTCAGTTTATATTTTGCGTATTTCAGGAGCTCCACTTGGAAGCTGCCAATTCTACCGCGATCTATGATCTATGAGCAATTAGTGCGAGTTGATTGTGTTTCTGGCGTGTGCGTGTGCAGAGCATGTGTGTGCAAATACGAACCCTGAAAAAAACCACGGGCTCCACCAACGTAACGGTAATTTCAAAAACTAAGGGGAAGTAGGTTTTGTCCGATTTCAAAAATATTCAAGAAGGTACTTAAGGATGCTAAGCGCAACGTGTGTACCAAATTTGGTCGAGATCGGTCAAGTAGTTTTTGAGATACGCATATTTAATATAAGTGGGTCACCCCCATTTTCCTAAATTTTCTTGAAAAATCCACTTCTTTGCTAAGTAGCGATTGTATATATCAATTTTGAAAAATTATTGATGAATTCCTCTGGCTAACACTGCTCAAAAAATCTGAAAGTCCGGTACATAAACAATATAATAGGGATGTGCCGGATAGAGATTTTGCCGGATAACCGGATTCGGATATCCGGTAGACTGCTGCCGTTTATAAATTTCGCAATATTGTTACAATACGTAATTAAGAATACAAAATTTCTCCTCTGAAATCCAAGTTATAGAATATTCCTGTATTAAAAATATGACCTCCGTCTGCAAACCTGATTTATAGCTTAAACAGGCCTGCGAGTTAAATAAACTTAAATACATATTTGGCTTTTTAATCGCACGTCGAGATTTTGTTTATTGGTGACATATATATTTTCGGATTTTTAGCAATTTGCATGAAAACTCAAAAGTTAATAAACTCAGAATTGAATTTTTACTTAAAACCCAACATTTTTAGTTAAAAATACCCATAAGTGGACTAAGTAAATTAGAGAAATTTATGTAATTTCGAAATTAACATTAAGAAAATTGATAAGTTAATTTCTTAGTGTTAACGGGTATTACCAGCGTTAACTTCGAAATTACTTCAGCTTTTCGGATTTCATTAGTCTATTTATGGGTACTTTTAACTAACGGTGTTGGTTTTTAAATAAAAATTCAATCCGAAATTAATTAATTTTTGGCTTTTCGTGCAAATTGCTAAAAATCCTAAAATATATATGAAATCCATAAAAAAAATTTCGACATGCTAGATAAAAACCAAATATATATTTTAGTTTAACATACCTAGATATTCAAAGAACTCTGCTAAGCAAAAACGCGTAGTTGAGGTATTTTTTAATTAAAAATGTGATAAAAATTGTACTAATATGCATGCTTACATATCGTCCGCTTTCCGTATCGTCTCGTTGTTGCGATATTTTGTGACCCATGTTTCAAAACTCGTTTTTTGTGATATCAATACAGTTAAAAACTGGGTAAAGCTTCTTTTGAAGAGAGAGCTCACCAGGATATTTGGCAATGCTTGAGGCATCGTGGTAAGCAGTGCGCGCCCTAGTCAAAACCAACATCGCAAAAAAATATATAAAAAAGGTTTTTTCTTAACAGCGGTCGCCCCTCGGCAGACAGCGGCAAACCTCCGAGTGTATTTCTGCCATGAAAAAAAGCTTTTCATAAAAATACAACCACCGAACGGACTCGGCGTAAAACTG
>NW_023458557.1:25949307-25963493 GCF_013731165.1 Rhagoletis pomonella | reverse complement strand
GTGCTTTAAATTTGAATCTAAACATAGAGAATTGAAAATATACATTAAACTGCATCACTCCTCATACAAAAACAAATCGGTACTATTTTTCCATTGGAATTATAAAAGTTTTATTTCAAGACGTCCACCAAAATATTTCGGAAAAATATTAAGATTTAAGTGAGCTGGACCGATTTGAAAATACCTCCAAAAATTGAGTTTTTTATGAATAAAAATAGTTTCTTAAAGATTTGTTTTGATAAAATCCCCTCAAATGACAAAACGCTTTAAGCTTAAAATATTTGCATAAAAATATTAAAAAAAAATTTTGAACGGAATCGTAATGATGAGATTTTTGATGCTGTTTTTTAACTTTTTTCAAAGATTGGTATAGGAAAAACTTGAATAACTGAACCTAAACTCTTCCGATTTAGAATTAAGAGGTGTCATTGGAAAGGTATTTTCTCATTCTTTTCATTTCTTTGCTAATAAACTCATTCAAAGGATGGAAGAGAAAGGTAGGATGAACGAACGTCATTCAAAGTTGAATTAAGATATGTTGGTATTCGAAAAAACAAGATGGAACGCGAATGACGTTCTTTTGGCCAGAAATAAAAACAGTCTGAAAATACCATTCTACTGAGATCCCATAAGTCCAAATTCAGAACATTTTTGGCCCAGTTATTCAAGTTTTTCGTAAACCAATCTTTGAAAAAAGTAAAAAAGATTTTTAAATATTTTAATGCAGATTTTTTAAGCTTAATCTAATTTGTCATCTGAGGTGACTTTTTTCAAAAAGTTCTTTAAGAAACTATAGGGCAATACCTTACCAGCAACTTACACTTCACCCGGCTGTCCTTACTACATCACTAACGAATGTCCCTTACTTTAACAAAGACGTGGCCGCCTTATGTAAGTAGGAATTTGGAATGTACATTTGGTATCAGACATAATTCTGAGCCGCTTTACAAAGTAAGTTACGTGTAATGCAGAGCAGTCGCTCGGAGTAGTTCGGTGCTTGGAAATAACTTCGGCTGCACGTTATTTTGCAACTGACAACGTAATGTGTCGCCGGAGGTGTTCATTTTGCGCTTTATTAGTAGATGACATTGGCCATGATGACAATTTTGGTACTAAAAACTGAAAGAAAATATGGCTTACCTCGTAAGGTGCTTACCTATTTTCGCAGTGGGTATTGAATTTCAACACCAAAACATACAACAATATATATAATATAATAATAATAGGTTGGCGCTTACACACATGTTAGTGTTTGGCCGGGCTTCTCCTCCGATTTGTGGCGTGCGCCTTGATGTTGTCACACAAAGCGGAGGGACCTACAGTTTTACGCCGACTCCGAACGGCAATTGTATTTTTATGAGAAGCTGTTTTTCATGGCAGAAATACACTCGGAGGTTAGCCATTGCCTGCCGAGGGACGACCACTGTTAAGAAAAAACCTTTTTCCTACATTTTTTGCAATGTTGCTTTGACCAGGGTTTGAACCCAGGCGTTGCGGAGTGGAAGCGCGCACTGCTTACCACTACACCACAGCGGCCGGCAATATATTTACAACTATAAAAAAGACTTTATATAAAGTGGGTTATTTTTTACTTTCAAAGGCTTTAAGTATTTTTGAGCTAAAGGACATAATTTTACTTGAAAACTCCGAAGTAAGGTTTGTTTACATTAAACATAAAACTGAGCAATTTTCGGAACATTTTCAACCATATTTGGTTTCACTCGAAGAAAACAATATTTATGTCTTAGCCCTACCGGAATTTTACAAATCACCCTTACACATAAATCTTTCTCCAAATGGAAATTTATATATAAGACCAAAATTTTATTAAAAAATATATACACACGGACAACTTCATTACCAAAAAAACAAGCTTAGGTTAAGAAAAATTATAAACATATGTACATATGTATATCTATATGGCAGAAAGACTGGTATGCATTAACTTAATAAGAAAAACAAATTCAAAACGCTTTAACATTGTACCTTTTTGTGCATTATTCGTTTTTAACATGTTATTTTATGTGTTTATTTCTTAAAAAATAAATTGTTTCGAATAAATCATCTTTAATAATGTATTTATTTTTCAGAATAGCAATGTTTTGGCAACATGGCAACATTGCATTTAAAATCAACCACCAATGCAGTAGGAAAATACTGAAAAAATAGTAGTGCTACCGCAAAATGTGTAGAATTTACTATTTTCGCTGTAAAGTACCATAAAAATTGTATTGTAACAATGTTTGCGGTTTGGTACCACAATTTTAGTTACAATACAATTTTTGTGGTAGCTTAACAACGAAAATAGTAAATTCTACTAATTTTACGGTAATATATATTACTATTTTTACAGTATTTTTTACTGCTTTTGTGGTTGTTTGGGCATTACTATTAATATTAGTAAATTTTACCATTTTTGGGGGTTGGAGCCATACAAACCTACTTTTACGATTAGATCAACCAACTAACCGTAGTTAAAAATTAACAATTTTTTGGTAAAATTTTAAATTTTTAACTGCATCTTCAGAAATTTTTTAACTATTTTTATTGGTTATTTGTACCATATTTAGCGATTAGAGTCATACTAACCTACGTTTTCGTTTAGTTTAAACCACAAATTTTTTTGGGTGTAAATGTAAAAGTACAAAGCATCAGTTTTATTTCAAAAGCAAAGTAGAAGGAAATGTATATTTGGCGCAACCTGATTGGAAATTAGTATCTGACCATAGTTGTGCATATTGGCCAATATTATTTACTTTGCTTTGGCAGTAAAATACTGGTGCTTTGTACTTTTACATTTAGGATTACAAGGTTGTGTACGGCTTATCTCGCACCGAACATGGAATCCTCTTTTAAGAGTGAGACGCTGATGCTTTATATTTTTACATTTAGGATAACAATTGTTTTAATGTTGAACTAACCTGCGAGGGGCAACGTATCGCTGCAGGAACGACATAGGCTAAAAAAATGTCCAACCGCTTCCTTCTGCTGCAGCACTTCCCGATGGCAGCTTCCCAGCTTTCACCTCCTTAAGATATCGGTCGCGAAGGGACCTCCATCTATTCTGGCACTGCTCAACTACAATTGAAAATGTTTATAAGAAAACACTAGCATCTTATTGCCATACATAACAATATTATTAGCATTTAACTTACCATTCCCATTCGTGGCAGCCGCTACGCTTTTCCAGGCCTTCTCGTTTGCCAGCTTACTTCGATATGAAAAGTCCCCTTTGTCGAACAAATATGGATGCATTTACACTGCCTCTATAAGTAAAAATTACATTGTATAAACAATTAGATTTATAAATTTATAAAAAAAAACCGCGGGAATTTAATAAAAAGCGCGCGAGACCATGTCAATTGTACTCAAATGTCATATATGACAGCTTACAGTATTGCCGGACTTACTTGCGGCAAAAGTTGAGAGTTGGGCGATTTTTATCATTTGCGGCAATGCATGCGTTGCCAATGTGGCGCATTATATTCAAAATCACAGAGTTAACTTGGATGTAAGTCAAAAGCATCCCTGTGATGCAGAAAATAATTTCTATCTGGCGGGGCCTTAAGACATAACTAGATGAGCAGCGCTACCTGACAGCAAATAAGGCAGAATTTAGGCAGTTTGATGACCGTAGTATGTAGGTATGTAGTTGGCCACAACAAGTACTGACAACAGCACTCGACAGTAGCAGAAAGGCAATATGTTTATTCGAGCGACAAGGAGTTTCAAGTGTTTCGCAGCGGCATGCGTCGAGAAAAAAGAAAACGGGTTGATGTTAGCACTCCGTTCCGAGTGTTGAATTTGTTTGGACACACACCAGTGTCCTGCACTGAATAATTAAAACACAACGTTGAGCTGCTTGCGAGAAACTAAGTGCGAAGCAAGCGAAATAATCAGGGAGAAGGTGTGACTGCCGCTCACTTATTTTTATGAAGAAGAGAGCCGCAGCTTGTGAGCTAGTTAGCTTGTGTTGAGAAAGTATTCACCAGTGTTTGGCTTATGAGCTCAAATTCATATTGGACTTCGTTTCTCTTACATTACACTAGGTTCACACAGAGACACTTTTGTTGCTCGTTTTCGGAAACTTCTCTTTTGGTGTTTCCCTTCGCATTTACACAGAGCAATTCTTTTGTAAACAATTGTTGCTGTCAGCTGTGAAAGCACAAAGCGTGTTGCCCGAGCACGAGCAACTCGGTGCTCTTCCCCCTTCCTCGTCACTCCCTCTTACGGTTGCCAGACGTACTGTAGTGATTTTATTCATTTCTTCAATCACTACGCTAATGTCCTGATTTTTGAAAATTTGTACTGAATTTTCAATTCAAACAAAATACTTTATGATTGTCTTACGGTTTTTACACAACGTTGGAACTTGCTTAAACTGCACTGTAGAAAGTTAGAAGAAAATAATTTAATTATAGTTGACATGTTTCAAATAATGTTTGATATGCCCAAGAAATTAATACTACAAAAAGATCAATCGCTATATGGGCACATCGCCGGGTCGTTACGCACCAGTTGCGATAATATGATGAAGCTTAAATTATTTAAAAAGAAGGCTGACTTTTTTTGGCGAGTGTTGTTAGTTATCTCGAAAATATCTTTCAGTTTAATAACAGCAAATTTGAATATTCGAATGGTTTTTGTCTATAACGTAGGCTGCTTTTTGTTGAAGCCATTTTTGACAGGCGATAATCGCCTGCAAAAGTTGACTTGCTGTCTACCTTTCTATTTTTTATGAACTATGTTTTATTTATATACCAAAATATTGTTAAAAATAAGTGCTCTGGCGTTTTAAAGTATTATCTGTTACTTACATTCATAATTTTGATTTGAAAAAATGTACTGAAAAGTCTGACGTACTGATTTCGCGCATAAAAAATCTGGCAACCCTACTCCCTCTGCAACAAGTAACGAATTGCCGGGGCAAAAGTTTCTCTGTCTGAACCTGGGCTTATGAATCTGAAAGGCTTGTGAATAATCGCAAGAGCTCATTTGCACGCTGAGAAGCTAACGCTAGAAAAGAAAGTTTTATGGAAATTAAGTCCAAGAAACTTTTTTAGCAAATAAGAGTTTAAAAATTGCTTGATTATAAAGCCATAGGTATAAATCTGAAACATTTTTAATACAAAATGAATTATGTTTATCAAATTTAAACTCGACCTAAGTGGACAGAACGAATGTGTAATTACGTATGTAAGCATGTATTTAGGACGGTTTTATTTTCTTATTTTGTAATTATCGTCGGTGATACTGCAAAACGTTCTATGTCTATTAGTACCCTTGACACTTAGATGGTCTCTTACTTGCACCGGAATATATCTGCAAATCGTTACACCCTAATAAACGAATGACAAAACTGTCTACCTTTGGCTGATGAAGATGGACGACTGCCAGAAGCGATCAGATACAGATTACAGATCAATTAAGCACCAGAGGTAATAACCAGAGTGTCCAGATTAGGCGATTTCGCGCTAATTTGGCGATTTTTTTTTAAATATTTTCGCGTAAAATTTAGGAAATCGCCATTAGCGATTTTTTCCCTTCAAATAAATTGTTAACAATTATAAAAATATACAAAACTTAGTTTTCCACGATAATTTTACAGAAGAGGCTAATGAACTGCGTGATAAACTGACTTAAGAAGCATATTAAAATACTGTCAAAAATTTTTAATCACCCTAATTGAAGAACTTTTGAAACGATTACCTACAATTAAATACTTTTAAAAAAGCTTTGATTGTGTCACCAGAAAAGTTTGTGAATCTCAAGAGGGCGAGTTTCAGGGACCTGCCAATTCACTATTTGAATTTGAAGGAAAGAAAAGCAGCGGAAACTGAATATTTTAATCTTTTAACTTTCTCATGGAATAACTTTCCTCAGAACCGTTCCATCGGACTCTGAACAATTTTTGATAATTGCTTACGGAGTCAAAACCGCAACAGGCAATAAAATGTTAGGAAATATAACTAAATCCATATTATTATCCCTGCCGCACTCACATGCTTTGTTGAGCGCGTTTTTTTCGTAATGAATTCAACACGAACTAAGATTCGAAATGGGATGAGGTTGGAAAGCCTTAGTTCAATAGTTCGAATAAAGTGTAATATTAAGGCTTACAGTTTCTGCTGCAAGATGTTTCCAATATCAAACAGTATGTTATCAAGTTTGAATAGTTCAATAAATGACAACAACAGAAATGTAAATCATTCAGACACTATAGGTGATTTTGAAGAAATTGTGGAAATAGCTGATCTCGCCTTATAGGTTTTTATTTAATTTTTAGCGCCGAGCTCCTAAAATCGGATTGTGCGATTAATCAATTAATATGAGTTACAATAAATTTAATAATTGCGCAGTCCTATTGGAAGATATGTTGATACAAATATTTTTAAAAAGTATGCGTATTTTTAAAGAAAATTTTTTGTACATCACTATTATATAAGTGATTTGTGTTATTTATTATTACCCTGAAGGTATTACATTCGTTTTTGGTTTTAAAAACTATATTAACAAGATTTAATTTTTGAAATAAAAGATTTGTTAAATCGATTCCATGAATTTTATTTTTAAAAAAATTTGCGATTTTTGGTTTTTGGGGATTTTTTCCATACTTAATATGGAAGTGTAAATATTTTAGTCTTCTTAGACGAAACCAAACAAGTCTCGTACATGATATACATATGTATTGAAAATATGTACATAAAAAGAATGCAGTTTAACTTCGAAATACAATGGATAATGGCATCTTACTTACATTTATGGTATTTCTCACCCAAACTGGAAATTAATATATATGTATGTATGTTTCGTGAACATCATTCAAAGATTTCATTTAATAAATTCAACAAACCCATCAAGATGCAATTTTTCTGATCTTATTTTCGTATTTAGTAAAGAGAGCTAACTCTCTTAACTTCAGATTTAAATATCGAATTCACAAAAGGAGGCGCTGGAAATTTAAAAACGTTTGTACCGTCTTCCTGGCAGTGGTATTTTTCTTTTTATTATTTTACAAAATTATTTTATTTTTTGCTATGTCAAATTTATTGCAGAAAAAAATGTTATTATAATTTTCAATCTGGTAGCTAGATTTTGAAGATAATGATAAAATCGCATCAAAAGTCAAGTGGCTAACATGGCTGCTAATGTCATTAAGTGAAACTACCTTCTTTTTTCTACCATGCTTTCTACCATTTTTGTAAGAATAAGACCATTATAATACATTAACAAAATCGAAAAATTCATATAAAATGACGTTCAAGAAATTAAAAAGAAATCTATCATAATTCTTTAAATTACCTCTCAAGAAATATATGCTCGTTTATTAAGAAAATTTACAATAACGGCCAAGTAGGTACTTTTTCAAGCAACAGAAATAATGAAAAATATTTGTGATGTATTTTGGAACGAATTTCCGTGAGAACGAAAAATTACACTGAAGATGGCACAACGCCGAAACCGGTTTGTCTCCAAACCAAATTTGACAAGGGATGACGGAAATTCGTTCCCAAATACATCATACACCCACCCTGTCGGAAACAACAACAACCAAAAAGGAAAAATATTTGTCGTGAATTTTATTGACTGCGGTATTCTAAGTACAGAGTACCAAATACTAATATTATATTTAATAACAAAGCATTTACATTTTTGGGAAAAAAACTTGTGTAAAAACGTCACTTTTTTAATAATTTACACTTTGTTTCAGGAGTATAGTCATGTCATATCTTATTATATTTTATAAAACTAGGTTTCAGTCTTTTGTTATGGCTAACAAGTATCTATATATTATTCTGAAACAAGGCGCTTATTCCCAGCGATCTACAAGTCGTACAGAGACAAATTATACATCAAATTAAAGTGCTCGATCTGAAACTTTGCACAAACTTTTCAGATTTAAGATTCATTGAACCATCTTCGAAATATTTGCGTCGACAGGTTTTAAAATTTTTACATTGAGCAAAGCATTGCTACGGCAGCGGCATTGAGCAAAGCATTGCTACAGCAGAGGCAGCGTCTCAGCGGGACATAAGAGAATGAAAAATTGTTCCATTTATTCGCTTTCGTTTCTGTTCTGTTCTGGATCTGAAAATTTCCACAAGATTTTTAAAGTTTTACATTGAGCAATTTTAAAATGTAAAACTGAATCTCACACACGTATTTTCATTTTCACCAATTTTGAACAATTTCATTTCTGGAAAAATTCTGGCGGGCGAACTGAGGGAACGGTAAAGTATTTTGAACTCTCGATAAATATGCGTTTCAGAGAATCTGGTTATTACACTTTGTCGCGTACTGGCCGCAACAAAATAAACATTTGTTTCCCCTTTGTTCTATTTACCTATTAGCTTTCACTCCAACCGATAGGAGCGAAGCTTACCGACAATGATTGCACATACTTACATATGTGCATATGTACAAGTAGAATTGAATGCACTCAAATTGAGCGAAATGATTGTTCGGCGGTGGCGCGCTACCGCGAAGGGGAAAAGTCTCCACTATTGTACTCCGCCCATAAAGGGTGCCGATCAAGAGCAAGATTGTAGGAATTGCTCACTCATTGCGGCACTTTTGTTGTCCGCCGTATGATGGCAAGGGCAAAGCCCATGGTGTTTGTTTGTGTGCGCCGTGGTGGTGACCGCGAAAGCGCCCAATTCTGTTATAAGGAATAACGGGCAGGCGCCAATTGATTGGGCACCAACAACACCGGCACTGAGGCCCTATGTTTTTGCGGACCAGCGCGTAAGTTGCGGCCCAACTCGCAGCTGCGCGCCGGGGAAGAACAAAAAGAGCATTAAGTGAGGCCAAGAATGATAGAATACAAGATTGCGCCAATGAGAGGATGTTTGAGCGAATTTTTGCGTGACGTCGTCTTGGTGCAATAGCGAGAGATAAATGCCAAAGCGCATATAAAAATATGTAAACAATGCAGAAAAATTTGTTAATTTTAATATTACAAGGCCCAATTTTGCAGGAATCAATAAATATACAAAGATTGATTAATTAGGAACACGTAGCAATAATTTTGGACATGTAGCCCTTTAGGTAAGTACGATTTTTAGCACATGAAAAAATGGATGTATTAACAGTGTTTGCAATTTCATGTAGACTAAAAGGAAGGTGTGCAGCAAACTGAATTTTTGGCCTCGCCATTGTAAAAAGCCATGCATAGTGTATATTTATATTTGTGAACGGTAGCCAACCACCATAAACTCCACAGCTTTTATTTGATGACTTTTGTGCCATTTCCGAGAGGACGCATGAGTGTGGCTTCTTTGGAAACAAATATTCTATGTAAGTAAAACATAATTTTAACTTTTAAATGTATAATATTTTGAGCACTGTTTTGTATTAGGTACGTAACAGCGCGGTAAGATGCCGCTTGACTTAGCGCCTGGCGACCTTATCCAGTGGTGCATTACCTCATACCAGCACTTAAATATACTAACAAAAATAAGTAGGTAGTGAAGTTCATGTATCTATTTACTGTAGAAACTGCTTTTGTATGTAAGCCATTGCCAGCAAACTAAACCAGCCACTGTCTACTTTCACCATGGAATATTTCCTACCTACTACAATTCACCAAGGAAAGGCCAAAATAGTTCTATGTAGAAGGTCATAGCTCACACGCATAACACAAAGCTCGATTTGGTGTTTAATGCATCTCCTCGCCGGCAGAGCTGCTTCCACTTTTTCGCCAGGTTTGCGTCCGTTGGAAACGAAAAAAAACTTACATTGCACGCTTTCCTTTTGTTTTCACTATTACACTTTGCCACTGCACACTTCATTTTGCTTTGTAATGTCTCAATAATTGTTTAAAACCTCGCAGAAATATTAACGCACAAATATTAAAATTGTTATTTGGTTTTTTCGTATGTCAAAATCGCAAAGAGCGGATTAGCGGTACCGCGATTGGCGCAATCTCTATTTCTCTCAATCGTGAAGTGACCTTTATTCCGAGCGCGTGAAGAAAAATTGAAATAGTGCAGTCAGAAAAAATTAGGAAAAATTAAGGAAAAAAAACAAAAAAGGGATTTGTGGGCAAAAAAAGTGGTGGTAGGTTTTGTGAGAGTGCCAAGCGGAGCACTGAAGTATAGAGGGGGAAACAGAAAGTGTGGAGCAGCGCCAGACGGAGCGAAGTGATATCGGCACCGGAGTTGGAGCGTGTACCCCCAAGGTGCACCCCTGCGGTCGGAACGTCCACCGACCGCTCGATAAGTATTATGTTGTTGTGTCTAGATTTGGCTATTTTTGTTGTCGGTTGGCTTCCCTTATTGTGTGTCCTAAACCTATCCTTTTTTGCATCCTGCACCCTGAGCCTAGTCATTTCGGTGGGTTAAATTTACCCCCGGCAGCTTGGGAGGTATTGCGAGTGGGTTCGTTTAAAATTCTCTGTTTACTTAAAATTTTCGACCCACCCTATTATTGCATACATATATATATATTAGTTGGTGCCGTTTGGTAATTTTTCTCGTTGTTGTCCCTAGCTAGATTTTGTTTGTTAGGTATTTGGATTGCGTGTATATTGTCCCTTGCAAGCAACCCCGCCGTATCCACTGAGCCAGCCGGTTGCTTGGAATTTTTCTTGTCATCTGCCTTTTGTGCGTGCATTTGTTTATTTCGTTTGGCCCCCTTGGGTTGTTGTTGCACACGGTAAGTGCGTTAGGTGGCCGGAAAAGACATATTAGGGTGGACAAAATTTGAAGGTGACAAATTGGCGCCCAACGTCGGGCCCGACTTTAGGCAAGGAATTTTGCGGCGATTTTTTTTTCTCATTAAAACATAAAGGACGTTTTCTACGTGGGATTACTTTTTCCAAAAAGTTTGTGGGAACCCAAGGAGCTTAAAAGCAGGTGAGAAATTTGTGGTGGAAAACGGTGCAGTGAAAGGTGTTGTGCCAGACCCATACATACGCACGTATTTTATTGTGCTGTAGTAGTGTTGTTGTTTGTACTTCACTTAGTTGTGTCCATATATTGCGCACATTAGGCCTGTTCATTTGGCTAATTTTTGGTTTATTTTTTTCTAACAGAAGTTTTGTCTATTTTTTTATTAGATTTAAATAGAAGGCGTTCTGGAAAAAAACGGGTTCGTGGCGGAACGTAGTTGGGCATTTTTGTTTATTTGCAAGCGGACGCTTGTGCAAGCGGATCACAGATAAGTCTAGTGTATAAGCGATTAGGGCGCGGAAAAAAAAAATTAAATAACTAAAAGAAAACCTGAGTGGAAAAAAACCGTTTTAATTTAATTTTCTTGTGGAGTATAGGCATAGAGTACCAAGTGGTCGCGAACTGGTCGGTAGCAAGCTATAACAGGTTGTTATACATAAAACGATTTTAAAAGTTTTGTTTTCGCGAGTTTTGATTTTCGGTCGTGTTCTTAAACTGTTAAGTCGTCGTAAATTTTTTTTTCGGTTTTGTTAATTATTTTTTGGAAAATTTTTATTTTATTCGAACCTTTTGAAATTAATTTTAATTAATAGACCTCTTGGTTTGGCATTTTATTTCCTACTTAATTTACCGAATTTTATTTCTCTTTCATTTTCAATTTCCTGTTTTTACGGTCCGCCTCTTGGTTTAAATTTTTTTATTCAATAATTTTTTTTCCATTTATGGTTTTTTTTTTGGAACTTTTTTGTTCGCGGTTTACTTATTAATTTTTCCGGAGTAATTCTGGCAATAAAGATAAATTTTGCTTGTATATTTTTTTCTTTTGTCAGTTTTAAATTTTTGACAATTATCACTTTTATTTTTCTTTGAATCTTTGGGGTTTTGTTATTTATTTATTTTTTTATTCTGTCTGATTTGGCGATTTGTTTTTTCTTCGTTTTTCGATTTTGATTAATTTATTTTACTGCGCTTTTGATTTTTTTTAAATATTGTGGGTTTTCGTTACATTTTGGTTCTTTTTTGATTCATACGACATGGAGATTAATCGGTTGTCGCAAGAGTAGTTGTCGTATGAGATGGAGGCTCGGGGTCTCCCGGTAGGGTCGGTCGACAATATGCGGAAATCCTTGCGGGCGTCAAGGTTGTTAGAGAGGAGAGGATCGGTAGAGCTCTTCCAGGACTACCCCTTCAGTATCGAGGAGGATCGGGTCGCGGTCGAGCAAAAGTTGAAGGAGGTCGAGTCGTTGATGAGCGAGTTGGCGAAGGGCGCGAAGCCGTCGACTGGGGCCAAAGCCATGGCTAAGCTAGAGTGGTGCTTAGCAAGGATAGGGCGCGCGAAACCCAGCAACGATGCGGAGATGAGGCAGCAGTCGAGTTTGAAGAGCAGGTTGATGCTTTGCTTGGCTGACTAGCAGGAGGCAGTTGGCGAGGAGGACGAGCCGGAGCGGATGAGAGACTGAGAACGAGATTCGGCGGTACGATCGGCAGCGGCATCAGGCGAGGTGGCCGAAGAGCGGGCGATCGGGTCGGTTGAACCGGTCGGGAGCGTGAATCCGGAGAATCTTTCAAAGTGGGACGTGCGTTTCGATGCGGAGAAGTCGGGTCTTTCGGCTCACGCTTTTCTGGAAAGGGTAGAGGAGTTGAGTGAAGACCACGGTGTGGCTCCTGCTCAACTTTTCCGAGGCGCAGTTGATTTATTTTCGGGGAAGGAACTTCTATGGTTTAGGTCAGTTAGGCGCTCGCTAAGTAGTTTGGGAGGAACTGGTTAGGGAGTTGAAGTTGGAGTTTCTGCCCTCCAACTACGATGACTTGCTGATGGACGGGATACGGCGGCGGACTCAGGGAGCGAATGAGTCCATCGGAGTCTACGTGGCAGCGATGAAAATTATGTTCGGCCGGTTACAGGAGCCCCTGTCGGAGAGTAGGATGCTAGGGATAATTAGGGCAAATCTACTACCCTTTTATCAAACGCAGCTGGGACTAGTTTCGCCAGGATCGGTTGCGGAACTAGTCGCCTTGGGTAGAAAATTAAAGTCGGTTAGGTCGTCGGTTGAAGCTTTGTCCCTCCACCAAGTCACAAGGCCAAGGGTCTGTTGGAGCCTGACTTGGGTTATGCCTCGGTGGGCTCGGAGGTCGCAGCGGTGGCAGATTCAACGGACCACGAAGGGTTAAGGGCGGGCCTAATACCCGCTGCTTTAATTGCAAGCGTTTCGGACATGTTTCAGCTGAGTGCAGGAAAGGTATTAAATGCTATGGTTGTGTCAGGACTGGGGTGATGAGACGAGATTGCCCGGTGTGCAATGAGAAGCCAAGGTGTTCCCAGGGCCCCCAACGAAGCCCCGAGGGTGGTGGTCGGCTCCACCACAACCCGTCTAAGTCGGAGGTTAGGTCATAACCGAAATTGGTCAGGGTCGAGGGCAAATGTTTGGTCGAAGTCGGAGGTTCGGTCTAAGAAGTCAGGAAACGGGAGATAGACCCCTGGGACAGCAGGTCAGGTGGTCTAGTAGGGCGAGTTAGTAATCCTCCAAGTCCCAGCTGGCTAAAGTAGGGTTCGGTGATCCAGATATTCGGTTGGCGTATTCGCTTGTCTCTGACGGCTTCGATAAGCGTCCGTATTTGGATGTGAGGATTTTTGGTTACACTTTTAGGGCGTTGTTGGATTCTGGTGCGTCGAGAACTGTAATTGGTCGGTTAGGTTGTGAAGTTTTCTCATCTTGGGGATTAGGGTGTCTTCATCGAATATTCCCTTGAAAGTTACCTTTGCGGATGGAGGCCATGTATCGGTGTTAGGTTCGGTTTCGCTGCCAATTGAGGTAGAGGGCAAGCCCGTCCTCGTTGAGTGCCTCATAGTTCCTGGCTTGCCTCAGAGCGTTATCCTTGGGGTCGATATTTGGACCTAGGCGGGTATTATCCCGGATTTGATGAAAATGAGGTGGAGCTTTTCTCGGCCGAACAGGACTATTTGGTGGCGATAGTCGATCACTCCGAGTTAGGCAATAGAGAGGCGAGTGCTTTAGTGGAATTAGTTTCCCGGGCGTTCAGGGCTATGCCAGAAGGGTTCGGTCGAACCCACCTTGTTGAGCATCGGATTAGGGTAAAAGCAGGAGTCGAACCTGTGAAGCAGATTTATTACCCGGTGTCTCCCGTCATACAGTCTCATATAGACGAGGAGTTAAAAGACATGCTCGATAAGGGAGTAATTGAAAAGTCGCCATTATTAGGAAGAAAGATGGGTCATAGGTTTTGTGTAGACTATAGGGTTTTAAATAAATGTACAGAGAGAGATAGCTACCC
>NW_023458557.1:25948255-25949297 GCF_013731165.1 Rhagoletis pomonella | reverse complement strand
GTTGCAATGCAACTCCACATTGAACCATTGCTGGTTCTACCCGCATTTAAGTATTAAACCACAGCCACCACGATACTCCCCAAAGGGGCCATACCCATGAACAGACCGGAGTAATGCTCGCCGGCGAGATTTGCACGACTGGTTGAACTCACCCTGACCCACTTAACTGACTCAGCTCACACTAGAACGACTTACACGACTACTACACTCCACATTCATACTCCGTCTTGCTCGTCTCACAAGTCTAATCGCCTCGCTCGTGGGCACCCTCCACATTCTCCAGGAGAGGTGACACCACTCGCTCAACTTTCGACCGATCGAGTTGCTCGACACACATTCACCATCTTGCTCCGTCTTGCTCATCTCACACGTCCTACTCGCCTCGCTCGTGGGCACCCTCCACATTCTCCAGGAGAGGTAACACCACTCGCTTAGCTTTCGCAACGGATCGAATTGCTCAACTTGCGCACAACTTTTTCAACATTTCCAGCGGTTTCCACCACACATTTCCTTCAATTTCAACTTATTTTCAACATTTTCTAGTCGTGTAAGCCATGCCAGTGCTTGCCTTGCCAGCCTTGCAAGCCTTGCTTGTGTCGCCAGTTTTGCTCGTCTCGCCGACGAACACACTCCGGGGGCATCTGTTCCCCGTGGCACCATTTTTAAAGTCTTTGGTATGACTCTCGAAAGCCGTAGACTTCTTCCAGTTGAGCCTCCACCGACTCAGGACTGGTAGCCTTTAACTGGGGTAGACGGGGTTGTCAAGCCCGTACCCTGCAAATACCAAAGCCCCCTGTCTTCCCTCCTGTTTTCTCAAACCGGGTCTGGGACCGTCTAAGGCACAGTTAGTGGTTTCGAACAGACAAGGTTATGAAATGCATGCATACAAGGGTGAAAACCTGCCTTAATGAAGCTCGATAGAAGGGCAGAAGGAAAGGAAACCCACAGCCATAGCGAAATGAAATCTGTTATTTCATCCTAACAGATGGTAGCTGTAAGAGGGTAGTCAAATCCGCTGCTTAGACACAGAAACCACCTCGGA
>NW_023458557.1:25945872-25948155 GCF_013731165.1 Rhagoletis pomonella | reverse complement strand
GATTTTTAGATAAGGTTTGGAAGTTTCTGCGGGATACATTTATACTTGTAAAACTGAAACAATGGTACTTATTGAATGTATTATGTATTTATATTATGATCCTTATTTTCAAGTAATACTACGCTCAAAATAATGTCTAATAACCGCTTGAAAAGCTCATCTGGTCAACCTAGTGCGCAGTAGCCAAATTCAATAAAATGTGGCCAAATTTGATAAGAAAAGAATATTTCAGAGAAAGCTTGTAAAAAATGAAACTATATTTCATGATTTTTTAATAAACAAGTGCCGATTTATTGTGTGATGTATATTTTTTTTGATATGCTTCTACAAATTGAAGCACCAATTGTTTTTGCTCCTCATTTTTTGTCAATATTCGATTGCAATCTTTCATAAATTTAACACCCCGCTCAGCTGTGTCATTTTTTCCCCATTCGGATGGATCCATCCGTAAGAAGTCAGAAAACAAACCAAAGGCAACGAAGAAATTTTTAGTTTTGTAGGACACGAAATCTCTAATAGTTTTGCCAATCAAGAGAGCGGGATTTGAAATTACTCTATCTTCACTGAATTTTACATTTGGCTCGACTGCTTGCAGTGCCTTCACCATTTCTCGTTTTTCCTCCACTGGCACATCATTATCAAAAAACGCTAAAGCTGTTGTTTCCGGCATTAAGTACCATAAATGACTTTTGAACTTTTTCAAAACCGCATTGGATACCACTGCATCAGTTTGGGCGTACTCAATTTCATTTTGTAGAAATTTTAAATCTTGCATTGGAGCCTTAATGGGATTTGTGCACTAGTACCAAGCTTTCATATAAAGGCGAATGAGGAAAATGCAAATATCTCGTAAACTATTAAATTCTCTTGGCGTCAGTTTGAACTGTTCTCGAAAAAGAAATATCTTCAGGCAATAAATAGCTTTCGACATAAACCGCGCATGGGATGTTGGACCACCTAAAAAAGCAAATTCTAGCTGAAGCAGCTCCTTGTAATCCCCGCGAATCTGGACTTTCTGAAGCTCGTACGTACAAAAATGCTTCATGTCTTCCCACTGCAGCTCTGTTATTTTTGAACGAACAATTTCGTCTTCAAGTCGACTTTTAAACATATTATGGTTGAGGTTGTTCCATTCAGCAGCAAACCGATTAAAAATTGAAACTTCTGGTGCGCTGGAGGCTAAATATTTTGTCTCGAAAACGTGCCTCAATACGATTTCGAAAATGTGGTGGCGAAAAGCAAGACTAATGAGATTTCGCCCGAGATGCTTTTGCAAGAGAATTGATGCTCCATTTTTTACGCCCGTATTTACGGAAGTGGTATCAAAACTCATACCACCAACTCGATCAATGAGGCTCCATCTGATTAAAAGATCGCGAACAGCGCTCGCGATATTTTCACCAGTATCGGGATTTACAACTGCAGCGCTGAGAAATTTGGACGTTCCTTGATAGCTCAAGAGAATTGCAATTCACTCCACTTTTTGCGTGCCAACTATGTCTGCCATTAATTTTCCGTCCCAATGAACGACCACTGATCTCACATTCCTAATCTATGTATGTATGTACATATAAAATTATATTAATAACTAAAAGTAAACCCAGAAGAAATCACTACAATTACGTTTTCATTAAACTCCGCTATAGAAGACTCAAATCCACGTTGGCGGTTCTTTTTTCGTTGTTCATATATTGATGAGCGATTGATCACAAATTCGTCCGCCTCAACACCAAAAGCTTCAGCTGCTGCAACCAAAATATGTACTGCCTTCCCGGAGGATACTTTGGCATCGTCCAGTAACCAAAATATTTTTTTTTTGTTCCACATCATATGACAAAGCTTTTTTTACCGTCAGTATAGTATATTTTATTTAAAAGAAAACATTCGATGTTTGCTATTTTGTTTGTCCGTAAACTATAGGCTTAAGTTGTTCTTTAAAATGTCCACAGATACATATGTATATTTCTTCCTGGAAAATTTTATTCTTTATCCTGTAGAAACTTTATCTGTTATTTTTCTCTCTAAATTTATCCCTTTTTTATAAACTTTTTTGCAGTTTTTTCGTATTAAACCGCCAAGCCGTGATAATTCGTAACAATTGTTCCAAACCATTACAAACTATTGCTTAATAAACAAACGGTTATTAGACATTCTTTTGAGCGTAGTATTACTTGAAAATAAGGATCATAATATAAATACATAATGCATTCAATAAGTACCATTGTTTCAGTTTTATAAGTATAAATGTATCCCGCAGAAACTTCCAAACCTTATCTAAAAATC
>NW_023458557.1:25940309-25945772 GCF_013731165.1 Rhagoletis pomonella | reverse complement strand
CGGTTTCCACCACACATTTCCTTCAATTACAACTTATTTTCACCATTTTCTAGTCGTAAGCCATGCCAGTGTTTGCCTTGCCAGCCTTGCTTGTGTCACCAGTTTTTCTCGTCTCGCCGACGAACACACTCCGGGGGCATCTGTTCCCCGTGGCACCATTTTTAAAGTCTTTGGTATGACTCTCGAAAGCCGTAGACTTCTTCCAGTTGAGCCTTCACCGACTCAGGACTGGTAGCCTTTAACTGGGGTAGATGGGGTTGTCAAGCAAGGGTAAAAAAAGTGTAGGTAGGATTTGTGAGAGTGCCAAGCGGAGCGCTGAAGTATAGAGGGAGAAACAGAAAGAGTGGAGTAGCGCCAGACGGGGCGAAGTGATATCGGCACCGGAGTTGGAGCGTGTACCCCCAAGAAGCACCCCTGCGGTCGGAACGTCCACCGACCCCTCGATAAGTATTTTGTTGTGTCTAGATTTGGCTATTTTTGTTTTCGGTTGGCTTCCCCTATTGTGAGTACTAAACCTATCCTTTTTAGCATCCTCCACCCTGAGCCCAGTCATTTCGGCGGGTTAAAGTTACCCCCGGCAGCTTGGGAGGTATTGCGAGTGGGCTCATAACCGTTTGGATGGACCTCACCTCGGGTGCGCCCCATAAACAAGGTTTTGTCTTTTTAAATATTCGTGTTTTAAAATTTTCTTTTTACCTAAAATTTTCGACCCACCCTATTATTGCGTACATATATATATATATTAGTTGGTGCCGTTTGGCATTTTTGTCGTTGTCCCTAGCTTGATTTTGTTTGTTAGGTATTTGGATTGCGTGTATATTGTCCCTTGCAAGCAACCCCGCCGTCTTCACTGAGCCAGCCGGTTGCTTGGAATTTTTCTTGTCATCTCCCTTTTGTGCGTGCATTTGTTTATTTCGTTTGGCCCCTTGCGTTGTTGTTGCACACGGTAAGTGCGTTAGGTGGCCGGAAAAGACATATTAGGGTGCACAAAATTTGAAGCTGACAACTTTTCTCTTGTGGGGTATAGAAGGGCGAGAACTCTCCCCAGACTCAAAAATTAAGATTAGTGCATTTCAAATAGTACATTTCAAATAAATATAGTATTTTATTTAAAAGAAAAAGTAAAAACGCTTTTTAGGTAATGGAAAAAGTTCTTCCTGTGAATGCCGAAGTTTCTGGAATAGAGAGTAGAAAAGAAATAATTTTAAGTAAATTTGTTAGTTCTTTCTTAGTGTTTTTAAAAAGATGTTGCCTTTTTTGACTATAAACTCACCTTTCACTTTATATATATTTTAAATATTTTTCTAACAAAATATAGTACACCGATCGTAAAAATAGTACGATACTATATATTATAGTACGGTAGGCAACCCTATTAGTGCCACAAGAGATTATTTTGCGAGATTTAGCCGATTGGGTATTTGAACCTCAGCCTGGTGTAATTAATCAAAACTACTTGCAGGATCGATCAGTTTCGGGTCCTCAAAATAAGCACTGTACAATAGTTAATTAAGAAATGGTTAATATGTTGTCCGGAGTAGAAATGGCGTCGATATCAACTGTCGTTTCTGAATATCCACAGGAGCAAGTAGAAGTAGGGGAGTTGCACCTCATGACTTGATACTAAAAGTTAGAGCAGTTGTGGTGCTAATCCACAACCTAAATATGTACATATTAAGGGTTAGTTAATGGTCTCGCATAATAGTTAAAGAATTACAATGTAATTGTTTGGATGCCGCAGTACAAATATGTACATATAAAGGGTTAGTTAATGGACTTTAAACATGTGATTCGAATTATACTATCACATAAATTAACAGCCCAGCGAATGAACAATTGCTTTTGTATTTAAACGTCGCCAATTCAAAATTATTGTAGGGTTCGCGATAACAATAAATAAGTCTCAAGGTCAGAGCCTAGCAAGAGGATTGCTTAACGCATGGCGTATTGAGTAGAGTACGATCTTGCCTAAATACCAAGTTGAAGTTAACTACCAAAAGCAATGCATGTGGTGTTTGGAATAAAGAAATATGCAGATTTTTTAGACCACGGAGCACCTCGATTTTTGGGGATTATTACTAGAAATTAATTAAAACAAAATCAATGATATAAAAAAACCACACTTCATTCATTTTGGGAAAGAATAAAAATGTTCCAACATAAAAACTATTATTAAAAATAGTTCAAAATCTGCGAAAAAATGTTTGCAGAGGGATATATTCCACCGAAAATTACAATAAAACCCTTTTTCACGAAGACTTTATTTTAAATGAATCAGTGCAAGTTTTGTCTCAATCTAATAGTCTAAGCCGGAGGTATCTATAAGATTAGAGCTCGATATAGTCATGTGAAAAACAATTAGGACACGATATTTTGACCAGTTTTGGCTATATTTATTATGTTGGTTCAATTTTTATTTGTTTATAAAAATATAGCTCATTATCTAACAAAAATCATTTAGGTCCAAATTTCAAACTGCAAAAAAGCAGGAAAATTTTTACAACAACAACAAACTGTTTATTGGGAATTCTAAGTATGCAGATTTATAGCCCCTATAGTTTCAGATTAAGGAACCGCAAGTTTCAATTAGTTAAGAATTCGCATTGATTTTTCATATTTTTTTTTTGCTGACGGTGGCACCAATTTTCTTCCATACAAAGTATGTTCGACATTTTCTTTCTTATAGAAGAAAATAATAACACCATCCCCAAAAAAAAAGGTATCAAAAATCAGCGCGATTTCTTAGCCAAATTAGACTTTTACTTTCTTAGCTATAATTTAATTGGGTATAAAACTGCAAACTAAAATTATATTAAAATTCTTAATAAAAAGTTTGTAGTCGAATTTTATCGAATTTTCTTAATTTTTCTACAAAGTTTGAAATTTCGACATTTTGTTTATGTAAGATAATGAGCTATATTCTATTAAAGATTAATAAACATTAAACAAACAAAAGAAAAATAGTCAAAGCTGGTCCAAATGTCATGCCCCTATTCCGCATTTCGATTATGTTCCCGCATTCCGCTCCGCAACAATCGTAATTTGGTATTCTGAGTTACGATCAGATCGAAAGAAGAGGAAGAGCGAAAGCATCTTCGAAATCAGCTGGTTGCCTAGGAATGTGTTAAATAGAAACAAAACAAAAGAAATATTTGCCACCAAACTATAGCAGCTTATGAAGTGAAAGTTTTTAAATATTTTAAAATATTTTTAAATATATCTAACATCATTGTAATTTAAAAAAGAAAATTTCGTTTGCTCTTAATTTAGGTGGAAACATAAGTATAAGAATTAAATCCATAGCCGCGGCGTTATTGCTTGAAGAGGAGAACGAGTCCCAGATTGCTGATGCAGAAGTTGAAAGGCGGAGATTTAGGGACATGTTTGATCCTTTTAAGATGAGTGAAGAATCATAAGAAATTCATCTTGAACTGCATTACTCACCGCTCAAAGCCAGTGAAATTATAAACGTTGTTTGAGCACTCGACAACATTTGCATTTACTACAGAGTGGAAGATTTTAATGCAAATGAATTCCATTTTGAGAGCCGTCTGGAGGAGGGGAAGAACAAAGCTTATCCTTCCATAGCAATAATAAAAACATCTTTGTTACACTCTACATTTTATGTATGTATGTATGTACTTACATCTATTAATTTTATATAAAAGGAATAAATTGTATTCAGTCCATTTCATAGTCTTATTTATAGATAATGAAAAAAAACGCCTGGACTTCCTCTTTGAAAACCCCGCGCAATATCCGTTTTGATTGCCATTAGGTGCATTCTTTTGCAACCGAGCTACAAAAGAACACTCACTTAAGTGACGAAATACACGCAAAGAAACAACACAAACTCGGCTATTTATCCGAGTTCAGCCAGGTTGGTTAAAAAATACGCGACCTGAAGGCTAGTGTTGTTAAGTGAAAAAACTGTTCTATTGTGAATTGTTAATGAGAAAATGGAGAGGGAAATTATTGTTTCCTTATATACGTGACTTATATTTTAAATAAGTATATATATTACGCAAATACCTCGCATAATTACTCATTTAAATTGGGTTTTGTAGCTAAATCCCGTTAAACTAATTACATGTTTCTTGCCATTATTTATATTATTTTTCACATGCCTGCATGTATTTAACGTCGCAAACGGTCTTGGTCGCAAAGCGAAACTGCAGAGGCGCTGAATTTGTGAATGTGTTTATGAACAAACTATGAGCCACTTAACTCGTCTAGCGGTATACAATGAATCTCTCAAACAATTGCATAAAGAGAAGGAAGCCAAGCCAAGTGGAAGCGATGAGCGATTGTGAAAGATATTCATGCTCACTAGCAGTGTTGCCGTGACGTCATGACAAAATGTATCGTAGAAGGAACAAAAAATGGATCAAATGTATCACTAACTTCTTATTTAAGTATCAAAGTATCAAGTTAGAAAAATGCTATTTGGTTTCATACCTTTGCTTTTTATTATTGTCAATAACCAGAAAACCATGTAATTCACATTCATACACATACATATGTATGTATGTACATTAGACCGTTCGTTAAAATTAAAATTTGGTTTGCCGGGCGGAAAAAGATGTGTTTTGGTCTAAAAATAAGCTGTGCAAAATTTTATTCGAATATGATAACTCTAAGTACTTGCGCGTTGCATTTGAAAATTTAGAAAACCATATGCACTCTGGGAAAAAAATTTCTAACAAAATAGTTGAAAGTCGTGAATTTTATAGTCATTTGCCATGTAAAATAACCTACACAATCTGAATATGAGGTCAAAAATTAAAAAGGTAGAATACGTTTTAAGAATTTGCGAAATTATCGTTTTTTTCAAATTGAGAAAACAGCATTTTCAAATTTTTCCTAAAATATCCGGTTGTTATTATCACACCACAAAAAGATCTCCACCAGATTAAAGGTCTTTGAAATCCCTACGAACCTGCTATACAATGTTTTGCAATCAAATTATCAGTTTAAGAGTTATCTGCCAATTTATTAGTGAAATCGGAACACAATTTTAAGTCGCATCGTTATTCTACTGTGAATTACACCTAAAAGCTGCAAACTTGTTGTTCTTACTTTTATGCTATGTTAAAGCTTATTTAATTTCAAAGTATATAGATCCAAATTTTTTGCAAATCGATTTGAAAATAGAAAAGTTATAGCAAATTTAGTAAATGACATTGGATTCAAGCAACGTATCGATACTGTACAGCACAATTTGATTGTAAAATAAATTAAAATATCATTTCCAGAGGCATGTTATGCACATCGCAATTAGAAAAACAGCTGACAATAGGTTTGTTTCATTAAGCAATAGTTTTAAATATTTTTTAAAAATTGTTACAAATTATCATGCTTTGGCTAGCAAAAAAGTTGATAAAATAAGATAAATTGAGATAGCAAAATAACATTTGATTTTTAGATAAGGTTTGGAAGTTTCTGCGGGATACATTTATACTT
>NW_023458557.1:25918993-25940209 GCF_013731165.1 Rhagoletis pomonella | reverse complement strand
TTTCAAAGACCTTTAATCTGGTGGAGATCTTTTTGTGGTGTGATAATCACAACCGGATATTTTTGGAAAAAATTGAAAATGCTGATTTCTCAATTTGAAAAAAACGATAATTTCGCAAATTCTTAAAACGTATTCTACCTTTTTAATTTTTGACCTCATATTCAGATTGTGTAGGTTATTTTACATGGCAAATGACTATAAAATTCACGACTTTCAACTATTTTGTTAGAAATTTTTTCCCCAGAGTGCATATGGTTTTCTAAATTTTCAAATGCAACGCGCAAGTACTTAGAGTTATCATATTCGAATAAAATTTTGCACTGCTTATTTCTAGACCAAAAGACATCTTTTTGAGCCCGGCAAACTGTATATTTAAAAAAATAGTTAAAATAACGAACAGTCTAATGTACATGAAGCAACATAGTTGACATAATGCGGCAATCTATCAAAAAACAGATTGTTGTTTTTAATCTTGTATAGAGACGAACAAAAATATTACGTATAGATTTTATAGAAATTTTAATTCAAATATATGTCGATCATTTACGTTATTAACAAATTATGTGATACATTCCACGTTAAACTCGTTGGAAATTATGTCAAAAAGCTGTGACAACATTCAGTGCGGACTTTATTTTTACTAGGAATACGGCCCATCATATTCTCAACAGTTTGTAGTGAAACTCTATTTCTTTTTTAATATTAGATCAATCATAAATCTGAAAATATACGATCTGCAGCTGCAGAGCTATTTATGAGGCAAGTAAAGTAAATAAAAATGAATGAAGTCAGTTCTTTATACATAGTTCATTTAAAGCATTTTTCTTTAAACTTATTTTACCCCAAAACGTTTCAAATATTTTCGATCAAATTTTTAAAGCTTCCACTGCATACATACATAAATATTTTCTCTTTGCATCTCTTTAAGTATCTCCCGAAATGAGCGAAAAAATAAAGTATCTTCCGAAAATTTGCACAAACACGTATCAGTTTTGAAGAATATGGATCAAAACGGCAACACTGCTCACTAGTACACAAGCAAGCCAAGCAATTGTGAGAGGCTAAGATTTTTTAGTGCAATGGGGTATAGTCGTTGCGCTGGGTATGCAGTTACAGTTACATGGCTATACTCAATCCCGACTCTTGCGTCCTCGTTCGCGCACTCTGGGCACCGTGAGCAACCCATGTGCAAGATGCGGTAACCAATCCGAGTGGAGCCTTGGGTCACGGCAGAAAGAGAGGAAGCTTCGATGGGGCCACTCCGACTTACTCAGTTTAAGGGCTCACTGAAGTCTGCAGCGTCTGTTCACCAGTAGGTGCTGCTGCAAGCGGGTGTCTGCTTGGAGCAAGCGGCTAGCTATATAAACGTGTATTTGGTTGCGAAACCACCCCCGTCCCAGCAGTGGGTTGTGCGCTGGGTTTGGGACCCGCCACGTAAAATCCACTTCCAGTGAAGAAGCAAGGCAACGTCTCGGATGAGACCCCCCTTATGATGACAACGACGGCAAACGTTTAAAGGACTACGATTTGAGGGCATGCACCTGGAATGTCCGGACCCTTAATGGGGAAGGTGCCTCTGCCAGGCTAGTTGATGTCCTCGTAAGGACAAACGTTGACAACACCGCCATCCAAGAAATGCATTGGAAGGGGCAAGGCAAGCAATGTCTGGGGCCTTGCGACGTCTACTACAGCTGCCATGCAAAGGAGAGCAAATTCGGAGATGGATTTGTGGTGGAAGATAGACTCCGTCGCCGAGTACTGTCGTTCACCCCGGTCAGTGGACGTGCGTCTAGCCACAACCTGCATCAAAGCGCGATTCTTCAACATCTCGCTCATCTGCGCCCATGTCTCGACGGAAGAGAAGGAGCAGGCATCCAAGGTTCTCTTCTATGAGCTCTTGGAGCGGACGCACGAGCGCTGCCCCCGTCATGATATCAAAATCGTGCTTGGCGACTTCAATGCCAGGGTGGGCAAGGAAGGGATCTTTGGAAGCACCGTCTGAAAATTCAGCCTCCAAGTTGAAACGTCCGACAACGGATTGAGGCTGATCGACTTCGCCGGGGCCCGAAACTTGGTAGTATGCAGTACTAGGTTCAAGCATAAAAAGATCCATCAAGCTACGTGACTGTCTCCGGGTCGAAAAACGAGAAACCAAATCGATCATGTTGTGATAAACGGAAGGCACTTTTCCAGTGTATTAGACGTACGCACACTACGAGGCCCAAACATCGACTCGGACCACTATCTTATTGCAGCCAAGATACGCACCCGCCTCTGTGCATCAAAAAATGTGCGCGCAAATATGCAAGGAAAGCTTAACGTCGAAAAGCTGCAATCGCAACAGGCACCCAGTGTTTTCGCTACGCGACTCTCACACCTGCTCTCAGAGAGCACTCTTCAACAAACCGACATATGCGAGCAGTGGAACCACATTTCCCGCTCATTAAGTACCGCCGCCGAAGAAGTAGTCGGATTTCAGCGAGCCCGAAGAAACAACTGGTACGATGAGGAATGTCATGAAGCTGCAGAGAAAAAAGATGCCGCTTACAGGACTACGCTGTGATGGGGCGCAACGCGCGCTATGTGGACCTGTAAGAACAACAATGGCGACCTAATAACCGATGTTCAGAGCGTACTTAAATTATGGAGGTAACACTTTTCCGCCCTACTGAATGGTAGCAGCACGGAAAGTTGTGGAGAAGAAGAAACCGAGCCCGCAGTCGATGATGACGGAGTCGACGTTACACCGCCTGAATATGACGAGGTACGAATAGCAATAACGCAACGGAAAAACAACAAAGCTGCTGGAGCTGACAGCCTGCCAGCAGAGCTATTCAAGTACGGCGGCGAGGAGTTTACAAGGTCAGAATATGATCAGAAGAACGCATGCCCGACGACTGGAATTTAAGTGTGCTCTACCCAATCCGCAAGAAAGGTGACCCCGCCATTCGCGCCATCTACCGCGGGATCAGCCTTCTAAGCATAGGTTACAAGGTATTATCGAGCGCATTGTGTGAAAGACTGAAGCCCACCGTCAATGAACTGATTAGGCCTTATCAGGGTAGCTTTAGACCTGGAAAATCCACCACAGTCCAGGTATTCACAATACGCCAAATCTTGGAAAAGACCCGCGAGAAAAGGATCGACACTCACCACCTATTTGTCGATTTTAAAGCCGCTTTGACAGCACTAAAAGGAGTTGCGTGTACGCAGCTATGTCTAAATTTGGTATCCCCTCAAAACTCATACGGCTGTGTAAAATGACGTTGAGCAATACCACCAGCTCCGTCAGAATTGGGAAAGACCTCTCGGGGCTTCAGACGGCGACTCTCTTTCATGTGACTTCTTCAATCTGATGTTGGAGAAGATAATAAGAGCTGCAGAACTGAACCGCTCAGGAAAAATTTACTACAGGAGCGTGCAATTGCTGTCTTATGCCAATGACATCGATATCATCGGTATCAAAAACCGCGAAGTCTGTTCTGCCTTTTCCAAGTTGGATAAGGAAGCAAAGCGAATGGGTCTGGTGGTACACGAGGACAAGTATCTCCTGTCATCAAACAAACAGTCAGCATACTCGCGCCTTGGCAGACACGTCACTGTGGCAGTTACAATCTCGAGAAATGAGAGAATTTCTTTTACTTGGGAACCAGCATTAACACCGATAATAATGTTAGCATTGAATTCCAACGCAGAATCACTCTTGCCAACAAGGGCTACTTTGGACTGAGTAGGCAATTCAGGAGTAAGTCACTCATCATGCCCGTGTTGGTATATGGCGCAGGAGCATGGACAATGACAACATCCGATGAGGCGGCTTTTGGAGTGTTCGAGAGAAAGATTTTGCGGGAGATTTACGGGCCTTTACGCGTTGGCGACGGCGAGTACCGCAGACGATGGAACGATGAGCTGTATGAGCTTTACAACGACGTGGACATAATGCAGCGAATCAAAATACAGCGGCTCCGCTGGCTTGGCCATGTCGTTCGAATGGACACCGACGCTCCAGCTCTGAAAGTATTCAACTCGGAACCCGCTGGTGGTAGCAGAGGAAGAGGGAGACCCCCACTGCGATGGAAAGATCAGGTGGAGAAGGACTTGGCTTGACTTGGCGTTTCCAATTGGCGTCAGTTGGCACAGAAGAGAAACGACGGGTGCTTTGCTGAACTCGGCCAAAATCTCTTAGGCGGTAACAGCGCCAAATAAAAAGAATAAGAAGATTTTTTAGTGAGAGCAAGTTGAGTGAACAATGGGGTGATTCATGAGCATGAGAGTAGTTAGAGAATAAGCGAAAAGTGTGCTCTCAAAAGTGGAACAAAGTCCAGAAGTACGGCAACGCACAAAACCACATTTCGTGCCCAGAATTTGAGAAACATCTGATTCACGTTGTCTTGGTTTTTGTCACTTAAATGCAAACACGTGGAAATTGAGTTTTGAGAAAGATTGATAATACATCAACATGACGTTCACTATTCCTTAAAGGCACCAAGTAAATGCAGGCAACATGAAACTGCAAATAGCTGATATGCACTTTGACACTATCCATTTTTATCCGGAGAAAAAGTCCGGGCTGTTTCGGGCAGGAAGAAGAAGACACTTACGATCCAATTCGATCCAACTTTCGCTCTCTATTACCCATTCTGTTAAGTACGGGAATGATTTCTGGGCTGTTTTGGGCACCTAGTATATTCATAGGCTGAGCCAAGGCGCATCAATACAAGGTGGCGCTGATTGATCAGCTGACTGGATATTTTTGTCTCTACGCTAGTACAGGAGAATGTCATCCAAGACGAAGTGGAGACTTCAGGATGTCAACAAAACGAAATGACGAAAATTATCTCCTATTCCCTTTCGTTTTGACATCCTCCTGTACCAAAAAGCAATAACAAAATACACGGGACTTTTACTTATATGCAATTGCCACCACCTTGTTTGGAAGCGCCTTGGGCTGAGCTATTCACTGCCGGATAGTGATGGCAAAACAAATTTAATAATCGATTAATCGGTTAATGGATTAATCGCAAACATTCGATTAATAATTGCAATTCATCGAAAGAAATTAATCGTTGCAATTTACTTGAGACTTCTAGTTGGGTCAATGTATATTTGTAAATAATTACAAAATGACTACCTTTGTAACGTAGCATATCCGCTACGATACAATAACATACAGCCTCGTACATACATACAATATTGTACATACATACTGCACCGCACATACATACAACGATACAGTAACATACAGCATCGTACATACATACAATATTGTACATACATTCTGCACCGCACATACATACAATAGTGTACATACATACTCCACCGTACATGTAAATACAGACATACATACAGCGACGTACATGCACACACCATTGTACATACACACTACACCAAGTGAAGCACTGCTAGCAGCACACCAGCAGCATGCCCGAATAACTCATCAACCACTTCGCTCACCACACTGCATAAATCGGGACGGCACACGACGAATTCTCAACAAGCATACAGCGCAACAGGTATAAAAGGCTCAACAAGTGCGCAGTCAGGTCAGTCTTGCTAGGTGAGTAGCTGACTTGACTGGTCGATGAGCTAGTGGTGTGCTTGCGCACTAATGTTTCGCCGGCCAGCCAAGCCAAGCTCGGCGTAACCAGTCGGTCGATCAGCTGGTGTGCCTGCGGGCGCACTAATATTTCACCGACTGGCCAAGCCAAAACCAAGTACGACTCAACCCGCCGGCAGACCAGGATTGCACGCCTTTTAGGCATCCTAATTGGTCGCCGGCTGGTTGAGCCTCCGACACTGCCGACCCGTTCCAGCCCCTACTTTTGTAGAGAGCGACTAGGGGAATGGCAGTGCCTGGAGTGAGTCTTGCTAGGTCGTTCCGCTCCACCGGTTGCCGAGGGCCAGTTGCTGTTAGAAGTCACCCGCTGCCGCTTATCACCCGTCGTAGCGCCCCCACCGTTGCTCCACTGTTTCCGAGAGTCACCCGCTGTGCCGCCGCCGCTGCCCAACCGTTGCTCAACAGTTGTTGGGAATCACCTGCCGTACTGCTAGCGCTCCCACCGTTGCTCCACTGTTGCCGAGAGCCACCCGCTGTGCCGCCGCCGCTGCCCAACCGTTGCTCAACAGTTGTTGAGAATCACCCGCCGTGCTGCTAGCGCTC
Organism: Rhagoletis pomonella; assembly: GCF_013731165.1. Classification (NCBI taxonomy): domain Eukaryota; kingdom Metazoa; phylum Arthropoda; class Insecta; order Diptera; family Tephritidae; genus Rhagoletis; species Rhagoletis pomonella. Next base: position 25,934,049 of record NW_023458557.1, on the reverse strand, counting down.
CCACCGTTGCTCCGCTGTTGCCGAGAGTCATCCACGGTGCCGTCGCCGCTGCCCAACCGTTGCTCAACAGTTGTTGAGAATCACCCGCCGTGCTGCTAGCGCTCCCGCCATCATCCGCTCCGCACGACCACAACGAACGTCACCTCTCTATCGCTCTCCCTCTCTTTGGACATAAGGTTGCTAGCACTCTAGTCGTAGCGCCGTGTGTGTGTGTGTGTGTGTTCGAAGTAAATACACGAAAATAGTGTGTTTTATTGGGTGGGTAGTTTTGACAACTAAAGATATTTAATTCCCGAATTTTGACAATATTTGGGAACTGATACCAAGGATTGGGAACTATTACCATAGGTTGGTGCAAGCGGTCGAAAACGATGTTAACCGATGATTAGTGTCAACCAGGCTTTTAGCAACCGGCCCTAAAGCTTCTAATATTCATCTAGGTTGTAACAAATCGTTAATTTAGATGAAGGGTTTGGTAAATACTAATAAATATTTCTTTGAAACATATTTCTACAAATTCCATTCAACTTAACGTATGGCTCATTAAAGGATGTGATTAAGCTCTGCTAATGCAGATAAGCTTTCTTTCAACACATGGTTTAGTCATAGTTACCAAATCTTAGATAAGGCAACCACGATTTGGTTTGAGAGCGGAACATATTCATGCTTGTAAGCCACCCTTAAATAATGCTGAGCGCTCTCTGAGCACATGTGTGTTTCACATACGAAGAGCGCCAGCTGAGTAATGCACACAGTCCCACTTATTGAATCGTTTGAATGTGCTCGTATGCCAGCCATTGCATAAAAACGATTAAATGAATGAGACTGTGTGCGCGGTTGCCATTTCCAATTTATTTTTCGGACCAAAAAATGCACCAAATAGTAAAAAATGGACCAATTTTTATTACAACGGGAAATCAATAAAATATGCCAATTCAGTTTTTATAACGATTTTTTTTATATTGCATCCAAATTGCATTACAATTGTATTTTGTTAACATTATATTATTTAAAGTTTTAAGTAAAATTTGTTTCTTAATTTCGCTTTTATTAATGCTAAACCAAAATAATTGCGCTCAGCTGCTGCAGAGCTGTGAGGCAGACTCCAAATTTTATAAACTAAATCACACAATTCTCCAAAGTCCGCTTCACCTAATCCATTTTTAATCAAACTTACTTGATCCCAAAAACGTCCTATTTAATTTACCTTCACTGAGCTTCAGCTTGCGAAATTGAAATTCAATTATGTCTGCATCATTTACCAATGCAGGAAATTGGTCGGGTAGCGGAAAAATTTATACATCAGTATCAGAAAGAACTTTATGTGGTGTAATAATTTCAAGGGCGCATATTCTTAGTCATATTTAGTACTCAACTAAGTCGAAACTATTCTAAGTCACAGCTAAAGCTATTCATAGTCGCCTTAGTTTCGACTTTTCTGGCTAAGTACCAACTTAAAATTTAGTTTCGGCTGCAGCTGCAACTAAGTCGTAACTAGGAAGAAGTATTTTATCAAATTAAGGGAAAACAGACGAAATATGTAAAAATTAAGTTGGTAGAGGGTGATTTTGATAATATTGAATAATCTCCAATTAAAATTTACAAAGATCGATCCATTTTATTCGGAAGAAGAAATTAAATGCGTATTACAATTCGAATAAAGCTAAATCACCAATTTATAATTGGAATAATTTAGATAAATTCTCAAATAATAAGTCAGTTTCACGCTAGTTCTTTTAAAGTAAATTTGTGCATAACATTTAGGGCCGGTTACTCAATGTCTGGTTAACACTAATCTCCGGTAAAACATCGTTATCCGACTCCATGTTATATGCATGGAGCCGAACACGTCGATAATGATGTTTAAACGGTGATTAGTGTTAACCAGACATTGAGTAACCGGCCCTTAGATATCTACTATTTGTATGTTTCACACCATGCTTTCGATAAAAATCGACTTCACATCACTGCGGTTGTTCTGGATATTTCACACAATTAACAAGAAAATGATACCTTATTCTTTTGCATAATCATGCAATGAAAATAAAAATTACATAAACGGATGATCAAACTTGACATTATTTAATAAAAATGTAATTTTTCCAAAATATCGTAAAGAAAAATCGATACATTTTCACACTCATTTTGCTATATCGTAAACTAAGTCGAAACTACTTAGTAGAAGTCTGAAATGCGACTATGAATAGAAGTAAATTTTAAGTTGGTACTTAAATTTAAGTTGCAACTTGGTTAGTTTCGACTTAGTTGCTGGACTATGAATACGCGCCAAGATGTTGAATATCTTTTCGATTGAAATCGGATATTATTTTCATATGCTAAATGCTATGATTAAAGTTTTGCTACCTTTCCATATTTTTGTCAGCTACTTTAATATTGGTCACCGAGTAGTTGAAATTTGCAAGAAACCGCGGTATTTTTTGAAGTGTGCTGTGATAGATGATTAGCCATGCCATGTTTGAAGATCAGTGGCAAGGCGAGTTCACTCAATATCGTCATCGTCGACGATCGTCAGCGCATCAGTAACATGGCTGACGATGGCCGTATCGTTACTTTTACTGACTAGAGCTGTCAAACTATCGACGATACTATCGATAGTCTGGTCACTTGAAATAACTACCGATAGTTTTAGTACTATTGCCACTATCGTTTCATTGATAGCGTATTCTCTTTCTTAGCGCTTTTGATATTTGCACGTATTGGTTCAAAGAGAATAAAAATTGGTAGCATTATTTCATGAACGAACGAATAAAGATCACCCAGGACGATGTGCGAGAAAAAAGTATTTTTTTGCAGTGACGTCATTTTTTCGCCGCCATGTGAATGAAATGGAATGAAACCACGTGTGTGAATGAAACAACCGATTAAAAAATTACGTTATCAACTTTTTTCTCAAATACTATTACAAATACGCGGTTTCCGTGCTGTGTGATCTGTACAGTTGGTTCATGGCATTATTTCTAAAAGCGCCATTTTTTTATTTTAAGCGTGGAAATAGCAGAGGTTACATTGCCGTCTTAAGAGCGTGTCAGACCGGACAATGCAGTATATTTCAAAAGACTGTCAAGTTGATAAATTGCAGAAAGCAGTTGCATGAGCAGTGGCACCTTGCATGTAAAGTGTCATTCGAAAGAAATTTTTTTTCCGAAAGGCGAATTGCAGGGAAAATTTCTGAAATAGCAATATTTCTCGATACAAAAATGCAATCGTGAGCCGCTAAATTAACAACTTTATAGAAGCAAGATAACGAAAAATAACAGGCTAACCTAATATTCACGCACGCCGCCAATTTACTGTCAAAAATTTCTCATGCACATGCAACTTGTATGAGATCAACCGAAATTGAACGGCGTGCGTATGAAGCTAACTCAATTTCCAATTTTTGTTATGCGTGACATTTTGATTTGACGTTTCGCTCAATGAAATCAAATGCAAACGCATGCAAGTCAATTTCGGGTGACGCAAAAAAACAAATTCGACGGCATGCGTACCAAAACGCAAGCCGCGAATATTAGGTTAGCCTGTAAATGGGTTTAGAAAAACATTTGAAATGGGTCGATACTATCGATAGTATCGATAGTCACCCTTAAGACTATCGTAAAACATCGATGGACTTGACTATCGAGAGTTTGACAGCTCTATTACTGACCATGACGATATTCAACATAGGACGGAATATTCATCAATTAAATAGAAAAAATTGAAAACGCGGGATTTATTGCATGAAGTGAAAGGGTGATAATAACCTACCCAAAGGCTTGTGAAATGGACCATTTTAAAAAGAATTGGACCAATGGACCAAACGAAAAGAAATGGACCAAATTTGGTCCATTTGAACCAAAACCAAAACGGCAACCGTGACTGTGACCGTGGAAATCATTGCTCCGCTACCGCTGTTCGTATATGGGTGAAACACGCATGGGTTCACAGAGCGCTCGGTAAGCTATGGCATGTCGATAGGGATGCAACATCGCTCTTTCCGCATCGCATCCCGCAACAAACATCGATGTTAAAAAACATCGTTTATAAAAACGATACATCGATGTTTTAATATCTCATCTACTACACGAAATAAAATGTAGCCTGAAATATTTTTTTAACTCGAAAGAACTAGATTCAAATATCCGCTACACAATTCAACACATTTTTATTTTGGCTTTGAACTTTTTTATCTGAATTTTTAGATAAAGCCGTTAAAAAATCGCCCTGATTTTTAACGAATTGGTTTTTCTGACGGGGTTTTCCACGGTTTACCATATAAGAGTAAATATCTTGTAGAACTAAATGCGAAAGACTTTTTGCAAACAAAATTAAAAAAATCAACACCAGTTAGCAAAAAACATCACTAAAAATCAAAGCGATTTTTAGCCGCTTAAACTTGCACCTGTTTAATTATTATGATGTATCTTAAATATGTAAATCTTAATTATTTAAATATGTATAAACATTTTGAAATGAGTTCAGAAAATAAGCTTGGATAATCTAGCCCCCAAACGCCTGCTTCTATCCTGAATGATGGTTGCACCAGCTTCCGAGAACAAGCGCTCGCTTGCCACTGGTCGTTCGGCATAATACGAACGGAGTGAGTGAACGATGTCGATGGTTTTCACTTCCCTAGTCGATGTATCTTCCAGCAAAACATCGATGTTAACATCGATTTTTTTGGACGAAACAGCGATGTTTTGAAAACATCAATGCATCGTTTGCATCCCTACATATACGTATGCGTGTAAAAAAACGTCTATTATTTCATTGTAGTAATCGTTTTTTTTTATCTTCCATTAGAAAAAATCAATTTCTGTTTCCGTTGTCCGAAGTAGTTGAATATATTTGTGTAAGGTCAATATCGAATTCCTGCAAGCATTTTAATATTTGCTCTTTTAAAAAATGTTGTGTGTGCTTATTTTATTTTTATTACAACGCTTTTCTCAACTTGCAATTAGTCTGTTCCTTTGAATTTCGGACTAAAACCTATGGAACTGTCAAACTACAATTTTACTCTCTCAGGTGAAAGTAAAAGGAGAACAGATGCAGAGGTGCACGGGAACGCAAAAAGCACTATTTCCTGTAAAAAAGTCAGTCAGTTTGTTTACATGTCATTGGTACAACACTGATTTGGCTGAAATATCACTAAATAATTATTAAAATCTATACATAATCAATCATTTCTTTGTTTACTTCCTTTTTTCAAATATAAGGTTCTTTGCTTTCACCGCTTCCTGTTTTTGTTTGCACATGTAAATCAGCTGATCGTTTGACACTTTTCATGAACTTACAGGAAAAAAACTCCGGACTAAATCCTGTAACTTCTGACTAGGAACAGTTGCTCAATTACTCTCTCAAAAGTGTTCCCACTTACAAGTTTTATGTCAATAGGAACGACTTCCTGTAAGTTCTGACTAAATCCTGTAAACCGGACTGCTACTGGAACAAACTAAATATTGTTCGTCCAGACACCTTTACTAAATTATAGATTATAATCAAATTTCCTATAAAAAGTCTAGACATCAACCTCGTCGGTAGGTATCATATCAAAGACCATACAATAAACACGTGAGGTAGATGTCGCCTTGCCGGAAGTAGTTGTAGATGTAACGCATAGCCTAGCAAAAAATTTGGTGTTTGTCTCAGTGGGTGCGTTTGGCGGAGTGACTTAGGAACCACTTGGGGTACGGGGGCCCTAGTCGCTAGCCAGTTTAGGACCAGTTAGAATGCAAAATATATGATTTATAAAAAGAATTAATAAAGAGAATGTTAAAAATCTGAGATTTGTGAAAGTATTAGTGAATTTCAGTGCATTTAAAGTCTCTAAGGCGTTGTTTACATTTACTTGATAATAAGCAAAACCCAAATAGCAGTTTGTGGAATGCACCACCTTTGTTCGCTAAATCGTGATGTGGTAAAAAGAAAAGTGGCAGCACTACGCAAAGTTGGAGAAATCTCTAAAAGGAGGTTAGAAATATATCTTTATAAGGAAGGAACTGCTTCACAATGTCAAGAAAAAAAATATCCAAAATTCAACGCAGTTTTTAGCAACTTAAAATTTGCACTTTATTACATGTACTAAAATTTAAAAGTTTTTTTCCGGAGATTCCAATTGAAAAGTTTGCAATTTATGTGAAACGTTGTACAATTTTTTTAATTTTTGCACTAAGTTTGAAACTCGGATTATATGGTCTTTTAGACAATGGGCTATACTTTTGTAAAAAATTAATAAACCTTAAACAAACAAAAGAAAAATAGTCAAAACTTGTTGAACTGTCGCGACCCTATTAATACTTATTATATTTTCTATTTTGTAGTACAAAAAAAAAGATAAATAAATAATAAACTATCCAAAAGCTGAGATCTACCACACTTTTTGAAATCTACCGCATTTTTTTCCAGATTCTACCACACAGAATTCTTTTTTAGTCCGATCGCTGTAGCGGTGTGCTGTATGCCTATTTTTCATTCGTATCATACCAATTGTGTTTATCACAATTTTTAAATCTTTAATATATTGGATATTTTTTCCCAATATTCTCTTCCCCATTCTGGTAGCTAAGATTTTCTTGGACAAACTTTGTTTCAAACGATTTTTTATGTTATTTGCGATGTATATGCTCAACCATATTTTTTGAAATAAATTTTAAATTAAATTAAAATTAGATTTAATTGACAATAGTCAAACTACATAACATAGACCTAAAATTTCTACAGCGCAAGTACATATTTGAGATAGATTTTAAGTGATCGATATTCATATACCCATATACAAACATATATTACTTTTCATATCAATTCAAGTCTATAACATGCGCCCCTCGCTTTTCATTTCCGACCTCATAAGTTTTTTATAATGACTTTTGCTAAAATTTCAAAATCAAAATTTATCACAACAATTTGTATAGGGCTGAGAAATATTATTTTCCACTTTTTAGTCCATTTATAAAAGCGTGATATATTAAAAAGTTTGTTTTTATTTTATTTATTTTCCACTTTTTAGTCTTGTCTGTATAAAATTTTGCAATCTATATTATAATAATTCAACGATATTAATAGATTGGTGGTTACACATATGTTAGTGTTTAGCCGAGCTTCTCCGCTGATTTGTGGCGTGCGCTCGGACACGTCCGCACGGAAGTAAATCGCAACGATTGTGTTTACAATTCAAAGTTTTAGTTGACATTTCTTTTTAATCTGTATACATGTGTGTGTGTATTACTTGGTGTTGATATTGGGAATATCTGTAATATTTATCCCGATAATAAAGGGTACCCGATATTTTTACAGCGATACTTTAAATGAGTACTATATCGGTACTTTCGGTTCGATATCGTGTCCCTACTTGTTAATCAATTAGTCGAATAGCAAAAGTTGTTTCAAGAAATAATCGACTTCACTTAATCGACTAACCGTTTCTTTTCGAATTTTTCAACTATCCGCTCACAAACACCTAAGTAAACATTTTTTTTTTTGTATACTTATGCTTATTGACAAAACCCAACCGCGCTAATACAAATTATTGTATGGTGAAAAACTGTCACTATTCGAATAATTTCGAGATGTCGAGCATTTGTCGAGGAATTTTCGCCAAAAATAATTTAAAAACTAGGCGCAACAAATGTAGTTGCAGACGTTTTATCGCGACAAATATTAAATAATGTTAGGGATTCTGATAATGACGAAAACAATTCAACAAACAATTATCAGGTACTCAGCATTCCGCAGAAAGTAGTGATGAGTATCAAATTGTTGAAAAAAAAACTGTGAAACATTTCAAACAATTGATAAAGGCGCAAGGATTACAACGTTCTTTGATTGAATACGACTTACCCGAGAAATTACTTCAGTTCTGACTGAATATTTAAATCAAAAATTAGTTTCGGGAATATTTTGCACACCTGAAGTGTTTGACGAAATAAGACATGTTTTAATGGAGGCATACCTCAAAATGAAATTTTTGTACTCCAAGTCAGTTCGATGTAATCAATAGAGACGATCGAGCAATTATAATAGAGCAAACTCATAATCGCACATTATTCAATAATAAAAGGTTAGACAATTATTGATAGCCGCGGTTTGACACCCTTACAAAAGGTTGCATTTACGAAGGACGGAAAAAGGGGAAGAATGGAATCCCTTGATGCGAAAATTGTACTAGAAAAGTAGCCAATTAGTAGTGAAATTCCTTTTGTAAATTATACCCCCTTATTCTAGAACCCGAATTTTCGCAATTCGTAGCTACGCTACGAAAAACGAAAAACGAAAGATCCACATGCTGCAACCTTTGCGGAAACACGTACAGCACTGCCAGCTATCAGTTGTTTTTCGAAGATAGCTGAATAAAGGAAAACAAAGTGGAAAGAAATTAATAAAACACTCATCATGTGCTTGTTTTATGTAAAATTGGTCAATTTTACATATTTTGAGGAAAATGATGGATTCTGATGCATTTGCAATTATAGCAGCAGAGTAAGGGGGCGCTATGGCAATGGATTCACAAAGGTATGCGGAGCTGTCGGGCATAGTAACCATGGGCGCATCTATGTCAGCTTCTGGTTGAATTGTTGAACCACAAGCCAGAACTCCTATGCCTAAAGCTCTGGTTCTCAATCCAGTTAATGCATTAACAGCTTCTTCCAAGCCATTGATAACATGCACTTTGTTAGGTCCACCACCTGTTGCGCCTGCTTCTGCCTTCGGCCGCGCTTATGGATTATAACCCTTACTAAGTAGAATTCTCCTTTCTGTGTTGCGGGGAAGAGGGGCTTCCGCATGTCAAAGGTATACAACATTTATTGTGCATATCATTTCTTCTACGCCGTCCACAGTATTTTTGCGCAGAACCCACGTCGAAATTTGCAAAAAAGTGCATAGTGCAAACCGAGTTTATTAATAAGCTAGTGGTAGAAAATTTGCAACACTTATCCAAAATAAAATGTGAATCCCTCGACTACACGTGTATGTTAAAGTTTTTGGATTCGGGTTATGCGTTTGGACACAACAACCGAAAATCATTGTACAAATAACTGAACCGGACCCAAGTTTATCGATAAGAGGCAACAAAGATTCTTTTTTGCTCGTTTATATAAAGCAGTGGATAAAAATATACGTATATGCGAAAGGCAAATTTATCTGTTTAAATGAACACCACCAATATTTCCTGCAAACACACATTGATTTTAATCTTTTATTTCTTATCCGACACAGAATTGTTTTCGTACAAAATTACGCAAAAAAGCTTACTCGTTCGTTTTTAGGCATGCCATTGTTACGAATTTCGAATGTTCGAAAATACGATTCAGATTGCAGCATACTGTTCCTACGATTCGTAGCAAAATCCGAATACGAAAGAGTTGCAGAATAGAGGTGATAATGTATTTATAGGAAATTTAAACGAAATATTGACCGAAACATTAATACATCTGCGAGAATTATGTAATTTATGAGCTATTTAGCGATATATGAAATTCAAATGAAACTACTATGAGTCTTATGTAAACATCGAATTTAAAAACAATTTATGTTTTCATCAGTTAAATTTATGTTTTCATTAGTTAAATTAAAAACACGTATACTTCTATTTCACACGTAAGCTACACTTTTTGAAATAAATTTGCAAAGAAGCAACACGGTGCCACTGCTAGCCGGACGTCTTCACGGGCTGCAAAATCTCGCAGGCGTGATGAAGCATGCGAGATCCCGCACGTGTAGACCGCAAAAAGTAGGAAACATACTTTTTCTCGCATGCTTTCAACTATGATTTTTGTTGTTTGACAGGTTTTCCCTCATTTCGCAGATTTCTTCAGAGTAGCAACATCGTTTATTTTTGTGGAAAATACAAATTTAGCCTGCAAAGCTCGAACTTTATTTTTTGGCAACATTTTAAAAATGAAAAGGTATGCTGTCAAATGCCCAGTCAACAAGACTCTATCTTGTGGCGAGAGAAACTAGCAGAACGCAAGTGAGATTTTCAAGCATGTGAAGACGGCCGTAAGGAAGCGGTTCGAGAGGGACAACTGTGAGTTTGACATTTATAACTTTGCCAGCAAAGCGCCAAACGCAAAAGGTATGCCACAATGAACGCCAAGAAAATAATTTTATACTGCTTTATTACTCGTCAAAATTGATGTGGATGTTATATATTTAGCTTTAAAAATATCAAAAATTGATTTAAAGTATATGGCGCGTATTCATAGTCCAGCAACTAAGTCGAAACTAACAAAGTTGCAACTTAAATTTAAGTACCAACTTAAAATTTACCTCTATTCATAGTCGCATTTCAGACTTCCACTAGGTAGTTTCGACTTAGTTTACGATATAGCAAAATGAGTGTAAAAATGTATCGATTTTTCTTTACGATATTTTGGAAAACGTACAGTTTTATTAAATAATGTCAAGTTTGATCATCCGTTTATGTAATTTTTATTTTCATTGCATGAGTATGCAAAAGAATAAGGTATTATTTTCTTGTTAATTGTGTGAAATAGCCAAAACAGCAGTGATGTGAAGTCGATGTTTATCGAAAGCATGCTGTAAACATACAAATAGTAGATATCTAAATGTTATGCACAAATTTACTTTAAAAGAACTAGCGTGAAACTGACTTATTATTTGAGAATTTATCTGAATTATTCCAATTATAAAATTGTGGTGTAGCTTTATTCGAATTGTAATACGCATTTAATTTCATCTTCCGATTAAAATGGATCGATCTTTGTAAATTTTAATTGGAGAGTATTCAATATTATCAAAATCACCCTTTACCAACTTAATTTTTACATATTTCGTTCCCTTAATTTGATAAAATACTTCTTCCTAGTTACGACTTAGTTGCAGCTGCAGCCGAAACTAAATTTTAAGTTGGTACTTAGCCAGAAAAGTCGAAACTAAGGCGACTATGAATAGCTTTAGTTGTGACTTAGAATAGTTTCGACTTAGTTGAGTACTAAATATGACTATGAATATGCGCCTATGTTTCTAAATGAAAACTCGAATTTGGACGAAACAACGTAAATATTAAACCGGTTGATTGTCAACGCGCACCTAGAGATGGGAGTTGGCCATATATTCGTTTCTCGCTGCAGCTGCAACGATCTATGTGGCATGCTTTGTGCATTTTCATACAATTCATTTTATCCGTCAAAGCGAATCTGTCAACAGAAGCGAAGCAAACGTTTTATTTGGCACCAGCTTTATGACTGAATCGTGACTAGGGATGGCAAAAAAATTAAAATAATCGATGAATTAATCATATAATTAATAACAAGCCAAAGAAAATTAATCGCAATTAATTGCAATTATTGAGAATTATTGATACTTTTTTACAGTGAGTATTCACAAAAACACTTTTCCATAAAAAATGCCTAATTCTCTTGTTATTTAGCCTTACAGCCTATTTCCACCAAAAGCTTAACTGCACGTAAGATTGGTAATTTTTATTTATTACTTTTTGCTTTTCTCCTTTCGTTTGCTTGTACTTAATATGAGCAATTACTCCGTTCGAGTGATAATCTCGTTTTTCCAATGGGTATAAACTGTAGTTAAGGCTTGGTGGAAATACCCTATTAAATAATATAACATGAGTTTTTTGGCGGCGATAATTATTTTGTAAATTATTATAACATTGAACGAGTCCTTAACCTATACAATGTTTTAATCTAGTAGTTAAAGTTCAAAAGGGGCATATTATGGGTGAAATCCTACATGTAAACCTGCAAACCATCAAGTCATCTCTTTTATTTCTAAAGCTATGTATATTGTATTGCCAAATTCGCGCAACCACGGTAAGATGCTGGTTTGCAACTAGGTTGCGCAAGTTAGACTTTTTCTAGTGCGGTTTACAAATAAAAGAGGCTGATGCTTTGCATTTTTACATTTAGGTTTTCATCCTATATTTCAAAAAAAGTAATTTTGCTGTATTTTCTCCCATAAGGCGATTTCATAGAAGCTTGTATATAAGGCCGGCTGCACTGATCTGTCAATTTGTCGTATTTTAGTTTAGTTTTCCACCAATAGAGAGGATTTCCACCGAGGTGAGCTCGTTTTTCTTTAAGATAGGCCTTTAATTCACATTTTTTTCAAAATTTTTCCAGATTCTACATCCAAGCTTTCGTTTTCGCTGGAGGAATCTAAAATTATTTCTAGGTTGCTTATAAGTAGGGCTCGGAATCTCATGCAAATGCAAGTTTTTATTGGGCATGTTAAAATCGAAATGGTTAAGATTTCTTTACGAATTATGAAATTTCCTTTAAAATGGCATTCAATCGTTAGTGCATATTTTTGTATATTTTGTATTAAATGCATGATTTTGCATATTTTGCGAAAATACCTGTTTTGCATATTTATTGCGCATATTTTAGTATATTTTACAATAAATGCATGTGATTTTTGCATATTTTTGCTTATTATGATTTACAGCCATTTCAATTTAGTGCGAGATAAATGCAACAATTACTGAAATGTATCACTCGAAAGCTAAGCAGACGTGGAACCGTACAGGACCGTACAGGATTACCCGGCCGTTCTGGGTGTCCTACGAACCACTTAGACCAAAACCCTCTTAAGAATGAGCAAAGAAGATACCTACTAACTTATTGCAGTGTGAACAGGGCATTGGTCCGTTGGTGTAGTAGTTGCGATTAGAGTCCGACCGATTCATCGGCATCGGCATATTTTCGCCAATTTTTGCAATTTCTTTTCATATGTTCAGGTGAAGAGACAGACAAGAGCCAACATCAAAAAACATTTGCAGACAGCTCACAACAATTATTATTTTTTTTTTGAAAATGTTTCACGTTTTTTCCATACAAAAGTATGTTCGACAATTTTCTTTTATATGGAGAACACTGCCAGCAAAAACAAATTACAAAAATTAACGGAATTTTATAGCAGCTTGACACGTGCACTTCATTATACTAGAATTAAATGGTCTCCAAAACTGCCTACCAAAATTCTGATTAAAATGTTTGAAATTTTGGTGGAAATATGCACAGTTTTTCCAATTTTTGTACAAAGTGTGGAATCTGAATTAATATGGTGTTTGTTGTATACCAGCTAGACTTTTATAAAAAAATAAACATTAAATAAACAAAAGACAAATTCCAAATGCCAAAACCGGTCAAAATATCGCAATTCATTTATTTTGTGGACCACGACATGTATGTATATACATACATACCTAGCATATAAGTTCTTATGCATTGAGTGCAAAAGAGTGTATTTTAGTACAAAACGAAATTGAGTTATATGTTCCTAAATATTTCTTGCTTAGCACCATATAAAAAAGTTTGTATGTAATGTACGTAAATGTGATATATGTACATACCCAACGGGACTGAAAGTTAGCTGCTCCCCAAAGGAGCAAGCAGGGAGCAGTAAAAAAGCAAAGTAAAAAATAAATTTTTAAATTTCTAGCCATGCTCAGAAATAAATATCATTTTGAGTAATAACATAAAATATTTTCTTTTGAAAAATAGTTAATTTATGTACAAACATGTACATTAGACTGCATCACCAAACAAAGTTGCGGTTTTTCCGCCAGGATTACAAAATTTATAATATTTTAAGACGTCCGCCAAAATATTTCGGAAAAATATTAAGATTTAAGTGAGCGGGACCGATTTGAAAATACTTCCAAAAATGGAGTTTTTTATGAATAAAAATAGTTTCTTAAAGAACTTTTTGAAAAAAGTCCCCTAAGATGACACGACAGATTAAGTTTAAAAAATCTGCATAAAAATATTTAAAAATATTTTCAACGGAATCGTAATAATGAGATTTTTTATGCAGTTTTTATTTACTTTTTTCACAGATTGATTTACAAAAAACTTGAATAACTGGGCCAAAACTATTCTTATTTAGACTTGTGGGATCTCGATAGAAAGGTATTTTCACACTGTTTTTATTTCTGTCAAAAAAAACGTCATTCTTGTCCCATTTTTTTTCAAATACCAACACATCTTAATTCAACTTTGAATGACGTTCGTTCATCCTACCTTTCTCTTTAATCCTTTTATTTATTGATTTATTTAAGTCAAACATACAACCATAGGTTATTTTTACAATGATTGACCTTAAATTAAAAATTTAACAATAAAATTAAAAGAGATTAAAAAAATAAAAAAAGATTGAGATAAAAGTAATAAGACTGGGGCTGTAGAAGGTAGTAGGAAGAATAGTAGGGATTAAATTGGAAATTAATTGAATGAATGAGAAATTATTTAAGTAAATTCAGCAATATTCGGCAAAGTAACGAATTAATTCATGTCTGAAGCGCAAGTTCTCTTTTATGCACTTAATTTTTGGTGGTAAATTATTCCAAAGACGGACAGAGAACACAAAGTATTGACGTTCAGTCACCAAACAACTGTATTTCATTGGGACTAAGTTCAGCGAACGGTAAGATTTGGCAAACAGAAGTCGATCTTTGAGATATCTGGGTTCCTGGGTAGTAATGATCTTCTGAAGTAACACTAAACATTTAAATTTAAGCAAATCGTCAAAAGATATCGATGCAATTTGTTTTGCAAAAACAGAAATATGGTCATAAAGTTTTTTTACAGTAAACGTATCTCGCGATATTATTATACAAAACATTGAGTTTACTACGGCGCACACTATCACAATGAAAATATAACTCACAACCATACAGTAACGTTGGTAACAAATACGTTTTAGCTAGAAGCAGTCGAATTTTCACTGGTGTAAAGTTTTGAGTAGTCCATAAATTTCGGAGCATACCATATACTTTGCCTATGGCACTAAAAATATGGTTACACCACGTCAAAGTTCTATTAAATGTAACCCCTAAATTTTTAACAGTATCCACGTATTTAATCACAGCATTGTTTACTCTGACTTCTGTAAAGTCGTCAAGCTTTACCTATTTCCTGTATATGGCGATGCATTGAGATTTATCAGGATTAAGGATTAATCCAATGTCAGAAGCCCACCTGCTTATAAATCTCAAGTCCGAATTCAAATTGCTGATGCAAACATTAATAAAGTTAAGAGGACAGCTAACATATAATTGAACATCATCGGCATATACA
>NW_023458557.1:25917463-25918893 GCF_013731165.1 Rhagoletis pomonella | reverse complement strand
AGTTAAGAGGACAGCTAACATATAATTGAACATCATCGGCATATACATGGACATCAATATCTTTAATAATACTAAACAAATCGTTAATATACAATACAAACAAAATCGGGCCTAGTATAGAACCTTGAGGTACACCTCTGGTTATAGGTAAGAAGTTGGATATAGTGTTACCGGCACATACTGCTTGTAGTCGATCACTGAGATATGTTTCCACAATAGTTGAAGCCGACGTTGAAAAATTAAATAAGCTTTTGAGCTTCAAG
Source organism: Rhagoletis pomonella (assembly GCF_013731165.1). Classification (NCBI taxonomy): domain Eukaryota; kingdom Metazoa; phylum Arthropoda; class Insecta; order Diptera; family Tephritidae; genus Rhagoletis; species Rhagoletis pomonella. The sequence goes on along the minus strand of NW_023458557.1, from coordinate 25,918,630 downwards.
ATTAAAAGTTCGTGATCTACAGAGTCAAATGCTTTGGAATCGTCAAGTAAAGTAAGAAAAGTCACACGCTTTTCGTGAATGTTTAGTCTTATGTCATCCGACACTTTTAGGAGTGACGTGGTGCAGCTCCTACTGGATCTAAACCCCGACTGCAATGGGTTCACCAATGCGTTGTTATTCAGAAAAGTGTTTATCTGGCAATGCTTGATACGCTCAAGCACTTTAGATAGAAACGGCAATATTGCAATCGGTCGGTAGTCACCATTCGGTTTTTTTTAAGGTATTATCTTGGCTTTTTTCAAAGAGTTGGGAAAGATTGACGTGGTCAAGTTGGTATTCAGAGCGTAGGTAACATAAGGTAAGATCCTTGGTAATAAAAATTTAAGAAACTTTGGATGAATACCATCCTTACCGGCCGCATTAGATTTGACACTAAGTATGGACTGAACTACTTCACAGTCGTCGACACATTCAAAACAAAAACTGGGCATCACGACATTTAAATTAGAATTGTAACTCTCATAACATATATTATTTGCAGAATCGGGCAAACACTCAAATTGCTCATTTAACACATTTACATTAACATTACATGATTCGGAAATAGAATGATTTTTGCTCCCAACCCCGATCTCACGAATTCTTTTCCACGTATGCCTCGCACCAACCGCAGTGCTAAACTGATGTTCATAATATTTCAGTTTACTTAATCTAATTGATTTGTTGACGTCTCGTCTGCAAGCCTTAAAGGTGTTATAGTTCTCCGAAATTCTGAAACTCTTCCATTTGCGATACGCTTTGTTGCGTTTATATATCAAATTTTTAATATGGTTGTTGAACCATGGCCTTTTTTTATCATTGACTGATTTGTATACAACGGGCATAAACCGATCAAAGAGCGTGCTAACGTTTTCTTAAATGAAGTTAATTTGCTCATTACTAGATATTAAGTTGCGGATACATCCCCAGTCAGTTTCCTCCACAGCTTCTGCAAGATGCTTATAATCTATATGTAGAAAGTCACGATATGAATAGGATTTAGTGTCGTAGGTCAGTTGAAAGTCATATGTCATAAAAATTAAATCGTGTTTAGAAAAACTTGCTGGTCAAATAGCAGAATCTTTGTGGTGTCATTAACAAAAAATATATCTAGCAAAGAGCTACTAG
>NW_023458557.1:25916519-25917363 GCF_013731165.1 Rhagoletis pomonella | reverse complement strand
AAATATTACAGGTATTCTCTTCCCAGATAGCGCATATTCAATTCTGCCTTAATTACAAAAACACCATTGTTGACCACTCTTAAGGGTTTAAGGTAAAGGAAAAATGGATAATTTCAAGCACTATGTACACATATGTATTTTTTTATACCCGAGCGCACTTGTGCACAAGGGTATATTAATTTTGTTCACATAACGGTTGTTTGTAACAGCCAAAACGAATCGAGATAGATATAGACAAATGTATACATAAATGCCTAGAATGAATAGAGAGGTCGATTAAGCCATGTCTGTCTGTCCGTCCTTCTGTCCATCTGTCCGTCCGTCCGTGTACACGATAACTCGAGCAAAATCTGAGATATCTCAACGAAATTTGGTATGTAGGTTTCCGTTAATCCAAGGTAGGTATTGAATTGGTATTGAAAATGGGCGAAATCGGACTGTAACCACGCCTACTTCCCATATAACGGTAATTTCCAGAAATACGAAAACTCCGATATTTTATTAACTACTGAAGATAATTCACTCAAAATTGATATTTACAATAATTTTTGGAAAATGGGCGTAGCCACGCCCACTTATGGTTACATGTGTATATCTTGGTAACCACTAAATCAATTTCTTCCAAACTTAGCACAGTTGTTGGCCTTGATACATCATACTAAATAGCCGAAAATTTTAAAAATCGGACAATAAACATGCCCACATCCCATATAACGATAATTTTCGGAAATACGAAAACTGCGATATTTTAGTAACTACTGAAGATAATTCACTCAAATTTGATATTTACAATAAATTTCAGACGAAAAATAAGAATATTATAAATTTTTGGAAAATGGGCGTA
>NW_023458557.1:25913151-25916509 GCF_013731165.1 Rhagoletis pomonella | reverse complement strand
TCTAGCGGTAGCTTTCGGAAAGGTGAAAAAACATATATTTAATACTTGCGCCGGGTATAATGTTCGGCACCACCCGAACTTAGACCTTCTTACTTGTTAAAAACTCTTGTTTTGCTGAGAATTTATTTAAATGCCAAAAACCGAAGGCCAACTTGAATTTAAAAAACCAACACTGAAATGCGTCAAAATGAAAATAAAAAAGCACAAATTTCTATGTAAAGCAAAACTTTCTGCGAAGACAATTTGTCGAAAATCCAGCGAGAATTATCACTAAAAGTATCAGATAGTAAGGAAAAATGCTCCCGAATTCTCTCTCAAGTAGAGAAACTTGCAAATTTCTGCACGAACGCAAATTTGCAGAATTTTGCAAGTTTTCCTACCAGCTAGTGTCTACGGTTGCATTTCAAACATAAGAAATAGAAATAGAATAGAATAGAAATAATAGACTTTTTAAAATTCTTTCAGAGGGGCAAAAACCAGGATCTAAATGCATATTTCTTGTTGGTCCGACTTTCTTCGACATACGTTTCAATTTCTTTGTCGTAGTAACTGCCGGGTTTCCTCCATCGACTCTGGTTGAGATTGCATTCCAATTACGAATACAGTTTTTTTCAACCGACTACCTTTCAAATCATAGGAATTGACTAAATTAATTAAGTAAAAAATTTTTACTTACATTTTTCATTTTAAAATCGCTCCGGTTTGTAAATTTTTTAATTTAACGAACTTGTTTATTCATATCGTCGACAAAAAATCAAACCATGTGCCACAATCATATCTTTTTCCTAATTGCAAATTCTTGCTGGCAAAATTTTTTCCAGCTTGAAGTTGGAACTTCTCTCCAAGAACCAGTCTTTCTACTTGTGATTTATTTAAATAAAACATGTGAAATTAAGTTGAAACGGTTTAGCCGTTTTAAGCCGGCTTTTGGCCAATTTAGCCGGTTGGTCCAAAAAGTTCTGGCAACACTGGTGTCGGCAGTGATATTGCTAACCATCAATGTCAATTAAATGATCTCTCACCCGTACCTTACAGCAAAAGGAATAGGGTATAACTTTTGTAGATGCCCTTCGGTGAAGGTAGCAAATCAAGGCCAGGGATTGCTGCAGAAAGTTTTGTAGCTGGAGCAACCGCGTTTTTTAATATTTAAACAATAAAACTCACCGAACAATATAGCTGGAACATTTTGTTCTTGGCGTTGAGTGCTACTCACTATTCGAATAATTTCGAGCTGTCGAGCATTTGTCGAGAAATTTTCGCCAAAAACAATCTAAAAACCAGGCGCAACAAATGTAGTTGTAGACGTTGTATCGCGACAAATATTAAATAATGTTACAGAACCAATTCAACAAACAATTATCAGGTACTCAGCATTCCGCAGAAAGTAGTGATGACTATCAAATTGTTGAAAAAAAAAACCTGTGAACCATTTCAAACAATTGATAAAGGCGCAAGGATTACAACGTTTTAGATTGAATACGACTTACCCGAGAAATTACTTCAGTTCTGACTGAATATTTAAATTAAAAATTATTTACGGGAATATTTTGCACACCTGAAGTGCTTGATGAAATAAAACATGTTTTAATGGAGGCATACCTCAAAATGAAATTTTTGTATTCCAAGTCAATTCGATATAATCAATAGAGACGATCAAGCAATTATAATAAAGCAAACTCATTATAGCACATAATCCAATAATAAAAGGTTAGACAATTATTGATAGCCGCGGTTTAAGACTCCCTTACAAAAGCTTGCATTTACGAAGGACAGAGAAAGGGGAAGAATGAAATCTCTTGATGCGAAAATTGTACTAGAAAAGTAGCCAATTAATAGTGAAATTCCTTTTGTAAATTATAATGTATTTCAAGGAAATTTAAACGAAATATTGAACGAATCACTAATACATCTACGAGCATTATGTAATTTATGTGATATTTAGCGATATATGAAATTCAAATAAAACTACTATGAGTTTTATATAAACATCAAACTTAAAAACAATTTATGTTTTCATCAGTTAAATTGATGTTTTCTGTAGTTAAATGCACAAAAACGTATACTTCTATTTCACACGTAAGCTACACTTTTTTAAATAAATTTGCAAAGAAGCAACACGGTGCCACTGCTAGCCGGACGTCTTCACGGGCTGGCAAATCTCGCTTGCGTGATGAAGCATGCGAGATACCGCACGTGTAGACCGCAAACAGTAGGAAGGATACTTTTTCTCGCATACCGAGCTCTCGAATGCTTTCAACTATCATTTTTGTTGTTTAACAGGTATTTCCTCATTTCGCAGAATTCTTCAGAGTAGCAACATCGTTTATTTTTGTGGAACATACAAATTTAGCCTGCAAAGCTCGAATTTTATTTTTTGGCAACATTTTAAAAATGAAAAGGTATGCTGTCAAATGCCCAGTCAACAAAAGTCTATCTCGTGGCGAGAGAAACTAGCAGAGCGCAAGTGAGATTTTCAAGCATGTGAAGACGGCCGTAAGGAAGCGGTTTGACAGGGACAACTGTCAGTTTGACATTTATAACTTTGCCAGCAAAGCGCCAAGCGCAAAAGTTATGCCACAATGAACGCCAAGAAAATAATTTTATACTGCTTTATTACTCGTCAAAATTGATGTGGATGTTATATATTTAGCTTTAAAAATATTAAAAATTTAATTAAATTCTATGGCGCATATTCATAGTCATATTTAGTTCTAAACTAAGTCGAAATTATCCTAAGTTACAACTAAAGCTATTCATAGTCGCCTAAAAATTTAGTTTCGGCTGCAACTGCAATTAAGTCGTAACTAGGAAGAAGTATTTTATTAAATTAAGGAAAAAAATAAGAAATATGTAAAAATTAAGTTGGCAGAGCGTGATTTTGTTAATACTGAATGATCTCCAATTGAAATTTACAAAGAGCGATCCATTTGAATCGGAAGATAAAATTAAATGCGTATTACAATTCGAATAAGGCTACATCACAATTTTATAATTGGAATGATTTACATATATAAATGCTCAAATAATAGGTCAATTTCAAGCTTGTTCTTTTAGAGCAAATTGGTGCATAACATTTAGATATGTGTTTGTATGTTTCACAGCATGCTTTCGATAAACATCGACTTCACATCATTGCGGCAGTTCTGTCTATTCCACACAATTAACATGAAACTTATACCTTATTCTTTTGTATAAACATGCACTGAAAGTAAAAATTACATAAACGGATGATCAGTCTTGACATTATTTAATCAAAATGTAATTTTTCCAAAACATCGTAAAGAAAAATCGATACATTTTCACACTCGTTTTGCAATATCGTAAAACTAAGTTAAAACTTTTTAGTAGAAGTCTGAAA
>NW_023458557.1:25909162-25913141 GCF_013731165.1 Rhagoletis pomonella | reverse complement strand
CATTTGTTTCGTGATTTTGTGTAAATGCGTCGAAATGCGTCATTCTGGAAATGTGAATTTGTATGGAGAAATGCGTGATTTGGCCTCGCATTTGAGGTTTCTCGCCCAAATGACGCATTTGGGCTCAATGTAAATGTAATATAACACAAGAAATAGTGTTAGTGGATAATATTCATTGCAGAATATTCACACATATGCACTAACACTATTTTACGCTCGGCACACAAAGCGAGAGCATGTACAATGACGTAAGTTCTCTGTTGATATGCATTGGTGTAGTGCTCAATTCTCTCATTGAGCCATTAAACAAATTAGTTATACCGAAATGAGTAGGAGCACTAAGAAACACCAATAGCTCAGTTGAGTGATTTTAGTGAATTTAGTAATTTTCGTCGTTTATGGCAACAAAATACCCTGCAAAAAATTGTGCGACTAATCTCTAAAGCGAGTATTCCGAGATTACTCTCAATCGGGTACAATTGGGCATTAATTAGTCCCAACTAGTCTCATACGGGTACTATTGGAGGTCAGTTAGTCTCGACTCATCCCTTATTGGTATAATTGGAGATCAATTAGTCCCCAACTGATCTCTAACGGGTACTATTAACGATTTAATCATATGTACGCACTTAGTCAATGAAATTTCATGTGCGGCGTTGGCACACAGAGAGAGTATTCGCCTAACAAAACTGAGCACCCGGGTTCGAATCTCAGCCGGTGCTAATTTTTGTTTTTATTTTTTAAAAGTGACTAGTCGCTTTTCATACCCGTTCGGGTATAAAGGTGAACAATTAATCTCTTCATAGGACATGCTCGAACAAAAGCGATCAGTTGATTCCATATAAAGAGATCAAAAGTGGTATTAGTCGCATGCTCCTTTGCGATTGCTCCCGGAGTCATCCCGGATTAGTCCCATTTTTTGCAGGGTATGTACAAGAAAGCGACAGCATGCGAAGGCACACTAACACACTCTCACTTTTAGCTCACACTTGTTTATGGTGGCGCCCGTATGTGGCTCAGAGCAGAACACAAATAATATTAAACTCGTTCAAGAAGCACAAATAGTTCAATGCAATGATTTAAGTCATCTGAGTTTTCTTAGTTAAGCTTTATTTTTATTTGAATTCAAGAATATAACAAGTAAAGTTGAAATAAAAAATGCAGATCGATAATGGGGGGTTTTTAAAAGTTTTTATTGAAAATAACAAAACGAAATCATTCATGATTTTAAATTAAAAGTAAATTTATAAAATTCATAAACATTAGATTTATAGGAACGTAGAAATATGCATACACATTACACTGGGCCAAATAAAAAAAGAAATGTTTTTTTCTTTTGCTCCATATGAAAATTTCGTTGTCGAGGCTGCTTCAAACTTGCTCTTATTATACTAAAACTGAATATATTGTATTTGTTATATTTAATTGTTTATTAAATTTTTTAATTTTTTTGACCGACACGAAATTTTCATTGGAACCGAAAGAAAAAAATAATCGTTTGACACAGTCTAATACAGAAAATATGTACTCTTTTACACTTTTTTTTGCAAATAGAATTTAAAAAAAGAATGTTATCCACTGTCTTTGGGGCAATTCTGCTTCGCTTTTCTGTAATAATATTGCCGGCTAGTGAAAATACCCTCTCTGATGCTGCACTGCTAGCGGGAATGGCAAAAACTTTTCGTGCTAGATTTGACAACGTAGGATAACGTTTAGCATTGTTTTGCCACCACTGCATGACGTCAAAACTTTCAAAGAATGCTACGTTTTCTGCAGAATAGCGACGCACTTCGTCTGAAATATTTTCAGCTTCTGGCAAAGAAGTGCTCGTACATTGAAGTAGGTTTGGAAAGAAGAAACTCTCTTTATTGTTTGAAGAAGTAACTGCTGGTGATGATATGGAAGCTGATGATGTATTGCTCAATTGAAGTACTGTAGGCGAAGGCTCTTCCGGTGGCTGTAGTGTCGGTGCTGTAGAAGAGTCTTGTGTAGCTGATTCCGATATATGATTTGCTATTTTGGCAATACAAATGCTTTCAATTTCACTTAACTGGCTTGCTTGGAGACACAACGCTAGTGGATATAAATAATAAGCAACTTTGTGCCATATGTTCAAATTCGGAATCCAAGTCCTCTCTAAACCTTCAAAAGTTTTTAATTTTAAAACAGAAATCGCCTGGACGTCATGTTCATCGAACTTGCAAATTTCTTTTATGCGATTAATTGCAGGAATTACATAGCCCAACGAAGGTGTCGAGCATCCCTGAAGTTTTTTGAAGATTATTTCAAAATCCTGACAAAGTTTAACTAAACTTTGAATAATTGTTATATTTAAATTCGAAAGTCTGTTCATTTCTGCAGTATTTGACAAAATTTCATAGACGTCGAATTCAAGAAATATGTCTTGCAGCTTCCTCTTAATATTAAGACCAGTAGCTTGTGTATAATCCATGGACTTCATTCCAAGTACAATGTCACATAATTCAAAGTCTTTCACGTAATGTAGTGTGGCACACAAACAATCTCGCTTTGCGTAGTCATCTTTCCACAAATCAATAGTAGCAGAAGCGTGACCGGATACCACAAAATTCTTTACTTCAGACGAAAACTCTTTTTTTTTCATCCGCTTTTTTTCCTATGTTGCGCGAAATTGTTGTCGTGTCCGGGAGTAAATCGTCTACATCTATATTTTTCCCATATTTCGAGCCCATACCCACAAGAAATCTTACAAGTCTCCTAAATCCGGAACCTTCCACCGATGAAAACGGGTGGCAGTCTTCAATCACCCAATCAGCGCAAGCTTCTAATGCCAGTTTTTTATCGTCTTCACTAACTTTCTGTTTAGGCAGTTCATTTATATGTGAAGTGAAGCATTTGTGTCTACTGAGATTGGAAGACTGCATGCCACGACATTTGTAAACTTTTTTACAATTACGGCAACACCAAGACGAGTACAATCCTTCCGTCATCTTTTATTATCTCTGAAAACAAGTCCCAAATTTCACTTCTGCCCTTCCGTTTTTCGCTGATTTTATAAACCCCAAGAGCAATTTTTTCACTACGCCGTCGTTGGTATCCATAGTTTCATTTCAACTTAAAAGAAAATTCATATATACAGTAACTCAAACAAATAACCACGTGTTGTTTTTTTAAATATTCGTAATGTTTTTCGAGCTACATTTTTTTGGTATTTTTCTAAAAAAATACCGTCCAAGCTTTACCATATAAATCACAAAATTAAGGAAAATTAAAAAAACAAAAAACAAGTAATTTTTAAGCAAAAAACAAAACCGACTTCAATTTTCATATAAAAATTTAAGATTATCGTTAATCTATTCATGATCCAATGATCGGATTTAAACCAAATTAGAATGGGACCACCTGTGAGGTAACACCTTTTGTTTAAAAAAAAAAAGAATTATAGAAATCGGTTAACGTGGTCCACAGTTATGCAGTTATATGGAAATAAAGATTTCTTAGTAATAAATCAGCCGTTAATATCATAATAGTATAATATATTTTTAATGTATTTACGAAACTTAAAAGCTAATTTTCGCGATATTTTTTTTGCGACACATCACCTGCATGCATTCATGTCTTCATGTGTTTATAGATATGTGTATTCATACATACATATATACACATACATACACACATATGTATATATTTACCATAAAATTTTCGCAAAATATGTGAAGTCACAACTATTAAATAGAAAACAGGCGCAACAAAACACGCGCGAAAACAAACAATGGCTGAATAGCGAAACCATGGTAGCGCAACAAAACATGTACAAACGACGAGAAAGCGACAGCACCAGTGTTGCCAGAACTTTTTGGGCCGACCGGCTAGATTGGCAAAAAAAAGCGGCTAAAAACGGCTAAAATGTTTTAGTGAAATTTCACATAGACTCTGGCAAAAAACGGCTAAAATGTTTTAGTGAAAATCCACATGCTTTATTTAAATAAATCGCAAGAAA
>NW_023458557.1:25900312-25909062 GCF_013731165.1 Rhagoletis pomonella | reverse complement strand
GAGGAAAAAGTAAGCGTTCGTACTCAAAAATAAAAAAATTCATTATTTTAAAAATTCGCATTACTGAGCAAAAAGAAAAAATACATGTCTCCTTAAATTGTTCAAGGAACAATCCCTGTGAGTTTTATCGCAAACTTAAATTCACTTCCTCCGGCCTGGGTGATTTGAGATGGAATGAGCCATATACTTATACCACACCAAGAAGCTTACAGTGAGCATGTGCCGATATCGCGGCAAGCAGCATTTTGAAGTAAGAATAAAATAATGTAAACAAATATTTTTTAAAAACAAGCTTTTATTTAGCATGTACAATCAAAGGAATAAAATAAAGTAGTGTAGCAAAAGATTTTTTAGCAAGAAAATTTTTTCAAAACTGCACTAAAATGAATGAAATAAAATAAGTCAAGGTCTCGTTAAAGTTACTAAAGGCCATTTAGTGAAAGGAGTTATTCAAACTCTAATGAAAATTACTAACAAACTGTACTAATTTACTTCGTTTTTAAAAAAGCTTGTCGCGCGAATAGCAAACCGGCATTTAAATATCTGCATACATACATATACATACATATCTAACCAATTATGCATGTATGCTGAATTAATGTAATCCAAGCCTACTAGTACTAATTTACCTCGTTTTTAAAAAAGCTTGTCGCGCGAATAGCAAACCGGCATTTAGATATCTGCATACATACATATACATACATACCTAACCAATTATGCACGTATGCTGAATTCGCCGAAAAGCTTTTTTAAAAACGAAGTAAATTAGTACAAATTGTTGGTAAGTTTCATTAGAGTTTGAATAACTCCTTTCACTAAATGGCTTTTAGTAACTTTAACGAGACCTTAACTTATTTTATTTTATTCATTTTAGTGCAGTTTTGACAAAATTTTCTTGCTAAAAAATCTTTTGCTACACAACTTTATTTTATTCCTTTGATTGTACATGTTAAATAAAAGCTTGTTTTTAAAAAATATTTTTTTACATTATTTTATTTTCTAATTTTTAGTCTATTTATAAAAGCGTTGTATATTAAAAAGTGTTATTTTATTTTATGTACAAAACTTTGCTATAGATATTAAAATAATTCAACTTCCAATGAAAGAGAACAGAAGACTATGCAAGCAAAATGTTGTTTGCTTACGTTTTGTATAAACATACATATGTACATATAGCAGCAGTTAATTTTATTTAGAGAAATGGCGTGTCGTCCATTTCCGCTGTAGAGTACCTACGCTTTTACCTAAATGGTGCATATATTTAGGCGAAATATTTAAGTTCTTCTCGCGGGGTGACATCGGGAGTCTTCTAATCCTATCTCCTTGATATGATGCCTACAACGAAGTTCTTATCTAGAATAGGTTGATATCGAAAATTTGCCACAAATTGCTTTGCTACACTACAGCCGGCAGCTTTAACTATTTTAAAGTGGTTTTACGTTCTTTGGCAAATTACGCTCTCTTAGCCAAAAATTACTATTTTTTGACCGCCTTTGAATCAAGACCCCTGGACCATATAGGGAATTCATTTATATTTTAAATTGCATTGTCATCGTGATTGGAACTATACTGAAAATTTCAAGTCTCTATCTTGTTGGGAAGTTAGTTTAAAATCGATTGGAAATTTCAGCGATTTCCGCGGGATCACCAAGTTAAATAAAAGCATATAAATAAAAACAACAACAGTTGCCAAACGAAATACACGATGTACAGTGTTTCTTTGTTTTGAACGCAGCGCTGCTTGTGCATCAGTGTTGCCGTTTTAGTCCTTTGGCTAGATTTAGCTTCCACATACTTTTTTTGGCCACATACATTTAAAATTGCCCCCAGCCCTTTTTTTAACCCTTTGGAGAATTTATTCATACTTGTCATGAAAAAGTTTTTTCTTGCTTCATTTAAACTAAGAAAGACTGATATATATACATATACTAGCAGACCCGACGAACTTCGTCCCGCGCAAAATTAATTTTTTTATTGAAACATTTGGTCCAACGTTTCTCCAGCACTTCATGTTCACGCAGGCATATCCTCAATTGCCGTCCTAAATAACCTGACGAAAGCGTTATACCAGGACGAAGTCCTTGCGGCTCGATAGTGAATCGTCCTTGAATCTGTATAGTATAGTTGGCGGCAATTTCTAAAATGGTGCGTATCATTGGTCCACTTTCTGTTTAGTCACCGTAAATCAAGGACCGCAAGTGTTCTGATGGGTGATTTAACGGGAGTAATTTGACTTTGATGCCTGGTGCCTCCGGATTGACAATTTTTAGCAAATAACTCGGCTCCAGCGCCACTAAAAAATATCATTAAAATCGGTTCGGTCGTTTAGGAGGAGTCAGGCCACCACAATAAGTCTTTTACATACTGACACTCTTCGGCATTTTTTCCCATATAAAAAACTCTCACGCATTCGTTATACGGAAAAAATGCGCAACATCATCAGCGAAAAAAATTATCAAAAATCAACGGTATCTTATAGCCATTTAAAACTTGCACTTTATGATACTCAAATTGAGTGAACTACAAAATTGCATACTAAAAATTTGGTTCCATTTGATGCAAAATGAACTATATTTCTATAAAATATTGCCAAAAAAAAATATATTATGAAAAGGAAAATACACTGTATTCTGGGTGTATATATTTACAGATAGGTAAAAGTTTCAATATGCTTGGAAAGCGCCACGTCCCTTTTCCAGTAGCCCCAAAATCTCTATACCAATTTCCAGAACACTAGTACAAATACTTTCAAAGATATACTGTATGAAAAATACGATATTTATGGGTGATGCCACGCTCCCTTTAAAATTCGGTACAGCCGTTCGCGAGATCACCTCCTATAAAAAGAAGGAGATTCTCTTTACATAATTAGTGTAGGTAACACAGGGCAACACCGATTTTGATGCGGCAAATGTTGAAGCTGGTTTTGATAGGCTTTTTTGTGCTGATTAAAGGTCTGATTATGCTTACTTTGCCTAACTTCGTACAACCATTTGTACCATTGGAATAAAAATTTAACTTAAGAAAATGTGAAGGAACCTCTAAACTCAACAGATCGATAAGTTTTTAAAAGTTCTGCACATTTACGGGTAATGGAATACATACAAAGTACATACGAAATTACAGTTTAAAGTTTATGCGAAGTTGTGCGAAGTTATGCAAAGTATGCATAATTAGACCATAAAAATACGTAAGTATACAATTTCCATCAGCTCCAGATTTTGAGAAAAATGTGGTGAAAGTGTCAAAAATCGCGTTTTTTGCAATATTTGAGAAGGTCTAGCTATGAAACAAAAGGTGATAGAACCTTCAACTTAGGCTTAAATTAAGGCTTCGACTTCTAACTTCAATGCCTGAAAATACCATTCCTGCACCTTGACCCTAAGGTTACCTATAGTCATTTATTGAACAGCTAACACTGACTTTTACCATGACATTTACCATTTTTTGACGATAAAAAGTAAATGAGTATAGGTGACCATTAGGGCAAGGTGCAGGAATAGTACTTTCAGTGATGGTAGTCTGTGGTTCTAGCTTTAATTTAAGCCATTAGCGCACACAAGGGATGCGTTTTGGGGTTCAAACCCCCCCTAAAGCTAATAACCTCAAATACAAACTGTATCTTAAAGCTAAGAATCCAGCTCTCAAGGAAATTATAAGAAATATTTATTATAATTTCTGTTGCTTGAAAAAGCGCTTTGCTTTTGCTGTCAATTTTCATGAGGAAATGAATATACTAGCATTTTTTCTTGAGAGCTGCAAACTGATTTAAGAAATTTTGGTAGAAAATTTCTTTTCCATTTCTCGTCCGTCGTTTTATATGAACTTTTCGTTTTTCTTGAGAGTTCAGTTAATTTTTTCGGTATTCGAAATATTAAAAAAATTTAGAAATCGTGAAAAATCACCATTTTTATCGAAAGCCAAAAACCAGAAATCGAAAAAAGGAACATAAAAGAGCAAAAATTTGTGGAATCAATAAATTTATTTTTACTGAGTCTTTTTTAATATTTTTTATTAGGTACTTTTGAAAGTTGAGCGCATATTGAGTTTATAGAACTTTTTATTAAAAAAAGTAGTTTTTAAGGAAAGAACACAACCGACTTCAATCCTTATATTCAAATTTAGGGGTACCATTAATTTCTTCGTGATCCAATCATCGGATCTCTAAACCAAATTACGGGCCGAACCTTGAGGTACCATCTTTCTACAAAAAAATTATTATTGAAATCGGTTCACGTGGTCCAAAGTTACGTATTCCGGCGAATTGATAACCTCCCCTTTTTTTTAAAGTCGGTTAAAAGTGTTTGAGTTCTGTTAATCTTATGTAAATAAAGTGCAGTTTATGAATTTTAAAACGCTTATTTATTTATTACATACTGTACATAAAACTTGCATAAATATATTTTAAAGAGCGTATTATCTGAAGAAAATTTTCAGTATTTTCCGGTGATATATCTTCAGAAATATAAAACCCCCTAAAATATATTCCTGGGTGCGCCCCTGATTTAAGCCTACGTGGAAGGTTTGTCACCTTTTGATTAATTGCGGTAGGAACTCATACTTCCCAAAATCAGTTATTCCTGTTCAACAAATGACTAAAAGTGACCATCAAGCAAAGGTGCGGGAACTTGCAAGGATAGTATTAGAGATTTTTAGCTTTAATCAAAGCCTAAGTGAAAGGTTCTACCACCCTTTGTTTCTTTGCTAGAGCTTCTCAAATATTAAAAAAACGCGATTTTTTGACACTTTGACCTCGTTTTTCTTAAAATCTGGAGCTCATGAAAACTCTATGCTTACGGATTCGTAATCATCACACAAAAAATCGGCAAAAATAGCGTTAACATTTGCTGCATCTACTTTTTTCCCATTTTTGTTGGCCTGTGAAATAAGTATTTTTAAATAGCCAATACCCGCATGTTTGCGTCGCCTTCAAATACCTTTCGAACTGTAAAACAATGACTCGATTATATTCTACGCATATCTATAATACGGGTATCGAATTTCAAGAAAATCGGACCATAAATAAGATATTTTGGAATTGATCGGTATCTGGTCCACCTGTCAGAAAAAATATCCTATATGTTAACTCAGCCAATAAGCTACGTACGTGCCAAATTACAAGCGAACAAATCAGACTTTTTCGAATAGATCGGTCCCTGGCCCACTTAACGGAAAAAAGAAAACCTATATGCTAATATAGGCAAAAGGCTACCAACGAACCAAATGATTTTTTTTTTTGCGTAGCTCGACCCCTGCGCCACCTATCAGAAAAATTAAAATTTTGTGCACTCCTTGTTCTAAACACCTTTCCAAAATAGCAGCACCCATTCGAATCGGGTATGAAACATAGGAGAAAATTGTTCCCAATTGATTCATGCTCCCAATGAATTTCACAATTATCCGAAATTTTCCAAGTTTTCGTCGAAAAAAATCAAAATTTTTTGCGTTCTTCCGGATTTTTCCGAGTTTTCCACTTATAATTTTCTATTTTTCCATTCGAATGCCATTCCGAAGGAAATGCACACAAAAATCCATACAAAAAAATCAATTTTCGATTTTTCCAATTTTCCGACTTTCGCGGAGGGTGTTCCTAACCTTCTTCTGGCAATTACGAACAACTAAAAAACATTTTAGCCAAATCGGCCCAACCGTTCTCAATTCATGAATTGCTATACATTTTACACACCATTTTTATATACATAGACAAGCGGGCCCATGCGCAGTCTGCGCAGACAGAAATACACAGTAAACTCATCCCTCTTTGTAGCCACAGATAGAATCAGACTGTTCTAATAGTTCGCGGAAATAATTATTCTTATAAACCCCTTATTTTTATTATACATATATTACAAAGCATTAATGAGATTTATAGTACATCAGAACTTATTTATACTTATTAGTAGGGATGTGCCGGGTATCCGGTAGATATCCGGAATCCGGCCTATCCGGCCGTTTTTTGGTTATCCGGTTATCCGGCCGGATACTTGCTAATATCCGGCCGGATTCCGGATAACGATTATAGAAGATTCAATTTAGAAATTTAACCCAGATTTTGTATTTTTGTAATCCAATTTAATAGTATCTAATTAGTAATCAAAGTTTCCGCATTACCGGGCAATAACCTATTTCTATTTTCAACATAAATGTTACCCGATGCACTAAATACTCTTTCCGAGTTCACTGAGGAAGGTGGCGCGCAGAGATACTTCATTGCCAGTGTAAACAAATTTGGAAATTCTTTGCGGCTATACTTTCACCAAGTTAAGGGATCTTCTTGTCTGGATATAAGAGGTAGCTGCAAATATTTCTCTATTTCTAGTTTCATGTACGTTCATGTACGTTCGCTGCCTTGTCTACCAATCGTTTGGCTATCCAAACTAGAATCAGCATCAGAGCCGTTGGCGATTTCCTGAAAGCATTGCCAAATATCCTCGTGAGCTCGATCTTCGATGGAAGCTTTCACTATAGTTCGGCATTTTTCATATGATTCAACTGGTTTCTCCATGCTAACTGATTTATAATTTCGAATTAGTTCATCAACAACCCAGTTTTTAGCTTTATTGGCATCAGAAAAAAAAAACGAGTTTTGAAACGTGGGTCACAAAATGTTGCAATAGTGAAGCATTATCGTTGTTGAATGTTTAGTCCTATAATCAAGTAAATTTTTTTAAAATAGTTCTATAAATACTTTTGATAAGTGAATCGCAATTTCATACCTTTTGCGACAGAGTTGCATTGGCTTCAGTTTATCAGGTTTATTCAGTGAAATCGCTGGATAAATTTACCAGAAATGTGTAAACGAGTTTCCATACAAATTTTGACAGTTAATTTATAAAGTTTACACAATTATAAGTTTATACGGTTTACATTGCATAGTCGTTTGACATGTGCTGTGGACCGTGTAAAGTGCTGTTTGATCAAAATGATAAACAAAGTGAAAGAACAAGTGCCCGATAATTTAAATAAAAAGAAAAAATGAGCAAGAAAAGAAAATAATTCGACTTCATTTTAGAACTAATAAATTATTTCAACAAAAACTGAAATTTTATGGGTTTTTTGACGTGTGTAAGTCAAACCATCTAATTACACAGACATATCTGTGCCCAATAATTTAAATAAAAACACATAATTGGACAAGGAAAAAGTATACGACTTAGTATTAGTATTAACAAATGAATACAAAGCTTTCTTAAGCTTCTCTTCAACTTCATCCAAAACGAAACACTGAAATTTGATGGGTTTTTTGAAGCGTGTAAGTTAAACCATCTAATTACACAGAAGACAGTTTGATCAAACAATGTGACCATGTAAAGTCCATATAAGGCATCAACACACATGTGCGATTCTGACGGTGCGAATCTGTTCCGAAAAAATTACAACAATGCCGCAACTATTTATTGGAAATTGCAGACCTACGCGTTCGGAAACGAAAAAGGTTAATAGGCGGGTTCTGTATAATTTAAACAAAAATTAACGTAAGAAAACAAAACATCTTGATTGTTCAAAAGCAAAAAATTTGATGAAGATTGTTTTTTGTTTGTTTATAAGATGCCATTTTTCACTGCGATAGCATCACACAGATGTGTGCGTAATTGTGTTTTTGAAGTGGTAAATTCTGTAGCATCAGAAAAGGTGCGGAGGTCGAGGTGAACTCGAGCCGGCAAAAAAACAATATTGTGAAATTTATTAAGGGCACCAGTCTACCGGATATCCGATCGGATATCCGAATCCGGCCGTTATTTTTTACAGGATATCCGGAATCCGGTTATCCGGCAAAATCTGTATCCGGCACATCTCTACTTATTAGGTACATACATAAAAACATATTACAAACTGACTGATATATGAGTGTCATGAGTTGAGGGAAACATGGTGTCACTTACTTTGTATACAATATTGGAGGAGAAAATATATTCAGAATTAACTTTTTGATTAAATGTTTCTTTAACAGAAAAAATAATATCTGAGAATCGTCTTACTCTAGTTTAAAACAAAATGGTCCTCTACCCGAAATATTGGCAAAGTTCACCTGCACTGAAGCAAACGCAAGACCGTTGTTAAATTACGGATATACTCCAAATAGTTTTTTGTTATGTCATCACTGCGCTTTCATCTCATCGCGGACAGAAATTGGTGGTAAACTCACCTTGCTCTTGTGGCAACAGATGGATGCAGTATTATCAGCTGCCTCGCCTCGGATAAAGTTTAGCTGAGCAAAACTCACATATCTTCACCATGCGTTCAGCACAATTTGATTCTATCTCATCGTCTTTAAGGAAGAGACGTGCACCGCAATACGTCTTTCGTAGCTTTTCTCGCCGCCTCCTTGCACTGACATCTTCACTTAATCGCTGAAAATATCATGACACCAAAACACTACTAAATTGGGGAGTGAGTCTTTGCCTTTCTTCGGCCCGTTGTTTCTGCCTTTGGTTCCGCATACATTCCCTAGCTCGTTGCAAATAGATCTGCCGTTGTTGCATATCTTGGTTTATTGGAAGCCAATTACGTCTTTGCGATCAGCTGATACTCCCATACACTTTTTTCTAGGCGTTGTTATGCGTAATTATATTAAATTGAATCCTATTGTAGTAAAAATGGTCATTACGATCAACAAAATAACTTTTTGAAATTATAAGGTTACCGATTTTATGTAGACTTTATGAGATAAACGCAATATGTCAGTATATCTAATGGAAAAATTTTCCGTAAATGAAATGTTGAATTGAAAATCACCAAAAATACCATAA
>NW_023458557.1:25890469-25900212 GCF_013731165.1 Rhagoletis pomonella | reverse complement strand
ATACAACATCAAGACAACATCTTTCACGTATGAGTCATCGTGCACTTTAGATGGCATTCAAAATCTAAATCTTTAACCTAAAATGCTTTTTGTATTCCTCAGTTCTTATGTATATTTATATACGAGTATATATCTTTACTACTAAATACAACATCAAGACAACATTATTTCTTTATAAAAAATTTTAAATACACTATTTTCCCCCAATAGATTATTATGTCTAAAATAATATCAGAAAACACTTAAATATTTAACTGTAAAAATAAAAAGTTACAAATAACATTTTTTTCAAAACTTTTGATTAGTATTGATAGCTGCTAAATATTTATGCCGCTTTTTTTTAGTTTTCATGATTTCCATGAAATCATTCACGAATTCTTACTCAATTCTGCAATATAAACCACACAATTCGTACATGAACGAAGCCGTTAAAGCGCGCCATCTGTGGCATCACTATAATAACACTTAACTTCAAAATACTGTGCTATTGTGACTTCAAGCTTAAACATAACTGTAACCCAAATAATAGGAATTTCAATAATAAGAACTGTAGCAGGCTGCGCTGTCAGTTAAAAATATTCATTTTTTCCTCTTATGATAAAAGCTGAGAAATATATTTATCGCGTAAATTGTAGATACGGTAAGTACATCCATATGTAAATTGGTATTATGGTATTTTTTGTAAATTTCGCATCACAATCTCATTTGCAGCCCATATTGTTTATGGCTACCCTTTCAGAAAAATATTCGGAGATTCCTTTTATGAGAACTGCTAAGCAATACATTTATTACGAGTATTATTTGTATGGTAAGCATATTGGTGTTTGGTATTATGGTATTTTTGGTGATTTTCAATTCAACATTTCATTTACGGAAAATTTTTCCATTAGATATACTGACATATTGCGTTTATCTCATAAAGTCTACATAAAATCGGTACCTTATAATTTCAAAAAGTTATTTTGTTGATCGTAATGACCATTTTTACTACTATAGGATTCAATTTAATATAATTACGCATAACAACGCCTAGAAAAAAGTGTATGGGAGTGTTAGCTGATCGCAAAAAACGTAACTGCCTTCCAATAAACCAAGATATGCAACAACGGCAGATCTATTTGCAACGAGCTAGGGAATGTATGAGGAACCAAAGGCAGAAACAACGGGCCGAAGAAAGGCAAAAATTCACTCCCCAATTTAGTAGTGTTTTGGTGTCATGATATTTTCAGCGATTAAGGGCCGTTTGCACCATGTCTAGTTAACGCTAACTGGAGGTACATCCTTCAGTTAAGCACGTTAACTTCTTTATCGATCACATGTTATATGATGGGTGTCGATAACGTCGATAAAGATGTTTAACTGGGAGTTAGAATTAACTAGACATGGTGCAAACAGCCCTAAGTGAAGATGTCAGTGCAAGGAGGCGGCGAGAAAAGCTACGAAAGACGTATTGCGGTGCACGTCTCTTCCTTAAAGACGATGAGATAGAATCAAATTGTGCTGAACGCATGGTGAAGATATGTGAGTTTTTCTCAGCTAAACTTTATCCAGGCGAGGCAGCTGATAATACTGCATCCATCTGTTGCCACAAGAGCAAGGTGAGTTTACCACCAATTTCTGTCCGCGATGAGATGAAAGCGCAGTGATGACATAACAAAAAACTATTTGGAGTATATCCGTAATTTAACAACGGTCTTGCGTTTGCTTCAGTGCAGGTGAACTTTGCCAATATTTCGGGTAGAGGACCATTTTGTTTTAAACTAGAGTAAGACGATTCTCAGATATTATTTTTTCTGTTAAAGAAACATTTAATCAAAAAGTTAATTCTGAATATATTTTCTCCTCCAATATTGTATACAAAGTAAGTGACACCATGTTTCCCTCAACTCATGACACTCATATGTCAGTCAGTTTGTAATATGTTTTTATGTATGTACCTAATAAGTAGAGATGTGCCGGATACAGATTTTGCCGGATAACCGGATTCCGGATATCCTGTAAAAAATAACGGCCGGATTCGGATATCCGATCGGATATCCGGTAGACTGGTGCCCTTAATAAATTTCACAATATTGTTTTTTTGCCGGCTCGAGTTCACCTCGACCTCCGCACCTTTTCTGATGCTACAGAATTTACCACTTCAAAAACACAATTACGCACACATCTGTGCGATGCTATCGCAGTGAAAAATGGCATCTTATAAACAAACAAAAAACAATCTTCATCAAATTCTTTGCTTTTGAACAATCAAGATGTTTTGTTTTCTTACGTTAATTTTTGTTTAAATTATACAGAACCCGCCTATTAACCTTTTTCGTTTCCGAACGCGTAGGTCTGCAATTTCCAATAAATAGTTGCGGCGTTGTTGTAATTTTTTCGGAACAGATTCGCACCGTCAGAATCGCACATGTGTGTTGATGCCTTATATGGACTTTACATGGTCACATTGTTTGATCAAACTGTCTTCTGTGTAATTAGATGGTTTAACTTACACGCTTCAAAAAACCCATCAAATTTCAGTGTTTCGTTTTGGATGAAGTTGAAGAGAAGCTTAAGAAAGCTTTGTATTCATTTGTTAATACTAATACTAAGTCGTATACTTTTTCCTTGTCCAATTATGTGTTTTTATTTAAATTATTGGGCACAGATATGTCTGTGTAATTAGATGGTTTGACTTACACACGTCAAAAAACCCATAAAATTTCAGTTTTTGTTGAAATAATTTATTAGTTCTAAAATGAAGTCGAATTATTTTCTTTTCTTGCTCATTTCTTCTTTTTATTTAAATTATCGGGCACTTGTTCTTTCACTTTGTTTATCATTTTGATCAAACAGCACTTTACACGGTCCACAGCACATGTCAAACGACTATGCAATGTAAACCGTATAAACTTATAATTGTGTAAACTTTATAAATTAACTGTCAAAATTTGTATGGAAACTCGTTTACACATTTCTGGTAAATTTATCCAGCGATTTCACTGAATAAACCTGATAAACTGAAGCCAATGCAACTCTGTCGCAAAAGGTATGAAATTGCGATTCACTTATCAAAAGTATTTATAGAACTATTTTAAAAAAATTTACTTGATTATAGGACTAAACATTCAACAACGATAATGCTTCACTATTGCAACATTTTGTGACCCACGTTTCAAAACTCGTTTTTTTTTTCTGATGCCAATAAAGCTAAAAACTGGGTTGTTGATGAACTAATTCGAAATTATAAATCAGTTAGCATGGAGAAACCAGTTGAATCATATGAAAAATGCCGAACTATAGTGAAAGCTTCCATCGAAGATCGAGCTCACGAGGATATTTGGCAATGCTTTCAGGAAATCGCCAACGGCTCTGATGCTGATTCTAGTTTGGATAGCCAAACGATTGGTAGACAAGGCAGCGAACGTACATGAACGTACATGAAACTAGAAATAGAGAAATATTTGCAGCTACCTCTTATATCCAGACAAGAAGATCCCTTAACTTGGTGAAAGTATAGCCGCAAAGAATTTCCAAATTTGTTTACACTGGCAATGAAGTATCTCTGCGCGCCACCTTCCTCAGTGAACTCGGAAAGAGTATTTAGTGCATCTGGTAACATTTATGTTGAAAATAGAAATAGGTTATTGCCCGGTAATGCGGAAACTTTGATTACTAATTAGATACTATTAAATTGGATTACAAAAATACAAAATCTGGGTTAAATTTCTAAATTGAATCTTCTATAATCGTTATCCGGAATCCGGCCGGATATTAGCAAGTATCCGGCCGGATAACCGGATAACCAAAAAACGGCCGGATAGGCCGGATTCCGGATATCTACCGGATACCCGGCACATCCCTACTAATAAGTATAAATAAGTTCTGATGTACTATAAATCTCATTAATGCTTTGTAATATATGTATAATAAAAATAAGGGGTTTATAAGAATAATTATTTCCGCGAACTATTAGAACAGTCTGATTCTATCTGTGGCTACAAAGAGGGATGAGTTTACTGTGTATTTCTGTCTGCGCAGACTGCGCATGGGCCCGCTTGTCTATGTATATAAAAATGGTGTGTAAAATGTATAGCAATTCATGAATTGAGAACGGTTGGGCCGATTTGGCTAAAATGTTTTTTAGTTGTTCGTAATTGCCAGAAGAAGGTTAGGAACACCCTCCGCGAAAGTCGGAAAATTGGAAAAATCGAAAATTGATTTTTTTGTATGGATTTTTGTGTGCATTTCCTTCGGAATGGCATTCGAATGGAAAAATAGAAAATTATAAGTGGAAAACTCGGAAAAATCCGGAAGAACGCAAAAAATTTTGATTTTTTTCGACGAAAACTTGGAAAATTTCGGATAATTGTGAAATTCATTGGGAGCATGAATCAATTGGGAACAATTTTCTCCTATGTTTCATACCCGATTCGAATGGGTGCTGCTATTTTGGAAAGGTGTTTAGAACAAGGAGTGCACAAAATTTTAATTTTTCTGATAGGTGGCGCAGGGGTCGAGCTACGCAAAAAAAAAATCATTTGGTTCGTTGGTAGCCTTTTGCCTATATTAGCATATAGGTTTTCTTTTTTCCGTTAAGTGGGCCAGGGACCGATCTATTCGAAAAAGTCTGATTTGTTCGCTTGTAATTTGGCACGTACGTAGCTTATTGGCTGAGTTAACATATAGGATATTTTTTCTGACAGGTGGACCAGATACCGATCAATTCCAAAATATCTTATTTATGGTCCGATTTTCTTGAAATTCGATACCCGTATTATAGATATGCGTAGAATATAATCGAGTCATTGTTTTACAGTTCGAAAGGTATTTGAAGGCGGCGCAAACATGCGGGTATTGGCTATTTAAAAATACTTATTTCACAGGCCAACAAAAATGGGAAAAAAGTAGATGCAGCAAATGTTAACGCTATTTTTGCCGATTTTTTGTGTGATGATTACGAATCCGTAAGCATAGAGTTTTCATGAGCTCCAGATTTTAAGAAAAACGAGGTCAAAGTGTCAAAAAATCGCGTTTTTTTAATATTTGAGAAGCTCTAGCAAAGAAACAAAGGGTGGTAGAACCTTTCACTTAGGCTTTGATTAAAGCTAAAAATCTCTAATACTATCCTTGCAAGTTCCCGCACCTTTGCTTGATGGTCACTTTTAGTCATTTGTTGAACAGGAATAACTGATTTTGGGAAGTATGAGTTCCTACCGCAATTAATCAAAAGGTGACAAACCTTCCACGTAGGCTTAAATCAGGGGCGCACCCAGGAATATATTTTAGGGGGTTTTATATTTCTGAAGATATATCACCGGAAAATACTGAAAATTTTCTTCAGATAATACGCTCTTTAAAATATATTTATGCAAGTTTTATGTACAGTATGTAATAAATAAATAAGCGTTTTAAAATTCATAAACTGCACTTTATTTACATAAGATTAACAGAACTCAAACACTTTTAACCGACTTTAAAAAAAAGGGGAGGTTATCAATTCGCCGGAATACGTAACTTTGGACCACGTGAACCGATTTCAATAATAATTTTTTTGTAGAAAGATGGTACCTCAAGGTTCGGCCCGTAATTTGGTTTAGAGATCCGATGATTGGATCACGAAGAAATTAATGGTACCCCTAAATTTGAATATAAGGATTGAAGTCGGTTGTGTTCTTTCCTTAAAAACTACTTTTTTTAATAAAAAGTTCTATAAACTCAATATGCGCTCAACTTTCAAAAGTACCTAATAAAAAATATTAAAAAAGACTCAGTAAAAATAAATTTATTGATTCCACAAATTTTTGCTCTTTTATGTTCCTTTTTTCGATTTCTGGTTTTTGGCTTTCGATAAAAATGGTGATTTTTCACGATTTCTAAATTTTTTTAATATTTCGAATACCGAAAAAATTAACTGAACTCTCAAGAAAAACGAAAAGTTCATATAAAACGACGGACGAGAAATGGAAAAGAAATTTTCTACCAAAATTTCTTAAATCAGTTTGCAGCTCTCAAGAAAAAATGCTAGTATATTCATTTCCTCATGAAAATTGACAGCAAAAGCAAAGCGCTTTTTCAAGCAACAGAAATTATAATAAATATTTCTTATAATTTCCTTGAGAGCTGGATTCTTAGCTTTAAGATACAGTTTGTATTTGAGGTTATTAGCTTTAGGGGGGGTTTGAACCCCAAAACGCATCCCTTGTGTGCGCTAATGGCTTAAATTAAAGCAAGAACCACAGACTACCATCACTGAAAGTACTATTCCTGCACCTTGCCCTAATGGTCACCTATACTCATTTACTTTTTATCGTCAAAAAATGGTAAATGTCATGGTAAAAGTCAGTGTTAGCTGTTCAATAAATGACTATAGGTAACCTTAGGGTCAAGGTGCAGGAATGGTATTTTCAGGCATTGAAGTCAGAAGTCGAAGCCTTAATTTAAGCCTAAGTTGAAGGTTCTATCACCTTTTGTTTCATAGCTAGACCTTCTCAAATATTGCAAAAAACGCTATTTTTGACACTTTCACCACATTTTTCTCAAAATCTGGAGCTGATGGAAATTGTATACTTACGTATTTTTATGGTCTAATTATGCATACTTTGCATAACTTCGCACAACTTCGCATAAACTTTAAACTGTAATTTCGTATGTACTTTGTATGTATTCCATTACCCGTAAATGTGCAGAACTTTTAAAAACTTATCGATCTGTTGAGTTTAGAGGTTCCTTCACATTTTCTTAAGTTAAATTTTTATTCCAATGGTACAAATGGTTGTACGAAGTTAGGCAAAGTAAGCATAATCAGACCTTTAATCAGCACAAAAAAGCCTATCAAAACCAGCTTCAACATTTGCCGCATCAAAATCGGTGTTGCCCTGTGTTACCTACACTAATTATGTAAAGAGAATCTCCTTCTTTTTATAGGAGGTGATCTCGCGAACGGCTGTACCGAATTTTAAAGGGAGCGTGGCATCACCCATAAATATCGTATTTTTCATACAGTATATCTTTGAAAGTATTTGTACTAGTGTTCTGGAAATTGGTATAGAGATTTTGGGGCTACTGGAAAAGGGACGTGGCGCTTTCCAAGCATATTGAAACTTTTACCTATCTGTAAATATATACACCCAGAATACAGTGTATTTTCCTTTTCATAATATATTTTTTTTGGCAATATTTTATAGAAATATAGTTCATTTTGCATCAAATGGAACCAAATTTTTAGTATGCAATTTTGTAGTTCACTCAATTTGAGTATCATAAAGTGCAAGTTTTAAATGGCTATAAGATACCGTTGATTTTTGATAATTTTTTTCGCTGATGATGTTGCGCATTTTTTCCGTATAACGAATGCGTGAGAGTTTTTTATATGGGAAAAAATGCCGAAGAGTGTCAGTATGTAAAAGACTTATTGTGGTGGCCTGACTCCTCCTAAACGACCGAACCGATTTTAATGATATTTTTTAGTGGCGCTGGAGCCGAGTTATTTGCTAAAAATTGTCAATCCGGAGGCACCAGGCATCAAAGTCAAATTACTCCCGTTAAATCACCCATCAGAACACTTGCGGTCCTTGATTTACGGTGACTAAACAGAAAGTGGACCAATGATACGCACCATTTTAGAAATTGCCGCCAACTATACTATACAGATTCAAGGACGATTCACTATCGAGCCGCAAGGACTTCGTCCTGGTATAACGCTTTCGTCAGGTTATTTAGGACGGCAATTGAGGATATGCCTGCGTGAACATGAAGTGCTGGAGAAACGTTGGACCAAATGTTTCAATAAAAAAATTAATTTTGCGCGGGACGAAGTTCGTCGGGTCTGCTAGTATATGTATATATATCAGTCTTTCTTAGTTTAAATGAAGCAAGAAAAAACTTTTTCATGACAAGTATGAATAAATTCTCCAAAGGGTTAAAAAAAAGGGCTGGGGGCAATTTTAAATGTATGTGGCCAAAAAAAGTATGTGGAAGCTAAATCTAGCCAAAGGACTAAAACGGCAACACTGATGCACAAGCAGCGCTGCGTTCAAAACAAAGAAACACTGTACATCGTGTATTTCGTTTGGCAACTGTTGTTGTTTTTATTTATATGCTTTTATTTAACTTGGTGATCCCGCGGAAATCGCTGAAATTTCCAATCGATTTTAAACTAACTTCCCAACAAGATAGAGACTTGAAATTTTCAGTATAGTTCCAATCACGATGACAATGCAATTTAAAATATAAATGAATTCCCTATATGGTCCAGGGGTCTTGATTCAAAGGCGGTCAAAAAATAGTAATTTTTGGCTAAGAGAGCGTAATTTGCCAAAGAACGTAAAACCACTATAAAATAGTTAAAGCTGCCGGCTGTAGTGTAGCAAAGCAATTTGTGGCAAATTTTCGATATCAACCTATTCTAGATAAGAACTTCGTTGTAGGCATCATATCAAGGAGATAGGATTAGAAGACTCCAGATGTCACCCCGCGAGAAGAACTTAAATATTTCGCCTAAATATATGCACCATTTAGGTAAAAGCGTAGGTACTCTACAGCGGAAATGGACGACACGCCATTTCTCTAAATAAAATTAACTGCTGCTATATGTACATATGTATGTTTATACAAAACGTAAGCAAACAACATTTTGCTTGCATAGTCTTCTGTTCTCTTTCATTGGAAGTTGAATTATTTTAATATCTATAGCAAAGTTTTGTACATAAAATAAAATAACACTTTTTAATATACAACGCTTTTATAAATAGACTAAAAATTAGAAAATAAAATAATGTAAAAAAATATTTTTTAAAAACAAGCTTTTATTTAACATGTACAATCAAAGGAATAAAATAAAGTTGTGTAGCAAAAGATTTTTTAGCAAGAAAATTTTGTCAAAACTGCACTAAAATGAATAAAATAAAATAAGGTAAGGTCTCGTTAAAGTTACTAAAAGCCATTTAGTGAAAGGAGTTATTCAAACTCTAATGAAACTTACCAACAATTTGTACTAATTTACTTCGTTTTTAAAAAAGCTTTTCGGCGAATTCAGCATACGTGCATAATTGGTTAGG
This sequence comes from Rhagoletis pomonella, assembly GCF_013731165.1. Classification (NCBI taxonomy): domain Eukaryota; kingdom Metazoa; phylum Arthropoda; class Insecta; order Diptera; family Tephritidae; genus Rhagoletis; species Rhagoletis pomonella. The sequence continues at coordinate 25,891,174 of NW_023458557.1, read as the reverse complement.
TATGTATGTATATGTATGTATGCAGATATCTAAATGCCGGTTTGCTATTCGCGCGACAAGCTTTTTTAAAAACGAGGTAAATTAGTACTAGTAGGCTTGGATTACATTAATTCAGCATACATGCATAATTGGTTAGATATGTATGTATATGTATGTATGCAGATATTTAAATGCCGGTTTGCTATTTGCGCGACAAGCTTTTTTAAAAACGAAGTAAATTAGTACAGTTTGTTAGTAATTTTCATTAGAGTTTGAATAACTCCTTTCACTAAATGGCCTTTAGTAACTTTAACGAGACCTTGACTTATTTTATTTCATTCATTTTAGAGCAGTTTTGAAAAAATTTTCTTGCTAAAAAATCTTTTGCTACACTACTTTATTTTATTCCTTTGATTGTACATGCTAAATAAAAGCTTGTTTTTAAAAAATATTTGTTTACATTATTTTATTCTTACTTCAAAATGCTGCTTGCCGCGATATCGGCACATGCTCACTGTAAGCTTCTTGGTGTGGTATATGTATATGGCTCATTCCATCTCAAATCACCCAGGCCGGAGGAAGTGAATTTAAGTTTGCGATAAAACTCACAGGGATTGTTCCTTGAACAATTTAAGGAGACATGTATTTTTTCTTTTTGCTCAGTAATGCGAATTTTTAGAATAATGAATTTTTTTATTTTTGAGTACGAACGCTTACTTTTTCCTC
>NW_023458557.1:25887252-25890369 GCF_013731165.1 Rhagoletis pomonella | reverse complement strand
ACTACGTAAGTTATAAGCGATCAAATAAAAATACCCAGGTTGCGCAATTTCAACGTATACCTCAAAACGTATGTATGGTATAAAGAAGAGTGAAATATCTAGCTATGCTCTGTTTCTATTGAGTTAAAAGTTCAATTTATGAATGAAATTACCCATATTTTTAACTTTTTTTTTTAAATTTATTTATGTTTATACTATATTCTAACAATCTTTATCTTAATTTGATTTTACTATGTTGTCGAAATAATTATGTGTTCTACTTTGACGCTTATTCAGTTTAGGATCGGTTTCTCTTATGAGAAACCAGCAGTAATCACCCATCATTGCGACGTCCCAGAATCCTTGATATCGATTCTCAATTAATTTCATTTGCTGATGAAACCTTTCGCCATGTTCATCACTTTCGTCGCCAAGATTTGCCGGAAAAAAGCTCAAATGTGAGTGGAGAAAGTGAATTTTTAAAGACATATTTACGCCCATTTTCGCATAATTATTGATTAGGTCGTTCACTATCTGCTCGTAGTTAGGGCTTTTGTGTCTAGTTTTTTTTTAGTTTTTTAGTTTTTTCGTGCCGAGTAGTGGAAACAGGAGTTTGTTAAGTGTCGAGATCTAAAACTATTCAGCTACAGAATCAAATTCATCAGCTGATTGGATATGCTAAAGATAGTATTTCAATTATTGAGAGTGGAAATAATAGTTTTCTTTATAGTAAAAATCGAGTCCGATACGTCAAACGTGCTGGAATGACAGTTAAAATCTTGACATAAACCACGGAATGATTCGTTTAGTTCAAAATTAGTTTTGCATGGCTTTAGAAATAGAGGTCGAAAGTGTCTTGACATTCGAGAAGGAACATTAAAATTTACCTCAGCCAGGAGGGCCGGGCTATTAATCAAGCCTGTCATTAATTTTACGATAAATATTATACCCAGCATTTCTCTACGACTTGCGAGTGTAGGCAAATTTATGAGCTTTAGACGACTTGTGTAAGGGGGGAGATTGTAATCTGAATCCCAGTTAAAATTACGCAATACAAAAAGCAAGAATTGTTTTTGAATTGATTCAATCCTTTCTGAATGAACTTGGTAGCGGGGATTCCAAACAATAGATCCGTATTCTAGTATAGGTCTAACTAAACTGGTAAAAAGAGCTTTTGTAACATAAGGATCTTTGAACTCTTTTGACCATCGCCTTACAAATGCAAAAACGCCTTTGGCTTTATTGACTGTAACATTAATATGATGGTTGAAATTCAGTTTGGAATCCATTGTGATACCAAGATCGACAAAATTGGATACCTGCTCCAGATTATAATTTGATATTGAATAAACAGCTGGTTGAACAGCCCTCCGAGAGAAACACATAACTTTACATTTTTGAAGGTTTAGTGGCATATAGTTTGTATTACACCAACTAACCACGTTGTTCAGATCCGCTTGTAACAAAGACCTTTCTTCGATAGAGGACAATGTTTTAAAAAGTTTCACATCATCGGCATACATTAAAATTTTAGAATGTTTTATTATAGAAGAAATATCATTAATGAATATCAGAAACAGAATCGGACCAAGGTGGCTTCCCTGAGGAACTCCTGAAGAAACTTTAATGATGTTGGAAGAACAATTATTAACAATAACTCTTTGTGTTCTATCAGAGAGGTAAGATGAGATCCATTGAAGAAGACTGGGCTGAAAGCCGATTAGGTCGAGTTTACGGATGAGTAACGAGTGACATACTTTGTCAAAAGCTTTACTGAAATCGGTGTAAATTACGTCGGTATGAGCATTTTCTCTAAAACCGTTTGAGACATGAGTTGTAAACTCCAATAAATTAGTCATAGTAGATTTTCCTTTAGAAAACCCGTGTTGAGATTGTGTAATTGAAGAAGATATAGAATATGTCAGCTGGTTAACAATAATTGCTTCGAATTTTATTCTTGTTCCGAGTATAAATATGAGTTAATGCGCTTTGAAACTTCATAACATCTTCAAGGCTCGCCGGAGATAGTTCAGTTCATAAGTCAAATTTCCAAACCGTGATTTATTAAAAAAAATAAAATGAGTAAAAGGACGCGAGAATTTGAGTGTAATAAGGATCCAGATATGTTCTGTTTCATGTGTGGCCAATATACTATCATAAGGCGACGACGAGTGTTCTCAGATCATATCAAAACTTTATACTCCAAGTATTTTGGAATTGAGCCGAGAAAAGAAGCAACGACCTTTTCAAAGGATTCCCACACTGCTGCCTCAACTGATAAGAGTAGTCCTTTGAATTGATTATTGTTGATCAACTTTCTTATTTGTGGTCCAACAAAAATACCTTCCTTTATCTTGGCTTGAGAAATATCTGGAAAAACTGTTTTCAAATAGTCGCCTTCTTTGTCCAAAGCCTTAACAAAGTTTTTAATGAGACCGAGCTTGATGTGTAAGGGTGGAAGTATGATTTTCTCTTTCTTGACAAGAGGGGTGTATTTGATGTTATCCACACCAACGGTAAACTCGACTCTTTCCGGCCAATCCTTTCTGACGTAGTGGTCCTTACGAGCTCGGCTATCCCACTTGCAGAGGAAGCAGCAGTGCTTGGTGTAGCCACTTTGTAGACCGCATAGCATTGCAACGACTTTGAGATCAGAACATATTTTCCAATCATGCTCTTCATATTTGATAAATTTGAGTATTTTTTGCATTTCCTCGTAGGTTTCCTTTGTATTTACTGCATGTGCAATCGGGATAGAAGGCTTTTTGTTACCAATATGCAATAATACAGCCTTCAAACTCAGTTTATTGCCGTCTATGAACAATCGCCACTCTTTTGAATCATATGTTTGACCAAACTCTTTGAATAAACCAGGGATGTCGTTGCAGTAGCATATACTGTCTTTCTTGGTATAGTGTTTGGAAAATGGTTCGTGACGAGTTCTACTATATGTCACCTTAACATCGGATGACACAAATTTAAATTGTTGCATACGAGAAGTGTGGATCTCGGCCTTTTCCTTGGATAGTTCCAAATCTCTTATCCAATCATTAAGTTGTGCTTGTGACAGAACGTTTCTTTCGTTTTCCATGCGAAATTCAGTACAACTTGATCCCCCGCACTCAGATGTTACTGTTG
>NW_023458557.1:25883804-25887152 GCF_013731165.1 Rhagoletis pomonella | reverse complement strand
TTACAGGCAACTTTTAGTTGAAAGCAAAAATCGCCTCGTCCGAACGGCCTTTCAACTAATCGCTTTCAACAAAGTTGGTCGCCAGCCAACTTTGAGCTCGTTCAACTTTTTTTCCTTGCAACCCTGTGTCTGTTTACATTCTGTATCAGTGTTGGAAAATAAAATTGTTCCTTCAGTACGAAATCTATACAAAAAATGTACTTTTCGGCTATAAATTGTACATACTTTTTAATTCGCTCATATATTTTCTTAGTATATTCCCTTCAAGACCAATGATTTTATGGTATACATGAGAAAGTTTTATTGTTTATGTACATACGTTTACGTATTTTACACTTTTAAAAATTGATTCCTCGCGCACATGTACTGCATTCAACGCAAATATGTATGTACACATTTTCAGGTCTTAACATCTTAACATCTTAACAAAAAGCATATTTAACTTATTATTTATGGATAAAAGAGACATTTTCCTTTGGATTCAGTACTAAAATTTTACATTTTAATAGCACTTCAAGTGCTTATCAAAACTTTGCGACAAGATTTGACCATTTAGCTTATTATTATTCAATTTTAATAATTTTTTTTAAATACTGTTTATATTTTAAGAAAAGCCGTACAAATCCAAGGTTCAAACTTTGTGCAACATTAAAAAAAAACCAACAACACTTTCGTAAAAATTTCGAAATTTTAATTCGATTTCCTAGATTTATTTTGAGTGTGCGGTTTTTTAGCCCATTAAATTTTAATATAACTAAGGTTTTTAAGATTTCTTTGATGAAGGTGTTGCTAATTTTCTGACAGCGGACATCGTCGACAAAAAAAATTGCCAAGTTCAACGGTATGTCCCAGCTACTTTAAACTTGCACTTTATTATATTAAAATTGAATGGGCTAAAAACTAAAGAATATTAATAAAGCTCGAAATTTTTACGAAAGTATGTTGTCTTTTGGCTGTTTCGCAAAGATTTAATCTTGGGTTTATACAGTTTTTCTTAAAGAATACATTATATTTTATAAACAGATAATTAAAATTAAAGAATAATAAAATAAATAGTAAAATCTTGTCAATATGTGAGTGCCGTAAAGGTATTATATTTAAGAAAATCTCTTCTTAAAACTAACGAAGGCTTTGTTTCTATATGAAGCTGACTTCGACATTTTGTTTTAATAAAACTTAGTATCGAAAAGTTTCTTTAAAAATTTGCCTAGGCTATATTATACTGGTTCGTTCAAGCCATTTTTCAAAACAAAACAACAAAAGAGAATACAAAAAATTTCTTGCTGTGAATTTTCAGCTATATATATTTAGTATTGATTACAAAATTGTACTAAAAAGTACTGCGTAGTAGGAAAGTATATTGTAAATGAAATTGTATCAAACAAGTACAATTGTACCAGAAATGCCAACACTGTTCTGTATACATACTTTTTCTTCTTTTCTACTTTTTACTCTTATTTTATCTTTCAGCTTCGCTAAAAGCACTTCTACGAACGCTTGGCTTACCAAATTTACGCCAATTGATAAAATTTTGCGATTTAAATTCATTTTAAATAATGTAAATAACTATTCGTGTTGAATTGGAAATCGGCTCGTCTGAATAGGGATAGCAACTTTTTCACTTTCAACTTCTCATTCAACTCCGCATTCAACTTTTGTTGCCTGTAAAATCGCCTCGTGCGAATGCCCTATTCATAGAATAACAATAAAATGCTGTGCTGTTACATGTACATATGTTTGTACATATACATATTGTCTTACTGCTAAATGTGCTGTGTATTGTTGTTTGTATGTTTTTTGTTTACAATTACGGTATTTTTAGTTGTTTACTTCTTATGTTCATATTCATTTGCCTAAAATTTCACTTGTTTAACTTTTATTTCTGTACGACTAATCAGTCCACCAGGCACAATCAAGAGTGTAAGTTGTGTTTAATGTATGTTTGTAATAATTGAAAGTTAATAATAAGTTATCGTTTTTGTATATTTACAGTCCTGAAGATGACCTCAGATTGAGGTCGAAATATCGACAATTAAAATATCAATAGAACTAAGTTTTGCGTTTTATTTAATTGCAGGGCCTCGAGCTTGTTAAAAATGATTCATAATTTAATTCAAAATTTATAATTAAAATCGCTGCATAAAACACATCAAATTGCTAAAGAAATCAATACGGAGAGGTAGAAGACGATGTAAACAAAATCAATCGAAAACTTTTTTCTGAAAATCGATTACAAATACAACGATGGCTGTTTAGGTGATCTGTAGCTCGTTTCTGTACCTCTTCTCTACCGATTATTTCTCTACTGGTAGAGAATTCATATTGGGTTTGTTCCACACGCTTTCTGGGCGGTTTCGGTAATTAGAGCGTAAAAATATGTTCCTCTCTCACAAGTGTCAAAACTGTGTCAAAAGTGCCCAGAGCGTTAGGAACGCAAAAACCACTATTCGTGCCCGGAATCAAAAACACTTTTTGCATAGAACACCTTTCTGCGTAGGCGGCCTTCGGCCGCAATTAGGGATTATAATCCTCACTAAGAAGAATTCTCCTTTCTGTTTTGCGAAGAAAAAGGGCAGAACACCTTTCTGTTTTGCGAAGAAAAGAGGCTGAACACCTTTTGCAGAGAACACCTTTCTGCGTAGGCGGCCTTCGTCCGCACTTAGGGATTATAACCCTCACTAAGTAGAATTCTCCTTTCTGTATTGCGAAGAAAAGGGACTGAACTCCTTTTGCAGAGATCACCTTTTTGCGCAGGCGGCCTTTGGCCGCACTTAGCGATTATAACCCTCACAAAGTAGAATTCTCTTTCTGTTTTGCGAAGAAAAGACGCTGAACACCTTTTGCAGAGAACACCTTTCTGCGTAGATTAAAAACCCCCGAGAAAAAATAAATAAACATCATTACTCCAACATCGGTTAAGCCTTCCGCAAGATTTTTATGCAGAGCTCTTTGTTTAACATATTTTAAAAACACATTATACTCATTTATTCCCTACTGTTATCGAGATCATTAGGAAACAAAGGTGGATTGTTGAAAATCCCTTCGTTTTAGTTTGTTGAGTTTTCGAACATGTTCACCATCACATTTGTTTGCTTGTTTACTTTGTCGGAGAATAGAAGTGTAATTATTAAACGCGTTTTATATTGTCAAAAAACAAGTAATTTTTAGCAAAAAAAAAACAAAGTTCAACTCTCATATAAAAAAAAAATATATATATATATATATCATGATCCACTGATCGGATCTTAACCAGATTAGTATGGGACCACTTCTGAGACACTACCTTTCCGATTATCGAAATCGGTTGACGTGGTCCAAAGTTATGCGGTAACATACATAAAAAAAAAA
>NW_023458557.1:25882948-25883704 GCF_013731165.1 Rhagoletis pomonella | reverse complement strand
TTTGTTTGTTGTTAAACTGGCATCTCTGATCAGCTAATTATTCGCGCTAAGAAAAAATGGAAAGTGAAGCAGAAAAACAAAGTGGGCGCAATTTGAAAGATTTTTAATTATATATCTGACTATATTTGTTTTATTGACAATTTGACATGTGTGAAGGGTTGCTCACAGTTCGAGTGTGTTATCATGTTAACTTTAACAGTAAACTGTGAATACCCTAAATGTGTTTTTAAAATATGTTAAGCAAAAAGCTCTTCATAAAAATATTGCGGAAGGCTTAACCGATGTTGGAGTGATATGTTTATTTATTTTTCCCTGGGGGTTTTTAACCTACGCAGAAAGGTGTTCTCTGCAAAAGGTGTTCAGCCCCTTTTCTTCGCAAAACGGAAAGAGATTTCTACTTTGTGAGGGTCATAATCCCTAAGCGCGGCCGAAGGTCGCCTACGCAGAAAGGTGTTCTCTGCAAAAGGTGTTCAGCCCCTTTTCTTCGCAAAACATAAAGGAGAAATCTACTTAGTGAGGGTTATAATTCCTAAGTGCGGCCCAAGGCCGCCTACGCAAAAAGGTGTTCTCTGCAAAAGCTGTTCAGCCCCTTTAATTTGGCAACACAGAAAGAAGAATTCTACGTAGTGTGGGTTATAATTCCTAAGCGCGGCCGAAGGCCGCCTACGCGAAAAGGTGTTCTCTGCAAAAGGTGTTCTGCCCCTTTTCCTTGGCAACACAGAAAGGAGAATTCTACGTTGCGAGGGTTATAATCCC
>NW_023458557.1:25881644-25882938 GCF_013731165.1 Rhagoletis pomonella | reverse complement strand
GTGTTCAGCCCCTTTTATTTGGCAACACAGAAAGAAGAATTCTACGTTGCGAGGGTTATATTCCCTAAGCGCGGCCAAAGGCCGCCTACGTAGAAAGGAATTCTACGCAAAAATACTGTGCATAGCGTAGCTTGATTAATTATCCATATAATTCTACAACTCATTCTTATAACAAATAAGGTGATTGAAAGAAATGGTTTGTATATATTTCTTTAGTATTTTTTTAATTTTAATTCAATTTTTGTAAAAACTAAAGAGTAAGATTTTCTATCGCGCTATTTTTTATTCCAAATTTTCATATAAAGCTATTTTCATATAAAACTATATTTTTATATATATTTAGTCAAATATGATGTCCATAAGAATTTTTTGCTACAAGTCATAAATCATATATATTTTTGTACTCTTTCTGATAAACATATCTGTTAATATAGTTAATTACGTATTTGTTAAAGAAAAACATGCATTTTTATAAAAAAAAATTGCCATAATTTCGTTTTTTACCTTTTCTCGCAGTGTGTATACATTATATACATAGATATATATATCGAATGAAAGGCCCTTCAATCACCTTTCCAACTGTGTCCATATTTATAAAATCGGTTCAATAGTTTTCGAAACATAAGCTTTTGAAAATGTTGAAAATTCCACGTTTAGCCCCCCCCCCCGCCCCCCTATCGCCGCCGCTGTCAATTTGCACAAAAAAAAATATGCCGTTAAAATCCGGAAAAGGGGGCGGGCCACGCCCACTTTTTTTTCTCTATTCACTATCCACAGTATTTTTGCGTAGAATTCCTTTCTGCGTAGGCGGCCTTCGGCCGCGCTTAGGGATTATAACCCTCACTACGTAGAATTCTTCTTTCTGTGTTGCCAAATAACAGGGCAACGACCCCCCCTACCCCCCCTCACAAAGTAGAAATCTCTTTCCGTTTTGCGAAGAAAAGAGGCTGAACACCTTTTGCGGAGAACACCTTTCTGCGTAGGTTAAAAACCCCCAGGGAAAAATAAATAAACATCATCACTCCAACATCGGTTAAGCCTTCCGCAATATTTTTATGAAGAGCTTTTTGTTTAACATATTTTAAATACACATTTAGGGTATTCACAGTTTACTGTTAAAGTTAACAAGATAACACACTCGAACTGTGAGCAACCCTTTACACATGTCAAATTGTCAATAAAACAAATATAGTCAGATATATAATTAAAAATCTTTCAAATTGCGCCCACCTTGTTTTTCTGCTTCACGAGTAATTTTACCCAAAACTGTTATCTTTAATTAATATGGGAACCA
>NW_023458557.1:25878947-25881544 GCF_013731165.1 Rhagoletis pomonella | reverse complement strand
ATTGGCGAGTTTGCCGTGGGGATAGTTTTTCCCACTTTTGATCGAGAGCATGCGTGAGCGGCTTGTGATCTGTAAGTATTGTGAAAATTGTTCCTTCCAAAAAATAACGGAAATGCCGCACAGATTTATATATGGCAAGTAACTCTCGGTCATATGTGCTATACCGTTTTTCAGTTGGTGTAAACTTCTGGGAGTAGAAACCCAACGGCACCCAAACATTGTTCACTCGTTGCTGAAGAACGGTCGGTCATGAGAGCGATTGTCGCGCCCTTCATCGGAAAAGCTAACAATGCAGCCTCCGCCAATTGCCTCTTAAGATTTTCAAAAGCCTCCGTCGCCTCTACTGTCCAGGCAATAACTGTCCTGTCGTGTTTCTTGCAAGGGCCCATGAGTCGCTGAAGTGGCGCTTCGATGGCGGCAGCGTGCGGTAAAAAACGTCTGTAAAAGTTGACGGCCCCTAAAAATCTCCTCAGCTCATGAACTTCCTTCGGTTTCTTCAATGATATGATGGCCCTTACTTTCTGAGGCAGCGGTTTAATGCCTTTGCATGAGACTAGATGTCCCAGAAACTCTACCTCCTCCCGGCCGAGCTGACATTTCTCACTGTTGATAATTAAGCCCTTTTCTCGGTAGCGATCAAAAAGCTGACGGAGATGTGTCGCGTGCTCCTCCGGTGACGTGGAGGCGACGAGGACATCATCGAGGTAGGGGAAGGCGAACGGCAATCCCATTACTGTTTCATCAATGAAACGCTGGAACGTCTGTGCTGCGTTCCTAAGCCCGAACGTCATATACCTGAATTCGAACAAGCCGAACGGGGTGATTATGGCGGTTTTCGGAACATCTGCTGGGTGTACAGGGATTTGGTGGTAAGCCTTTTTACAGTCAATTACAGAAAAAATAGTTTTTCCATACAAGTCCCCTCCGAAATCTTGAATATGGCGGACCGGATAATTGTCTGGCAAGGTCTTCGCATTCAACCGCCTATAATCGCCGCAAGGCCGCCACTTTCCATTCGCTTTCTGCACCATATGCAAAGGATTAGCCCATGGGCTCTTCGAGCGTTGGCAAATTCCTCGTTCTAATAAATACTCGAATTCCTCTTTTGCAACTGCGAGCTTCTCGGGGGAGAGTCGGCGCACTTTTTGTACCACAGGGGCCCCTCTCGTCTCAATGAAATGTCGAACGGCTGTCGAAGTTCTGTCCGCCCGGGGTGAATCGTTGGTGAGGTCGGGGTATTGCGCTAATATCTGCTGAAATAAACTTACCCCTCTTAACGAGATGACGCTATAAGGTAGTTTCATGATTTGACAAATCGATCGTACGCTCGTTGTTCTATCAATAATCGCCTTACTCTTCATGTCCACCAGAATCTCGAAATGTTTTAAAAAATCAGCACCGAATATAGGGTACCCTACGTCAGCAATTACAAACAACCACGAAAATTGTTTCCGCAAACCTAGGTCCAACACCATACGCTTAGTACCGTAGGTACTAATTTGCGTGTTGTTTGCAGCTACCAGCCTCATAGGCGCCCTCGATCGCTTGTCGTTACAACTTTTGGGTACCACTGATATCTCCGCACCGGTGTCTACAAGAAATTTTAGTGAAGATGTCCTATCTCGGACATAAAGGCGGCTGCAGTTATTATCAGCCTCCGCAGGAGCCGCTTTGAACGGAGGACTGATTAGTTTTCCGAACGTTTCTGACCGAAAGCACATGGCTGCCGGCATCGTGTTGCATTTTCACCAAAAGTGCGGTGATACCAACAAGTGTCGTGTGCTGGTTGAGTTGTCGTCCTGCGCGAACTGGTAGATGACGTTGTACCCGAAACTGCATTGCTGCGGTTCCGTTCCTCCCTGACCTTGCCGTTATTGCTGCCACGTTCGAGGCGATCGAGCCTGCTTATCAAATCCGCAATAGCAGGTGATGAATCCTCGCTGGGTACACCGACGACCTCTATGTTACCATTTGTCGTTGAAATCTCCATGATATTATCGGCTTTCTTAGCCAAAGCTTCGATATCACCCTCGAGTGTTGATAAAATTTGCTGCACTTGCACAGGCAAACGTCGCAGCCACAATGATTTCAAAACGTCTTTATTGACTCGCTGACTTGCTAAGTCTTTCATGTCACGAAGCAAAGTAGTGGGTTTCTTCTCGCCCAATTCGCAGCCTTCAAATAAGCGTTTGAGCCTTTTTTCGTTCGACTCGCCGAATTCAGTAATCAGTCTTTGCTTTAGTGCGTCGTACTTGCCACTAACAGGTGGTGATGAAATTATGTCGGTAGCGTGAGTGAGAACTGCTGAATCAATTTCAGCTACAATTGTGTAGTACTTCGTCTCATCGGCCGTAATACCTGCTCGCACAAACTGCGCCTCCACCTGTGCGAACCACAAGCGTGGATCAGGCTTCCAGAACGGTGGCGGTTTGATGGAGAGCCGTGCATTGTGGAAAGAAGTGATAGCGTCTTCGTACCTATCTTCGCCTACGTTCACCATATTATGTTCTTAGCGGGGTCACCAGTTATAGAATCGTTACTTCTATATGACTTTATTAACTTAGAAATTAAACAAATATAAGTTGCTTTAATACACG
>NW_023458557.1:25877548-25878847 GCF_013731165.1 Rhagoletis pomonella | reverse complement strand
CGTGTATTAAAGCAACTTATATTTGTTTAATTTCTAAGTTAATAAAGACATATAGAAGTAACGATTCTATACTACTATTCCATATGAACTCAGGTATATACGAGCATTTTTTTCTTGAGAGCTGCAAACTGATTTAAGGAATTTTGATAGAAGAAAATTTCTTTTTTATTTCTTATGTGTCATTTTATATGAATTTTTCGTTTTTCTTGAGAGCTGGAAACAGGCCTAAAAGCAAGGCATTTGTTCAACGAACAGAAATAATGAGAAATATATCTTGTGGTTTTTCTTGAGAGCTGCCAACAGCCCTTAAACCTAACCTTAAAATTGTGTAGCGTTAAGGTTTTCTTTAGTAGTTCAGGTTTTACCTTACGGCTAGCTTTATTCACAAAAATGATACTGCTGCTTTTGTCCGTTTATAGCGTCACATTCAAATTACGAATCACAATACAATAAAGAAAGTGAATAGAGAAAACGAACAATATTGCCAACTCAAATCTAGATATGAGGTTGCCATCTCGCATAAAACGTAAAACGCAAGGGAAGATCCCTACATATGTGTAAAAAAGGGTTGGCTTTTCATTACATCCGTTTTTGGGTGTTTTCACAAAACTATCACGAATTTCGTCATGCTACATGGCGGGGAGGTTAAGTATCGTATATATTTACATTATTTTTCACTTCATTAGTAATAGTATTTAACTAATTTGTTGGTAATGCAGTTTCACTAGCAAAGTTTTATTTAAAAAAGAGCACTTAATGCTTGAAACACAATACCCGGCGAACGGCGAAGTTCGCCGAATTGGGCGATTCCGTCGTTCACCGTTCGCCCTGCTATTCCGCCTACTTTAAAAGAATTAAAGCGGTAGCGAAAACAGCTGATACCACTTCGTCGTACTTATAAGTTTGGTGACCATATTTTGAAAAACGAAACCATATTTAGAAATGATGAAATGATAACAAATATAAATATAAGGCAAGGGGGAATTATTATAAATTATTTTATTTTAGGCCAGATTTAACGAATCGATCACTGTATTTTTCAACCATCAAAAATAATTCGTGTTACATGCTGTTTTCTTCTAAATCTTTGAAAGTAAAAAAACATACGGCCACCTTTGGCATGTACTGCCGCCTGGCAGAGCGATTGAAATAAATCTATCGCCACGAAACGCCGCCGAGCGAACTTCGAATTTCACTTTAGCTGTGTTCAATTTCATATGCCGGCGGGTGTTCTAATCTTGACAGCGGTCAATCTCGATCAAAAGTGGGAAAAACTATCCCCACGGCAAACTCGCCAAT
>NW_023458557.1:25833369-25877448 GCF_013731165.1 Rhagoletis pomonella | reverse complement strand
CATATGTATGTAAATGCAAGTGAACAATATGAATATAGGGAATATATGTAGATATGTATGTACATATATATATAGGCAAATGTAAGCACACAATATAGGTCAAGGCAATATTTAAAGCAAACACAAATTTTAATTGCATTGAGGTGAATGAACTGAGCATACCTGACCTTGAATATTGTAAGCATATAATAAAATATAAAATAACATATGGTTTAAAATGCAGCGGTTGCCAATCGGTGACCCAACATCCCGGCCCCGTTGAAAGACATTTCAAACTGGTAAAATTGCTAGCTTGTGGATGGGGCGCCGAATAATTCCCTTAGATGTACGAACGTCAACCACACGAATTCTTGAATCCTTTCCTGGTATGCATTTGACTATTCTTCCCATAAGCCATTTCTGGGGTGGTAGGTTATCTTCATGGATGATAACCAAGGTGTTGTTGCTGATGTTTGGCCGATCTGAAAACCATTTTGAGCGTACTTGCAATTCGTTGATATACTCATGTGACCACCGCTTCCAAAATGTTTGTTTTATGCCTGTTATTTGTGCCCATTGGTGTAGACTGCTTATATTTGGAGAAACATTTCGCTCTGGAAGAGCTTTCAGAGCCCCGCCAATGAGAAAGTGGCCTGGAGTTAAAGCTTCGTAGTCGTTCGGATCGGATGACAATGGAGCTATTGGCCGAGAGTTCATTACCGCTTCGATTTCTACCGAGGCCGTCGGGAGTTCTTCATAGGTAAGTCGTGAGTTGGAAATGCTGCGATTTAGATGCCCCTTTGCTGATTTCACGGCCGCTTCCCAAATACCGCCGAAATGAGGTGATCTAGGAGGAATAAAATTTAAATTTACGAATTCGTTAGCACAATACGCCACAATGGTATCTTGATTTTCACGATTAAATAAAAATGCCTTCAATTCAGCAAGTTTATTACACGCGCCAACGAAATTTGTCGCGTTGTCGCAAAATATGTCTGATGGTAGGCCTCTCCTTCCGATCATTCGCTTCAATGATGCCAGGAACGCGTAGATAGATTGGAAACGATTTCAATGTGTACTGCCTTTGAAGCTATACAAACGAAAATTGCGATGTACGCCTTGTAGGGCGTCTTGCCTCTAATTCGTAGGTATACATCAACTGGTCCGCAAAAATCAACACCGCAGCGGGCGAAAGGGCGTGATGGCGTCAATCGCTCAACTGGTAGGTTTCCCATCATTTGCTGCATCAATTTCGGCTTGTAGCGTACGCAATGTATGCATGATCTGACTACTCGCCTTGCCACGTCGCGCGCGTTGACGATCCAAAATTTTAACCTTATAAATGCTACCAGTGCTTTAGGTCCTGCGTGGTAATGCTTTCGATGAAGATAACGCACGTAGTTCACGACGAACTCACACTTGTTTGGCAACAGTATTGGATGTCTCCTTTCTTCTGGGATGTCCGCCAGATGCAACCGTCCACCAACTCTTAGTAATTGAAATCCTTCGACCGACTCGAGAAAGGGGTTTACATAACGCAATGGTCCATTTGTAGTTAAATTCTTCTGTAAGAGGAATATCATTAGCAAAATAATTTTGTTGCAAGTTCCAAATTATGCATAGCAGAGCGTGGCGTAGTTCTGTTGGTGAGAGTGGTCCTGAGTCATTGGACTTGGCTACATTGGCTGCCAGTGTACGAACTTCGTTGATTAATAACTTCAAGAATATAGTTGCTGTTTACAATTGCTGTGAAGGCTGACTTTCGCTTTTCCATTTCTATGACTTCCATATCAACATAATTGCTTGCGTTCTTATGCCAAGTTTCCATATCTTCTTGTAAAAACGAAGGGCCAGTGTACCAAATTGATTTGCCGAGTTCATCCACCGTACATCCTCTGGAAACTATGTCTGCAGGGTTGTTGTGTGTTGGCACGTACCTCCAATTAGCTCCAGCAGTTATGTCTTGGATTTCCGAAACCCGGTTTCCAACGAACGTCGAAAGCGTTATTGAGTGCATCTTCAGCCAGTGCAGGACTACTTGTGAATCTGTCCAGAGAAAAACATTAAAAGATTTATTAGCAAAAATTGATTTGACCTTTGCAAAAAGCCGAGCTAAGAGTAGGGCGCTACAAAGTTCCAGCTTTGGCAGCGACTGTTTCTTGATGGGGGCTACTCTGGACTTGGCGATGAGCAAGCGAACGATAGTGCCTCCGGACTTGGTGACTGTGCGTGCGTATAGTGCACATCCATATGCTCGGATGGAGGCATCGCAGAAGCCATGTAGTTGAAAAGACTGGATATCTGTTGAAAGACAATACCTTTGCAATTTTAGTGATGACAAATCCGATACATTGTTGAGAAAACTTTTCCACGCGGAGTGAATATTCTGAGGTACTGATTCGTCCCAGTCCAATTTAAGCAGCCACAATTCCTGCAACAAGATTTTAGATGTGATAATAACGGGAGCCCATAAACCAAGAGGATCGAATAAAGATGAAGCAATTGAAAGGATGGTCCGCTTGGTTGTGCGACTCGCGGATCCTATCCTTGGTTCGAAGGAAAACAGAAGATTATCGTGTACTTGATCCCAGCGCATCCCCAGTGCACTTGTAATAGATTCGTCCAAGTTGAGATTTTTCGTAGAATTATCCTCCCTCAGTCGATGATGGTTGGAATGCCATTTCGAGAGCTCAAATCCTCCTAAAGTCAGCAACTGTGTTACCTCCTGCTTTATCTGTAAAAGGTCGGCCAAGGTATCTGCACCGCACAGCAAGTCATCGACGTAAAACGAAGATTTGACGATACTCGCTCCAACTGAGAACTGATCCTGCTGTTGTTCAGCCAAGTAAACCAGGCTTTGAATAGCTAAATATGGTGCAAAGGCCATTCGGTAGGTTACCGTATTGAGTTGGTACGTGCGAATTTCTTCATCTTGTGAGCTCCTCCACAAAATATACTGAAACTTTCTATCGCTTTCATGCATTAGTACTTGTCTGTACATTTTAACTATATCGGCGGTCAACGCAAATTTGAACCATTTGAATGTCGTTGAGAGATTTTTGTGTGGTAGTGCGGCAAGAAGCATCAAAGACGACACGAAGGTTTGTTGTTGTACTTGAGGGCTTCAACACACAGTGGTGGGGGATATAATAATGCGGTTAGCTGAGGTTTGGATTCTGCACGACGCTCATGTGTCCCAGGCGCTCGTATTCATCCATAAAGCTCACATATTGCTCTCTCAACTGTGGCGATTTTGCTAAGCGGCGTTCTTGTGAGTTAAAACGTCTCAATGCTGTGGTATACGAATCACCTAGGCAAGAGGGATCATCTTTGAAGGGCAGCTTCACAATTATTCTGCCAGCTGGATTCCTTGAAACTGTGCTTTTGTACAAATTCTCACAAGTGGTTTGTTCACGAGTCCAAGGTTCTGCATTAACGGCAACTTCTTCAATTTTCCACAGCTTCTCCAGTTTGGCATCCAACGAGTCATTGGCTGTAAATAAATACGAACATTGCGATAACTTGTTGTTTGATTGGTAACGTCCCGATACAACCCATCCTAATAGAGTTTTTTGCAAAATTGGTAAATTTGTTCCAAGTTTAATTTGGCCGACTGCCAAAGGGCTGAAGAAAGTCTCCGTACCCAACAATAGGTCAATTTTCTTTGCTACGAAAAATTCGTCGTCAGCAAGGGCAATATTGTTTGGGATATTCCAAGATTAAACATCAATTTCTGGGTCTGGCTGATAGGCAATATGAGGAGTAATGCAAAGCGTTAGCGGAAGTTCAAATTCCTTAAACTGCGATTTGATGTTAGTGGAGGTTTTGTATTTTATATTCGTTGACGACTTACCGATGCCTTGGATTTCAATATTTTCTTTGATTTTAGGTAGTGATAATTTTTGAGAAAATTCTTCAGTAATGAAGTTTACCTGAGAGCAGGAGTCCAGTAGGGCTTTGCCTAATCTGTAACCACCCGACGAGTCGCGAACTAAAATCTTGGCGGTTGCTAGGATTATGTTGTCTGCTGAGGATTTTTGCATGTGTGTGTGCACTGCGGCATCGCGTGCTGATGACAGAGAATTTGTTGCTTGTTGGGCTGGCGGAGACCCACGATGAAGTAAGCTGTGATGCTGTTTTGAGCAAACCTTGCATCTATGAGATGATGGGCACTGAGCCATTTGATGCCCTTTGGACAGGCAATTTATGCAGAGCCCCATTTTCTTTGCATGCTCGAAGCGCTGGTTAGTGTTGAAGGTTTTGAACCGATCGCAGCTAGCAACTTTGTGACCTGGGCTCTAACAGAGCACGGCGTACTGGAGCTAGAAAATGAGTAAGCTTTGGCCTGATTTCTTGCCTTATTTGGGGTGGCTTTGCTCGTTCCCTGAAAACCGGATGCATTGTCCATCGATTCCAAATATTGGCAATTCCTCTCCAACACCTTCACACAGTCATCCCACGTCGGCAGCGTCTTAAAATCCAATGACTCCTTCCACTTCCTGTTTGTTTGTTCATCTGATTTCTGCAAAACTATATAAATTAGCATGGCTTGCGAGATTTGCCTATCACTACCCAAAGACAGAAGTGACCCGTAAATTGCCGAAGCCTTGTCGATAAGATTTCTCAATTGCAAGGCATTTGGTTTCGAGACTGCTGGCAATTCAAACAGGGAAGAAATATTTTCCAAAAAAATTAAAGTTTTGTTGTCGTACCTTGCCTTCAGCCTTTCCAATGCCTTGGGGTAAT
Source organism: Rhagoletis pomonella (assembly GCF_013731165.1). NCBI lineage: Eukaryota > Metazoa > Arthropoda > Insecta > Diptera > Tephritidae > Rhagoletis > Rhagoletis pomonella. Next base: position 25,872,723 of record NW_023458557.1, on the reverse strand, counting down.
TTTCGTTGGTCACCTGGAATGCATCTACTGTTTCTAAAGCCTGACCTTGAAGTGAATTTCGCAAATGATTGAATTTTTCGATATTAGAGAGACTATATTCTTTGTCAATTATTTGCTTAAATGATGTAATAAAATTCTGGTACTCCGAATACTTGCCATTAAACGTTGGCAACTCCAGTTGTGGTAACTTTTTGGTATGTGGAACAACGCAGCTCGTTTCAGCAAGCGAAATGTTGTGATCCTCCACTAGCTGTGCTTGGATCGTTAGTTTTGTAGTGACATATAAATCCTCAAGGTCAGCGCGTCCTCCGTCGTCAGAATCCAACCTTTCGATGTCAGTTTGGATGGACAGTACCTGTTTAAAATAGGATTCAAGAATGCCCAAACGGCATTTATATTCGGCAGCTGAAAGCGTTTTCCCACCTGGTCGTAAACTAGCATCCACTATGTTTTTGATACGCGAGATGTTTTTCTTTGTATTAGCACGTTGCTGCTTTAATGCGTCCAAGGACATTTTCAAGGGCAATTAAATTATACAGTCGGCAATAATAAAAACGCAAATGGCAAATTGTGCGGCTCGTATTTGAGGGTATTACTTACGTGCAGGTGAGCAAAGGTAACTGACGGGCGACAGTGGCAATGGCGAGCTATCAACAAAAAGGTGGTCAAAAACAAGGAGCATACATACATACGTGTGTGCGCTTTTTACTGCTGTCCGAGCAACGGCGGCGGTGATTCAAATGGTAGGTACCGACGGTGACGACGATGGGAAAATGGCAATGTCCGTGAGCGATGTATAGCGGAGCTGAAGCGATGTATAGCTGGACAGGAGCGATGTTATTACGAGACGACAGTGATGGCAAGGTGCAAAGCGAAGACTATTTAGCAGCAGCAATGTCCAAAGCAGCGATGGGATCGAGCTTTGCAATAGCAACGACTTGGCAGCGGCGGTGGCTGAGTTGCTTGGAGACAGCGATGAAGCAGCGATGGCGATTGGCAATGGCTAGCAGCACGTCCGAAACTGGCGATGAGGGGTCTAACGCTGACCACCTAAAGCCAAATGATACGAAGCGTGTAACGATGAAAACTTACTCTGTTGTGTCGTGCCCCACGTTGGGCGCCAAAAAATGTAGGATTACAAAGCCTTTTTTGAAACCGCGCAAATGGTCAAGCAAAATATCCAACGACGAAAAGGAGGCCAAGCACAGGTGATGGGCAGATGCGAACGCTTTGGTGGTCAGCTGTTAGACTAAATTTATTTGACATATTCTCTTTAAATCCATTTTCAAATAATACATAAGTACCGATAATTGTCTAATACCTAACATCTGATATTTCCTAATGCATACATAATTCATATACTCTAGCACTCCATAAAGGTGGATAACACTAATATATACTTAACGCTATTTGTACTTGGTGTGAAAAATGGGAATGCAGCATTGCTGTAGGCATGCTTATATATTAAGCTTTGTAATTACATACATATGTTAAACTAAAATAGCGAAAGCGTACAATCAACTATACATGTTATTGGAAAGCGAAACATAGCGGAAGCATATGTGTATGCATATGTATGTAAATGCAAGTGAACAATATGAATATAGGGAATATATGTAGATATGTATGTACATATATATATAGGCAAATGTAAGCACACAATATAGTGGGAGAATATCACTAAGTAGGTCAAGGCAATATTTAAAGCAAACACAAATTTTAATTGCATTGAGGTGAATGAACTGAGCATACCTGACCTTGAATATTGTAAGCATATAATAAAATATAAAATAACATATGGTTTAAAATGCAGCGGTTGCCAATCGGTGACCCAACATATACTTTATTCTCATTATAAGTATTTTCTTAATCGGTCCTGACGTAATAATTCTGAATGAGTTTCCTAATTAACCAAGAGGGGAATTCGTTCTGTTCCAAAATTTGTTGGATGATATTTTTGTTCTTTTTATGAAAATGTTTGTCGCTAATAGTGAAAACTCTTCTAATAAAATTGGTTGCGGTATTTAAAATAGTTTTCCTCTCATGTTTCGAATTATAACTAATTAATCTCCCCGACGACGCACAGTGTTTCGACTATATGGAGGCAGATAGAAAAAAGTCATGGTGACCTTATATGTAATACTTCTATATTGGTAGTAAGCTAACATCTCAATGTGTAAGCATTCCGAAATCAAAGCGAGACAGTCTAGTACTGTTTTTGTCAATGTATTGTGTACTTGAGTGCCGTTTTTGTAAATGTGTCGTGTACATGTTTATTTATAAACGTATGTGTTCCTTTTCTTTCGTACGTGTTTATTGATATATCTGTACTGTAGTGTTTTCGGACGGTACTAGCTCTTACTGACAATATAGGAGTATTACATATATGATGGTGACAGTTGATAAAAAAAACCGGTTGGACTTAGGGAGGGAAAAGTAAAAGTCACAAATAGCACATTTCACATTATTTACTCACCCCCGTTCTTCACGAACGATACATTTCCAAAGAAATATGGGAATTGGCGCGATACCAAGTAATCAGTTAAGTTGCCTTTGGCCACTAACCCATTAAAGAAAATGTTTCTTTTTCAACTGTAATCAATTATTTAAATATCGTGGAATATTTAGGTGAAGGTATTTATCATTTATTTGGTACTTTCCTATTTTCTTACCAACAAATTTACTTTGAAATTTAGATGCTAAAGATTATTAGTAAAAAAAGTGTGAGTACCGGTCCGTCAGGTCTTCAAATTAGACAAATGTTTTAGAGAATTGTATGTAGTTTTAGAATATATAATTTGATCTTTGCGCGCGACTTTGCAAATATATGTAATTTTTGATTTTCCTAATTTTTGATTTTCAGCTTCTTTTTGCATAATTTCGCGAAAAGAATTATTCGAACAATGAAAAACTCCCACCAAACATTGGGAAAAATGCGAGTATTTAAACCTAAGTCATTTTAGAGTATAACCTTTGTTTTCTGAGAGTGAAAAGCAGGAAAAAAAATAACCAGATCTCCATCACATTTAACGACTGGGCCCACATTTTTTGTGAGTTTTGGAAGTTATAGTGATCCAATCTTCCCCATATTTTATATTAAGGTTTCCTAATAAAAGAGAGAGCAACGAAATCGGATGAAATTTAATATTTCCGCCCACAATAGCAAAAAGGCGTGGCAATTATGCCATCTTTACCAAATTTCATAATACCCTATTTCTAAGTAAAACTAAAGCACATATCAAATTTCAGTGAAATTATTTCCACCTGCCTCCATATAGTCGAAACACTGTGCGACGTATGTTTTCCATACCAGTCAATTTTTAATCGGTTGTTCTTCCTGATTACTAGGGTGTCCAGATATGGTAGTTTTCCATCTCTTTCTATTTCTATCGTAAATTTAATCGTCTTTTGGTAGCTGTTTAATAAGTTGAGCATTTTGTCTATATCTTCTGTCTTAATTATGGCAAACAAGTCATGCACATACTTGGCTAGGAGACGCGGTTTATTAGAGCAATCACTTTCAAATTTGGTCAGTAAATCTTCCATTACTATATCTGCTATCACTGGTGAAGCTGGGGAGCCCATAGGCATTCCTGACAGTTGCTCATATATTTTGCCATTATATTTAAAGTATCAATTGTCTTTTATGCAAAATTTTACCATACTTAAGAATAAATCCTTAGACAAATTTGTATGCTCTTTAATATCATTCCACTTCGAGGCAATGTGGTGTAGGTCGGCCGCTGTGGTGTAGTGGTAAGCAGTGCTCGCTTTCACTCCGCAACACCTGGGTTCAAACCCTGGTCAAAGCAACATCGCAAAAATTTAGAAAAAAGGGTTTTTCTTAACAGCGGTCGTCCCTCGGCAGGCAATGGCAAACCTCAGAGTGTATTTCTGCCATGAAAAACAGCTTCTCATAAAAATACAATCGCCGTTCGGAGTCGGCGTAAAACTGTAGGTCCCTCCGCTTTGTGTGACAACATCAAGGCGCACGCCACAAATCGGAGGAGAAGCTCGGCCAAACACTAACATATGTTTAAGCGCCAATCTATTATTATTATTATTACTTCGAGGCAATAATATTTATAGCCAAATCCACCGCGATACTTGGGAACAACGAAACAACATCGAACGACACTAAACTTTCGTCATCATATATATAAGTATCTTTAATCCTGTTCTTGAAATCAATCGCGTCTTTAACATTGTAATTGGAAGATTTTGTAATGTTTCTAAGGATATTGACAACGTATTTGCACAAATTGTAGGACGGGGACTTGATGGACGAACAAATGGGTGTGCGGGGTATCCCTTCTTTATGTATTTTTGGTAAACCATAGATTCTTGGTGGATTGGCTGTTTTACTAATAAACTTGTTCTTTTCTTTTAAATCAATGGCCTTGTTATTATATAATCTCTCCACTATTTCATTATTTTTTGGTTCACGTTTCAAACGTCTGTAAGTGCAGATGTTGTCGACGATTGACTGCATCTTTGTATCGTACTCAGACTTGTTCATAACTACGGTTACGTTCCCTTTATCGGCATTAAGAAGTAAAAGTTGTTTATTGTTCTTTAAAAATTTTTTTGTGGAATGTACAGTTTCGCGAATAAACAAAAATCTCGCAATGATCCCGAAAGTCCCACAAATGGAGAAATAGTACCAAAAGTCCCAAAAATCCGAAATTATTACCAAAAATCTCGAAATACTCCTGAAATTCCCGAAATGATCCCGAAAGTTCCAAAAATCCAAAATTAGTCCCAAAAAAATCGATATACTCCCGAAAGCCCCAAAAATCTCGAAAATAGTTCCGAGCATCGTGAAATAGTCCCAAATATCCGAAATACGTCTCAAAAATCCTGAGTTAGTTCTTAAAGTACCAAAATTCCTAAATAAGTCCCAAAAATCTCGAAATGGTCCCGAAAGTCCACAAATTAGTTCTCAAAATCCCAAAAGTCCTAAATTAATCCCAAGAATGAAGAAAGTCCCAAAAACCCGAAATTAGTTCAAAAAATCCCGAAATACTCCTGAAAACCCTGAAATGGTCTAGAAAGTCTCAAAAATCCAAAAAATACCCAAAAAATCGATATGCTCTCCCGAAAGCCCGAAAAATTTCAAAATTAGTCCCAAAAATACCGAAATCTGTTCCGACAATTACGAAATAGTCCCAAAAATCCTTAAATAGTTTGGAAAGTCCCATAGTTCCTAAATTAATCCCATAAATCCCAAAAGTCCCAAAAATCCAAAACAAAGTCCCAATAGTCCCAAAAATCTGGAAATACATCGAAAATCTGAAATTATTCTCGAGAAACCCGAAATAGTCCCGAAAGTCCCAAAAATCTGGAAATAGACCCGGAAGTCCCAAAAATACCGAAATTACTCCCGACAATCCCTAAATAGTATCGAAAGTCCCAAAAATTCAAAATGAGTTCCAAAAATCTAAAAACAGTCCCGGAGTCCCAAAAATCCCGAAAGTCACAAAAATTCCGAAATTAGTCCCCAAAATACGGATTTTAGTTCCGAGAATCTCGAAAGTCCCAAAAAACTCGAAGCAGACCCGGAAGTCCGAAATAAGTCCCAAAAATCCGTAAATAGTCCCGACGTAGTCTAGAATATTCCGATTTTAGTACTTTACTTGGTACTTTAGTGAAAGTATTTTGCATCCCCAAGGTACCTGAGTACTTTGGACCAGAGTATTTAGCGCCTGCTAAATACTTTCGTTTTTTGTACTTTGGTATCTAGCAGCTCCTAAATACCTAAGTAAATAGTACTTGGGTATTTAGCAGCTCCTAAATACCTAAGTAAATAGTACTTGAGTATTTAGCAGCTCCTAAATACCTAAGTAAATAGTACTTGGGTATTTAGCAGCTCCTAAATACCTAAGTAAATAGTACTTTGGTATTTACAACAACCCAAAATACCTAAATACTTTTGTACTTAGTACTTAATACTTAGTAAATACAATTTTGCCCATCACTGGTTGCAGAACCACCCTGGTACACCCTTTATGTTTAAAAGTTGTTTTTGTTTGTCTTTTAGTTTTTCGTATTTGTTTGTTTGTGTCTTCTTATCATCTGCAGCAAGTTTTTTTGTTAGTAGATTTTCACTTTCAAAAAATGTTGTGGAGTCAAGTGTGTTTAGTTGTTGATTTATTTGCGTCTTTAGGATATTTACCTCCTTTTCCTTTTTTCCAATTAGCTCATGTTTGATTTTGATGAGTAGGTTTAGTAGTTTGGTCTGAACGTTTTTGATGAATTTGGAAACTGAATTGGTGATTTTTGTTGGTAATGCTTTGTTACTGGTATTAATGTTGATTATGTAAAGTATATTTTTCGTAGCGTTGTCGATGAAGTTGGGAGTTAATCCGGTTCTCCTGCACCAGGAACTTCGTCGCCTGCGACATCTTTGTCATGTGTTGTGTTATGCGTTGGTAGTTTTTGATACGTTTGTTGGTGTTTATATCATAATTATCCTTAATATTTCTGTTGGCTTTTGAGGCGTCTTTGTGTTTTCGGTGTGCTCTCCGGAGAGCATGTTGTTGAAAAGTAATGAATATCTTAATCCCGGGACTAATTACGGTACCCCGGGATTGACAACGCCATCCCGAAAATCCTGGGATCGGAAAAAGCCGAAAAATTAACATCCCTAATGAGGCTGTTATTAAGTCTATATCTTGTCGGTGGGATTGGTTTTAGTGAAGCGTCGTACTTCACCAATTTTAATTCCAGCAGAGATGGGCCCATATTCGGGAAATTGTTTAATTTCTAGGTTATCAAGTATATATTTATCAGTGTGAACGTTGCCAGCCGGGATATCAATGACACCGTTTACTTGCACCTTTCTGCGGGAATGTAAGTCCAGTAATTTTCGCCCAGCGAAATATTTTTAGCAATGGCGTTTGCCGTGGGACGGCAGGTAGTAACAATTTTATTCTTCTTTTTGACGAAAAAGATGTCAACGTCAACTTGCCCAGCTTCATAAAAGGCAACTGTGAGTTGCCCTTGAAAGCCTGAATGAAGGCCACGTATTCAATTGCGTCCTGTGTATGTTGCTTCATTCGCGAACTAACTCCTTTTTCGGGTGGCCCTTCATCGGGATTGCGATTATCCAACATTGGGTAAACTATATTGATCGCAAAAAATCGAACAAATCTCACTTCTGCTTTTAGAAATCGCAAAAATAACGTGTGTATCGCAGTTTTCCTCCCTCTTAAGCTGATGCCAGATAAAACGCTTGCGTTCACTTACTCCATTTATTTGTGTGAAATTGGTCCTGGTTCTGCTAAAGTGCACTACTACCGTACTTTATGCATATGACTCGATAATTAGGTTTATTTTTTTACTTTTTCGTTTACATTTAACCGATTACTATTGAACCGATTTTCAAGATATGGAAAGGCAATTCAAGGATCTTTCATTCGATAAACATATTGATAAATTAAAAAAAAAAACTAAATTATGGTACTTTTTTATAAAAATTTGTGGTTTTCATAAAAAATACGTAATTAAATATATTAAAAGATATGTTGGAACATATCTAGAAAACCAACTTTTCAGCTATGAAAAATTCATATTCATGATTTCAATTATATAAATTTCAATTATATAATTTATTATTTGGCGCAATTGAAAAGTAAATAAAATATAAAAGGTTAAAATAAGATGTTTCGATATTTTTAAATATTAATATTTTTTAAACTACTTAACCGATTAAGCTAATGATGTCAAAATAAAGACAATCAATTTATCTTTCAGCTGATATATAAAATGTATATGCTTGTTTATATATTTAAGCCAAAAATATTAAAAAACCAAAGAAGTGTCATAGTTTTTTCATAAAATATCCTTTTTTGATAAAAATACATAAATAATATTAAAGAAATTTTGTTTTATTTATGGTGATTTCGTTTCTACCAAAAAATGTCGCCTTTTTATTGCCCCTTTCTCTTTTCGTGTTAATTCCAAATTAAAGGCAAAGGGTGAGAAAATTTTGTGTTCGTTGCTTAAAATGTCACACCCTTGTAAGGCAAAAAAGGCACATTCTCTGCCCTTTGAAGCTTTTTCAGGGGAGATAGCTGCCCTTAAAATCAGATGGTTGTTTAAAACGACAATATTATAAAATACGTGAGCTAGACAACGACAAGAAACCGGTTTAAAAATTGAAAGGAACTTTATTTACCGGTTTCAAAATTTTTATTACCAGCGCAGAATAGACATGTAGAATTTGATATACTTATTTTACTATGATTTGCTTTTGAGTTTTCAGATTTCAACGATAATAAAGATATAAATGCATTTACAAGCAAGTGGGCATGTGTTAGGTGATAGCATAGTTTCTTTTGCGCAGAACTTCTTTTTGTGTGGGCGGCCTTTGGCCGCGCTTAGGAATTATAACCCTTACAAAGTAGAATTCTCCTTTCTGTGTTGCCAAAAAAGGGGTGAAAGCGTAAGTGTGATATCACAGTTTTTTTGCGAAGAACTTATTTCTGCGTAGGTGGCCTACGGCCGCGCTTTGGGATCATAACCCTAACAAAGTATAATTCTCCTTTCTGTATTGCCAAAAAAAAGGGGCGGAAGCGGAAGAGTGATATCACACCTTTTTGCGTAGAACTTATTTGTTGTTGTTAATGTAGCGGCACTACTAAGCCCCGCCTCTTTCGGTTCATCCTTTGAACATTGGCGTCAAGCTCAACTAACGGTAGGCCCAAGAAGTGGGATGTTTTAATAGGATCAGACCAGAGGGAGAGGGGTGTCAGCTGAGTAGGATTGAGCTGGCATGTGAAGAGGTAGTTGGTGTCGTGTGGGGAGTCTGCACATGCCGGGCACTCATTGGGGGCATTGGGGTCGAGTCTGAACAGGTAGCTGTTGAGGCGGCTACAATATTCAGACCGTAACTGAGCCCGGATAACGCGGATCTCGTTTGGCAGTTGAAGCTCTGTCACTGCTACAGGTGGTGATTGGGATCCGATCACGGCATTCATAAGCCGGCAGTGGTCTGTCGGGGTGTTCACTTCTGTGGAACCCCACCAGAAACTGCTTACAAACCATTTTGTTGTTGTTGCTGTTGTTGTAGCAGCATACAAGTTCCCCAAAGAGTTTTTGGGGAGTGTTGCTGGAGTGGCAGTCCTTGGCCAAATATAAATCTGGGTCGTTCCGGTTACGTGGAGACTGTCGTGGGTTCCGCAGAAAAAAAAATCACGGGGGTTCCGTGAAATGAATTTTTATATGTGCATATATCCACGGCGGTCGGTTTGAGTTGCACACAGAAAGAAAAGTTCTATAAACATCATGACCGAGACGCAATTATCTATTTTTAAGTATACACGTGTACTCGTGGTTGGTATAACCTACATACCTACATAAAGGCCCGTTGGCGGTGCGTTGGCGCTGGCGTCGCTTTGACTGTCGCGCGAGTAACGCCGGCATTCCCAGGATAGGCGGTTCTACGTACCAGAATTGCTCGGGTTTTATCCGACCAAGGGCTGTTGTTTCGGCGAGATAACCCCGTTTAGGTCGGCGAGATAACCCCGTTTAGGTCGGCGAAATCCCTCCAAAGTTGTACGTCCATCCATCTACTTCGTATACTTCTGCTCAGGGCTGGCATCGAGTCAAACCCTGGGCCAGAGATGCACACCTCCTGCGTGTGCCAGAGACGACTACACCATAACTCCACCTCCGTCAGGTGAACACCTCTGATGGGTGGAGTCACCTCCGAATTTGCTCAGGCCTTACGACTCACAGGCAGTGGACCAAGGATGGAATTTCAATATTTTAAAATGTGCCAAATCGTCTTCAAAAATAGTGCCGAAAAGAAGATGAAAGTGCCACAAAATTAAACTTTTTTAAGGCGTTTTAATAATAATATCCCAACGGTTTTTACCCTCCATTCCCGCCCATCCGCACGAGGGGCGCAGTCCGCATGACGTACGGAACCAATATTTTAAATTTTTGTGCCGAGTCACGATAGGCAGGAGTTTGTTAAGTGTCGAGATCTAAAACTGTTCAGCTACAGAACTAAATTCATCAGCTGATTTTATGTATTTATGTCAATAATTCACTTATTGAGAGAGGAGAGTATCGCTTTCTTAATGCTGAAAAGCGGATCTGATATATCAAACGTGCTGGAATGAGAGTTAAAATCCTGGCATAAGCAACGGAGTGGGTCGTGCAATTCAAAATTGGTTTTACAAGATTTCAGAAATATGGGACAAAAGTGTCTTGATACGCGTGACGGAACATTAAAGCTTACATCAGCCAGAAGAGACGGACTTGAAATTGAGCCTGTCAGTAATTTAACCATACAAATTATACCAAGCATTTCCCTGCGACTGGTAAGTGTAGGAAGGTTAATAAGTTTTAAGCGACTCGTATAAGGTGGAAGACTATATTGAGAAACCCATCGGAAATTTCTTAAAGCAAAAAGTAGGAATTGTTTTTGAATTGATTCTATCTTGTCTGAGTAAATTTGATACCTTGGATTCCAAACCACCGAGCCGTATTCCAGAATCGGCCTAACTAATGTTGTAAACAGGGTTTTAGTGATATACGGGTCACTAAATTCTTTGGACCATCGTTTTACAAATGCAAGTACACCTTTAGCCTTGTTGACTGTCACATTAATGTGAAGATTAAAATTAAGCTTAGGATCCATTGTGATATCAAGGTCCACAAAATTGTATACCTGTTCCAGGTTATGGTTACCTATTATATAAGAAACTGGCAGAACAGCTCTTCGCGAGAAGCACATTACTTTACATTTCTTAAGATTTAGAGGCATAAGATTTACTTTACACCAGTAAGCCATGCTGTTTAAGTCTGATTATAGCAAAGACCTTTCTTCAATTGAAACGTACGATTTATAAAGTTTTACATCATCTGCATACATTAAAATTTTGGAGAATTTTATATCTGTAGAAATATCGTTTATAAAAAGCAAGAACAGAATCGGGCCTAGGTGGCTACCCTGAGGGACTCCTGAAGTAACATCAATGACGTCAGAGATAGTATTTTTAAACAATACCCTTTGTGATCTATCATAGAGGTATGAAGAGATCCAACGTAGAAAATTAGGTGGAAGACCAAGAAGATCAAGTTTATAGATGAGCAACGAGTGGCACACTTTGTCAAATGCTTTACTGAAATCAGTATATATAACATCAACAGTTTTGCTCTCACTAAATGCTTTTGAGATATAGGATGTTAATTCAAGTAAATTTGTAGAAGTTGATTTGCCCTTGCAAAATCCATGTTGACTGTATGAAATGCTTGAAGTGATAGAATGCGTCAACCGATTTGTTATAATTGCTTCAAATAATTTAGGAATTGCAGAAAGCTTAGCTATGCCCCGGTAGTTCTCCACTGAAGACCTGCTACCGCTTTTATGTAAGGGGGTTATGAACGATTCCTTCCATACAGTTGGAAAAACGCCCTCTTTAAGAGACAAATTAAATAAGGCTGTTAACGGCTCATAGAGATAATCAGCACAATTTCTAAGAAAACAAGTGGGGATCTGGTCAGGACTGCTTTAAGGACTTCAGGTAAACTAAAACATCATCGGGAGATATTATAGGGTTATGTATTGAGTAAATTGGACTTAGTTTAAAAGGATAGTCAAAGTATGCTTGGGAGTTAGTGGAATAATTGGATTTAAAAAACTGAGCGAACATGTTAGAAATTGTTTGATTATCACCAGAGACGGTATTTTGATACTTCATGGCGGAAGGAAACCCACGTACATTTCGCTTGGAGTTTACGAAATCATAAAATGATTTGGGGTTATATATTATACGTCATTTGATTTTACACAAGTAATCTTTATAACACTTTTTGTTTAATTCAAAGAACTTGTGACGCAAAAGTGAGTATTTTACATAGTATGAGTGTAAGCCGGTTTTTTTGTGTAATCTAAAATAACGTGACTCTGTTTTTCAAGTTTCTCAGTTCTTTAGTGAACCATAACTGTGTTTGTTCTACAGGAACACACATGCGTTTAGGCACATACTTTTCAAATAATCTATGTACAGTAAAATTAAAATGTGCAACGCTTTGCTCAACTTTTTCTTTGTATATAGGCCACGACAATTTAGACAATTCTTTATTCAGTTTTTTAAAGTTGGCTTGCGAAAAATCAAAGCGAGTATTTGGCTCGTATGTTTGGACATCGCAATTTTGACCATCGTTTATAATTTCGTAAGATATCTCAATAGCAGGGTGGTAGACATCTTCGGGCAAAACTAGTGGGTCACATTTATTTACAGCCGACTTAGATGCATCATCAACATAAACAAGATCTAATACTTTGCCAAACTTATTGCGAAGTACATTAACTTGATTCAGGCAGAGTTCAGCCATCTCCTCTAAAAATACGTTGTTGCACGCGCTAGACGAGAAAGGTACAATATCATTGTCAATGATGTTCCATGATACATTTGGTAAATTAAAGTCACCCAACACAATCAATGAATCAGAGGGTTTAATCATTGAATTAATTGATTTCAGTAAAGATACATGTTGTGAATACACTGATAAGTCAGATCGGGGAGGAATATAGCGTAGAGCTAAGTAAGTAAACCCCCTTCCAACCTGAACACGAATGCATTTGAATTCTGCAGATTCGATGTGTGGAAGACTAACTTCTTCAGATGGTATTGAAGAGTCTACGGCAAAGAGTACGCCACCGCCGACTCTGTCCTCCCGATCTTTTCTGTAGATATGATAATTATTTGAAAGAATCTCTGAATTAAAAGTGTGAGGTTTGAGCCAAGTTTCAGTCAAAGAAATTATATTATAATTGCATTCAAGGCCATTAAGATTTAAATTCGTTAATTTAGTATTTATGCCTCTTAAGTTTTGATAATAAATACTTAAAGCAGATTTAGTAATCAGTTTTTTGGTTCTGTATTCTGACGGGGAATATTTGCTAAATTATTATTTTTGTTGGGCCTATACTCAAATTCACGAAAGCTCCGGAGGGCCGAAAGAACTACTAAGCAGCATGTCAAAATTGTCTAAATTTACGTATATTTTAAATGAAGAAATATTTCTTTCATATTTAAAATTAAATTTTCTGATACTTAAGTTGACAGTTTTAACTTTGGACGAGATGTAAAACTTTATATCGTCCTCGGAAGTATCCCTCGAAAATCTAGATACAAATATAGACTTCTTTGGGGGAACCACAACCAGTCTCCTAGTATCAGACTCGATTACCGGCGGACGGGGTTGAGTAACTGAGTTACTAGTTGAGGGTAGAGTAAGCGTTGGAAGATTGGATGGCGGTGCCACAACTTCAAAGGGGGACGGGGAAGATACTGCAGGGTCGTTATTATTAGAAGCAGACTTTGATATATGTTCTTTAGAAGAAGATAACTCCGTTGTCTGTGGACATGGAGAAGAAAGGTTAATTAAGTCATTCGGAAGAGTGTTCTGACGTGGAACGGTCCTTTCATTAGGCGGACTATGAAGACGCTTACGTTTTGACACACGAATGTCCTTCATAGATTGTACGGTATCTAAGCATTTAAAAGATTTAAATACATTTTCGTAATGTTTAAATTTTTCGGTCAGTACCGACAACTCTCTCCCTACCTCAGAAAACCCATTTCTGGTTTGCCTAAACAACTTAAAGAGATCAACTTCGGTTGACCTGCACTTTAAGCAAGACCAGCGAAGACCTTTGCCATCATTAATAGCGTCCAGAATTCTTCCTGTCAAACCAGCACATTTTAGATGGCAAATACCATCACAGAGCCAGCACGATAAGTAGCGTTCAGATTCGCTTTTGATTTGGCAGTTATCAAGATCACACTTCATATTGAAAGATTTAATAACACTTATGTTAATAAAAAGACAAGCAAAATAAGTTTAACAGAACACACACAACAATTCAGGAGCTGATGTATTTAGCTTAAAAATATATGTAGCGAACAGTTTGAGTATCACTGTAATGTGACACTTAATAAACGCAGCGCAAACAGCTGTGACAAGAAACACTAAACGAAGTAAACAAACAGAGCAAAAAGAAATGTGCAAAAATAGAAACGATCTCAGTTAACTACAAAGGAATAACAACAACAATGATTACAACAAATGACTCGGCAAGATTAGATGTAAGCTAGTGAAATTTAATTAAATTTAATAAAAACCACAAAAATCACAAAACTTTCCCTTAGCTTCGGTTATTATCACACTAGATGCTCGTAGGCACTTTTTATAGCAACTTTTACTCAAAATTAGCACAATGAACTTTGCAAAATACAAAGACCAATCAAGGCACAAATAAGTAGAACTTCACAGCTTGACGTTTGCGTATCAACATGTATTTTTATAAATAGTACTTTTAAAATACACTGAAGTAATATAATATTTAAAATACAAATTTATTTTTGTTTCTAGTATTCGCACTATAGCAAGACCACAAAACTAGTTTGTTAGCATATTTTAATTAATGGTAATAATATCCCGAAATATCCCGGGATTACCAATTTAAGATTCCGAAATCCCGGGATTCACAAAATGGTCCGGGATTGGATGCCTTAGTACCAACTTTCCGATGAAGAAAGTGTTATCGAAATCGGTTATACGGTTATACGGTAACATACATAAAAAACATATGTATATTCCGACAAACTGATAACCTCCTCCTTTTTTTGAAGTCGGTTAAAAATTAAAGAAACTAATAAAATTTCATGATTTCTATTTTATTGGTTAAGCTAATAATACATTACAAATTTAGTGGAATTGGTTCGTTAATTCAAGCCCTTTACCTTTCTCTTTATTTGTTTTGACGCAAATATTTGAAGAAGGATTTGCAAGCGGCATGCAGCATATCTTGGTCCATTTCGTCCCAAATTTGTCTCAGTCGAGGTTTAAATTTATAAATATTTATTAGACAGCTGATTGCTATTTGACCAATAAACATACCTCAAAGTCAAAATTAAACATACCCAGCAGGGTTGCACGAAGAAATTCTTTCAGTTACCGATTAAGAATGGAAATATTATATAGTAAATCGAGTTCAATTAGCGTCTTAACAGAGAAAGCTTGGCTAATTACTCGTTTAACTGCTTGTCTTAACTTAGTATTTCGAGATCTAAAAGGCGAAAATTTGATCCAACGAACTGATTCCAATAACTTTGTAAGGTATCTTAACCAATAAAAAAGAAGTCATGAGATTTTATTGGTTTCTTTAAATCTAATAAACCTTGATTTAATGGCACTTATTCTGGGTCAGACTGTACATATGTATGTATAGCTTGAAGTGTTTTAACCATGGCCAAAAATTTGTTTGTACATATCGCTTCAATACAGTTTTGGGTGTAATTACCAGTAGAATCACGTTGCATCTTAAAATTACGCCCGATTTAACCCATCAATTTGCAGATGACTCTCAAACTGATAATCTGTTTGGAAAACATTATATTGCAGTTTGATAAGGAATTTGAAGACCTTTAATCTGGTGGACAGCTTTTTGCGATCGCAAAAGTAGTACTATAGGTTTTTGGAAAAAACTAAAAACGGTAGTTTTGGAAAATCTCAAAACCTTATACATAGACTTCTTTTATTTCTGACTTCATATTCAGATTCCGTGAGTTATTTTACATAGTAAATGACTAAATTTCATGGTTTTTTACTATTTTGTATAAAACGAGTTCCTTGAATGCATATGGTTTTCCAAATTTTCAAATGCAACGTGCACATACTTAGAGTTATCAGATTAAAACAATATTTTGCATTTTTAGATCAAAATACTTATTTCTGCCTGGCAAACGGTATATTTCAAGAAAAAGTTTAATTAACGAAAATGTATAATGTACATACAGGCCACGCCAATAAAGTGTGCTAAAAATTACTCTTGCTCAGCTCTTACTATATTTGGTAAATATGGTTTTCGTTATTCTAGTATAAAAAGATACTCTAGATTAAAGCTCATGTTACATGTTCATAATTTTTATACTTTAAATTTTTTTAAGTGTAAATATTGCAATCTGCCTTTGTACTACCGTCACGATCCTGCATCCGATGTCACATTCGTCATTCGAGGTTCATTAGTTCGTAAAAAAATTGATAATGCGCTGGAGTTGGAAGAAGTGATGACTGCGGATTCATGCATTGAAGGAGTAGGTTTTGGTGCAAGTGAAAAAATCATGGTAACTCGCCATACGAAGCACATGGGAAAATTTAGCTCGGTTACAGTCTCAACCATTGACGAGGAAGAAGATGAAATTGAAGCAGTAAGTGAATTTGTGATATAAGGTTAGAAACTAATGAATTTTTCTTTTATTTCTCTTAGCGCGAAATCGCAGATAGTTATGCAAACAATGCCAAAATTATAGAGAAACAACTACAGCGGAAAGGTGGTAAATTGACGGATTTGTGTTTACGACAAAAAACAGAAGAACCGCCTTTAGCAAAGAAAGCGAGGGGAACATTACTTGATTTGTAAACCATTTTATGAAAAATAAATTTTTTGCATTGGAATGATAATAGATTGTAATAAAATAATTGTCATGACTTGTTCTATTACGGCTTTCCCACGGCTCAATTACGTAGTACGCTCTGAAATTCGTAATTCGCGCTCCAATTACCCTTCGAATTACGTAATTCGCCATACAAAATTTGGAGAGCGAATTGCCTCAATTACCATGCGAATTACGAACACATCGGTGCCGCCTCTAATTTTTATCGGAGGTTTATCGAAACTAGCTCACAAATCAAAACATGCATTTTTTCTGAGTACGAAAAGTAATGTTTATAAATGTGTATATCCCTAATTTAATACGGAAACCTATAAATTTTAGGAAGAACCTACATTTTGCGGCGAAGAAAACAAAAGCAAAACACAGAGACAGAGAACTGTCAAATCGAATTAAGAATATGCTCGGGGAAATGGGTTAATTCACGATCGTAATTTGGGGTACGAACAAAGTAATTCAGGATGGCGTGGGAAAATGGTATATGATTATTGGTTCTCAAGCGCCTTTTTGTTATTTTACGGACCTCAACTGAAAGTTCTAGGCAAAACGTTGATGGGCGTGGAAGTCATTTAGGGTCGGTATTAGTACAATCAGGGACCGTAGCGGTTATAACTTTTATTATAAAAATCACTTTTTAATCGTTATCAACTGAGTTTATTTTTTGCTCAGTACATAACGATTATTTTTTTAATTTTATTTTTTACTCAGAAAATAATCGTTATGTTTTGAGTTTTATTTTTTGCTTGGAAAATAATCATTACGTTTTAAGTTGTGTTTTTTGCTCGGAAAATAATGGTTACGTTTTAAGTTTTATTTTTTGATCGGGAAATAATCGTTACGTTTTGAGTTTTATTTTTTGCTCAGAAAATAATGGTTACATTTTAGTCTTATTTTTTGCTCGGAAAATAATCGTTACGTTTTAAGTTTTATTTTTTGCTCGGAAAGTAATCGTTACGTTTTAAGTTTTATTTTTTGCTCGGAAAATAATCGTTATTTCTTGAGTTTTATTTTTTGCTCAGAAAATAAAACTTGGTTTTTGCGTATGCCTATGCGCATGCGTGAATAGACAGGGGGCGGCTGCATTGAACTTTTAACGCCACTGTGGAGTGGGTAATGAAAATACAGAGAGCAAAATACAAGGGCAGAAACAAAGACAAGGACAACGACAAAACCACACACAACCTTTATAGAAGGATCAAGCCAATGATAAAGATGAAGAACAGGACAAAGTTAAAGATAAATAATGATGAATTTGTATCTTGCTTCTGTATTTTCATTACCCACTCCGCGGTGGCGTTAAAAGTTCAATGCAGCCGCCCTGTCTATTTTTTTTTTTATTCACGCATGCGCATATGCATACGCAAAAATGAAGTTTTATTTTCTGAGCAAAAAATAAAACTCAAGAAATAACGATTACTTTCCGAGCAAAAAATAAAACTTAAAACGTAACGTATATTTTCCGAGCAAAAAATAAAACTTAAAACGTAACGATTATTTTCCGAGCAACTTAAAATGTAACGATTATTTTCCGAGCAAATAATAAAACTCAAAACGTAACGATAATTTTCCGATCAATAAATAAAACTTAAAACGTAACCATTATTTTCCGAGCAGAAAATAAAACTTAAAACGTAACTATTATTTTCCGAGCAAAAAATAAAACTCAAAACATAACGTTTATTTTCTGAATAAAAAATAAAAATAAAAACAGTTCAACCAGAGCGTTCGACGCGTAAAGTACTGTATTAAAGTATTAGTGTGCTAGTGTGATTTACCACAAGTGCCAACAAAAACTTACACTTTCCACCACTTCCTTTTCTAAAGTGACAGTGCAAAACTTATATCCCGGCTTATAAAAAAAAAAACAATTATGAACGGGGTTGACCCCCCCTTTAAGAATAGGTTTAAAAGCTTTGATCCAGATGTCAACCTTTCTTCTCAAACCAACCACTGCAAACGAATGAGGAACGACGATTTTATACCATTAACTGAAATTAAACAAAATGATGACCACATACCGCGCTATCTAATAGCAACTGCAATTGCATCAAAAAACGGCGAAGAAGTTCGACCTTTGTCATCTTACAATGTTTTTCCGATAGAAACGGGCCTTAAACACATAAGTACAGAGTAAACTGAAGTTACTGAGCTTAAATCTGGCGACTTGCTCATAAAAACCCGAAACCGAAAAGCAGCGGAACATTTTCCTAAAGCCACTCATGTTGATATAGTACCCGTCAAAATTACATCGCACAAATACCTAAACTCAACACAGGGACGCATCTTTTCTAGAAATATAATAAAACTGTCTGAAGAAGAATTAATGGAAGGATTAGCGTGCCAACAAGTTATCGAAATTAGGAAAATAATGAAAATAACTAATGACGTAGCAACACCAACGGGAGCAGCAATTGTCACCTTCAATCTTATTCGGAGGCCAGAAAAGATCAGTTTAGGATGGGAAAGAGTCGCAGTCCGGGAATATATCCCCAACCCGATGAGGTGCAGAAATTGCCAAAAACTTGGGCATCCGAAAAACACTTGTAAAAACACGCACACTTCCGAAGACCCCACTTGTCCCAGCTTCCCAAAATTAAAGCTGAACGCCGGTGTACTGTTCGTGAAGCCTGGAAAGTGTACAACAGCAATCCCACAGCATACCAAATTGAACCTAGGAATAGGCAAAAAAGCAAGCCTTCATACGCACAAACTGCAAGAAACGACCAAACCACAGCAGTCGAACAAATACAGAGCGAAAAAAGCAATCATATTTCTTCATATATTACTCAACCTTCAAATAACATTCAAAATCAAGATAAAACAAGATCACTCAAAAGCAATAATGAAATTCAAAACAAAACTAAATCACCTTCAAATAACATTCAAAAGAATATTTCTAACTCCAACTATGGACCTCAGCTTACAACAACACTAGACCAATCAAATCAAAGCACATCAACAACAGCATCGAAAAGCAGCTCAAGCCCACCTAGAACAAAGAGCAACGAAAAAAATAACACACACACCCAAAGCTGTGACATGGAAATGTCGCCTTGCGCAGATATATACAAAAAATACCCACATTTAAATGTCTTCATCTCGCCAAATACCTACAAAAGAACGCTACAAGCTTTAGAAAATGAACAACACACTTAAGACTAGACACTTCGCTTATTAAATGACCATTGGCATAAACTTTTCAATACTGCAGTGGAACCTACAAGGTTTCACGAACAACAAATACGCGTTAGAATATCTAGTAGCAAAACATAAGCCTGAGATTATACTACTCCAAGAGACACACATAACGAACAAAAATATAAACTTCCTACACCTTACTAATTATAAAGTTTTTCACCACAATAAAAGCTTTACATATGCTAAAGCTGGAACTGCAATCCTTGTCCATGGCAAGATCTGAACTAGCAGCTGCGTTGACATGGAATTGCTTAACATCAATTATGTCGGACCACTTTCCTATACTAATGCACACCGAGATTTCGAATATACCGAAAAAGTTCATAGGGAAATTCAAAGAGCACAAAGCCAACTGGGAACTCTTTAAAGACAAAACAGAGCAGCTTCAAAGGAAATTTGTTCAATCAAGCAACATTAACAAAGAAGCCGCACAAATCAAGAGAATTAAACGAAAATCAGCTAACGAATCCATGCCAACTAGCAAACCACCAAAAGAAAGAAACTCCCCGATTTGGTTCAATAGCGAAATTAGCAGGTTGATAAGCCTAAAAAACAAAGCCTGGAAAAAGCTAAAAGAGAGAGGAACTTTCACACGAGTTTTAAGCTATAAAAAGGCATGTGCACAAGTAAGAAGGGCATGCAAACAAGCCAAACAAGATAACTGGAAGCGATTCGTTAATTCATTAAACCCAACTATCGACACAAAAAGCTTATGGAGAAAAGTGAAAACCATTAAATCTCATAAAACACCAAATTTTCCACCTATTCTTGTAAATAATAAAGTAATCAACCACCAACAGCAAATAGCAAACAACTTTGCAAATGTATGGAGTTCGATAGGATCAAATAGCCAATTCAGTCCTGAAGTAGTTAAGAGAAGGCAAATAAACATCAACCAAATGCAAGAAGGTAACGTAAACAACTACATACTAGAAGAAGTAACGCTTATAGAATTAAATCTAACACTAAAACGCCTCAAAGGCACCACGCCCGGTCATGACAAAATCACATACAGGATGGTCAAAAACGCTTCACCTTCCCTTAAAAATCAGCGATATGTGAGTTATACAGTCAAATTCTTAGAACAGGAGTATACCCTGATGACTGGAAACATGCCATTCTAGCG
This sequence comes from Rhagoletis pomonella, assembly GCF_013731165.1. NCBI lineage: Eukaryota > Metazoa > Arthropoda > Insecta > Diptera > Tephritidae > Rhagoletis > Rhagoletis pomonella. The sequence goes on along the minus strand of NW_023458557.1, from coordinate 25,851,924 downwards.
CTAATACCAAGACCTGGAAAGAATCAAAATAGTAGCGAAGGTTATCGCCCTATATCCCTGTTACCAGTTCTGTCTAAAATTCTAGAAAAGCTTTTTTCGAAAAGACTATGGAAAGTGTTTAAATCCCGAATAATAAGCATTCAACATGCTTATATACCCGACCACGGAGTACATACCATCTGTCACCTTCTAGAAAATCAGATCAAAGCAAATCTACAAAATAGCAAACACTGTGTTGTCATCTCCGAGGACTTAGAAGAAGCATTCGATTCCTCGCAAATAATACAAGAGCTTCATGCATGGGGTGCCCCAAAAATGTTGCTAAACTTTGTGCTCTCCTTTCTCTCTCATAGAAGGGTTACAGTTAAAGTTGAAGGTTTTTTGTCACATACTCACACTATTGACAATGGAATACCTCAAGGTTCCCCTTTATCGGTCCTGCTCTTTAATATTTACACAAACACACTCTCAAAATTGTTAGTAAACTAATCCGGTATAGATTATATGGGCATTTTCGCGGATAATATATTTGCCCTGGCCTCTGGAACAGCAGAGGAAGTGAGCAGAAGGTTAAATATCTTCGACGCAAAAATACACCAATGGGCAACAAATACAGGCGCAGTTATACCTGGGGACAAAATAGAAGCTCTTCACATCTGCAAGAAGCGAAATTGCGATTTTACTAGAACTACGATTAGGAGTGTAGACATAAACTTTAAAACAACTATGAGAATACTAGGAGTGACATTCACCAGAAACTTACGATGGAATGAACACACGAAAAAAATTAAAAGTAATTTAGACAAGGTAAATAATTTGCTCAAAGTTATTTGCACAAGGAAAAAAGGTCCGCATATGGAAACTGAAAAACACAAAAGGAGTTTTGCGGCACTGCATAACGCTCTATGGATGGACCTCAAAAATTAATATTAAAAAAATAGATGTAGCCTTAAATAAATGTTACAGAACGGCTTCCGGACTCCTAACACCAACACCGAAGGATGCTCTAGTCGTTGAAGCTCAATACAAAGATTTTGAGTCCTTGCTGCTTAACAGTTCGGTAAATTTAGCAGCTAAATCAGTAACAGTTTAAGGGAATCCCCTAAATGGTTTACAAATACTAGAGACAAGCTTGCGCTGTTCATCTAAGTAGTTGTGAATATATGTTACCTGCCAACCCCGGTCTTAGGACAAACTCGTTTTGACTAGGCTAAACTAGATCAAGCGCCAAGAGCTCTCTGATAAACAAAAAAATTTGAGGTAAAAGTGTTACCGTTTTTGCAATATATTTACATTTTTTTAATTTAAAAAAAATCGTGCCTTTTCATGTATTTTCTTTAACTGCATCTACAAACCAGGCTACACTTAGTAAATTTTTTATGTAAAATACTTCCAGATAGTTGCTTCTCCATACTCAAATGCAAAGAAGTTCAAATATATTAAGGAACCATCATAAAATTATGACTATTTTGGGATTTTTAACTTTTTGATATTTTCTTCCCCAACTTTGACTATCTGTGGTGAAAAAAAATGTACTGAGCTATAACTTTACATTACGTAAAAATATTGCTCATTTAAAAAAGATTTCAGAAAGGTGCCACTCTTACTGTTTCGAATAGAAAAAAAAAGTTATAGCCGCTTTTGTGGGCAAAGGACTGAGACACGCTAGAATGTATTTAATAGATTTAAATTTAAGTTGCTCTTGTTACCGACCAATGACATGCTAAATAGTACAAAGGTACATTATTACCTGCTCCTGACATTATTTTATGTTACTTACCGGAATTCGAACTAGAGTCTATAACAAGGGCTATATCTATCAATATTTTTTGTGAAGGATGGGTTCACGTGAAATTAAATATACATGAGTTGTTTGAAGAAAAATTTATTCATTTATTGATAAAATATGCTCAAATTGGCGACCTTCTACTCTAATACAAGCTCGGCACCTTTTAAGAAAATACACTTTTAGAGATCTTAAACTCAATTGGGCTATCTCAGCAGTAGCTCCCTTTATTTGTTCCCGGAAATGCTCTTCGTTTTGAATTGTTTTTGAATAAATTTTGTCCTTAAGACATCCCCTGTAGAAAAAATCGAATGGATTCAGGTGTGGAGATCGAGCATGCCAAGTGATTGGCCCGTATCGTCCAATCCATCGGCGAGGATAAGTTTCGTCTAAATAAGCTCTTACTTCACGCCCGTTGTGAGGAGGGCACCCGTTATTTTGCAGCCAAAGTCTTCGCCGCAGGCTTAAGGGTACATCTTCTAAAAGAGTTGGAAGCCGTTCCTGAAGGAACTCTAAATAACTGTGAGGGTTGAGCGTTGGCGGCAGTTCCACAGGTCCCAATATCTGACAATTAAAAATACCGCACCATAAATTTATTTTGTACCGGTACTGCGAACGATCTTCTCTCATTTCGTGAGGATTGTCTATCTGCCAACTGTGAAGGTTATGTAAATTAAAATAACCATCACGTTTGCATGATGGTTCATCGCTCCAAATTATTTTATTAAAAAAGTTGGGGTCTGATTCATGCATTCGCAACACTTCACGGCAAAATCTAACCCTCGACAGGTAATCTCTTTCTTGTAGAGCTTGAACACGTTGGATGTGGTAGGAATGAAATCGATGGTCTTTTAAAGCTTTGTGAACTGTAGTTTTTGGTATTCCCGTCCGTCTTTCCATCATTCTCACTGAAGTTGATGGACCTAGTTCCACTTCCTCTAACACAACTTCAACATCTACCGTTGCAGGACGTCCTGTTTCGCCGCCACGCCTTCCAATATCCGGCCTTAAAAAAGTGAAAAATGATAGTTAACAAGCAAGCAAACAAGAAAGGTGTAAAAAATCACTTACCTTCATATATTTCTCCATGGGTCCGGGCGAATACTTCACGACCCGGATGCCGACGATTGGGGTATCGCTCTGCATAGAGTCTTTGAGCAGCTCTGCCATTAGAGCGAGCTTCACCGTAAATTAGGTGAACATCCGCATATTCATGCGACGTATACTGCGTGTTCTCTGTCATAGTATTAATCAGAGTTGTGAAAAATGCATTAAATTTTTTAATGCATAGCATTTTAATGTAAATGAAAAAGATTAATGCATTAATTTTTGATATTTAATGTAAATGAAAATTTCAATGCATTAATTCCGAAGAAATAATGCTAATGATTTTTTTTGTATTAACATTCAAATGTTTAAAAGAATGCTATTGCAATAATTTATGGAATTAAAAATATAACAAGCATTAAAAACCCATTAACTAATTTTATTTTGAAGTAAAAATTCTTTGCTGATGTTCCATGTTTAAGCGCAATCATTAAAAATTTTCACAAAGTAGAAGCTGCAAACATAAAAAATACTCTGTGGCAGACATCAAGCACTTTTTTAAAAACACACAACACGCAACTTAAAAGACCACACTATAACGAAAACTTCACTAGGGACGACTGTATTAAAATAGCACGAATGAGAGTCTGTGTAACCAACTTCAGTACCAGGCACCATTTTAGTGGCGGCAGATCATCAGAATGCACCCAATGTGGGACGACCCTAACTGTTGAACACATTCTCAAGGATTGCGCCATCTCAGGAAGTCAACCTCGAACAAACACTCGACTGCAGTAATGAAAACACCATAAAGTTCATCAACGAAGCCTTAAAAAACACAACCTCTTATACGCAGTGCCGCTGAAGGTATTTCGAGTAGTAAGAAATATATTGGTGTACTTATGCACGCAGCATTTCTCTTTCAGTGTGATTTTTTTAGTAGAAAATTTCAAAAGTAATCGTTATTTGCGGTCCCTGAGTAAAATGCATTTTTAAGTTGAACTTACGTCTAAATTCAGATTTTGCGTTTTACCTACCTATCTACCATATAATGGAAATAACGGAAAATGCAAGAAATACAATTTATCACTAATTATGTAAAATCGCTTAAGTTTATATTCAAATGAAGTTTTTAGTCAAACCCTGGATTCTTGTAAAATTTTGTATACAAATTTTCGTACAGATATTTCCTGTACAATATTCATGTTTTTCAGAATAAATGTTATTCGTAAATTTTTTATAAAAATAAAGTTATTAAGATCTAATTTGCTGAAAATTTGCAAATTTTTCTACAAAAAGTTTGAAACGTATATTTATGTAAACTAGTATCGTCCCGTTGTCGAAATTCGACCACCTCACTTTTTCATACACTTTCAATTTGTTTGTGACGTTTTTTAGATACATGAGCACCTCTTGATCGTCCAGGTCACTAATATTATTTATTTATTAGGTGGAGTGATATATTTTCCGTTAAATAATTTTATAATTCATAGGAACAGTAAGGAGGAATAGATTTGTATGGGATTTCGTTAATACGCTAATATATAGATAGTAGGTTGAAACCAAAGCAGGCATTCATAGGCTTATACAGGAATTAGAATAACTTGGCTCTGGAGCTACCTATCGGGTCTTTTTGCGCGCATATTTCTCTTGATGTTAGTAACACGTATTTTGAATTTGAAGTAAATCGGATCATAAATGTAACTTTTCGGAATAACTCGACTCCCGCGCCACCTGCCGGAAAAACAAACAAAACGCGCACCTCTTTGAAAAACCGTTCGAACAAACGAACAATCATCAAATCGGCTGAGAAACATAGGAGCAGTACGGAGGAATAGATTTGTATGGGATTTCGTTAGCGTATTAATATATAGATGGTTTGTATTATAGAGTAAACTACCTATATATTTATAAAAAATTTACAAAATTTTTGTTTAATGAATAATATGTACATATATCTGCTGTAAAAAACCATGGAATGAAAGCAGGGACCGTAACGGTTATAACTGTTATTATAAAAATCACTTTTTAATCGTTATCAACTGAGTTTTATTTTTTGCTCAATACATAACGATTATTTTTTGAGTTTTATCGTTATGTTTTGAGTTTTATTTTTTGCTTGGAAAAAAATCATTACAGGGACCGTAACGGTTATAAGTTTTATTTTAAAAATCACTTTTTAATCGTTATTAACTGAGTTTTATTTTTTGCTCGGAAAATAATCGTTACGTTTTAAGATTTATTTTTTGCACGGAAAATAATGGTTACGTTTTAAGTTTTATTTTTTGCTCGTAAAATAATGGTTACGTTTTAAGTTTTATTTATTTCTCGGAAAATAATCGTTATTTCTTGAGTTTTATTTTTTGCTCAGAAAATAAAACTTAATTTTTGCGTATGCGTATGCGCTTTTTTGCACTTTTTCTTTAGAAATGTGGTTCTCTTTGTTTCTGCCCTGGCATCTGTATTTTCATTACCCACTCCACAGTGGCGTTAAAGGTTCAAGTGGCCCTGGCATCTGTATTTGCATTACCCACTCCACAGTGGCGTTAAGGTTCAATGCAGCCGCCCCCTATTCACGCATGAGTTCCCTCTTCATGGTAAACATTAGTATTATTTTTCATTACATTCGGTTCTCCCTAGAAAAATTTGGCGCTTTATATTTTAGTGGAAATTTTAACCATCTATAAGCCATTTTTTTCCACGGTGGGTCAAAAAGGCCCGTTCTGGTTCGAATTGATGGGTTAAACTTTTGGAAAAAAGTAGACCAACCTTGTTTTCAATATGTAATCCGCAAAAAATCGTAAGGACTCCGTAATTTAACATAACGGTTGATAAGATTATTGCGAAAATTTATTGAGAGCGACATAAATTACCCCAATAACTAAACTTGTAAAATTTTTTTATTTGTTTAAATTTAAATAGTACATACGGATCTGTAGAGAACATAGAGATCCGTGTATGTATGTATGTACAGTATCGTATATAATATCTATAGCACGCCATTTCAAAGTGATATTGTGTGCCACTTATGCTTATTTATTTATTTTTAAGAATTTTCAATTAAAATACAGTTCTTTCTCTAACAAACCCCATATAAACCCAAGTTGAAAAATTTGTAGAAAACTTCAAAAAAGTGCAACAAATTTTCACCTAAATTTCAAACTTTTTTCTCGGAAGTGTTTGCATTTTAATTGAAAATTCTCAAAAATAAATAAATAAACATAAGTTGCACACAATATCACTTTGAAATGGCGTGCTATAGATATGACCGATACTGTATATACCTCAGACCTTCTGTTCGCCCATCAATCAGCGCCAGACACTCAATATTCTAATTCAAGTGGAAGTAACAATTATATTCAACAATTTTATAATGAGCTCGAGGCCATTTTTTAAATGAAAATTTATTGTGGAAAAGCAACAATAATTTGAAAAAATGGTAGAAGTGATAGCTATTTCGGAAATCACCACATTTCCTCATCAGTCTTCTTTTAGTAGGATTCGAACCGACGATCCCACTGACTCAGCCAGTTGCCTATGCACCGTGCTAAGACGCCTTGTAAATTATCGTTTGCTTATTTCCACTATTTTCATTTTTGTTATGCCAACACAATCAAGCGCAGCTATTCCGCTGCAATTCACTTGATCATGTGGTTGTTGGTTTTGTTGGTTTGTGCTAATAATTCTATTTTTAGAATGCTTAACTTTTAGGTGTGCTCGTCCTTAAGTTATTTGTTTTTTGTTATTTTTTGGCCTTTTAACAATTATATTCAACAATTTTATAATGAGCTCGAGGCCATTTTTTAAATGAAAATTTATTGTGGAAAAGCAACAATAATTTGAAAAAATGGTAGAAGTGATAGCTATTTCAGAAATCACCACATTTCCTCATCAGACTTCTTTCAGTAGGATTCGAACCGACGATCCCACTGACTCAGCCAGTTGCCTATGCAGATTTCGGAAATCACCACATTTCCTCATCAGACTTCTTTCAGTAGGATTCGAACCGACGATCCCACTGACTCAGCCAGTTGCCTATGCACCGTGCTAAGACGTCTTGTAAATTATCGTTTGCTTATTTCCACTATTTTCATTTTTGTTATGTTTGTTGTATGATATATGTATTAATGGTATTCGAGTTAATAAATGAATTTCAGATTTTCGCCAGTGAATTGTAAGCGCAAAATATTGACTATTTATTTCTCGCCCAACGTCCCAACATTCGAAAATATTTGCGGCGTAAATATTTTTTGGAAAATTAGCTATGATGAATCCAAATTCAGCGGATGACTGCCAGCGACGGACAGTCGCCGTTATTGGTGATGGGTAACGGGATGTCAAAGGCTGTTTCTGAGACCCCGGTAGCCACATGCTTTGATCTCGCAGTTACTTCTGGGGCTGAGGTAAAATTGACCGAGCGTTCATATGTGCTACATCTTCCGATGGGTACGCACAATCTGGAACATATATGCTGCATGACGTTGAAGTTTCGGCGCATTCCGGCGCTCCTCATACGATGTGGGCTACATCGGCAGAGGGGTATGCACGAACGGGCATCACGTGGTGCAGCACGGCTTCTACGTGGGTCGGCAACACACCTAGCAGGCAGTAAAGAACATCTTGATGAACCTGCGCTATCCACGTGGGCAGGTGTTCCAGGTAACACCAGATACGTAACAGCACAGTCGCGAATGCCGTTACACTCAGCATCGGCTATCGCGTTTGAGAACCGCCGTCCATCAGTGCAAACCGGCCTGCCACCTGCCATGCACCTGGCATACCATCCCTTCGCGGACACACACAAAAGTCCCTCTGCATTAGATTCGCGTTTCGTTCTACACTCCACGCTCGAAGCTCCACCACCAACTCTGCAGAATATGTGTTCCCAGCCAAGCTACGGCGAATTCACTCAGAGTGTCATCTCGGCACACTTGTTGGGTAATCCGCCTCAGCAACCGGCACCTAACAATTATAGTGAAGCGATGAATAACACACGGCTGGGAGCATCGCAAAACAATTAGGGGGATATCGTCGATGGCAACAGTTGTCAGATGGACATGCTCCCTTCGCCCCAGCACTAGTTTCTGAGACTACGCTGTCGACTGCACAGATGGCGTCACGGCAAGTGATCAGCAGGGATCTGCCGCACTTCACTGGCAAACCAGAAGATTTATATCCAGCTTTGAGCAGTTAACGCAGCAGTGTGGCTTCACTGACGCCGAAAACCTTATACGACTTCAGCGGAATCTCAAGGGCGGCGCCTTGCCGTGAGAGGCAAGCTCATGACACCATCGACAGCATCACAAGCCATTGAAACGCTGAGAATGCTGTATGGCCGTCCTGAGGTCATTGGACTGTCTGCATATTTAAATGACCCTTTGCTTCTCTCTGAGCTGATATGCAAACTACCTTGTGACCTGAAGCTGGAGTGCGGTCGACACCAGGTGTCACTGCTACAAGTAGGTATATGTGAGTTTGACGATTGGCTTTTTAAAATGGCCACATGTGCAAGTCAGGTGGTCACTGTCGGTGGCACCGTTAGCAACACCCCGAATGAAGAGGCCAAAGGCAACAACAAAAGTTCTAAGTCAAGGCTTTTGGTCCACAACGTGGTAAGCCGTGATGGTGCCAATTCACATTTACGCTGCGCTAGCTGTGACGGTGACCATCGGCTAGAAAACTGTAAGCTTTTCCGCGCTCTAACGACAAACGAGAGGTGGCGCTTTGTACGTGAACAGAAATTATGCATTAGGTGCTTCAAGAAACATTTTTTAAAAAACTGTCGACTTAATAATCGCTGCAGTATCGACGGTTGCTCCAAACCTCATCACATACTCCTTCATTCGTACGATCTACCTACACCGAATGACAAAAAAAAACCAACGAGACTGTTATGCCGCATATTAAGAGTCAATCAACAAAAGCTATGTTCCGGTACGTTCCGATAACTTTGTATGGAAAGTCGAGGTCAATGAAAACATATGCGCTCATCGACGATGGGTCTGCGTGTACATTGCTGGAGAGACACGTGGCTGAAGAACTTGGCTTGGATGGCCCTTCTGAGGACCTTTGCCTACGTTGGACTGGAGACATCACCCAAAATGAGCCTGACTCTAAAGTGATCACTGTGGGTATCTCACCAACTAGTGACACATCTCCACGCTTTTATCTTCCAAGCGTTCGCACCATATCCAGCCTTGACCTTCCAGAACACTCGCTAACACAAGAAATTCTGGATTCGCATAGTCACCTAAGGCACCTAACGATCGAACCATACAACGCTGTTCGCGCCACGATACTTCTCGGGATTGACAACGCTAAACTTGGTGTGCCTCTTACAGTCAAGGAAAGTGAAGGTAATCCTCTTATAGCGACCAAGTCCAGGATTGGTTGGTCTGTGTATGGGCGTCGTACTGAACCATCCATAAACTACAATAGAGTGATGCATATATGCTCTTGCGAGCCTGCTGTGAGATTGGATGAAATCATCAAGGAAAATTACGCTTTGGAGGCAGTGGAAGTCTGCTTGAAACCCGATTCGCTGCGTTCCAAGTCCGATGAGCGGGCTCTAGAAATTATGGAGTCATCTACTGAATATCATCCGGAGCTGAAAAAATGGGAGACCGGTTTGTTGTGGAAATATGACCACATCAATCTGCCTGAGTCATGGTCGATGGCGATCCGACGACTTGACTGCTTGGAACGAAGGATGAGTCGGGACCCCAACTTACGAGAGGTTCTTAACGTACAGCTAAAAGTCTTTGAGGAGAAGGGGTATATCCGAAAATTATGCAAAGGCGGAAGATCGTGGTTCCTTCCTAGTTTTACTGTGACCAATAAAAATAAAGGTAAAATTAGAGTGGTGTGGGATGCTGCCGCGACTGTGAACGGTGTGGCATTGAACACTTACCTTCTTAAAGGACCCGATATGCTGGCATCGCTACTTGGTGTATTGATTCGATTTCGGGAGCACTCTGTTGCAATCACAGGGGATATTCGAGAGATGTTTCACCAGATCCGAGTACGCAGTGAGGATCAACGGGCTCAACAGTTTCTCTGGCGATCCGGAGAACGCCACCGGGAGCCGGACGTTTACGTAATGGCCGTCATAACATTTGGAGCTGCCTGCTCCCCAACCCTAGCCAACTTCATAAAAAACAAAAACGCTGGCCGATTTAGCAATGAGTTTCCGAAAGCGGTTGATGCTATTAATCGCAACACTTATGTAGACGACTGGTTGCAGAGTGTTGACACTGAACGGGAGATGATCACGGTTGCGGGACAGGTGAAGCACATACACAGTGAGGGTGGTTTTGTAATGCGTAAGTGGCTCTCCAATTCTGCCAAAGTACTCGAAGCCATTTCGGGTACAAAAGCACAAAGCAACAAGTGCCTTAAAGAATCTACTGCGACGTTCGAAAAGGTCCTAGGCATGTGGTGGATGCCTCAAACAGACGAGCTCACATTCGTTGAAAGATTCAACCGGGCAGTTTTTAATGAGAACATACATCCCTCGAAGCGCAGCATTCTCAGAGTGATCATGTCTATTGGATTGATAGGGTTTTACATGATACAAGCCAAGATAATTTTACAAAATATATGGAGATCAGGATGCGTTTGGGATGATCCCATCAACGAGGCAGACTGCAAGGCGTGGTGGTCTTGGATCCGGATACTACCGCAAATAACTCGTATTCGCATACCACGCTGCTATCCTCTAGCTAGTCGTAGCCCGGAGTTACAGCTTCACATATTTTGCGACGCAAGCACGGCCGCGTATGCAACGGCAGCTTATTTGAGAGCCGCAGTCGATGGTACGGTGAGCTTCTGCCTGGTAGCATCCAGGTCTCGAGTTACGCCTTTAAAGCCCGTGTCTATACCGCGCCTGGAACTGATTTGTGCTATTTTGGGATTACGACTTTCGAAATTCATAAGAAAAGAGATGACTTTACCCGTATTTAAGGAGATATATTGGACCGATTCGAAGAATGTTCTCTATTGGGTGAGATCCGATGCGCGCAAATTTAATCAGCTCGTAGCGTTAAGGGATGGCGAAATTTTAGAGTCAACGTACGTGGACGATTGGAGGTGGGTGCGCTCTGCGAACAATGTGGCCGATGACGCTACGAAGTGGAAACAGTTTACAAAACTTGACGGAGACTCAAGATGGTTTAACGGTCCCCAATTCTTACAACTCCCCGAGTCATAATGGCCTAAAACCACTATCGTACGCTACTGAGTCTGAGCCAATACAGCACATAGATGTCAGCATGATAAACACCGTTGCGCCCTATCTTACCAGAGATGACAAGGTTCAGCAAGTGGGAACGGCTGCATGGCTCTGTGAAAGTTGTCTTACGGTTTCTTCGTTTAGTCAACAAACATCAGATTCAGTCAGGTTTCCTTCGGACGGTAATTGAAGATACCACCATAAAAAGTGCAGAAATCTTAGTTCTCGTAAACTGCCAGTACGAAGCTTTTGCAGAGGAGATAGAATGCCTCCAGAGAGGACAATTTGTAAGTCGTAAGAGTATAATTTTTAAATGTTCTCCTTTCATAGATGAAACAGGGCTGCTCCGAGTAAAAGGACGCATAGACTCAATCGAAGGAGTTCCCGTCAGCATAAAACGGCCAATTATTCTATCACGTAATCACCCGGTAACATTTTTAATTGTTGATTTGTTCCACCGAAAATATCATCGCCACAAGGAAATTATCGTCAATGAGGTACGCCAAATATACTGGATATGCGTTTTGAGAGGATTAGTTAGCGCAGTTGCGAAGAAGTGTCGAGTCTGCCGAATACGTAAAGCGACACCATAACCTCCTAAAATGGGATCGCTGCCACCAGAACGACTCGCTATCAACACTCGGCCATTCACTTTCACCGGAGTGGATTATTTTGGACCGCTGGACGTAGTAGACGGCAGACGTCACCAAAAACGTTAGGGGGTATTATTTACTTGCCTCACTGTGCGGGCCGTTCACATTGAGATCACACATTCGCTTTCTACAGATGCATTTCTACTCGTCTTGAAGCAGTTTGCCAGTCGTCGTGGCGTGCCGAGGCGAATTATCTCCGACAATGCTACAAATTTTCGAGGCGCAAGTAGAGTTCTCCTCAAGGAGTTGGAAAAACTTTCCTCTGATGCGCTGGAGCAAAATTATCCCGGCGTAGAATGGCGCTTTATTCCCCCGGCCGCGCCACACATGGGAACTTTCCTCTGATGCGCTGGAGCAAAGTTATCCCGGCGTAGAATGCCGCTTTATTCCCCCGGTCGCGCCACACTTGGGCGACGCCTGCGAGAGAATGATTAGATCCGTAAAATCAATACTTTCAGATATTCTTGGCGATTCCGGTGTACACGAGCACACCTTGAGAGCAGCGCTGGCGGATATAGAGAATATTTTGAACTCCAGACCCCTCACTTACATTCCGCTCGATACCCCGAACGACGAGGCTCTTACTCCGAACCATTTTTTGCTGGGTAGTTCCAGCGGACTAAGAGAACGCAGCAACGAAGATGATAGCGGATCAGCATTCCGAGAGAATTTCAAAGTTACATCGCAGCCTGCTAACCAGTTTTGGAAGCGCTGTATGAGGGAGTATCTGCCTGGCCTAACTCGGCGCGCAAAATGGCACCAGAATCCGCCAGCTCTAATCAACATTGGCGACATTGTCATTGTTGTTGATGCCACTAGCGGACGCAATACCTGGATGAAGGGTATGGTAGTTGAGATATTTCGCGCCAAGGACGGTCAGACTCGCAGTGCCATCGTCAAAACCTCACAAGGACTGTTGACTCGGCCTGCTGTAAAATTAGCAAAACTAGATATTTCTGTGTAAACTCGACGATGAGGCATCAAGTTTACAAGGGGGGAGTGTTACGATGCTTTTAAACCTGGCGCATCGTATGTGTTTCAGCCTTTTCAACTAGTATGTAAGTTATAATATATCCCTGGCTACTCGGTACTTTAAGTACCACTCTGTATGAGCAGTTAAAAATAGCGAGTGCAATGTTGGGTCGAAGTTGGACTATCGACTCTCGTTATTTCTTTCTCTCTGCAGCAGGCAGCGTGACAAGTTGAGGTGGGGAAACTGGGTGCTTAAGAAGCACAAATGCAAATTGTTGTTGTATGATATTTGGATAAATGGTATTCGAGTTAATAAATGAATTTCAGATTTTCTCTAGTGAATTGTAAGCGCAAAATATTGACTTTTTATTTCTCGCCCAACGTCCCAACCATAAGATAAGTAGCCTCATGGCTCTTTGAGAGCAAGATACAAGGGCAGAAACAAAGACAAGGGCAACGACAAAACCACAGACACTCACAACCTATATAGAAGGATCAAGCCAATGATAAAGATGAAGAACAAGACAAAGTTAAAGATAAATAAAAAGACAAGGATAAAGATAATGATGAATTTGTATCTTGCTTCTGTATTTTCACTACCCATTCCGCGGTGGCGTTAAAAGTTCAATGCAGCCGCCCCTGTCTATGTTTTTTTAATTCACGCATGCGCATACACATACGCAAAAATGAAGTTTTATTTTCTGAGCAAAAAATAAAACTCGAGAAATAACGATTACTTTCCGAGCAAACAATAAAACTTAAAACGTGACGATTATTTTCCGAGCAAAAAATAAAACTTAAAACGTGACCATTATTTTCCGAGCAAAAAATAAAACTTAAAACGTAACTATTATTTTCCGAGCAAAAAATAAAACTCAAAACAACGTTTATTTTCTGAATAAAAAATAAAACTAAAAAAATAATGATTAAACTTGATTTTTCTAAGTAAAAATTAAAAAATAAAAATCAGTGCCGCTGAAGGTATTTCGAGTAGTAAGATATATTGGTGTACTTATGCACGCAGCATTTCTCTTTCAGTGTGATTTTTTGAGTAGAAAATTTCAAAAGTAATCGTTATTTGCGGTCCCTGCATGAAACCGATTAAAAATAACGCTCGGTGTTTCCGTTTCGGTTTTGGTTTCGTTCTTCAAGATTTGTTTTGGTTTCGGTTCCGGTTTTGGTTTTGGAATAAAAAAAAAACAAAACAGTTTGACAAAAAAAATATTTATTAAATAAATATGTACCTTCCAAGGTTTGTTTTTGGCGAAATTAAACATTGTGATTAATTTTAATTTATTTAAAGAAAACACCCCTGAATCAATTATACAAACTAATAACCATATTCCAGCACATTTGCTTAGATCTAAATGCAGAAATTTGTTTATTATATTATTTGTTATGTAATGAGAGTCGCTGATAGGTAAAAGTGTGATTTTCACAGAAATTTTGTTGATATTGTAATATAATAGGAGTCTTCATCAAAAGTGATAAACTGCTGATAAACTTGATAAAATGATAAATTTATAATTTTGATAAATGAACTTTGTATGGGAATCTGTTTAACCAAAGTTTATCACTTTATCAAACGATCTTGGTGAATAAATGTATAAATTTCAGCAAAATTCAACTCTTGACAGGTTGCCAGGTAGCCGTTTTTGCTACGAACACAAAACAAGCAAATGAACACAATGGCCGCGGTAAGAATAAAAGCGTTATACTATCCATATACGTTAAATAATAAACAATTTTATGCAATTATTTACCAAGGTGCGTTCCTTAAAGAATGCGGATAAACTGATAAATTTAAGCAGTTTACCCCTATATCACTTTAGATGACACCTAATAATAATCGTTTGTTTAAAAAGAGTCACATGTTACTCGCAAAAGCTAATAAATTTATTTAAATATTTGAAATCGAATCCACTACATTACTACTTAAATTGGATCTCGTAGGTTGCACAATGAATTTTAGGTCTGAAAACAGGAACAGCTAAAACTAGACTTAGCTAACTGGGCTAAGTGCGGTTTCCGCAAAGACTACTTTTTCCAATATTGTAGAACATCAATACTTCGTTCTTGCCGCCTTTGATTGGCAAAGGCCACTAAGAGAGGACGGATAATTTCAGAGCTTTTCGGTCCGCTAACATAATCGTAATTACGATTCGCATCTAACTGAGACACCATTAACTCAAAATCATCAGACTCGTCATCTGAAGTGACAGCGACAGCACTGCTACCGCCTTGTAAACATTAGACAATGCTGTCAAGACAATCAACAAATACGTAGTAGTTGTCAAAAACGCTGATAATTGTCTCCGTGGCGTAGGCGTCCCACAGTGAATCGCCTAGTACAATCTAGTTGGACAAAAGTCAATTAAGTAATTGATAAATTTTTGATCACATCACATTAGCAACACCCCATTAATCATATTTGATGAAAAAAATTGTAGTAAACATTCCAGAGTGATGAGGAAGTGAAAAAAATATCGTCTAATTTTTCAAAGTATTTTTTTTTTCTTGTGCAATTCTTTTAAGTAATTTCTAACAGGAGTTAAAGTCAATACATTTAGTGCTGTTATGATGGATTTTACTCTAGATCTGTTTTATTTTCTTAATAGAAAATTTGATCAAAGCAAGAGGATTTATGTGATATAATACGTTTTAAAATAATTAAATTTTAAAATATTTTTATTTTTTTATTTATTTATTTATTTAATCTATTAAACTCATAATTAAATGATAAATTTAAAGAATTGGCAGTATTCAGTCCTATTTTTATCCAGTAGGTGAGAGTGGGTGTAGTTGGTGTGTCGGAGTCTTAGGCGGGAGATGATTATGATTTTGCTTTTTTTCAATGCTAGTTGGGTATTTTGCTGGAGTATAATTTAGGTTTATGTATTTGTAGTGGTGGTGTTGATATAGGGAGAATTCTTGGCTATAACGAGACTTTAGTTGATGATGGATGAAATGCTGGAAGTCAATTATTTCTATTGTGGGGTTTAGTATTGTTGGTGATAAGCAGGCTAGTTTGGCAGCCGATATCCCCACGTGTCCAGGACACCATAGCAGTTGGATGTTTTTGTTGTTGAACAAGTGATCGCGAATGGCGTTGATTACGCCCCATTCGCAGTTAAATTTGTTTTGTACTGTTTTTAGTACCGATAGGCTGCCGGTGCAAATCATTATTTTTTGTGTTTGCTGTGTGTTTGGATTGCATCGAGTATAGCAGCCGCTTCTGTAGTGAAGATTGATTCATCAACTGTTGTTTCAAGGTTCGACCTTGGGAGTCAACAATGGCATATGCTGAGCTATGCGAGTTTTTTGATGCATCTGTGTATACAATCTCATATTGAAGGCTTCGATATCGAGATATTTGCTCGAATAACAGCTGTTTATAGATTTCGGGTGAAGTTTTGTCCTTTATGAGTTTATCAAGGTATGTGGAACATGATTTTGGATTAAAGAGCCATGGAGGTGTCTTTTGTAAGCTTTTGGTCTGGGGTCGTTGTATGTTATGGTGGCTAGCTGTGTTTAGTATTCGGTGGATGGTCGAAGCGAGTTTTGGACTTTTTTATTGCTTTGTATTACCTTTTCGACATCGGCGTCAATGATTGAATTGCTCTTGTATAATACTTTGGGTAAAAGTTTGTGTATTGATGATGTGCATCTTGATTCTAACGACGGTAAACCTGATTCGGTTAATAGGTTAGCAATAGGTGTTGTGGTAAAGGCGTATAAGCTTTTTCGGATTCCTTGATGGTATGGGGGTTTCAAAGTGTTTAGGGTGGACTTTGGAGAGTTACCGTACAAAAATCATCCGTAGTCTATTTTGCTTGGTATAAGTGTCTTTGTGAGATAAGTGAGCGTGTTGGGATGGGCGTAACTTTTGCCCGATAGGTAGCGAATCAAATTTGTTCTAGTGTTGATGGATTTTTTCAAGTTTGAAATGTGTTCGTTCCACTTGAAGTTTTTTGTAAAAATTACGCCCAATATTTTTAGCTTGTCAACGTAGTTGACTTGCGTGTTTTCGACTGTGAGGCTTTGTGGTGTACAGTTGTGTTTTCTGCAAACGTGTAGAACTGCGGTTTTTGAAAGATTAATTTTGGCTCCGGATAATTGGCCCCACCTGATGATTTCGAGAATGACTGAGGATAGTTGTCGGTTGTTATCGTTGCTAGAGTTTCTCCTTGTCATAATATACAGATCATCGCCGTAGATGCAGTGGTCTAGCGATTTATGTTGGAGGATTATTGTGCTTAGACGGTTGAAAGCTATTTGGAACAGTATTACCGAAAGTGGAGAACCTTGTGGGGTTCCATTTTGTAGTTGTTGTACATCGGATAGTATGTTATTTGCTTTTACTACAACTCTTCTATTGAAGAGAAATGCTTTTATATATGCTAGCATTTTTGGACCGAATCCCCAAGACTGGAGTGTTTTTAATATGACGTGTGGACCGATTCTTTCGAAGGCTTTCTCGAAGTCAAGGGGAAAGTATGGGAACGTAGTTTCTCGCAGAAAGGGCTTTAGATGTATAATAGTCTATGTGGAGGAGTGCGTCAACACAATCCCGTCTTGGTCTGAAAGCGACTTGATTGGGAGCAATTAGCATCTTTGTTCCAATGTACCTGGACAAACGTTTGGCGATGATTTTTTCTAATGTTTTGGCCATGCATGGCAAGAGTGATATTGGACGATAGCTAGACATGATGGTTAAGTCTTTGTTAGCCTTGAGGATGGGGACTATTATGCGGTTTTCCAGGCGGAAGGCATTGCCCCGCCATCGTAAATATTATTGTACAGTTGTACTAGTTTTTGCTTGGTTGTGTTGGACGTGTTCTTAAGCATTTGGTAAGTGATCCGGTCGGCTCCTGGTGTACTACCCTTTGCTTGTTTTAGGGCTGCTATAAGTTCTGCATTATTAATTGGAGTTTCGAGTGCTCTTGCTTGTGGATTCTTTGGAACGGGTGAAGTGATAGCCATGGCGCGGTTCTTTGCAGCATTGAATGCAGGTGAGAAGTTTCGATCAGAGGAATATTCGGTCCATTCTAAACAGTTGTGATTTGCGATTTGTTTTGGGTCGGTTATTAAACGGTTGTTGCTTTTTATAGACAGTATTGGTGTAAGAGTGCTTCTATTGCTTAGTAGCCTGATCTGCTTCCATACTTTGTCAATTGGTGTGTTTGGGTTAATCGAGCTTGTGAAATTTTGGAAGCATACATCTTTTGCTTGTTTTGCTGCTTTGCGGAATTTGGCGTTGGATTTTTTATAATGAACGAGGTTTTCGTTTGTAGGATGTCGTTTGAAAGTGTTAAAACTCTTCATTTTTTCGACCCGAAGCTGAGAGAGTTCAGTTGACCACCATGGTACTGTTGATTTCCTATGTGGGCGTGTTTGCGGAATGTGTAGGTTGGCAGCGAAGCGAAGGGATTTTATAAGTTGGGAAGCATCTCTGTTTATGTGTTTGGTGAACGCTCTTTTTTCTAATTCTTCATCGGCGGTCTTTGCATAATTCACCCAGTCAGCTTTGTGCTGGCTAAACTTCGGTATAAACGGCTGCGTGTAGTGAGTGTTCGAGAGGGTTATTGTTGTTTTGATCGGAAAGTGATCCCTGTTGTGTAGGTCCGATAGCGTGTGGCAAGAAGTGATTGGGAATAGGGATGCGGAGCAGCAAGCGACGTCTACATGTATAAGTGTGCCGTGCGTAGATAGGTGCGTGGGTTGTTGGTCATTCAAGATGCATAGGTTTTGTTGAGAGATCGCATTTTCGAAGAATATTCCTCTGGTGTTATTAGTTCGTGAACCCCATAGCGTATTCCGGCTGTTGATATCGCCTACCAATATTACAGGTTTATGAGCATTTTGTA
>NW_023458557.1:25831272-25833269 GCF_013731165.1 Rhagoletis pomonella | reverse complement strand
TTTCAGTGTTAGCTATGTTAACTTATATAAAGAAGACTGTGAAAGGGGGCGGCAAATGCCAAAGGCGTGGAATATTTTACCAGTTGAAACTTCAGAACAATAAGTCACATAAACATAACATTTGGTATGCAAAATTATCTATGGTTGGTGCTTATAGTAAGGTATATATAAATGAGTTTGTAAAACGGGGCCATAACTTCGGAACCACAAGCCACATGACCCCTTTAATTCCCACTGGCGTTGGGTGAAACCCGCGGGTAAAAGGTAGATTTACATAAATATGAATTATAACATTTCTTATTTAATGAAAAGTAGCTATGGCGCAAAACTGAGTACTTTACGTAATCACTGTGTAAGCCCGTTCTTTTATACAGTTTAAAAGAATGTGACTTTTTATTTTCTCAATTTTTTAAGCTCTTTAGTGAACCATAATTGTATTGGTTCTTCATGAACAATATTACGTTTTGTCACATACTTTCGAAACAAATTGAAAACAGTATCATTAAAGTGCTCAACGCTACGCTCCACGTCATCTCTATATATTGGCCAAGATAACTATGAAAGTTCTTTGTTAATTTTCCTGAAATATGGTTTCGCAAAAACGTATCTAGTACTTGAACTATACGACTTATTATTATGTATTTCATTTATGATTTCGTAGCTTAACTCAAGAGCGGGATGGTACGCATCCTCTGGCAAAACTAGGGGATCACACCGATTAATAGAGGTCTTCGGAACATCATCAACGTAAACAAGATCCAAGACCTTTCCAAACTTATTTGGACATATATTTATTTGTTTAAGGCAAAGTTCAGCATTTCCTCCAGAAATACATTAGGGGTATTCTCCAAATCTTGCAAAGCCATTGCACGTAGCACGGATTACATGGATTGCATAACTTGCAAACACACAACAACAAAATACATGGGAAACGACATTTCCTATCGCTGCAAAATATGCAACGTCGAAACCCATGTATATATTTTGCAAAATAGCATAGCAAGATATATGCGACCTGTGCTAGTTGTTTTGTTGTTGGAATTGCTACATATTTCTCTCATTCCTCTCATCTCGCTCACTTCATTTTTTTCTGCTGTCTCTTGTTATTGTATTTGATACATAATTTCGCTGCTTGCTACCCATGCATTCTACCACTTTGCAATGGGGTGCTCTCGTACTCTTCGAAATTTGGGATAGTATTTTTGCATTTCGTGCAATACCTGCATCGTGCAATACTTCGAGAATACCCCTATTGTAACTATCTTTAGATGAAACTGGTACCACATCGGTGTCAATGATGTTCCATGAAGTGTGTGGCAGATTTAAATCGCCCAAAACAATCATAGAATCGGATGCCGTAAGCATTGCATTTACGGTCTCAATAAAGAAACTAGCTGCATATATACTGATACGGCAGAATTAGGAGGGATCTAGCAAAGAGCTAAATAAATATAAATCCTTCCAGCCAGCCTGTACGCTTATACATTTAAATTCGGTATATTCAATGACAGGAACACTAACTTCCTCGGATGGTATCGATGAATGCACCGCAAAACGAATACCACCGCCGATTCTGCCCTCGCGGTCACTTCTGTATATTTGATATTCATTTGGAAGAATTTCGGAATTAAAAATATGAGGTTTGAGCCATGTTTCGGTCAAGGAAATAATATTATAAATGCAGTCAAAACCTTTTAAATATAAGTCAGTTAATTTGGTATTCAAACCTCTAACGTTTTGATAGTAAATACTTAAATTAGACTTGCGAGTTAGTTTTTTGAATCCGAATTAAGATTAGAAATTTTAGCTACGTTATTATTACTTTTATTAGGTTTATACTCAAACTCGCGAACAAACGCCCCGGTCGGCCAAAATTAACTATTTAGTAGTGAATCAAAATCTTCGGAAGCAAGAGACAAAGATTGATCTTCTCGGAGGAATTACAACCAACTTTTTGGTAATGATGTCTGATGTGCGGGGCTCCGAATTATTCGGAG
>NW_023458557.1:25814447-25831172 GCF_013731165.1 Rhagoletis pomonella | reverse complement strand
GAGACAAAGATTGATCTTCTCGGAGGAATTACAACCAACTTTTTGGTAATGATGTCTGATGTGCGGGGCTCCGAATTATTCGGAGAAACTAAGTTAGACAGTGCAGCTTCAGATGTTGATGGCAACACTGTTAAATCAACGGTTTGAATATTTTTAGATGTAGACCTAGTGGATATGGCTTTAGATAGCGGAGGCTCCAATGCCTGAGGGCATGGAAAAGATAGATTAATAAGTTCCAAGGACTGGGATGGAGGATTTTTTTTACTAGATTCAGTGGCTGTCTTTCTTGGTGGAGGAATAACACACCTACCTTTATTTTTTTGGCTATCCTCAGAGTGTGGAGGGTTGTCGAGACATGTGAAAGACCTAAACAAGACCAACGAAGACCCTTTCCCTCGTTAATAGCGTCTAAATATTTACGCAAACGTCAAGCTGTAAAAGCTGTGTTTTTCTGTGATATGTTTAAATTTTGTGTTTTATAAAGCTGTTTACGCTTATTAAAGTAAAAAATTAAAAAAAGTGTTAATAAACTTCTGGTGCACAATTTAAAGATAAGTAAAATATCAAAATTTCCTGTAAATTTGATTAATTTAACTTGATATTCTTAATTGCATATGCCGAGTATTTTGTTTCATATAAGATATTGTTGTTGTACAATTGTTTTTGTTTGTGCACATTGATTTTGCTCTTTTTGTCTTTTTGTCATTTCTGCTGTTTCATCTTTGTCACAGCTGTTTGCGTTTTGTTTATTAGGTGTCAAATATACAGTGCATTTAAAACTGTTCGCTACATAGCTTTCCAACTGATATTTACCAGCTGATTGGTTCACTGATTAATACATCGTTTTCAAAACTGTTTTTGCTTCTAAAACCTAAAAATAAATATCATTTTAAACATGTCGTGTATTTACACCAATTGCAACGTTAAGAGCGACTCCTATGTGTCATGCTGGCTCTGCGATGGGATTGCCCATATAAAATGTGCTGGTTTGAGCGGTAAAGTATTAGACGCTATTAACGAGGGTAAGGGTCTTCGTTGGTCTTGTCAAAAATGTAGATCAACCGAAGTTGATTTATTTAAATTCTTTAGGCAGTCCAGAAATGGTTTTTATGAGATCGGGAAGGATCTGTCGGTGCTTGTTGAGAAATTTAAGCATTACGAAAAAATGTTCAGGTCTTTCACTTGTCTCGACAACCCTCCGCACTCTGAGGATGGCCGAGAAAATAAAGGTGGGCGTGTTATTAGTCCACCTAAAAAGACAGCCACGGATTCTAGTAAAAAAAATCCTCCATCCCAGTCCTTGGAACTTATTAATCTATCTTCTCCATGCCCTAAGGTATTGGAGCCTCCGATATCTAAAGCCATATCCACTAGGTCTACTTATAAAAATAGTCAAACCGTTGATTTAACAGTGTTGCCATCAACATCCGAAGCTGAACTGTCTAACTTAGTTCCTCCGAATAATTCGGAGCCCCGCACATCAGACATCATTACCAAAAAGTTGGTTGTAATTCCTCCGAGAAGATCAATCTTTGTCTCTAGATTTGCTAAAGATACTTCTTCGGATGATATAAAGTCATACATATCGACTAAAATTAGAACTAAAGATGTATTTATTCGTAAATTTAGTTTTAAATACGATCGCGATATTTCATCTTTTAAAATTGATGTAGCATCCGAAGATTTTGTTTCACTACTAAATAGTTCATTTTGGCCGACTGGGGCGTTTGTTCGCGAGTTTGAGTATAAACCTAATAAAAGTAATAATAACGTAGCTAAAATTTCTAATCTTAATTCGGATTCAAAAAACTAACTCGCAAGTCTAATTTAAGTATTTACTATCAAAACGTTAGAGGTTTGAATACCAAATTAACTGACTTATATTTAAAAGGTTTTGACTGCATTTATAATATTATTTCCTTGACCGAAACATGGCTCAAACTTCATATTTTTAATTCCGAAATTCTTCCAAATGAATATCAAATATACAGGATCGACCGCGAGGGCAGAATCGGCGGTGGTGTTCTTTTTGCGGTGCATTCATCGATACCATCCGAGGAAGTTAGTCCTCCTGCCATTGAATATACCGAATTTAAATGTATACGTGTACAGGCTTATATTTGGAAAGACTTATATTTTATTTATTTATTTATTTTATTTATTTATTTTCAATACAACAACCATAGGTTATATTTCAGTATTGAATATTAAATTAAAATGATTACAAAACCAAACAATGTTTTAATCTTAAAGCTAAAAAAATTTATAAATTACAGAGATTACAATTTAAAATCCTACAATATTGAAGTTAAGAACTAAACAAAATGTGAAAGTAGAAGTTAGAAATTAGAGGTTTGAAATTAGGGATTGAGAATAGAAAATGGGTTAAAAATGGACAATGCATTGAGATTAACATATTAAAACATATGACTAGGGCAAACGGAAAATATGTTCTTTATTCACTCGTTGTATAATTTAAGTAATGTACTCTTGAAGTGCGATGTGACCCTGATGCTCCTGAGTTGAGCAGGTAGCTTGTTCCAAAGGCGAACCGAGTAAACGAAAAATTGACGCTCAGATATCATAGAGTTGTAATTTGTGTGCAAGAGCTGATGTGATCGTGATGATCGAGTAGTTTGAAGGCGGCTTTTAAGGAGTGGGTGTTCTTCCGTGACCATGATTTTATGAAGCAGCGTTAGACACTTAAGTTTCAACAGATTATCGAACGATATAGAGGATATTTTCAGAGCCCACGGAGAAATGTGGTCGTGACGTCTTTTACCATATATATATCGCGCTATGTTATTGTATAGTATATTCAGTTTCTTATTACACGTGCTATCACAGTTTGCATATAGTTCGCAACCATACAGTAGTGTTGGCAGCAAGTAGGATTTGGCTAAAAGCAATCTAGTTTTAACTGGTGTGAAGTATTGCGTAGTCCATAGTGATCTGAGCATACCATACACTTTGCCTATTGTACAGTAGATGTGATTATTCCACGTCAACGTTCTATTAAATGTTACACCTAGGTTTCTGGCTGAATCAACGAAGGGTATCACTGTTCCGTTCAATATCACATTATCGTAATTACAGAGATCTAAGTATTTTTTGTAAATGGCTATGCACTGCGATTTTTTAGGATTTAAAACTAGGCCATTGTTGCTGGCCCATTCATTAACACGGGTTAAGTCGGAGTTTAAATCATGAATACACAAATTTATTGACACTACAGGACAGCTCACATATAGTTGCACATCATCAGCATAAACATGAATGTTGCAGTGCTTCAGTACTTTAGGGAGATCATCAACGTATAATACAAATAATAATGGACCGAGTATGGATCCCTGGGGAACCCCTTTGGACACGGTTAAATAATTGGATTCCTCGTTGCCCACACTTACTGCTTGAGTCCGTCCGAGAAGATAAGAGTTGACCAGGCTCACCGCTGAAGACGAAAAGTGGAATATATTTCTTAATTTTAAACATAGCAGTTGGTGATCGACCGTATCGAAAGCCTTGGAGTGGTCAAGAAGAGTTAGAAGAGTTACGTAATTATTGTCCATATTAACTCTAATATCATCTGAAACAGTTAAAAGCGCAGTGACACAACTTTTATTCGACCTGAAGCCAGATTGGTATGCACTCACAAGCGAGTTTTTGGAAATAAACGAGTTTATCTGTTGGTGCATAATTCGTTCGAGAACTTTGGAGAGAAAGGGCAAAATCGCAATGGGTCTATAATCACCATTTGGTTTCCGAATAGGTATTATTTTGGCCCTTTTCCAACAATCGGGAAAAGTTGCAGTCGTTAGTATTGAATTTAGCACGTAGGTGAGATACGGAAGGATTTTGGGAAGGATACATTTAACAAACTTGGGATTTAGGCCATCAGGTCCAACAGCGTTCGATTTTATGGATAGTATGGACTGGACAACATCACACTCATTAACACAAGCAAAGCTAAAATCTGACAAGGACTTGGTCGGACTAACACTGTAGCTATCGTAGCATGGTTTACCCGTGGAAGCAATGGATTCTATAAACTTTTCATTTAAATCATTGACACTAATATCATCATCAACCGGATGCGTATTTTTATTTATATTTCCCAGCCCGATTTCGCGAATTTTTTTCCACGTTTGCTTAGAACCTATTGCTGCGCTGAATATATGTTCATAGTATTTAGCTTTTTGATACTTAATAGCTTTAGTTACCTCGCTTTTCAAAATTTTGTAGCTTCCATAAAGAGCTTCGGTTTTATAGCGTTTCCAACTTTGATATAAACTGTTTCGTTTCTTAATCAATATTTTAATATTTCCATTAAACCATGGACGACTTTTACGTATGTTTGACTTCGTTATAAGTGGAACAAATTTATCAAAAAGGTAGCTAATATGGGTTTGAATAAAATCAATTTGATCATTAGGTGATATCAGACATCGCACGGATGTCCAATTAATTAGGTCAACACTTTTTCCAAGCTCGTCATAATTAATATGTGCAAAGTCACGGTAAGAATAGAAACTGTTCTTGCGTGTAAATTCAAAATCAAAGGTTAGGAAAATAAGATCATGATTTGAGAAACCAGGAAGTGAAAGCTGGTCATACAGAAGCACTTTAGTCTTATCGCTTACAAAGAAAAGATCCAGCAGCGAGCTATTCGTTCGCGTAAAATGTGTGGGCATCGAGCAGTTGACGGAGACAAGTCCCAAATTATTCATAGCAAGCGCAAAATTATCGTCACTTAGTAGATTAGAATTGAAATCACCTGCTATGACAATATTGCTATGCGATAAAGTTAGTTCTTCCAAATAGTCAATAAATTGTGTATAGTTTACGTTTTTGTTTGGCCTGTAAACACATCCTAATAAGATTCTGTCTGATTTTGTTGTTATTTCCAAAAACAGATATTCAATAGAGCTTAGATTCAAAGACTTGCAATTGAGTTTGCACGATATACCTGATTTGACAAATATGGCAACACCACCTCCTCGCTCAATTCTGTCTACCCGAAATAAATTATAGCCGTTGACATACACAACCTCATTATTATGCCAATCAGAGAACCAAGTCTCCGATACACAAATCACATCAACATCAGAGGATTCAAAAAGGTACCTGAATTCGTCAATTTTCCTGGGCAAACTTTGAGCATTGATATGACAAATTTTGAGTCCATGCTTTTGTTTAGATAAAATTCTAATCATATTAAACGTATCACCTATGGAACAGCAGTGCTTATTAAGATGCATGTGTGTAGCAGTTAACATCGCACCTTAAGAGCATTCGGCATATAAGTTTGTAACGCAAGTAAATAAGTAGCATTATAATGTCACATGTTTTAAGAGAAATAGGGTGGAGAGAATAGATTATAAGGTACAGAAAATAACAATAATTAGATAGTGGCAATGTGTGTAAAAACATATGTATGTATGTAGTTCAAAAATTTTATTTGTTGTTTGCTGCAATTGAACTTAAATTCTCGATGCTGGAGACTCTCACTGCATTGCTCTGCGCTCGAACTCGAACATATACGTGGCCACGAATAGAGAAAACAGATGAAAGCCGTTTTTGCTTTTTAAGCTCAATGCCAAACTGCATGACTTCGCGATTATGCTTGGTAAGACATTCATGCAGGTAAATTTTCTCATCTGCACTATGCCCAATATCGCGAAGAGAAAGGGGCCTTCTCTTTGATTTGCAGCGACGCGAAACAGCAGCGAAAAGCAAAGAGCGATCGTTTGCTGAGCCTAATTTCACTATGACAGGCGCAGTGTTGTTTTTATTGTGCACACGGAAAATAGCCCTAATGGGTGGAGCATTATGCTGAATTGTGCGGCAAAGTTGGTTAAACGTTTCGGCTAGGTTTTCATCAGCTGTCACAGGAATGCCTCTGATAACCAGATCTGTCGACACTAGTGCATTTTGGCAATCATTTATCTGCTCGCTTAGCTGTTCAACTTGGTGGCGTAATTGCTGCACTTTTGCGCATTCCTCTTCGGCTCTCTGTACTCTGTCCTCAACGTGTTTCACTGACATTTTTATGTTAGTTAGTTCCGCTTCAAACTCACCGATTCTCTGCATAATGCGATCTTCTACTTGTGTCATACGAGCCGTCAGCTCACTTACGATGCTCTGCTTTTGAGCTGCCATGTTTGCCTCTAATCGCGAGAGCCAGTCAGGTGTTGTTGGACTCCCACTCATCACTGTTTTGCTCTGCATGTTTGCACTTTGCAGCGGAGACGAAACTGCTTGGCGGGAAGACTTTGTTCTTGTTGTCACACAATTGTTGATCATTTTCACAAGTATATTCACACCAGATTTATTTCAGTTTTATATTAATATATAACGACGATGTCTAAGCGATTTCAATGTATGTGAATAACAAAGCAATCACTGATATGATTATGCAGGTGGAATATTATGTGTTATAGTTATGAATGCCGTGGAAAATGACAAAAATACTGCAGCACTAACTTATACACGTCAGCACTCGATCACACTCATTAGCTCGACCTACATCCCTTCTAATTCTGCCGTATCAGTATATATGCAGCTAGTTTCTTTACTTGAGACCGTTAATGCAATGCTTACGGCATCCGATTCTATGATTGTTTTGGGCGATTTAAATCTGCCACACATTTCATGGAACATCATTGACACCGATGTTGTACCAGTTTCATCTAGAGATAGCTACAATGTATTTCTGGAGGAAATGGCTGAACTTTGCCTCAAACAAATAAATATATGTCCAAATAAGTTTGGAAAGGTCTTGGATCTCGTTTACGTTGATGATGTTCCGAAGGCCTCTATTAATCGGTGTGATCCCCTAGTTTTGCCGGAAGATGCATACCATCCTGCTCTGGAGTTAAGCTACGAAATCATAAATGAAATACATAATAATAAGTCAAGTTCAAGTACTAGATATGTTTTTCCGAAAGCAAATTTCAGGAAAATTAACAAAGAACTTTCAAAGTTATCTTGGCCAATATATAGAGATGACGTGGAGCGTAGCGTTGAGCACTTTAATGATACTGTTTTCAATTTGTTTCGAAAATATGTGCCAAAACGTAATATTGTTCATGAAGAACCAATACAATTATGGTTCACTAAAGAGCTTAAAAAATTGAAAAATAAAAAGTCGCACTCTTTTAAACTGTATAAAAGAACGGGCTTACACAGTGATTACCTAAGGTACTCAGTTTTGCGGCATAGCTACTTTACATTAAATAAGAAATGTTATAATTCATATTTATGTAAAATTAAGAAGAATTTAATTAACAATCCTAAATCATTTTATGGTTTCGTAAATTCAAAGCGTAAGGCACATGGTTTTCCGTCCACTATGCATTATCGCAACACTGTATCTAGCGACAGCCAACTCATTGCCAACATGTTTGCTCGGTTCTTTAGGTCCAATTATTCTGTAGACTTCCCTATAAGTGGAGACTATCCGTACGAGCTTTGTCCAATCAACTCTGCTTATATTCCAGTAATATTTTCCGATGAAGTTTTACACTATTTAAAAACCTTAAAAGCGTCATTTAGGCCTGGACCTGATCATATTCCGACCTGTTTTCTTAAAAACTGCGCTGAGAACATCTGCGAGCCTTTAACAACTCTATTCAATTTGTCACTTAAACATGGCGTTTTTCCGTCAGCCTGGAAGGAGTCGTTCATAATACCACTTCACAAAAACGGCAGCACGTCCTCTATAGAAAACTATCGAGGTATAGCGAAACTCTCCGCTATCCCCAAATTATTCGAGCAATTATTGTTAACCAGCTGACATATTCTATATCTTCTTCAATTACACAATCTCAACTCGGGTTTTCTAACGGAGAATCTACTATGACTAATTTATTGGAGTTTACAACTCATGTCTCAAACGGTTTTAGAGAAAATGCTCATACCGACGTAATATACTCCGATTTCAATAAAGCTTGTGACAAAGTATGTCACTCGTTACTCATCCGTAAACTCGACCTAAGCGGCTTTCAGCCCAGTCTTCTTCAATGGATCTCATCTTACCTCTCTGATAGAACACAAAGAGTTATTGTTAATAATTGTTCTTCCAACATCATTAAAGTTTCTTCAGGGGTTCCTCAGGGAAGCCACCTTGGTCCGATTCTGTTCCTGATATTCATTAATGATATTTCTTCTATAATAAAACATTCAAAAATTTTAATGTATGCCGATGATGTGAAACTTTTTAAAACATTGTCCTCTATCGAAGAAAGATCTTTGTTACAAGCGGATGTGAACAACGTGGTTAGTTGGTGTAATACAAACTATATGCCACTAAACCTTCAAAAAAGGAAAGTTATGTGTTTCTCTCGGAGGGCTGTTCAACCAGCTCTTTATTCAATATCAAATTATAATCTGGAGCAGGTGTCCAATTTTGTCGATCTTGGTATCACAATGGATTCCAAACTCAATTTCAACCATCATATTAATGTCACAGTCAATAAAGCCAAAGGCGTTTTTTGCATTTGTAGGGCGATGGTCAAAAGAGTTCAAAGATCCTTATGTTACAAAAGCTCTTTTTACCAGTTTAGTTAGACCTATACTAGAATACGGATCTATTGTTTGGAATCCCCGCTACCAAGTTCATTCAGAAAGGATTGAATCAATTCAAAAACAATTCTTGCTTTTTGCATTGCGTAATTTTAACTGGGGTTCAGATTACAATCTCACCCCTTACACAAGTCGTCTAAACCTCATAAATTTGCCTACACTCGCAAGCCGTAGAGAAATGCTAGGTATAATATTTATCGTAAAATTAATGACAGGCTTGATTAATAGCCCGGCCCTCCTGGCTGAGGTAAATTTTAATGTTCATTCTAGAATGTCAAGACACTTTCGACCTCTATTTTTAAGGCCATGCAAAACTAATTTTGAACTAACGAATCATTCCGTGGTTTATGTCAGGATTTTAACTGTCATTCCTGCACGTTTGACGTATCGGACTCGATTTTTACTATAAAGAAAACTAATATTTCCACTCTCAATAATTGAAATACTATCTTTAGTATATCCAATCAGCTGATGAATTTGATTCTGTAGCTGAATAGTTTTAGATCTCGACACTTAACAAACTCCTGTTTCCACTACTCGGCACCAAAAAACTAAAAAAAAAGGTTCCGTACGTCATGCGGACTGCGCCCCTCGTGTCGGTTGGGCGGGAATGGAGGGTAAAAAGCCGTTGGGATTAATTAATTAAAACACCCTACCGCTCAAACCAGCATATTTTATATGGGCAATCCCATCGCAGATCCAGCATGACACAAAGGAGTCGCTTTTAACGTGGCAATTGGTGTAAATACACGACATGTTTGAAATTATATTTAATTTTTAGGTTTTAGAAGCAAAAAAGCAAAACAGTTTTGAAAACGATGTATCAAACAGAGAACCAATCAGCTGGTAATATCAGTTGGAAAGCTATGTAGCGAACACCTAATAAACACAAAGAAAACAGCTTTGACAAAGATGAAACAGCAGAAATGACAAAAAGAGCAAAATCAATGCGCACAAACAAAAACAATTGTACAACCACAATATATTAAGAATATCAAGTTAAATTAATCAAATTTACAGGAAATTTTGATATTTTACTTATCTTTAAATTGTGCACCAGAAGTTTATTAACACTTTTTTTAATTTTTTACTTTAATAAGCGTAAACAGCTTTATAAAACACAAAATTTAAGCAGATCACAAAAAATACAGCTTCACAGCTTTGACGTTTGCGTTTCTATGTTCACATACTCAATATCACTTCTGAAGGCCTTCACCTTTCTGCCAGTTTGTCGTTCTACCATTGTGCAAAACGATACGAATTTTTCATAGACTTCGTCCTTAGTTTTAAGAAAATAAACAAAAATTCGTCTTGACATGTCGTCAATAAAAGTCAAAAAGTATTTCGATCCACCAATCGATGCTTTCTCGAAAGGTCCACATACGTCTGTATATATCAATTCTAATAAGTTTTTCGATCTGTTCTCACTTGCACTTGGGAATGGTTGTGTGTGGATTTCGCTTGTCATACACGTTTGACACGCCGGATTCGCAGAAAAATTTACTTTTTCTATACCACTCACCATTGCATTGTTTGGCATCTTTGCTAAACTTGTATAGTTTAGATGCTCATACCTGTTGTGCCAAACGACCGCATCCATCTGTGTTGTGTTAAAACAACTATTGCGTTCAATGTCGGGCACAAAATATTTGCTGTTATTTCTTACGCGCATAATTTCAACGCCTTGTTTCATTATCGCTGCATAGTCACTGCCAAAGTTGACTGCGCATCCCGCCTCGACTGCATGACCAACCGATACGTACAAAACATCTTTTAATGATAGCTCACACATGTTTGTCACAAGTTTGACATCACCTTTGCCCTCAGCACAGAGGCTGTGATCATCAGCCAACGTAATCCACTCTGTATGGTCAACGAAGTTTGAAAACAAATTTCGGTCGCAACACATATGCGACGTCGCACCGCTGTCTAAGCACCACTTTGTTCTGTCGAACAAATTGCAATCCGAAGCACCCAATTCAGTGAACGAACACTGTTTTTGTTGTTTCGTGGATTCGACTTTCTTCGCCGGACAGTTGACTTTGAAATGCCCTCGCTGGCCACATTGAAAGCAAATTACATTTTTTTGTTACCTTTTTCTCTCTTTCCACCGCTGCTCTGAGTCGACTTCGTTGCAAACGCTTGCTGGGCGTTAACTTCGTGTTGTATATGCTCGTACATTTCACCTCGACGCTCACCTTCTTGCAGAAGTTTCAATTTTAAAATATCGACTGATGGAAGGCTGTACCTAGTCTCCATCGCCATCACGAAATTTTCGAATTCCTTCGGTAGACTGGACAACAAGATGATGGCAATTAGCTCCTGGGTGAGCTCTATACCAACTTCGGCCAACATGTCCATGATGGTTGTGAAGTTATTCAAGTAAGCAACTACATTCTCACCCTCTGTCATTTTGAGACTCAGCAACTTTTTATATAGAGAAACTTTTCTCACAGCGCCGCTTGGCTGGTATACTTCTTTAAGTCGCTTCCATGCATCTGCCTCGGACTTGCAATGCCGCAAATAATTTAACTGTGACGGCTTCACACTTAATGTGACCATGGCCAAAGCCCTTTCATTCTGTGCTATCCACTTTGACAATTCCTTATCACTCACAGCTTCCCGCTTGGACACCCCCGATGCCACCTTAGACAATTCAGCATGCACCAACACGCTTCGCATCTGAACGCTCCAAGAATCATAATTCTTTTCGTCCAGCTTCTCGATTTGGTATATAGAACTCATGTTGCTTTGCGTATTTGTATCTTTTAGCTTTTCCTAGGTCACGCGCGATCTGGGCCCATAACCTGATGAAATATCGTGGTTACCCAAATACATATATGTCGCAATGAAATAAAAATACGATGTTCACTGTTCAATGTTTAATTCAGGAGTAAATTAATGGTATACATAAAATGAACATGAGAGTGAAACAGTCGCATTGTTACATAAGCAGGGTTGCATTTAAAGGTATTATATTTCAACACCAATAATTCACCAAACGGTTTTGAGTAAAAAGTGCAAATAAACAACAGCTGTTTTGTTATTTACATAAAGAAAAAAGCAGTTTTGCCTTACTAAACTGCAAAAGCTGAAGGCGGCCTTAAATTCTCTATGAAAAACTGGTCAGAAGTTTAAACTGAGTTTAAACTAGCACTGAAAAACTGGCCCTAAGTTTGTGGCTATCATTTCTAGCTTGCCATTTTTTTATACCCAAACGATAATGTGTAAAAAGCACTCAAAGGAACGAATCCACGCATGCAAAGTAGATAAACCGAAACCATAGTTTTCTTTTTTAACTATGACCTCTCTCAATTCGCGATTCATCATCGTGGGAGCGTGCCAGTTAAAGCATTACATACTCTTCCGTCCAACATCGTGAGCAAAAGATCGTGTTTAACAGTTATTTGAAGTTCGCCAATCCTACAAGGTGTTTAAAGAAGTTTCGATACTTCTTCCAATGCTTTGTTAGTTTCTGCTGAAGTAAACTCATTTGTTCCTTTTGCAAAAATAAGTTTAATAGGCGGCAATAAAGTGTGGATGATGGCCTCGGATTTTGCCAAATAATATTATGACCATCAGTTAACCTTAGCGGGACAAATGCAAATACGAATAGAAACTCATCAGTCGCATCAGAATGTTCAAAATTTTGTTTATAGGTGCTGTGACCAGAGCTTACGTCACATCCCCACCAGAGACTGGCATGCGTTGAACGCCAACTATTGCATACTCAATCAATAATGCTGCTTTCTATAGGTTTGTATAGTAACTTCTCCAGTAAAACATTGCAGCGAGAGCGTAAAAGCAAAACAGAGCGTAAAATTGAGAAGAAGAGAAAGCTAGCAGAAAAAGTTAATGAACACAAAACTAGCAAAAACTTGCAAGTGAACATTTTACTATTTATAAATCATTTTTAAACGATTTGCTTTACACACACGCACTTACACAGTCCAGTACATCATTAATATTTTGATTTCCACTCATTTTACTTTTGTTTGTGCTAAACCAATTCAACAGATGGCGGCTTTTGACACTTATTCTTCTTCTTCTTCTGCTAGCTAATTTCTGCTAGTAGAAATTTTACCAGCAAGAATTTGCAGCTCTCCCGTGTTCTTGCGCTCTCGATTCAGTACTCTCTTGCAAATTTGTTGGGCTATCATACACTTTTCCAGTAAAAATTTGCAGGTTCCAGTACAAATTAGTACTGACTATTGGTTACTATATAAACCTTATGACTGAGCAGCGCATTGACTTGATAGCCACCACAAGTGAACGATACTTGTAACAGCTCATACTGATATTGACTTCGGTTAACCAGTATTCCGAATGCTCGTTCACGAAACTAGCAAACGCGGCATTTGAACGGTTGCCGAAAACATGAGAGCCCATTTGGACGGTTGGCGAAGGCAAGACGCCGCAGTTCATTTGTTGCAGAAGTCGTTTGACTTGTTGCTGAAAGTCATCTGATTTGTTGCTGAAAGCCATTTGACTTGTTGCTGAAAGCACGACGAATGTAGTAAAGGGTAATTTATCGTCTCGTATGTATATATGTATTTAGTGCGCGTCTACCATTCAGTTGCTTTACCCACTGATGGTGCCGAGAGCGTGTTGGCAGGCTAGTTGTGAGAAATAAGCATACGTACATATGTATGTATGTATGCACATATCAATGCTTCATTTCAAACAAGCAAATGTCCTTGAATTGTTTTTGAACTACAGTATCATGACTTCGGCAAACCCATCAAACATGACTTCGGCAAACCCATCAAACATGCCTTCAGCAACAAATCAAACTCGGCGCTATGACTTCTGCAACAAATCAATTCTATGGCGTGCCTCCGCTAACTGAGCCGTCTTGCCTTCACCAACCGTTTAAATGAGCTATCATGCTTTCGGCAACCGTTCAAATACGGCGCTTGCTGGTTTCGTGCACATTCCTTCGGAATACTGGTTTGCCGAAATCAATATCAGTATGGGCTGTTATTCATCCCCCGTTTTTAATGGGAGTAGGCTTAAAGTCACAAAAACAGCGTCGTTTTCCAATCTCTGATCCCCACTTGCTAATTAATGTTAATGGCGAAACATTAGGCAAATGTTTTAGAACTTCACTTTGCGTTTCAGTAAGACGCTCAGCAGTTTTGTCTAATATTGCTTATAGTTTGATTTCAGCGTGCGTTTCTGTCACAGAAATATGGTCATCTGAAGGATAACATAACTTTTTTCCATTACATAACCTGTAATAGGATGGAAACACTTGATGTCCCGCTTTCAATGTCCACTTCCGCATCTGCTTATAAGAGTGACTGATGCATTTAATGTCTACGTAATAAGCTAATGTTCGTCTACGTTCAGCTGCTTGCCACCACAATGTTTAATCATTTTCGGCGAATCGACACTTATTTTGATTAAATAAAGTGGTCAAATTTTGTGACCTGACAAACGATTTGCTACTTCAGCTACTGTGGTCAACTCACTGGCACTTCGTGATTGCACCAAATCTTCGATCCTACTTTTTTTTTTGTTTTGAAACACAAATCTTCAAATTTTTGAGGTCTACTTCCTTCAGGACAGAGTTGTGAAAAATGCATTAAAATTTTTAATGCATAGCATTTTAATGTAAATGAAAATTTCAATGCATTTATTCCGAAGAAATAATGCTGATTTTTTTTTTAATTAACATTAAAATGTTTAAATGAATTCTATTG
Organism: Rhagoletis pomonella; assembly: GCF_013731165.1. NCBI lineage: Eukaryota > Metazoa > Arthropoda > Insecta > Diptera > Tephritidae > Rhagoletis > Rhagoletis pomonella. The sequence continues at coordinate 25,816,884 of NW_023458557.1, read as the reverse complement.
CAATAATTTATTGCAGCAAAATTATATCAAGCATTAAAAACCCATTAACTAATTTTAATTTGAAGTCAAAATTCTTTGCTGACGTTGAGGGTAGAACTTTAAGGTAAACAAAGATAGTGACGGACGTTAAGGCTGGTTTTCACTATGTCAAGTTCAATGGCATTTGTCGTTAAATAGGTAAAAACACATTGTCAAATGGAACTAAAAAGCGGTTTATTGATTGATTTAGATCAGAGTAGGTCCTCAGTCGTGTACATGCGCTGCTAAATGGCTATATGTCCGTTTTTTGCTAATAATATATGTAATCGATATGCATCAACAATCAACATAAAAATCTACAAAAGCACTCTGAGTTGCAAGCACATTGGCTTTTATTTTCATAAAACATCTAACAATGTTTAGGAGAATTTTTCAACAAATACACATAATATAATGAAGCTGAAAAAACTATTAGTAATTATTCCAAGTCCTTCCAAGAGAGGTTATTTATATTTCACTAGAAAAAAAATTTAATGGTTTTTAATAACGCAAACGAGCAAAAGTATTAAACATTTTAGTGCATTAAAATTTTTTCATTAGTATTAGCTTGGATAATTAAATGAAAAAAAATGTCATTAGCATTACATTTTTCAGAATTAATGCATTGAAATATTCATTTGCATTAAATCTCATAAATTAATGCATTAATTTTTTACATTATTATTGCTTTAAATACCATCAATGCATTAAAAAATTAATGCATTTTTTCACAACTCTGCTTCATGAGGTGAAAAAGCTCTGATCTGGTGTATGCTAATGCTTAGTTCTATATTTCCGTCCTCTATCCAAGCTTTATTTTTATTTATAAAACTCTCCATCGTCCTATTTGCTACAGTCCATTTTTCTGACAATTTCGACAAAATGCTTGAAATTTTTAATTGTAAATATCTCCGGGAGTCGATTTTGAAGGTTGAATTTTTGGGTAAAAAAATTCCATCAAATGAGAATTTCGTTGCTCTTTCTCATGTTTACGCCATTCTTCAAACAGCTCCATTTTTGAAAGCCCGCATACACGATCTGAAAAAAAAAATTGTAAACTTTCAGGCACGAATACAATTTTTTACATTCCCGTATAGCCTAAGGTCGCTGTTATACTATATAAAAAAATCAGGTTGGATACATGTGGATACAAAAACATATACCTTATTAAAATTTAAAAAAAACACCGACTATCTCCTGTCGCGTACAGACGTGTTTAGTGCAAAACGCAAGGGCTTGTGTTTTTCCCAAAAAAAAAGCAAAATAAACAATAACATAACAAAAAAACAAAACAATAGTAACTTGTGGTTTGCTTCACACAGCATCCGCAGATTATACGATATTTTTCAACCAATCACAAGCTAGCAGTAATAGTATATTCACCACAACAAACGCTACATAATACACAACCACATCATCATGCAAAAGGACCCTCCGGATAGGGGCCACAATAGGTTTTCGCTCCTAGAAGACCACCTCTAGTCTCACCGTCCTCCTACCCTACGTTACCTCAAAAACAAACAACAACGGATCACCCAAAACACCTAATAATGACTTCCACCAACAACGAATTAACAAAACTTAGCCCGTTTGCAATTAAAAAAGGCATCGACGCTATATCCACTCAAACCGATCAAATTAAGCAACTAAGGGATGGTTCCATCCTGATCCTAGCTCGAAATCCAAAAGTAGCCGAAAAGTTCTTACGAACGAAACATCTTTCCAATTTGTACACAATCGCTGTCAAATTACACGAAAACCTCAACACAGTAACAACGTCACACAGTGATTAACGTCAACGAGAACGAAATCGTGGAAGAACTAAAGAGTCAAGGCGTAACTAAAATTTACAAATTCACTCGTACACAGGACGGGAAAACAGCCCCAACTGGAAAAATTGTAATTACATTTGACCTTAACCAACTGCCAAAAACATTGGACGTAGCTTGGTACAAAGTACGGGTAGACCCCTACTTTCCCAATCCCATGAGATGCCGAAATTGTCAACGCCTAGGACACACAAAAAATCGTTGCTCGAATCCCACTACCTGCGAAGGTTGTAACTTACCCCCACACTCGCCCGACAAATGTACTCGTAACCTATGTGCGAACTGCGGCAATGAACACCCCTCCTCGGACAAAAACTACCCGCAGTTCCACCAAATGAATGAAGTACTGCAAATAAAAACTATTTTCAAATGCTCGATGGGCGAAGTCTACGAAAAATATAACGAAAAAAAACACACTATCACATAGCACAAACTCCTATGCATCTAAAGCTAAAAAATCTCCTCACCTTAGTCACTCAACAGCACCAGCAAGCAAACCATCAACTTCATCAACAGCAAAACTAAAACGTCCCGCTTCTCCACTACTCTTCTTCTTCTTATTTGGCGCTGTAACCGCCTAAGCGATTTTG
>NW_023458557.1:25766674-25799447 GCF_013731165.1 Rhagoletis pomonella | reverse complement strand
AATGAAATAAACGTGAATATCGGCTAGCTGCCAAAAAAGATTTTTTTAGTAAGCTCAGTGCGGTATAGTATAACTTATACATACCTTACTGTAAGCATCTACCATAGATGTCTGCATACCAAATTTCAAGTTCATGTGACTTACGGTTCCCAAGTTAGAGCTGATTAAATAATTCACGCCTTTGGGAGGTGTCACGCCCTTTTCCAATACCGCCAATTTTTTGCCCTGAGTATGGAATTAATTTTATTTATCTCGACAGCAAGTTCCACAACCACAACCTCTACCACAAATATTTCAAGAGATATACAACATGAAAATTTTAGTTAGTATAGGAGGTGCCACACCCTCTTTTCCAGTACTGCCCATTTTTTTCTTTGCCTATAACCTTCCCGGGGAAAAACAAATAAGTGTGCAAAGTTTCGTGCGATTCCGTGCCGCGATTCAGAAGTTATAAGGTAATAAACAAACAGACATTCACATTTATATATATGTTTAGATTAAAAAGAATTTAATTAACAATCCTAAATCATTTTATGGTTTCGTAAATTCAAAGCGTAAAGTATATGGTTTTCCGTCCGCTATGCATTATCGCAACACTGTGTCTAGCGACAGCCAACTCATTGCCAACATGTTTGCCCAGTTCTTTAGGTCCAATTATTCTGTAGACTTCCCTATAAGTGGAGACTATCCGTACGAGCTTTGTCCAATCAACTCTGCTTATATTCCAGTAATATCTTCCGATGAAGTTTTTCACTATTTAAAAACCTTAAAAGCGTCATTTAGGCCTGGACCTGATCATATTCCGACCTGTTTTCTTAACCCATTAAGCCCGACATGTTGCGTCTGCGCAACGTTTGGGATTTCGGATATGTTGAACAGCTTTTAAAAAAATGTAACTTAGAAACAATTATAGCTGTACAAAAATTGGTTACCTTAAAATGTTGTGTACATATATTCACATTAATTTTTGATTTATATATATTCTTCTTGACCTGAATGCAGAAAATGTTTTTGGCGGTTTTTTAAAAATCAATTAAAAATAATTTTGATTCAAAAATAGAAAAATGGGCTTGGAATCAACATTTTGTTTTACTACACTGTCTAAAAATGTATTTAGCAAAACTTTTTTTTTATATTTAGCAAAGTTAGTTGATTAAAGTTTTAAGTTGCGCAAATGCAACGTTGGGACTTAACACCACATATTTTCGTTCAAGTGGCAGCACTGTGAATGTCAAACAGCGAACAGCTGACATTGCTTATTTACATTTTCCTTTGTGCAGAAGTGTGATTTTATTTCTTTGCATAATGTTTTCGAAAAGATTTTTATCAAAAAGAGATATAGAAAACATAATGAACGAATCGGACCACGAGGATGAAATAGTAAGTAATATAAAAAACGCCGATGCTGTTCAAATGATATTGCTGCCGCCTGATGCCGTAGATGCAGTTAGTGACACGGAAGATGTGGACGAAGACGTTCAGCTGCTTTCAGATCAAGCCGAGGAAACTCCTGGGGAAGTTGCCGGAGCAGTTGAAATACTTTACTTATACAATGATGACAATAATAACATCAATAAAAGCAAAATAAGCGAGTCTATTTCTGAGCAAACAGTCATGCCAGAGAAAGCTAATTGGAGTAAGTCTTCCAAATACGAATTTTCTCAACAGCCTTTTGATAATTCATCAGAAACTTGCCAAAGCTTGTTCGAAAAATTGGGTAAGTAAATGAATTATGAAAACAGTGGTGCAATTTGTAACTCTGCTCGAAAATTGTAGGAACACTAAATCCTTACGAACTCTTTGAACTATTTATTGACGATGAAGTGATTGACTTGTTGGTGCAGAGTACAAAGAACTATGCAAATATAGATTGCAACGATACTTCATTTTCCACAGATTCTAAAGAGATACGAACGTTCATTGGAATTTTGTTTGTTACTGGTTACAATACAATGCCATCTATAAGAAGTTACTGGTCGAATTGTCCTCTTGGAAGCTCAATAATGTCAGCAATGAGCCGCGATAGATTTCAACGAATTAAGAAATATTGCGATAACCCGAAGCTTGTTGCGAACGATAAAGTTGCCAAAGTGACATCACTGAATAATCTACTATCAAAAAAGTTCATACAGTTCGGCATATTTGCGCACAACCTTTCAATCGATTGTCATCGACTGGGTTCAAACCCTGGTCAAAGCAACATCGCAAAAAATATAGAAAAAAGGTTTTTTCTTAATAGCGGTCGTCCCTCGGTAGGCAACGGCAAACCTCCGAGTGTATTTCTGCCATGAAAAACAGCTTCTCATAAAAATACAATCGCCGTTCGGAGTCGGCGTAAAACTGTAGGTTTCTCCGCTTTGTGTGACAACATCAAGGCGCACGCCACAAATCGGAGGAGAAGCTCGGCCAAACACTAACATATGTGTAATGTGTGTATTATTATATTATTATTTCAATCGATGAGCAAATGATTGCATATTTTGGCAGGCATTCATGCAAAATGTTTATAAAATCTAAACCTATTCGATTTGGATTTAAATACTTCTGCCAATGCTCGGCCGAGGGATACCTGTTTGCTTTTATACCCTATTCCGGAGCTTCATTTTTCAGAGATACGTGCCTAGGTATTGGACAGTCGATAGTGTTACAAATTCTTGAACACATTGATACGTGTAAGCGAAACCAACACCGCGTTTTCTTTGACAACTTTTTCACATCTTTCAAGCTAATGTCTCAACTAACTACAATGGGTTACTTTGCGACAGGCACTGTGCGTGAAAATCGCACTGGTGGTGCAGAACTTATAGATATTAAAAAAATCAAAAAAGCTCCTCGGGGATCCAGCGACCATGCATTCGACAAAAATAATAAACTAATAGCGGTACGATGGAATGACAATTCTGTAGTCACTATTCTTAACCACTTGGAGCATAATGCAACAAACAAAGTCAATCGATATGATAGGAAAAATAAAAAAAAACATGGCAATATCGGTTCCTCGTCCCTCGGAAAGCTTACAAAGCGTCATAGTGTTTAGATGTGTTTTTATTTAGCTCGCTATGGATATTTTAACGTGCTCTAAGTGCTCTAAATCTTTACGTGTTGGCTTATGAAGTATCATGCCAAGTGTGCAAAAGTAAATTTCATAAAATTTGTGCTAAAGTTGATAGCAAAGAAGTATCCGACATACTTGCAAATAATAAAAACATTGTTTTCAACTGCAACAATTGCATTAGCTCAACATCGAATTTAGTTTCGGCTATTGCTTGCCTTACCAGTGAGGTCAGTGATCTTAAACGTTCGATTGCAAAATTGATAAGTGGCGAACGTAAAATTGTTAGTGCTGCGCCTGGCTTTGTCTCGGCTGCTGATGCTGGTGTGCTGTCGCCTGGTGTCACTGCTTTGGATAATTCGGCCTTTTCTGACGACCATCGCTCATCTATGCTTGCTGTTGTTGCTGATAAGCCCTTGTTGGCACGTACGAATTTCGTGACAAAAGCAACGATGATGATGATTCTAATGCTGCTAACACTCAGCTACCTGCTAAAGTCGGTTCTCAGACGGAGAATACTCTTCCAAAGCAATGCAGTTCTCAAGCTGTTGTTGTTGATAATACGACTGCATCTACCTCTTCGACTTATGCTACTTCTGCACTTTCGTCTACGTCATCTTCGTCCTCAGTTTCTGCTGGCATACATACTTCTGCAGCTGATTGGAAAATTGTAGAGAACAACAAAAAAAGCAAACATTTGAGTATTACTGGTAACAGCTCTAAATCTGATTTGGAAGTGGTTGAAGTAAAGAAATGGTTTCACTTGTCATCGTTCCTTCCCACAGTAACCGCGGACAATATAATTGACTATGTTGTTAGGCATGCTGGTATTGATAAGAGATTTATTTCATGTTATTCATTAGTTAAAAAACAAACTCCGGCTGTGATTGTAAAGCGGGTTAATTTTAAGTTAGGTGTATCTGTTGCGCCTTACAATAAGGTGCTATCACCTGATATCTGGCCTGCCAATGTAAGTCTGCGCCCTTTTTGTTTTTTTCGAAAAGAAGAGAATCAGCAGCGAGTAATATAAATAATAATAAGGCTATTAGTTGATATTCGAATTTGAAGGTGTATTTTCAGAATATATCTGGCCTTCGAACTAAGTCAGAAGATGTTCGAATACTTAGCTCTCAATTGGATTATGATATCTTCGTCATTGTTGAGACGTGGCTACATCCGAATTTCCTTGATGACGAATTTTTTGATTCGAAACTGTTCAATGTTTATCGAAAAGATAGAGATCCGGTAAAAACTGGCTGTGTAAGAGGTGGAGGAGTTCTTGTTGCAGTTCAACGGAAGCTGCTTTGTTATTTTGTTGCTCTTGATAATAATGACTCACTAATTTATCAAATTTGTATATGTGTCAGTGGGTCCTCTTCCAAGGACTCTCTTTTCTTTTTGGTCTCTTATATTCCCCCAAATAGTAATAATTCTCTTTATCGTGCGCACGCTGATAACACAAGCTCTTTAGTCCTGAATAAATTAGGTAATAATCATTTACGCATTTTAGGTGACTTCAATTTATCCAATATTTCATGGCCCGCTTCATTTTCTAATTTTGGTCTCACACCAACTAATGTTACAGCATATCATGAATCATATTTGCTTGATAGTTTATTAAGTTTCAATTTAGTGCAAATTAATAATTTTGTTAATAAACTAGATCGTATTCTTGATCTTATCTTTATTAGCGATAATATTAACTGTAAAATCGAGGAATGTTACTTTCCTATCTCTCGTTGTGATAAGCATCATGTGCCTTTAGTTCTCAATTTTGAGTTTTATAATTTTTTTAATTTACCTTCTGCAGAAGTACTCAGCTTTAATTATTCTGCTTGTAATTTTTCAAAATTCAATAGCTTACTATCTGATATTGATTGGGAATGTGTTTTGGCTAGCTCCGATGTGTCTAATTGTTTTACTACTTTTAAAACTATCGTGCATCAGGTCTGTGTAAGCAATATACCAGTTATGAAAAAAAGGAGTAATAAGCTACCTTGGTATATTTATGAATTAAAAAGGTTAAAGAACCTAAAAAATAAATTCTTTAAAAAGTTCAAGAAAACGGGAAACCAGATCTTTTCTCATTATCAAAAACATCTAAAGAAATTTAATTGTTTAGATAAATTCCTTTATAGAAATTACATACTTAATGTTGAATCAAATATAAAATCTAACCCGAAGACTTTTTGGCAGTTTATTAAGTCGAAGAAATCTAGTTCCTGCATACCTTCAGCTGTTTTCTTTCATGACAAATTTGCTCGATGTCCAGTTGATGTGGCATGCCTGTTTACGGAATTCTTCAACTCTAACTTTAGTTCTGTTGACGGCGCTTCCCAACCAGATTGTGATTTTGCGGCGAGTTCTTCTCTTGATTTTGGGTCTTTAAGTTTGTCGTCTAATGACGTTGCGAGTGGCATTTCGAAACTGAAACCGTCTGTAAAAGCTGACATTGATGGTTTGGCAGGTGTATTATTGAGAAACCGTCAAAGTTATCTTTGGTGTCAAAACTCTTTGAAAGTATTGTGGTAGAAAAGATGTATTTTGCAACTAAGGGTTTAATTTCACCCAATCAGCATGGCTTTGTTTCTAGTCGCTCAACAGTCGCTAATCTAGCTATTTTTACTGAGTACTGCATTGCATCGTTTTCAAGTGGATATCAAGTTGATTGTGTTTACACAGATTTCTCGAAGGCCTCGATAAAGTTTCACACTCGATATTAGTTAGCATGTTTGGGTTTTCATTCCGACTCTTTGCGTTGGATTAAGTCTTACTTAAGTAACAATGTGTTGTCACCATAGATGGAACAACTTCAGAACCTTTTATAGCCTCCTCTGGGGTTCCTCAGGTGAGTATATTAGGTCCATTGCTTTTTGTTTTATTCATAAACGATGTAAGTTCTTGCTTCACTTTTGCAAATATTTTGCTATATGCAGATGATTTAAAAATATTCGCGATCATAAAGAGCTCATCTGATGCGACAAAGTTTCAAGCTGAAATTGATAATCTGCATCGTTGGTGCACTAAATATTGTCTGTCTTTGAATGTTAAAAAATGTTTTAAAGTCACCTATGCAAAAATTGCAATATCGTGGCTACGTCTCATAATATATCTTCTACAATATTAAATTCTGTTAACGAGATCAAAGACCTTGGCGTAATTTTCTCTTCAAATTTTTCTTTTAATAGCCAAAATTGTCATATTGTTTCAAAAGCTTACGCAATGCTTGGATTTGTGAGACGAAATAGCAAAAATTTTTTCTGACCCATATACCCTCAAATTGTTGTTTACACCTTTTGTTCGCTCCAATTTAGAATATGCTGCAATTATTTGGAGGCCTTGCCATAAAAACATGATAAATCGAATTGAACGTGTTCAAAAAGTCTTCCTAATGTTCACCTTGCGCAACTTAAATTAAATAAAGCAATTATTGTTAATCAGCTGACATATTCTATATCTTCTTCAACTTCACAATCTCAACACGGGTTTTATAAAGGAAAATCTACTATCACTAATTTATTGGAGTTTACAACTCGTGTCTCAAACGGTTTTAGAGAAAATGCTCATACCGACGTAATATACACCGATTTCAGTAAAGCTTTTGACAAAGTATGTCACTCGTTACTCATCCGTAAACTCGACCTAATCGGCTTTCAGCCCAGTCTTCTTCAATGGATCTCATTTTACCTCTCTGATAGAACACAAAGAGTTATTGTTAATAATTGTTCTTCCAACATCATTAAAGTTTCTTCAGGAGTTCCAAGCCACCTTGGTCCGATCCTGTTCCTGATATTCATTAATGATATTTCTTCTATAATCAAACATTCAAAAATTGTAATGTATGCGGAGGATGTGAAATTTTTTAAAACACTGTCCTCTATCGAAGAAAGGTCTTTGTTACAAGCGGATCTGAGCAACGTGGTTAGTTGGTGTAATGTGTTATGTGTTTCTCTCGGAGGGCTGTTCAACCAACTGTTTATTCAATATCAAATTATAATCTGGAACAGGTATCCAGTTTTGTCGATCTTGATATCACAATGGATCCCAAACTCAATTCCAACCATCATAGTTATTAATGTTACAGTCAATAAAGCCAAACGCGTTTTTGCATTTGTAAAGCGATGGTCAAAAGATCTCAAAGATCCTTATGTTACAAAAGCTCTTTTTACCACTTTAGTTACACCTATACTAGAATACGGATCTATTGTTTGGAATCCCTGCTACCAATTTCATTCAGAGAGCATTGAATCAATTAAAAAAAATTCTTGCTTTTTGCGTTGCGTGACTTTAACTGGGATTCAGATTACAATCTCCCCCTTACACAAGTCGTCTAAAGCTCATAAATTTGCCTACAATCGCAAGTCGTAGAGAAATGCTAGGTATAATATTTATCGTAAAATTAATGACAGGCTTGATTAATAGCCCGGCCCTCCTGGCTGAGGTCAATTTTAATGTGCCCTCTCGAGTGTCAAGACACTTTCGACCTATGTTTTTGAAGCCATGCAAAACTAATTTTGAACTAAACGAATCATTCCGTTGTTTATGTCAAGATTTGAACTCTCATTCCAGCACGTTTGATATACCGGACTCGATTTTTACTATAAAGAAAACTATCATTTCCACTCTCAATAATTGAAATACTATCTTTAGCATATCCAATCAGCTGATGAATTTGATTCTGTAGCTGAATAGTTTTAGATCTCGATACTTAACAAACTCCTGTTTTCACTACTCAGCACCAAAAAACTAAAAACAAAAACAAAAAGGTTCCGTACGTCATGCGGACTGCGCCCCTCGTGTCGGTTGGGCGGGAATGGAGGGTAAAAAGCCGTTGGGATTAATTAATTAAGGCATTCAGTGAATACTTGCAGAAACACGGTATGGTGCGCCAGTTGACAGTACCCTCGCCACCTCGCAGCATAATGGCGTGGCGGAACGAGCAAACCGTACGCTGGTGGAAATGGCCTGAAGTTTGCTAGTGCATGCGGGCATGTGTGAAGCGTTATGGGCAGAGGCAGTTGCAACTGCTGCTTACTTGCGGAATCGTTCTCCGACACGGGTGTTGGGCAATATGACGCCATATGAAGCATGGTTTGGCAAAAAACCATCAGTGAAGCATTTGCGTGTATTTGGCTCAGTAGCGGTAGCATTAGACAAAACGCAGCGTAAAAAGTTTCAAGCCAAGGAAAAGCGATATCGAATGGTTAGCTATTCGATGGTGACAAAGGCGTACAGGTTTTACGATGCTAGTATACGGCAAGTTGTTGAAAAACGCGACGTTTTATTTGATGAGACAGATTACAAAGCATTTGGGTGCGAAACAATTTCATTTGATCTTCCAAATATAGTAAAAGTTCCAGCAGATCTAGGAATCTAGAAAAGAGTATGCCAGTAGCGATGAAAATGCAAGTGACGAGTATGCCAGCGCAGAAAAGAACGTTGAGAAGGCAGGTCGACCAAGGAAGGCATTCAATGTTTTGAATGCGATGGGCACGAATGACGTGTAGGTTTCCTCAGACGTTTGAGGAAGCACAAGCTGGTGACCAAGCAGATTTGTGGCGCGAGGCAATGACGACGGAATACCACGCTCTAACAGCAAATAATACGTGGTCGTTGGTAGATTTACCGAAAGGGCAGTCACCAATCGGCTGTAAGTGGGTATACGCTCTGAAAAAGAATAAAAATGGTGATATGGAGCGGTATAAAGCACGTCTGGTGACAAAGGGGTGTTCACAGAAATACGGCGTGAACTATATAGACACTTTTTCTCTAGTCTGCCGGTTTGAGACTATACGTTTAGTACTGGCATTGGTGGCTGAGTTAAAGTTACATCTGCATCAGATGGATGTATGCACAACATATTTGAACAGCGAGCTAAACGACGTGATCTATATGAAACAGCCCAAAGGTTATGAAGACAAACGAAGTGCAGAGAAGGTGTTAAAATTTAACAAGGCAATTTATGGCCTAAAGCAGTCTGGAAGGTAATGGAATTCCAAACTAGACACAACTCTACGAGAACTGGGTTTTTCACAATGCAAAAGCGAGCAATGTCTATATAAGCAAGATATTGAAGGTAATCTGTTTCTTATTCTTGTTTATGTGGATGATCTACTTCTAGCGTGTCAGTCGAAGAGAGTTATGACAAAGGTCAAAGCGGGCCTTTCAGAAAGGTTGAGTGCGTTGACAAGGGTCCACTTCAAATGTTTCTGGGAATGCAAATTGAGCGAAAAGGCGAGCTAGGCAAAATATCTGTTGGAAAATCGCAATATATCAAAGAGTTATTGGTGCAGCATAGTATTGAGTTCTGTAGACGAGCATCGACACCATTGGACGTAGGTTTTAAAGCGGCGTGTGATGAAGACATTTGTGCAAGGGTAGATCCAACATCATATCAGTCTACTATCGGGGCGCTGATGTGGCTAGCGCTTTCTACGAGGCCAGACATTTTCCATTCTGTCGCGAAGTTGGCACAGCGCAACAAGGACCCGCATAGCGAACATTTGGCGGGTGTCAAGCATGTGTTGCGATACTTGGCATCGACAATAGATGTAAAGCTGCATTATAGTGCGTGTGCCCAGGCCCTAAAGGGTTATGCAGATGCAGATTGGGGTGGCGACAAGATCGATCGCAGATCTTACACCGGTTATGTTTTCTTCCTGACTGGAGGTGCTATTTCATGAAAATCCGAAAAACAAGATTGTGTGGCTTTGAGTAGCACAGAAGCTGAATATATGGCTATGTCGTCGGCAACAAAAGAGGCTTTACATCTGAGGCGCATTATTGTGGAAATCGGTTGTGGTTACAATAATACCCCTGCGGTATTGTACGGATACAATCCAAGTGCTCAACATTTGGCGAAAAATCCGGTCCATCATGCTAGACCAAAGCATATACTAGATATAAGGTATCATTTTGTAAGAGAGATCGGTCAAAGAGGTGACATAAGGTTAGAGTATATATCAACCGATTGCATGATAGCAGACATTTTTACAAAGAATTTATGTAAAAAGAAGCTTAATGATTTTGTAGAATTGTTAAGTCTAGAATAAGAACATTCGCATTGAGAAGGGGTGTTGAAATATAATACATTTAAATACAACCCTGCTTATGTAACAATGCTACTGTTTCACTCTCATGTTCATTTTATGTATACCATTAATTTACTCCCGAATTAAACGTTGAACAGTGAACATCGTATTTTTATTTCATTGCGACATATATGTATTTGGATAACCACGATAATTCATCAATTGGAATATTAGTTTACGTGAAATAAAACTAAAAATGTCTAGACGAAGCGGTAATTTCTCAAGAAGTGAAGTAAACTACTTGCTGGAACTTGTGGACACAAAGGATGTGCTGGAGTGCAAAAAAAAACGGATAGAACAAGTCCCGAGGAAAAAGCCAAAGGATGGAGCGACGTGGAAACGGAATTGAACGAAAGGTTTGGGCATGGCTTCAGGAACGCAAAAGTCTTGAGGACCAAATACGAAAATTTAAAGCAGACGTCAAAAAAATTTCGCAGTTGAGAGGAGAGTGCTGTATAGAACCGGAGGTGGAACGACTGCTTCTTTACCAACTACTAGTATAGACGAAAAAATACTAAAGCTGAAATTAGTCAAGAACGCAGAACGTATACTTAAACGCAGTCTGTATACGCTGAATTTTGTCGATTACTGGAGCCCTCAGTGTTGCTTACTACAGTGTTGCCATTCATCAATGCGTTTTCATAAACTTAACTTTTCAACTGCAATTTTTCGTGCTATAATAGATTGTAGCTAAATATAAACTACTTAGTTTTCAACAAAAAGCCTTATTCAATAGTAAATTTCAAATATTTTAAACGTATTTTGAATAGGAACTTATAATTTTTTTACCATCAGCAAAACTGACGAAGTGGCAACCATCTATAGAGGGAAGAAATCAGCTGATACGGAAAAATCTAAATTCCGCAGATTTCTGCGCTACGGGCTACAACTACAGAAAAATTCTGCGGTGTTGACTTCATTTACATGACGCTCTAGTAAGACAGATCGTGTCAGCTGACTCGGGTTTACGTACCGGTAGGTTTACGTTCTTGACTAATTCCAGCTTAAGTATGTGTCAGTCTGAACAAGTAGTTGGCAATGAATCTATCTATGATGATGACGCCTTAGAAATAAGTGGTAATACTCTTAACATTTTTAGAAAAATTTTACAACACATACCTCCTATATTTTAGACGAAAATTGCATTGTGGAGACGCTCGAGGACGCCGAAGACGGTATTGAATTTCTCGAGACTTCAATGGAGCAAGCGTTAGGTACTACTTAACTTTTCATGCATTTGTGTTTTTTATTTATGCGTAGATAAATTCCTTTAACAGGTAAAGCTCAGGAAAGTTCGTGGCGGAAGCCTACGCCTGCAGATGTGCGGAAACCGGTCCATGGTGTTTTGAAAGCGAGGAAGAATTCCGCGACAGACTCCTTAATGAGTGTTGCCGCAAAAAAGAAACAAAAATGTGAACTTCTCATGAAAACCACTGCTGAGGAACACGACATCAAAAAAAAAAAAACAACAAGATATGGAAATTGAAATAATGAAAAAGGAGCACGATCTCTGAGTTATAAAGATGGAGTTGGAAATCGACCTTTTAAAATTACAAATACAACAAATGGAAAAAAAGATTTTGGGTGATTGCAATAACATTGGTGTTTAGTTTTGTTTTATTCAATTTTAGTGTTAATGTTATTTTTTTTATTTTTTTAAATATAAGGAAACGAATGCAGTCATACGAAATGAATTTAAAGTCTGAGTAGTCTGTAAATAATTAAAGTAATACAAATGAATGTACCCTTTTTTGTAGTAATAAGAAAACTGAATTACCTTTTTTTTATAGTAATAAGAAAACTGAATTACCTTTTATATTATGTGATAAATTTAGACCAATTCATATTTTATTATGTACGCTAAACCGTTATGAAAGCACTTAAAAAATAAAAGACTGAATATAAAATTTTTACATGAAAACTAACTGTTTCCATTTCTAAACAAGTCCTTAAAGTAATTGTTAACTAATGATGTTCTGGTTCAATTGTTTGGATTCGAAGTTTCTCGTTGCCTGTTCCTTGGGACAGAGAGCGAAATCTACTGCAGTGGAAGCATGGGGATCTAATAAAGGTAAATCGTTTTAATTATTTGTGCAACAAATATTATGTAGAACAGCAGTAGCAACAATTATGCACTGGACTTTTTTTTTGGTTTAAACGAATTCCAAGCGACAGAATTGGAAAGCGCCTTTTCCAAACACCATAAATACTTTCCACGGTACAACGCGTTCTTATTAAAGACTCATTGAATAAGTTTTCTTCTGGAGTTATCGGGTTAGACAGAGGTGTTATCAAAAACTTTTTATTTGGATAACCACTATCTGCAACAATTAAACTGTCCCCGAATCCACCGTTTTCGAAACGAGAATAAATCGTGGAATTTCTTAGTATATTTGAGTCGTGAGCAGATCCGGGCCAGCGAGCAACAATGTTTGTTATCTCTAAGTTTGCATCACACATTGTTTGGACGTATTTCGATAAAGCTCCGGATTATTGCCACCTATGGAATATGTCAATATATAATAGTATTTTGTGAGTTCGTTTACTAGACAATAAGCAAAAGTAGGTACCTGGTGAGATTATCTTCACGTGCGTACAATCCAAAGCACCTATTACTGTGAGAAACTGTAATACCTTAATAAGTTTCATATTTTTGGCTGTCATCTTCTGGAAATATTAGGTTCATTCCTTATCTTTTTGGACTAAAATCTGAAAAGTGTCACAATGCCAGAGCGTAAGCAAAATGCGCTCACTAAAAGAGAATAACAGGAAAAGTAAAGGAACGCAAAAACCCAAATTTTTAGTCCAAAGAATGGCAACAACAAAACTAACGTCAAATAAGAACAGAAATGTATGTACAAAACACATTCACACAAGCACAAGCACAATAAACACTTGCTATATCAATTATTTTTTGCCTCCTTCCAATCTCAATTCATTTCTTTTACTTCTTAGATTATTCTCACTTTTAGCGTATTCTTTAATTTCCGTTAATTTAAATTCAGTTGAGTTTGACACTTTTCAGGATTTAGTCAGAAAAAATTCTTCTGACTAAATCTGACTACTTCGGACTGATCAGAGTCACTCTCACTGACTGTTGCTCTCTCATTTTTGCTGTCATTTCCGAGTTAAGGAACGCTTTTTGGACTAAATCTGACTACTTCGGACTTTTTCTGACTATTTCTGGGAGATAAGGAACGCTCCTATTATGAACCGTTCTCTTAGCAAGGTTATATGGTGTGACAGCAGCGTAACAACTTTGGACACTGTCGATTTTGATGCCCCAAACAAATCGCCAATTGTTTGAAGCATTCCACCATTCGCATATACCCGCAAAGTGATTAAAAGCATTTCTCCTCTGTTAAGGCGTGATTCCTACAAATGGAAAAATTGTTACTTTAACAGGCATATTCTGCACGTTACCGAAGATTTTGTAACCGGAAAATTGTATTACCAAAAAATGTTACCAGCTCAGCTATGAAGAATTGTGCAAATCCTGGCATTGCATATTTCACGGGGCAATAATTTGTTACCAGCTTATGAGATGGTAACAAAATTTACCGGTTACAAGAGTACACAGAATGCGAAAAGGGTTTAAAAATTGACAGGAACTTTATGTACCGTTTACAAACTTTTTATTACCAGCGCAGAATAGACCTGTAATTATTAAACTAAAAATATCCTTACCAATCTGTTGGGTGCTTTATGCGATGTCCGATAAGCTCCAAAAAGCTATACACTTATGCCTTGCTCATCCGGAATCGATCATAAAAATCCTTGTCATCCAAGACATTGAAATGATTTGGGCGAGAGGATACAATTCTTGTCCTTCGCAATACAACAATTGTCAGTATTTCGCTTATTTCTGTGTCGCTATAATCACTGTCAGTAGACAAATCGATTTTATCAAAATATTTAATTTTGTTGATTTCACTTTCAAATAAACTTTTGCAGCTGATGACAACTCGACAGATGAACAGCTGATTAGTTAAACTCAGTTTAAACCTGCCAGATTCGGCGTTTAAACTTAGTTTAAAGTACGTTTAAATTGAACTGAAAAACTGCACATTGAGTTTAAACTTAGTTTAAACGAGAAACGAAGTTAAACTCGCACTGAAAAACTGGCCCTTATAACATGTCCCCACCAAAAAGTTATCCATCTCAAATCGAACTTAACCAAATCACTAACTATTGCTGTCCACACTGAGGTTTGAGGTTTATAAAGGCCTGTATGCAGTTCTCAAGAAAAGCTAAAATTCCATACAAAATGACGTACAAGAAATGGCTAAGAAATTTTCTTGAGTCAAATTTCCTTCAGACAGTATGGAGTTCTTAAGAAATTTGCTACGGTTTTTTCTACGGTTTTCTAAAGTTTTTTGTGAAAAAAGAGCACAAGGCAACCCAGGTTTGCAACAGAAATATATGCTCGTTCCATTATTTCTTGAGGAAAGAGTGAGGCAACAGGCTGTGAAGTATCAAAAATGTCAAAATTCCTTGGACACACACACGAAATAATGGCAAATTTTTCTTGACCGATTTCTTGAGAGCTGCATACCAGCCTTAAAGCAGTACAAATGTAGAGAACAGTGTTCGGACCTCCAAAACTCGATTCAAGACTAAAAATCTGAGCAAAAAAAATTTTCCGTACTAGATTGAATTTTTTATTTTCGATTCTGACACTAATTGTTTGACTTAAATATTTTCTATTCATGCAAAATAAGAACGCGAGGCAATGTGAGGATAATATGTTACATATTTAGGTAATATTTAGCATTTTCTATGAAGTAGAAAGTTTCTAACACTTAATTTTTTAAAGATCAATAGGATCTAAACCTTTTTTACTTTATATAAATTTTATTCTACATATATTTTTTAACAACTTAAGTATAGTTCTGTATCCGCCAATTTCTATAGCCATACATCAAAAAATAACGAAGTTACTTTATTGACGCAGTGCTATGAAAAAGTTACTTTTTAACAGTGAGATTTGGCTAACTTTCAATTTTTTTACTGAAACCGCTGGTGAACACTCAAAAAACGGCCCCAAGAGGGGCATAACAGGAATGAAAAAAAAACGGAATAGATTTGCAGATCTTAGTAGAGTCCAAACACTAGTAAGGAACGAATTTTTTACATTTTAACGCTAATGACCCACAAATGGCAGGAAAACACAGGGTTGTATCAGACTTTCGACGCGGTTTCGAGTTGGTTAGCTTTTAACCATCTCAGTGAAATGGTTAAGTGCTGTCATTTTTATATGGCGAAACTACGCTAAATAAGGTGGGTTATCGGGATAACCAACTCAACAGCCATAACTACGTGGTTAGCTCCGGTGGGGACATGGTATTTGTGTTCAGTTAAGCTTAAGTTTAAAAGCCAAATGGGCCTTATTATAGTCAAACCAAAACATGGTTATGGCAATTCTAACGATGGATACACAGCTCGCGGGTTCTTTATGGATCCGGAACTAAGCGGAGAGATTACAGGTTTGGATGATGCTCTAATTAAAAGGTTTACGTATTTGTTAAGGCCGTTATCCTCCGGTTACGACGTTATTTACATTAGTTTGAAAATTTTTTTCTGAAACCAGAATATGTACTTTATCTTTAGCTGTATCCGTGGTACTATATGCCAGAAACTATACACAAAATACTAATACATAGCAGTGATGTTATTAAAACATGCATTCTTCCAATTGGGCAGCTCTCAGAAGAATCGCAAGAGGCCCGAAATAAAGACTGTCGTAGATTCCGTGAGCACCATACGCGGAAGCAATCACGAACTTCAACGAATTTAGACTTACTGTCAACTCGCTCAGGAAATTGCCTACATAGAAATCCGAAAAACTACCTGTGGAAGCTTTGAATTTAATTTCCCCGCCATCAATACCAGCAGATCAGTTAGCAAATGATGTTCATCAGAACGACAGTGATAGTTATTCAGTAACTGATTTATCTGAAGAAGAGTCATACGACGATAGTGATTAATCTGTTAACTTTATTTATGAATCTAAATTATAATTCATATTTAAACATGTTATTCTGCAACAAGATCGTACAATAAAATATTTTTGTCCACCAAGCTTGTTCTAAGCGATTCACTGTGGCGTTGCATTGAAAAGTTCACTTAGTTTTTCCTTACAAATTCAAGCAAGCAAAGTAAGATAAAGACATAAATTCCTAGATTTAACTGATTTTTCGTTGACAGCATTCTTCGAAGTAAAAATCTCTTAAACCTCTTTCGTTTGATACCCATATTGTAATATTTTATTAAAATATTTGATATTATCCAATTTGGGCTTTTAGAAGGGTGGCAACGATTTTCAAAAATATAGCCGAAATAATATTTTTTTAATCCTCTTTGTTATGACACCCATACTGCCATATTTTATTATTAAAACTGAATTTTACCTTTTCAACTGGCCGACATGCACAACAGGGGAGGAATTTAAAAATAAAATTTCGCTTGTTCTTAATTTAAGTGGAAACATAATTATAAGAATGAAATCCATAGCCGCCCCGTTATTGCTTGTAGAGAAGAACGAGTCCCAGATTGCTGATGCGGAAGTTGAAGGCGGAGATTTACGGACATGTTTGATCCTTTTCAGTTGAGTGATGAATCATAAGAAATTCATCTTGAACTGCATTACTCACCGCTCGAAGCCAGTGCAATTATAAACGTTGTTTGAGCACTGCACAACATTAGCATTTACTACTGTGATAAATTGAGTAGCACCATTGTGAATTTCCCCATTCAATCTTATAACTCGTCGGTTTCAATGTGTTCAGCACTTTAGTTTGTAAATCCCTTTAGCTCTTGCTTCATTCCTTTACTGCTAATTGTCATTTAAATTTGCACTTGTTCATTCCATATTTGTCATTTGCTGAAGTAAGAGGGCGAAAAAACTGCGGTGAGTAAAACTTTCATTATTTTAATGTATTTTGTCATTATTGTTGTTTATTAATTGTTCGTTTATAGAAATAAATGCTTCCGCTACCCTTTGTCATATTGTTTTTTTTTTGTGTAATCGCCATCGAAGTGGAAACATTAAATCTGCATGCCCTCGGACAGATGACATTTTTATTTCGCATTTTTCAAAAATTCTGCGAATTTGCCGCCATTTTGTGATTGCCGCTCGATCGACTATCGTCTGCCTAACTGTTGAAGTCCGCCATTGACTGTGATTTGAAATTTTTTTCTTTTGCTGTTAAAGAGAAGTAATTTTGAAGTGTGTAGCGAATGGAACGCACGCCACCCCGTCGGAGCGCTAGAAACATGCAATCATCAAGAAACGAAACCGCCGTCACGTCAGGAATTGTGCCTGCTCCAGGGAATAGACCTGCAACCGCCACCACGTTGTCGGGAACTGTGAATGCTGCAGTGAATAGACCTGCAACCGCCACCACGTTGTCGGGTACTATGCCTGCTGCATGGAATAAATCTTCAACCGCCACCAAGCCAAAAAGTACGACCTTTACAACCATGAGCAGCCGTGCCGCCTTTATTGCTACGCTGTCACCACTCCAGCCATCAACACCACAGGTAAGTCTCTCTCATACTTTGCATATACCCTCTGCCACCACCACGAAAGCACCGAGCATAGAGTTGCTGAACAACCCTACAGACGATTCTGGACTGCCTAACTTCGACCAACAACAAACGTACCGTGCCCAAGCTGTACCCAAGCCCCAAGTGGAGTCAAATGCCAGCTCCACGCACAATAATGGTACCGCCGGGAAATCAACCGCCATTCCCACCCTCGCTTCTGCTGAAGCCGTTGTCGCCAATCCAGAGTCAGTCTTCCCCGCAACAGTGTATGCCAGTGCGCCATCGCAGTCATCAGAGAGCACGCTTGTCTGTATGCAAAATCGCCAATTTACAGCGCCAACTTAAGGAAATAGAAGTTAGGTTAGCCGAATCAGAATTGGAGAAATTACAGTTACACCGGTCGAAAGTGGCGCCGTGACAACAACAATTTCAAGTCAAGCACATACTGCCGCACACATGCAGCAGAATGGCAGCAACATGCTTGTTAATGCATCGCAACAAAATATGCCTACGCAACCGGTGTATATACATCCAACAACATTTGCTTGAATAAGTTTAATTAATACATGTACCAACTTGCTTACACCTAGTTCGGTTGATTCCGCTATATAGCGGCCAAGAGGCTGCGAACAACCAATTACATATTTTCGGTTCCACAATTCCACACAAAAAACTTATCGACCTTCCGGAGTCTTCTGGTCAACCGGAAGACTGGCCAATTTTTTATACAGCTTACGTCGAGTCGACTGCAGCATATAGTTACACGAATTTTGAAAATAATCAACGCCTTTATAAGTGCTCCGATTTCGGAAAATAGAGTAGGCAAACGTGTGTAATTTGCTACAACAACAAAAAATTTTACTATATTTTTAAAATCAATCAATGGTGAGCACCATTTAGCTAATCCAACGATGTTGGAGGAGTTGGTAGGGAAGTTTGCAAAAAGTTTGAATGGGCCAGACGTACAGCAACCCTTTCACCGTATCCAAATATAGAACATTTTAGTAACTGGCTGTCAGAAATTTCCGATTTAGTTTCCGTTGTGTTAGACCATGAACAGCGAGGATATCGACGTATACCCGTTTTTCATTTAGCTCAGATTCAACGTGACAACTCCACAAGTACCATGAAGTGCCCCGTATGTAGTGCCAAGCATTTAGCTTTCGAGTGCAAGCGACTTTTAGACGCCAACGTAGCAGATCGGTGGTCTATGGTTAAACGACACCGACTCTTTTTTAGTTGCTGAAACTGTGGCCATTCAAACAAACTTTTACATGAACAACGAATTGTAAGATCAAGAGATACGGATGGGCCCACGACAAATAGTACAACTCAGACTTCCATCCCCACAAATGTGGCCGTTTTAAGTTGCAAAGCCAACAACCATCCCAACAATAAATTACTTTTTCGGGTTTTGCCTGTAACCCTTCATGGGCCATCTAAAAGTATAGATACATACGCATTACTGGATGAGAGATCGTCAGTGGCAATGGTCGACAAAGAAGTACTGGAAGTGTTAGGCGTCAGTGGTCAACGTAAGCAGCTTGACATACAGTGGTTTGGAGATAGAGCGATCCAGGAGCCCACAGTTTTAGTTGATCTTTATGGCCCCTATTGCGAGTGTCGACTGGCAGTAGAATAGAAATTTGTCGATCGAGTCGATCATCTTTTATTTTGCTATTGTGTAACTTGATCGATAAAAATTTGTACTATTGTGAATGGTGGCGGAATTGTAAACAGCTGTTTGTTTGTTTACATTTGTTTCTTTAATGTTTCATTTACATCATATTTAAAATAATTGCTTTTATTATAAAATTTAAAAAATGGACACAGTTGAAATATGGTTTAGTGATGAGGAAGATGATGTGGAAGCTAATAGATTAGTAGAGTTGGCTAAAGCAAGGAGGGAATCGCGAGATTCGTCGGATCCCATGGAGTTGGAAGATGAAGTGTATGTACATATGTGAATTTTATGAATAGAAGTTGCGTTCCCGATGTTTCAAGGTTTTTAGGTTTTACAGGATTTGCAGGAAAAGCTGTTTTCCTCATTAATAAATTTTATGGAAGTTTAAGAAATACGGTACCGTTTAGTTATTTGTACAATGATGTTGGGTATTTGTATCCAAACGCGTGACCCGAGTTTTAAAACTTTACTATACAAGTGTAGTGAAAGAATTAAACTTTAATTTAACATAAAGATTTCAAGTTTCCGAGCATTAGTTAATTAATAAATTATGCAGTTTTTTGTAAACTTTGATGTTGGTTCTGCGCAAAAACACTGTGGATGGCGTAGCCGGAATTATATGCACAAGAAATATTGTATATCTTTCACAAAAGAAGCGGAGCTTCCTCCCCTGCTCTTTACGGAAATTCCTTTGCCTATGTCCTCACTCTCCTGCATCAGCTCGACCAACCGCGCAAGTTGCCTTTTGTTGCTTACAATTTTTTTTCTGTAATTCAGACACATATGTACATACATATGTATATTTCACATTTTTTTACAACTTCCAATTCAATTGACTTACTTTTTATCTATTATAGTACCACTTTCTTATGTAAATTTTATAAACGCAAACTCCAACGACTAAAAAACAACAATAGAAGGATGAGCGATTAAAAAGTATTCACAGTCGCTAATTGAGCGACTAAGCGACACTCACAATAGCATCGATAACACTAAGTAACAAAAAAAAAAAATTTCTCAGTCCTTGGGATGTAATTGTTATTTCCTAGTCTGTTATGCCTTAAAAGTATGGAAACCACCTAATATTCCTCGGAAACTTTGCTTTTGTGACCAGGACGATGTGATTCATTAAAATATGCTAAAATTATGAACAGAACAGCACATATAAATCAAAACTAAATTTTATTAAAACTTCAGAAAACCAAAAACATAAAAGTAAATCAGAAGCGGGTGGTTTTTCGACATTTGCGTTTAAACTGCGAGTCACTTTCTCTAATCAATCCCCAAAAAAAAAGCAAAGTTATCTTGCGACAATAGCTGCTTTCTATACTTTTGGGACCTAACTGACTAGGAAATAACAATTACAACCCAGGGACAAAAACCTTGTTACATAGTGTAATCGATAATCGCTTAATAGTCGTTTATCTACTGCCAGTCGACACTCGCAATAGGGGTGTATGTAAATGGGCGTGGGTTAGGGAAAAAGCGTAAGTTACGCAACATTTACGGAGTAAGCAATCTCAATCTACCTACGCAAACCTTGTTAGGGCCAATTTCAAATTAATATTTAAACGGCACTTAAGTTTAATTGTGGATTGTTGTTTAAATGCCATTTAGCTTTCGTTCGGTTTCAGATCAACTTTGTTTAAATATGCCAAAAAATTGGCAGCACTGCTGCTTGTTCCTTGGAGTTGTTGTTGCATTTGCTTGTTTGTTTACATTTTGTGCTGAACAGCTGATTGTGTTTTGGTGCGATTGATTAAACAACCTACTCATATTAATTACGTTATTTCCAAAGCTTATGCTATGCTCGCTTTTGTTCAGCGTAATAGTCGGTCGTTTAGGGATCCCTATACCCTTAAGCTTCTGTATGTTTCATTGGTGAGATCTAGGTTAGAATACTCGTCCTTCATTTGGCGACCATATCAGTCCGTCTACTCAAACAGGTTTGAAAGGATCCAAAAAGTTTTTATAAAATTTGCCTTGCGTTCCCTGAGGTTTTCGGAGCCTGTACCCCCATATGCATCTCGTTGTCAACTCCTTGGCTTAAATTCGTTAAATAGTAGGCGCTCATTCCTCGATGCCTCTTTTGTGGCTAAAATAGTGGAAGGTTCTGTCGATTGCTCTACGCTTTTGGAGAAGTTATCTTTAAATGTTCCGTCTCATAGCTTGCGGCGTGCTTCATTATTTTATTTGGGATTTCCGAAATCCAACTATGTGAAATTCTCGCCTCTCCTTAGAACCCTCTCCGAGTTAAATGAGCTTTCGGAATATGATCTATCGCTCTCATTTGAAACAGTACGTCGTGTCCTGCTAAATAACTTTAGGTAGTATTTATGCTCCTTTGCCTTAGTCAGTAAGGATTTGTATTCCATTTGAATGAATAAACAAATAAATAAATAAAAGTAGCTCTGTAAAAATGAAATGTGGAAGTTAATCAACAATCTCTACTTAAGTAGGTCATCTGAAATTGGGCCTCAGAAAAAGGTTTGGTTAATCTAAAGAGTAGCAATAAATGTAACCCTTTGTGTTACTACGATGTTACGCCGAAGCTCCTTATAGGTTTAGATTACTGCCACTTAGGGTTGCCTACTGAGACCATGGGCATTGGAGGACATGGTCCGTATGCAGCTAATACCGATCTTGGTTGGGTCAACTTTGGACCTTCCAATAGAGCATCCAATCCAAATGCTACGTGTCTAATGTTGTATTCACCGAAGGAGTCGGAGCTTCACGATATGGTAGCTGACTATTTTGAAACGGAAAACTTTGGTGTGAAAGCTGTATCCCCGATACGAAGTGCTGAGGACATACGTGCAAAGAAAATCTTGGAAGCTACTACTCAACAGATCAACGGAAGGTTTCAAGTTGGTCTGCTGTGGAAAACAGATGACGTTGTGTTGCCGGAAAGTTACACGATGGCTTTGAAGAGATTGATTGGCATTGAGCGCAAAATGAAACGTAATGTAGAGTTTGCAACAGCATACAAAGGGATAATCGACAGTTATCTTAGAAAGGGTACGCCCGCACACTGCTTGCTGAAGAAGCCACTACGTACCATCCGAGGAACTGGTACCTGCCACATTTTGCAGTCCTCAATCCTAATAAGCCGACGAAACTACGTCTCGTTTTTGACGCGGCAGCTTGTTCGAATGGAACGTCACTCAACTCAAACCGGCTGAAAGGACCACAGGATTACCGACCGGTCCCCGCAATACTGTACCATTTTCGCAAAGGCCAGTGGCAGTATGTGGCGATGTAATGGAAATGTTCCATTAAGTCGTAGCGTGGAGGAGACGATACAAAGCCGGCAGACGTTTTGAGATGGTTTCGATGACCTTTGGAGCAACTTGTTCACCATGTGCAGCTCATTATGTGAAGACGATGAACTCCTTGCAACATCGTAAAGCAGATAATTTGCGAGCAGTGAAGGCCATACTGGAATATCGTTACGTGGATGATTTTGTCGACAGTTTTGAGTCCGTAGCTGAAGCCATTAAAGTCACTAAGCAGGTATGCGACATCCATAAACATTCTGGGTTTACTCTACGTCACTTCGCCTCGAATTCGCCTGATGTCTCAAAATCACTGGGATGCGATGAAGTTGCAGTGAACATGCAACGAAAATAAAGCTTTTCACCTGAAAAAGTTTTGGGGATGTATTGGCGACCCAGCAGTGACGATTTCAACTTCGAGGTTAAATTCAACTATACTGACAAGACTGTCTTGGATGGATCGAGAAGCCCAATAAAACGAGAACTTCTTAGTATTGTTATGTCGATATTTGATCCCATAGGGGTTTTGTGTCACTCCACGATCGTGGCGAAGTTGATACTAAGAGAAGTTTGGAGTTATCGGGTCAGATGGGATGATGATATTCCAGTTCAAGACAACTCAGCATGGGAGAGGTTCCGAAAGCAAATTCCCGACGTGACACAATGCCACATTCCGCGCCATTATTTCGACAATAAGACTATAAAGCAATTGCAACTGCACATATTTGTTGATGCAAGTGAGCACGCATTCGCAGCTGTAGGCTATTGGAGGTACATAACAGATTGTGGCAAGATAGGTATGTCGTTTGTAAGCGCTAAGACTAAAACTGCTCCATTGAAGCCTCTAACGATTCCGCGTCTTGAACTTCGAGCAGCTGTTCTGGGTGCAAGGTTAAAGAAAATTATGTTTCAGGAACATTCGTTAGAAATAAATGAGCTCTTTCTATGGAGCGATTCAAGCACCTTCCTACATTGGATAAATAGCGAGCACCGCATATACAAGCCCTTTGTCGCGCACAGGGTTGCGGAGATTCTTGACGGATCTAAGCCGAGCAATTGGAGATGGGTGCCCACGGCCGACAATGCTGCTGACGAAGCTACGCGAACCAAGGGTCCGATAGACTTCTCGTCATCATCGCGTTGGTTCAGTGGGCCAACATTTCTTAAAGGCATACGAGAGCATTGGCCTGTTTTTGAATCCGCCAGAAAAGTAAAGACTGTAGGTAACGATGACGAGGAGATCAAACCGAAATTTGCGTTAATGGTTGCGCGTAACACTCTAATCGATTTTAATCGTTTTTCATCGTTTACCAAGCTTAGACGTACTAACGCTTATATCCTTAGATTTATTACGAGATGCAGAAAGCAGAAGACAAGCCAGCAAACTTATGGACTAACAGCAGAAGAGATTGAAAAGGCGCAAATAACGTTAAGTCGTCTGGTTCAAAGGGAAACGTATGCCGTCGAGTTAAATAGCATTGCCTTGAACTAACCAGTTGCGCATAACAGTGAATTACATCGATGAAGATGGTGTGCTAAGAGTCTACGGGAAAATTGATGCTGCCACTTGGCTTCCGCGTTACGTCAAACGTCCAATTATCCTGCCACCAGGCCATGAAGTTACGAAGTTGATAGTCGCTTACAAACACAGTAAGATGTTTCATCAAAACACAGAGGCAACCATCGCAGAAATTCGCCGCACATTTTGGATCCCACGACTTCATCAAGTTCTGCGTTCCGTCGTCACTAATTGTGTCGTATGCAAAGTATCGGAAGCAAGACCTGTTGCTCCGTTAATGGGATCACTACCGCAGGATCGTCTAACGCCATATGTCCGACCGCTTACGTTTACTGGCCTCGATTATTTCGGGCCGAACAACGTTGCGATAGGTCGACGAACGGAGAAGCGATGGGTTTGCCTATTTACCTGCCTCACGGTGCGGGCCATCCATTTGGAATTGGCACAGGATCTCTCGACTGACGCTTGTATTCTATGTATACGCAACTTTATCAAATAACGAGGAGTACCCGCACGTTTGCGTTCTGACAACGGAACACACTTTATTGGAGCAGAAAAGGCGGCTAAGAAGTTCACGGAAGTCTTTGATTGCGAGAAGATCCACGATGAGCTGTCGTGGAAGGGAGTTCAGTGGATATTCAACTGGCCGAGTAATCTGTCAGAAGGTGGAGCGTGGGAACGAATGGTCCAGTGTGTCAAACGAGCCCTGTGGCACACTCTGAAAGAAGAATCTCCGAGAGAGCATACACTGATAAACGTGCTAATCGAGATCGAGAACGTTGTCAATTCCAAGCAACTGACCCACGTTCCAGTAAGCAGCGAACAGGAAGAACCACTGACGCCAAATCATCTTTTCTTAGTCTCGGAGAACACGGCTAACACTCCGAGCGTTGAGGATCCAATCAAGAAGTCGTGCACTGTGCGTAAACAGTGGAGGTTATCACGTCAATACCGAGATCGTGTCTGGAAACGCTGGATAGCAGAATATCTGCCAACGTTGACGCGATGGGTTAAGTGGTGCCGCAGAGCAAGGGGATTACAGGTCGGCGATTTAGTACTCATTTGTGAGGCGAGCACATCATGAAAGGGTTGGTGCCGTGGCAGAGTGATGCAAGTATACAGGGGGACTGATGGGGAGGTTCTTCGTGCTGACGTTCGCACTAGCGGTGGTATGTTACGGCGTCCTGCATTCAAATTGACCAACCTGGACGTGGCGGACGAATAATGATAGAACGAAGCGTTCCACGGGGTGGGGGATGTGATAAATTGAGTAGCACAATTGTGAATTCCCCCATTCAATCTTATAACTCGACGTTTTCAATGTGTTTAGCACTTTAGTTTGTAATTCGTAAATATGGGTCACCCAGTTCTTAGCTCTTGCATTCCTCACTCATTCCTTTACTTCTAATTATCAGTTGCGTTCCCCAACTTTTCTGGGCTAAAACCTGTAAAACTGTCAAAAGGCAATAGAAGCCAGAGAGCCGAGTACGGGAACGCTTTCTGGCAAATTCCTGTAAATTCTTGCAACTTCTTGCGAGTTAGGGAACGCAACTATCATTTAAATTTGCGCTTGTTCATTCCATATTTTTCATTTGCTGAAGTAAGAGGGCAAAACAACTGTTTTTATTGTTGCTTATTAATTGTTCGTTTATAGAAATAAATGCTTCCGCTACCCTTTGTCATATTGTAAGTGTTCGTAAGTGTCTTTAATCGCCATCGAAGTGGAAACATTAAATCTGCAAGCCCTCGGACAGATGACAATTACAGTGTGGAAGATTTGAACGCAAATGAATTCGGTTTTGAAAGCCGTCAGGAGGAGGGGAAGAGCAAAGGAGGAGGCGGACAACATACGCACCTCTTTGTAAAAAGTTAGTAAAATATAGTACAATACTAAAAACATCTTTTTGATGTAACTCCACATTTTATGTATGTTTATTTTACATAAAAAGAATAAATTGTATTCAGTGCATTTCACAGTCTTATTTATAGATAATGAAAACAAAAACGGCTGGACTTCCTCTTTGAAAACCCCGCGCAATATCCCTTTTGGCTACCATTATTTGAGGCAATTTTTCGTATTGCCCGTATTGCCGCTCGCGAAAACACAGAAATCGAGAAAATTCATTTATGACGACTTTTTTACAATCATGCACAGTATATTTTACTTATTTTTTTTAAATAAAATTTTATTATTTAAACCTACGAAAATAACAATCGAATCGTTCTCCGTCAACAAATTTGCAACTTAGAAAAACGGAACTACGATCGAAATGTAGAATAGGTATAATCATAAATTTCAAAGATTGATCGAAACAAAATTTCGATTCGAGTCGAAATGCAGAATAGGGCGTTATAAATTAAATAATTTATCATAAATCAGGAACCAAATGAAGAAAAAAAGAGATTTAGTGAAAAAGTGTGCATGTATTGCTATTGTCATGTCAGTATTGTACAGTGTAAATCCTAAATAAAAGGTTCATTCCTTATCTTTTTGGACTAAAATCTGAAAAGTGTCAAAATGCCAGAGCGTAAGCAAAATGCGCTCACTAAAAGAGAGTAACAGAAAAAAGTAAAGGAACGCAAAAAACCAAATTTTTAGTCCAAAGAATGGCAACAACAACACTAACGTCAAATAAGAAAGAAAAGTATGTACAAAACACATTCACACAAGCACAAGCACAATAAACACTTACTATATCAATTATTTTTTGCTTCCTTCCAATTTCAATTCACTTTTTTTACTTTTTAGGTTATTCTCACTTTTTGTGTATTCTTTAATTTCCGTTAATTTAAATTCTGTTGAGTTTGACACTTTTCAGGATTTTGCCAGAAAAAATTCTTCTGACTAAATCTGACTACTTCGGACTGAGAGAGTCAGTCTCACTGAGTATTGCTCTCTCATTTTTGCTGTCATTTTCGAGTTAAGGAACGCTTTTTGGACTAAATCTGACTACTTCGGACTTTTTCTGACTATTTTTGGGAGATAAGGAACGCAACTAATTTCGACTTGAATTGCAGCACATTTATCAGTGTTGCCATAAGTCACGATACATAAGAATTCAAAGTAAGGCTATCCACATACTAGTCATGCAAGTAATTTTTTGTGCAACGGCACAGTTATGCTACTGAAGGAAAAAAATTTAGGTTGCTAAATCCTGCAGCTGGTTTTTATAAATTTCTGGAAACCAATTGAAACCTGTGCTTGAAACGGTTTCGGTTTCGTTCCTTTTCAGGTCAAGATAACGGTTACGGTTTCGGTTTCGGTTTTGAAAGACGAAACGGTTTTAAATAGTTACGGTTTCTGTTTCGGTTTCATTCCTTGAAAAAAAAACATCTCTTTCTAGTAGGCGTATGCGTGCTTAGTCGATTGTTCCAAAATTTTTTATAAACATTGCCTCTTATTTCAGTAAAGTAGACGTTGAAAATGTTTGAAATCATTGTAAAGGTACGCAAAAATTTAAAAAATTTTCGAACCGACACTATCTTCGCTTACCTCCCATATAATGGTAATAATAACGGACAATGCAACAAATGCGATATTTCACTAATAACTATGGCTAACTTCCAAAACGTCAATTGCTTTGCATCCGTACAAAGTATAATTTTCCACAGCGCCGAAATGGTTGAAAATGTATACTTTTCCAAAGGCATCCGAAAATTTATCGCAACGCATCGCTAGAGTAATCAGCATATCAGAAATAAAGGTGATACTCCGTTTGTTTTTGGTTTATATTGGTGTTTTAAAAATGGAAAATTCCGAAAGGGTGATCATCAGGAAACGGATTTTCAGGACCTAAAAACCTATAAAATAGGCAAAATTAAATACTGAAATAGGCTAGAAAAGGCAAAATAAAATAGCGAAATAGGCGGGAAAAGGCAATAGAAATGGCAAAAAAGGCGAAATAAGGCACTAAAAAAGACAAGAGCCGAAAAAAATCAAAAAATACATTTATTTTAGAAATGTTTATTTAACAAGTAAAAAGAAAAACTATGAAACGTTTTAAACTTTCATATTATCAGTAATAAGGGCTTTTTCCTTACCCTTTACAACTAAAGGCCAGTATGCAGCTCTCACGAAAACGGACAAGAAAAAATTTCCATTATTTCGTATGTGTGCCTAAGGAACTTGGACATCTGTTGCTTGACATCCTGTTGCCTTACTATTTCCTCAAGAAATAATAGAACGGGAATATATTTCTGTTGCTAAAATCAGTTGCCTTGTGCTCGTTTTTCACAAAAAAAAAACTTAAGAAAACCGTCCTAGCAAATGTTTTAAGAACTGCATACTGCCTTAAGAAAATTTGACACAAGCAAATTTCTTAGCCATTTCTTGTACGTCATTTTGTAAGGAGTTTTTGCTTTTCTTGAGAGCTACATACTGGCCTTTAAGATAGAAGAGGCAAACAAGGCAAACATCTTAAAAAAGGCAACATCAAATGTGTATATGACACATTCTTTTTCATATCGGACACCAAATTTGGTGTCATAAGTTCGATTGGCTTAACAATTTTTTTATGGGTTCTATACATGAAATAAGCTAACACGTGTTCGAGGATTTTTTTTCGCTTTTTTCTTTGGAGATATGATCTGTCAAAGTTTGCATTTTTTTCGTGATTCTGACTAATAAATCATTAAGACTTCATCTTAACGTCGTTTTAAAGCTAAAGAAACGGGCTTATTTAGTATTCTTATATATAAGATTGTCAATATTGTTTTTGTGAGAATCAACAATTTTTTTGTAATTTGTTTTCCAAAACTTATGTTGAGATACATTTAGTAAGGTGTTAAACATCGAGTTTTTGCAAGAATTTAAATTTTATTGCCGATTCCGATAGAATACCTACACTGAGCCAAAAGCACAATGGTTTCTTCAACCACGTTATGGTTTAATTTTTTCATGGTTAATAAGCCGATTCTAAGAAATGTTATTCAAGTTGAACATTTGAGAACAAATTCGCAGTATGGCAGTGGCTGAACGTGTAGAGTTGCTTGTAGTTATTTGTTGGCTTCCAGCAGTACGAATGCCATCAGCGCTATACATAATTTTGATTTTTTTCTGTTTTTGGTTTTTATTAATTACGAAAAGCCTCTGTGAAGTGCAGAACCAAACCAAACGACGAAGTTAATTGATTCAAGTTGAACATTTGAAGGCATTTTCATAAATCGGCTATAACTGAGTGTGTAGCGATGCTTGCGTTTAGAAGTTAATCCTGCCAAAGGGTACTTGTTGAAATGATAACAATTTTTGTTTTGTATCTCCGAATTATGAAAATGCGCCTGTGAAGTGCAGAACATAAACCTATTGAAAAGAAAAAATCGACAACCAAAGTGTGGTTAATTTAAACAAAAGTGTTGTTAATATCACCAAATCATTGTTGAAAATATCAAGCAAGGCATTGTTAGTAGTAGTAGTAGTTTGAATTTGGTAATATTAACCAATTTTTGGTTGATTTTTCTCTCAGTGTATCCAGGTATAATATTTGTATGGCAAGATTTTTCTTTAACGCGACAAACCCCTTAAAAAGGGCGTGGAAAATGTAGGACTAAAGTTTGCAAAACGCAGATTTTATTGCGGATTTCGGCAGAATATCGCTTCGTTAACAACATTTGTTCCACAACTTTTTCAATAAAAGAATATTCTAGAAATGGACGCGGTTATATTAAAACCAAGGTTCAAAAATTTAGACTTGATTGTGGATTTCGCCAGAATATCTATATGGATTGAAAAAGTTGTGGAACAAATATTGTTAACGAAGCGATATTCTGCCGAAACATTTTAAGAGTCAGCCTATGCTAAATCGCTAAGATTTGGTATTTATATTAAGTTTTGTATCGATATCTACTTATATCGATATTTGAACCTATATAAGAATTCTTTGCATAAAAAACGCTATCACATATCTATGAATTTTTGTTAAAATAACATATGCGACTATCATTTTTGATTGTAGAAAACTTTAAGTTTTAAAACATGTTTTACTAGGATGGCCTCCAAAAAAAAGAAAAAAGTGCAAAGTCCGATAAGTTGTGTTTTAAGAAGTCCCCAGAATTTTGTTCTTATTTATGTACTTATTTTGTTTGTTATACATATATATTTATTTTGTGCAAAGAGACAGCGATTGAGATCAAACACAATTATTTTATAATTTATTTCATACAAATTAATTAACTAATGAGAGTTATCTGTTATACAGCATTTTTGCAGAGTAAAATGGTATATATCTGAAAGAAGTAATCATGTTGATACATTTTGGAGGACAAAGTTAAAGTGTAGGGTTGGCATTCATATCGCTAGCTTAAAGCTTAAACAGATGGAAGCAGTGATCCGGATTAACTCGGACTTAATCCAGATCAACTGCAGTTAATTCCCGAGTTGATCCGCTGATGAATGCTGCCGTCTGTTTATGCTTTTAGCGTGAAAAGTTCATTTTTAGGATACATATTTACAGGGGAGAAAAAACAACTTTTCAAAACATTTACTTCAAGTATTTTACAGAATATTTCGTTGAAAACTAAAAGATCTATAATATTTTGTGCGCTTATCGATTTTTTTGTGTTTAAACTTATTAGATTTACCTTTAATTGAATATAAACGGGAAGAAATGAAGCAAGGACGTTAGTTAATCCTTTTGGAGACGTTGCGTTTTTAATTTATCTTGCTTCCTATATCCATATATGAGTTTTCACAAAAAGTGGACTTAGCAACTTTTCACTTCAAGCTAGCGATATGTTAATGAGATGATAATACTTAGGTCTTTCTTTGTAGGACTTTCTTTTCATTGGCAACTAAACTGCCAACAATTGTTAGCTATTCACAATAATAATTAGACTAAAAATTAAAAGTCCGCCAATAACATTGTTGCCTAATCGGGTTTCGATACAAGTATGTACTTCCTTCCGCAGTCTCGTGCTTTCTCTCACGCAGCGAACACTTGATCGTGACAAGCAGTGATTTCAAAAGCGATTATATTGTGATTAAAATATACACATTTGAGCTATATAAGTATATTCCTCTATCGATAAAAAGGAGTACAAATAATAATAATTAACAAATAAACAGTAATAAATTTATAAAGTAAAATCGTGATATCTGTGGCCACGATGACAGAACCGCCAGACCGCGGTAAACAAGCCGCCCCGTCTCAGCTTTGCTTTGACATTGACAATAGCAAATTCTTAAAAAACGTGGTTGATGGCCCAAAATACCTAGTAATGTCACCATTTCTAATAAAAAAAGTTATCGACAACGTCAGTGGAGGTGAAGTCGAGAGCTGCAAAAAGCTCCGCAGTGGCAATATTCTGATCAAAACAAAAAGTGTATCTCAAGCCATAAAATTGATTAAATTAACATCTCTTACCCCCACGATCAAAATAGAAGTAACTGAGCACTCTTCACTTAATTTATCAAAGGGAGTAATCTGCTCTAATGATCTAAGAGGTATTCCAGAATGTGAAATACTAGCAGAACTCTTTAACCAAAATGTAAGAGAAGTAAAAAAGATCATGAAAAACATCGACGGCAACATAACAGAAACTGGACTGATCATATTGACTTTCGCGATACCAACTCTACCATCCGAAATCAGCATTGGTTATGAAAAGGTTCGTATCAGACCATATATCCCACTCCCCCTCCGATGCCGAAACTGCTTTAGAGTCGGTCACTCCACAAACGTGTGCAAAACTGACAAACTATGCGTGAACTGCGCCAACAAAGGGCACGTTAATGAAGACGAAGAGTGCATTAACCCAACTCTATGCATTAACTGCAAAGAAAATGACCTCGCCAACCCCAATCACTTCGTATTTTCAAGAGCATGTCCCGTGTTCTTAAAGAGAAAAGAAATACAGGCAATAATTACGCTGCAAAAAACAGACATAAAAACAGCAACCAAAATATACAACGATCGTCACTTGAATTCCACAACGTACTCTTCCACACTAAAACTTAATGAGAATAGCACCAACACCGCAAGGCGGAACCACACTATATCATGCTCCTCTCCCACACAAAAAAAACACATCACCATCAGCTGACTCTCAACGCCTCTCCACCTCTGTAGCTGCTACACTCACAGACAATCTCGCACCCAGCATCCAACCTACCAAAAACATTCGCCCACTAACTACATACAGTGACATCGATATCAGTGACGAAGCTGACACTCCATGCAGAACAAGCAGCTACAGCCTTAGGTCGAATACCAAAGTCAACATTTTGCCAACTAACACATCACGGAGATTAAGAACTCAACTAAAAGCACTCAGCAGCAAGCATAACAACAAAAAAGCCAAGAAGACACCAGATAACCAACGCGATTCGAATTCAGACGATGTAACAATGTTCAACGATTGCTAACCCTTATTCGTATTTCACTTATCACTAATTACAATTGTTTATTTATTTAGTAAAGCTTTAAGTGTGTTTGCATTGTTCAACTTTGCGTTCAACATTTGCGTTCAACTCAGCGCAGGGTTGCACGAAAAAAAGTTGAATGGCTAAAAATATCAAAATATGAAAAAATATCAAAATATTCGCCATAAAAAGGTGTTTGCATTGTTCAACTTTGCATTCAACTTTTGGTTGAATGGCCTTTCAACTAA
>NW_023458557.1:25761444-25766574 GCF_013731165.1 Rhagoletis pomonella | reverse complement strand
ATATCTTTGGTGCAGACTGGTCTAACAAATCACGCGACTCCAACTTCCCTACATTATTTCAACAAAATAAATATAACACTATTAACCATTTGGAACAATCTTTAGTATGCACATCTGCTCTAACAATTGAACAAAGAATAAGCCACATAGAACTATCATCAGCCCTATCCAATCTAAAAGGTAACACACCCGGCATAGACCGAATATCCTACAACATGATTCGAATGGCACCGCCTATAGTTAAGGACAGGCTTCTTAAATACTACAACAATATTTTTGACAATTTTATTCCCCAGCAATTCAAACTTAGCCTCATAGTGCCCATACTCAAGCCGTCTTCTGATAAATCGCAAACAAAATCATATCGACCTATTTCCCTCAACTCATGCTTATCGAAGGTCTTAGACAAAATCATTTCCAACAGACTATGGTGGTTTGTCACGACGAACAAACTCCTGCATAGTCAACAAATGGGATTCATGAAAGGCAAATCAACAACTGATACTCTACTTTATGTAGACTATCTGATTGCGAATTGCCTCTCAAAAAAGAAACATGTGACAATAATTTCCTTAGACTTTGAGAAAGCATTCGAGAGGGTAGGTATACACACGGTTATAGACCAACTAATTGATTGGAAGATAGGCCCGAAAATTATCAATTACATAAATTGCTTTATGTCAAATAGGAAAATAGCAGTACGAGTATCTCAACACACATCCAACACTTTCCCTCTCCATAATGGTATTCCCCAAGGATCCCCGCACTCAGTGATCCTCTTCCTAATAGCATACAATAAACTATGCCGTGTCTTATCTCTTCAGAAAGAAATAAGTTTTTGCGCTTATGCCGATGACTTCAATATCGTGGTCCCATCAGACAACAAGAATCATCCTACTATAAACCTAACAACCCTACTCCAAAACATATCTAATTGGTGCGAACACTCAGGCGCTGCACTCTCTGCAACTAAATGAAAATTCATCCATGTTTGCCGTAAACACAACTGACAAATGCACAGTCGTCGCGAACAACGTACATATTCCCGAAGTGGAAAGCCTAAGAATCCTTGGATTAATTATTAACAAGAGATATAGATGGAATAGTGATATCGAATATATCAAATCCTCGTTATCAAAATAAGTGAATGTTATTAAGTGCTTATCCAGCCCAAAATTCAACTGTTCTACATACTCCCTGTTGCAATTAGTTAAATCTCTTATCGTCTCCAAGATCAGCCACGGTTTACCATTCTATGGATTCTGCAGCAAACCACTTCTCAACAAACTTAGAAGTACACTTAACGCAGCTCTGCGACACGCTCTTGGAGCATTCCGATCTACACCTGTACACAATCTCTACTTCGAAGCTAACGTACTACCTCTCGAAAATTTAAGACAATTACTAGTAGGTAAAATAAGCAAATCTATTCTCCATAGCCGATATCCACCCCTCTTTAATATAGTTAAAATGCTACAGAAAACCAAAAAACACCAAAACTGTCTTCCACACTACTAAGATCACTAAGAAGCTGCGCACAGCTTAACTTCCCCCATACCCCAATCCCCTTCACACGACAACCAACGACCCCACCACCCTGGTCTCTCCAATCATCATCAATTATCATTTCGCTACACAAATACCTCAAACCAAACACATCGCCGGAACAATTCCGATCCTTATTTCTTCATATAAGAAACCAATTCCCTAACCATCACTTCATCTACACAGATGGTTCAAAGTCGCAAGGAATTACTAGTTCCAGTGTCACTTATGAAAACGAAACTATTAAATTAGCAACACTCTCTGAATACAGCACAGTATTTTCAGCCAAAATAATTGCCATCCATGAAGCAGCGAAATATGCCAAAAATAAACGTGGAAATTTTGACATATGTACCGATTCCCTTTCTTCTCTGAGTACTATATCAAATATACAAAATGATAATACCTATGCCGTCCAGATTAGAAATATTTTGACCAAATAATTTCCAAAAATTACCCTCATTTGGATTCCAGCTCACGTGAATATAAAAGGCAATGAAACTGCCGATCGCGCCGCCAAATACGCAAGTTTCGCCCCCGTGACATCCACACCCAACTACAATTTTACCGACATAAAATTTTTCTTGAAATCCCATCATACTAATATTAATAACCGAAATTGGTATCTTGCTTCTAACTGGTATAGACAAATTAACCACAACCGCTCCTCCATTAACTACGATTAGGACACTCCAAGATATCCCACGGTCACTAAGGGCCGGTTACTCAATGTCTGGTTAACGCTAATCCTCGGTTAAACATAGTTATCGACGTTGCCGACTCCCTGTTGTATGCATGGAGTCGTAACGTCGATAACCATGTTTAACCGCAGATTAGTGTTAACCAGACATTGAGTAACCGGCCCTTAATCCGACTCGTAATTAACCCCTTATGTAACTTTTCACTCTACAATATAAACAACCTCCTACACTATCTCCGCGATTGTTCAAAATTCAGTTACCTCCGGCAAAAGTTTCAATACCAACATTACTTGGTATCTTGTCTAAAGTTATAACAATATTATGGTGACACCCACGAGCGGGCGCTCGCCTCTAGATAACAAATATTTATACGTAGCATTTGCAAAAATTATTTTGGAAGTAGTATTAAGTAAAATGTTGAAATTCATAAATTTATCAGTGTTATATAACTTATTAAAGTTCTTTATTATAAACTTAATAGACATATGAACTTATATACCTACCTGCATCAGAACAGGAACGTACGATCGAGCTTAGGCTCAACCGCCTCCAAGGAAATACTTTCCGGTGGTACCGGGGGGATACGGTACAGCGGACATACATAGAGTTTTAGTTTGGATTAAAGTTCCACACTACGGAGTACAGGCTTTCGATGCTTTCTCCTTGTATAAAAAAAACCTACATCAAAGAACGTAGATGACAAGAAGGGACAACTCGTTATAATTGTGGTGAAAGTGCGCAACAGGGGCGTGCCTTCTCTTTTCATCCAATCAAAAAACGCACTAGGGCAAAAGAGAAGGCACGCCCCTGTTGCGCACTTTCGCTACAATTATAACGAGTTGTCCCTTCTTGTTATCTACCTTCTTTGCCTACATATGTATGCATGTAACTGCATACATAGTCAAAATAGTTATTCGTACAGTAAGGGGATTCATCTAAGCGTATAAATTTATCAATCGTATATTTTTGTATGTCTACACACACAGTTATATGAACGCCCCTGGGAAAATAATTGTGTAAACTTTATCAATCAGCTGTCGTGTTGTCAAAAGATAAAAAATAATAAAAATGCCGAAATTAAGTGAAAAGTCAAAACTGAAAAGTCTTTATAAAGAAATGTTTATAAATGACTTGCTTATCCTGGAGATATTTGGAGAAAATGATGGTAGCATTTGTGTTTTCGTTTCTATTGTGGATTTTCTAATCCTGCACTTCCATTGCAGAAAATCAACTAAAGAAAGAAGACGAGGTTTGGGAAGAGTTTACTCTGGCAATAGCCGCATTTGAGGAGTTTAGGTATAGTGTTTCCTTTGTCCATGATCCTGTCCCTAAGTCCCAGCATTTTATACAAGACGTATTGCCAAACTTAAATGAAAAGAGATTCATCCGAATTGCGCGTGTCAGCCGGTCAACGTTTAAAGCCATTATTGACTTAATTAAGGACGATGTTGTGTTTAACTGTCCGCGGTCTTGTAAGCAATTTCCCTTAGAAATGCAACTCCTAACTGTTTTATACCGATTGGGTTCGAGCGGTGAGGGAGCCACGGTTAGCAAAATTGCGAGTTTGTTTGGTGTGAGTGATGGTGGAGCAATACAGGTAAAACACAAAATGAAATACATATATAGCATGTATGAATTTGTGTTATCGTATATAATTTACTAAATTTTCATAGAACATGACCAAAAGAATATTCCACGCTATTTTAAAGCTGAGAACAAAATTTGTGTACTGGCCGGACGCCGCTGACCGTCAAAATTTAGTATCTGAAACTTTTCACGAGCTACCCCACTGTGTTGGTTGTGTGGACGGGACTGAAATAAAATTAGCCGAAAAACCCCTTGACGAGCCTGAAGCATATTTTCAAGGAAGCATATGCACTCTTTGAAAGTGCAAGCTGTGTGCGACCATAAGCTACGCATTCGTCATGTAGTTCTGGGGTATCCTGGCAGTGTCCATGATGCCAGAATCTACAACAACTCTACTTTTACCACCGAAGCTTCAAATATGCTGACAGGAGCAGAATGGTTGGCAGCTGACAGTGCTTATAAACTAACGAGCACTGTTATAAACTCTTTCAGAGTCACCTCCACGGAATCCAATGCTCAGCAGCGAAGTTCTTTTAACCGAATCTTTAGTCAATTTCGAATAAGGATTGAGCATTGTTTTGGTTTGCTGAAAGAGCGCTTCAGCAGTTTAAAAGAATTAAGAACTCCGATTAAAGATGATTCTTTGGTAAAATTTGCCTGTAGTTGGGTAATGGTGTGTGCGATCTTACACAACATTTTAATAAAGCAGCGAGACGATAACTTCCAAATAAGGGAAAAGACTCACGACGATATAGATGTACCTGAAAGCCAAAACTTTTCTCCTACCGAGGGTGAAGCTAAACGGCGGGCGCTGTTAACACTTTTACAAATGTCACCTGTTTAAATACTCATTTATATTTAGGTTGTCCTATCGGGTTATATGGTCTAAAATTTTCCGCCTACAATAACGAATATTCCTTATTCGGAAATGCATCAGACCAAAGTATCAGTCTCCTTTATTTCTAAAATATAACACATAGGCTGACTTCCAAAACGTCAATTGCTTTGCATACGTACAAAGTATAAGGTTCCATAACGTCGAACTACAAAATATTGACAATGTAATTACTAATACACTAATTACAATTGTTTATTTATTTAGTAAAGCTTTAAGTGTGTTTGCATTGTTCAACTTTGCGTTCAACATTTGCGTTCAACTCAGCGCAGGGTTGCACGAAAAAAAGTTGAATGGCTAAAAATATCAAAATATGAAAAAATATCAAAATATTCGCCATAAAAAGGTGTTGGCGTTGTTCAACTTTGCATTCAACTTTTGGTTGAATGGCCTTTCAACTAA
>NW_023458557.1:25754157-25761344 GCF_013731165.1 Rhagoletis pomonella | reverse complement strand
GGTGTAGCTTCCTGTTGGTCATCAGCCTGTGCGATTACCTCTTCCAATGGTTCTACTGGTTTTCTAGGTTTTCTTACTTTAATGTAATATTTTGTGAAGCTGGCTATCAGGACAATAACTATGATAAGGGTAAGTCCTGAAAAGACTCGGTTTACCGTCTTCTCCGTTTGCAGTGATTGGATTTCTATGGTATTATTTATATGTAGTTCGCTGAGTGCTTCTAGCGATAAAAGTCTGGTCAGGCTCTCTTCTATTGGGTTCGGCTGTGCTATTGCTGGTTTTATCTTTAGAGGTGGTGCTTCGAAATTTTTGTATGTTCTTCCGTTGACCACCACTGTTTCGTTCTTGAAATTTACAATATAGGTGCCATTCATGACTCGCACGTCGTCGCTTATTGTAATGTTGCCCTGGTAGCTGTTAAGGAAAAGTATTCCAGGCGCAATAAGCTCGTCTCTTGGAATGTGGTGGCCGTTGATGAAGTGACATGAGGAATTGAGGCTCTTAATTAACTTAGGTATACAAAAATCATTACTTAAATCGAACAAATCATTTTGCTTACAAATACTAATTTTGTTATATTTTTTGCATTTATTTGCCATATTATTGTATTTTAGATCTATCATGACATTATTTTTTATAGATGCTTTTAATATCAGATTTTCGTAAATGTCTTTTGTAGTTAATGATATTTTAACGATATATAAAATTGATGAAGTGTTTCTTAATACACTTACTTCCGCTAATTCTAATGCCTCTTCGACAGTATCGAATGGCAGATTTTCCTTGTTCATCTCCTTAATGGCTAAATCAATTTCCATTTTATTTAGTACTATTGAGCTCACAACTCCTATCCTTGCCCATTGTATGGCGTATTTGATATTCACTATTTCCTCTTTAATCAACCTCAACTTATTTTGAAGGCTTATCGCCACTTCGTTTGCTGTTACCTCGTCTTCCTTTATTGCATGTATCAAGCTATTGGTTATCTCGGTTATTTTATTGATTTGTTGGTTAAGGGCGTTATTTATAATTATTTGTTTATTATTGTTTGCAATTAGCCTTTCCATATTATAATTTATTATGTTGAGATCGTTATGGTCGGGGCTTCCTGCTAGGTATTTCCAAGCGGTGCCAAGGAAGTCCAGGGACCTTCGGTTCTTAGGGTTGCGGATGGGCTCGACAATTTCTAACATTTCGCTAGCTTGTTGGGCCTCGTGCCGTAAGGTGGGATAAAAAGGATTTGATGGTTCTAAATTCGTATCTATTGTTTTTATAATGTTTTCCAGGAGGGTTCTGTACGTGTGTGTGTTAATAGTATGGATGAAATTTAGGTTGCCATCCTTAATTTTGGAGGAGCCGTTATCTATGGTTAACAAGTGTGACGATGAGTAATCATGGATTTGAACCTCTGCGTAAACAGAGCAGATGATGAAACTGAAAAGGATTGGTTATTATTTAATGACCATAACGCTCAACCATTTAGAATTTTTATTTTTTTAATATCAAAAGTCGTGGCGTATTGCTCGATTTGCCTATAATCTAAAATCGTACGCCTATGGCATATTGCTCGATTTGCCTATAATCTAAATATCCTATTAGTTACTTTAAGGTTTCCTATGTAGGTTGTTATTGTTACGATAATTTTTTCAATAATTTTATTTATTTATTTATTAAAAAAATTTATTTATTTATTTTTTTTTGGCTTTTATGCACCGACCTTCCTGATCTAGTTTTGACCGTGTTTCCCTTGCCTTCCAGCACAATTTCCTTTTTGTATCGAGGTGACAATTTATTTCCTAGCCTTTTATTAATTTTGACGTAAATTACGTCATTACTACTGTAGGTCCTGAAGTCTGTCCTATTTTTGTTA
Organism: Rhagoletis pomonella; assembly: GCF_013731165.1. Lineage (NCBI taxonomy): Eukaryota > Metazoa > Arthropoda > Insecta > Diptera > Tephritidae > Rhagoletis > Rhagoletis pomonella. The sequence goes on along the minus strand of NW_023458557.1, from coordinate 25,759,474 downwards.
TGGTACTCTAAATCCTTTTCTTGCTTATTCTTTAGGTTCCTAATGTTCTCGTCCCTGTCCAGTTCTTCTGGGTTCTGTCCGATTGTCCGTCCGAAGAATAGTTCTATTGGTTTGCGTTTAGTAGTGGAATGGATGGAGTGATTATATTTTTGTAAGGATCTGTGGAGAAGGTCATGAAAGTCCGTGTGAGTACCTTCAGCTTTGGTACATCGCAACACTTCGGATAGGGTGGAGTGGAATCGCTCAACTTGACCGTTTACTGAGCTTTTGTATGGTGGTGTTTTAAATATTCGTATTCCGAGTTGATTCTCCAGCATAAAGGTTATGGAAGCTGCGTTCAAAGATTTTTCGTTATCTATCACAATATTTTCCGGAAATCCAAATATCCCTAATAGGTCTCTCAATGGGGTCTTAATATCTTCGCATGATCTAGTCTTAACGATTTTTGCTTGGGAATACTTTGAGAATTTGTCGATTGCTGTTAATATTACCTTATTATTAGTATAATAAAGATCTATGTGCACTATATGTCCTGGATAATCTGGAGTCGGGGTGGCTTTTAGTATGGGGTTTACTGGGTGTCGTTCGTATTTATTTTCAAGGCATTCTACACTGCTTTACTATTCTCTTGATTTTCGCGTTCATCTGGGGGAAATAGCATCTTTGCAATAGTTGAGCTTTATTTTCCGTGGCATTTCGATGAGCTCTGTTGTGTTCGCATATGATTACTCTTTCCTGATCAGGTTCGGTAAGAATATCCTTTACAAAATTTCGTGTGTATCGTACTCTGTATCTGCTGAAGTGGGTTTGGTAAATATTCTGGATCCTACCCAATATAATAATATAATATATTTATTCTTTCTTCTTACAAAATCAACATATAAGTACATTAGTAACTTAAAATACTTAGTATCGCTAAACTAATGTAAGAAAAAGTAAGGCATTCCTTAAAAACATTAAGTTTTTGTATTGGATGCCATCTCAAAAGATAAAAATTATGGAAATGAAGAGAGTGTGTATGGGGTGAAGATATATAACCAACAGTGATAACGTTAAGATAATTTTATAGAAAAAACAATATTAATAATATTTAACAACAATTGCATATATTTAAATTTTAAAGTTTTTAAGTCGCAGAACTCAGGAAACTTTTGATATCGTCGTGTGAAAGCCACAAAGCCGAGCAAGTTTTTCCGCAAGTTATAAGTGTCAGAGACTTGGCTGTGTAAATAGCCACAGCGAATGAAAAATATCTTTAAACATTTGTAGAAGTACAGATGTTTTATAGGCAGAATTCCCAGAACACTAAATAGCTCCATGGTGTGGTGCAAACGATTTACATTACATATTTTTCTTATGATGCATTTCTGTATTGTTAAAAGTTGCTGTCTTTATACAATTCGTAACCGAGGGATTCAAATATCTTTTTAGTAGTGTAGTAAGGATTTCATCCGTGAATTCCCTTTCTACTATAGTGTGCCCATGATAAGTTGGGAAAATTATTTGAAATTGGTATGATGAAGTCTCGTCCGTGGAAAGGAGAATTTGATTCTTAAAGGCGTTAATGGGGGCGTCGGTGTAAGGTATTAATGTTTGGGCCGAACTGTCGTCACTATGTCGGGTCGCCGTTAAAGAATTTATCTGCTCCTGTTGCGATGGTCTAGATAGTCCGTCGGCGACTACGTTCATTCTGCCGGGTTTGTATTTTAACTCGTAATTGTACTCTTCAAGTATAGCCTTCCAGCGTTTCATTTTACTGTTGTTGTTTTTGTTACTCAGAGAGTACGTTAAGGGTTGGTGGTCTGTGAAAATTTTTACTTTTGCTGAACCGTAAAGGTAGTTACGCAGAGATTTCAATGCCCATATGATGGCAAGCATTTCTTTCTCATTGGCTGCATAATTTTCCTCCGTTTTTGAAAGGGTTCTAGATATGAAGGTAATGGGTCTGTCTTCCTGGGACAGAACCGCACCTATTGCGTAATTGGAGGCATCGGTTGTCAGCTCAAAGTCTGTGTTTAAGTTAGGGTAGGAAAGCATCACCTCCCTTGAAATAAGAACATTCTTAAGTTTTGTGAATGCTACCATTGCATCCTCATCGAGGGTGACCGGCCTTTTTGCCGATTGGTTTTTGGACACGCGTCCATCCTCCCCTCTTAAAAGGGCTGTCAAGGGTTTAGCCAGTTTGGCATAGTCCTTAACGAAACGGCGGTAATAACCCGACAGACCCAAAAAGGATCTGAGCTCTTTGAGGTTCCGTGGAACTGGGAAATTTTGAATAGCCTCTACTTTTGAAGGACTTGTTTTGATTCCTTCCGGTGTTACAATGACTCCTAGGAATTCTACTTCTTTTTGAAAAAATTTGCATTTATCTAGCTGTACCTTCATGTTGGCATGCTCGAGCGTACCGAAAATATTCTTTAGATGGGTTGCGTGATCTGTTTCTGTTTTGCTAAATATGATGATATCATCAATGTAAACATAGCAGCATTGTCCTATGTAGTTTTGTAAAATGTCGTCCAGTGTTCTTTGAAAAATTGAGGGGGCGTTTTTTAAGCCAAATGGTAGACGAGTGAACTCGTATTTCCCGTTATTTATAGAGAAAGCGGTCTTTTCTATATCCGAATTTTTTAGTGGAATTTGGTGAAAGCCGCTTTTTAGGTCAATGACCGAGAAAAAATTTGTTGCCTTCTAGCTGGGAAAGGACGTCATTAATTTCCGGAATGGGGTAGCGGTCTGCTATTGTTACGGAGTTCAGTTTGCGATAGTCTATCACCAGCCTGTACTGTTTGTTGCCCAGGGAATCTGGTTTTTTGTTTACTATCCAAACGGGCGAATTATAGGGTGAGCGAGATGGTCTTATAATGCCATCTTCCAAGAGCTTACCAATTTGCCTTTCGACTTCTGATTTCAATGACATAGGATATGGGTAGCATCGGGAGTAGATGGGGTTGTCAGTTGTTGTTCTAATTTCTGCCTTTACTGCAGTGGTATAGGTCAGCTTTTCATCAGGTTCTGCGAAGAGCCCTGAGTGCTCCCTACAAAGATCATGCAGTCTTTCTTTTTGTTGTTGTGTTAAATGGTCCGTTTTTATTTCTAAGCTGTTCACTGACTTTGACACTTGTTGCTTTATCTTAATTTTTTTGCCATTTTTAATTATCTTGTAGTCTCTGGAAGTGTGGATCACTGCGTCCAATTGCTTAAGGCTGTCATTTCCAAGGATACCATGGAATGATTTAAGTGAGGGTAAAACGAAAAACTTAAGACGTTCCTCGTTCAGACCGAAAAGATTTAGAAAAATGTGATGAGATACTTTTACTTTACCTCCGACTGAGTTTGCGTAAAAAACATTTTCGTTTGGCAAGGGACTTTTTGCCAGAGAAGATAGGATATAATTCTTGTTGGAGCCAGTGTCTATTAGGAACTTCAATAACTCTCCATTGCCGGTCTTGCACTGGATGTATGGCAGCGTCGAGTGGGTCAGTCTAAAAAATGAACGTCGCAAAATTCCTCGCCGTCCTCCTGATTGTTATGTGTGTATTTCGTGTAGTCCTGGTAGTAGTCGGTCCAAGTCTGTGCTTCCCCTGCGTCGCATCCTTCGATGGCGTTTTCGTACTCGTTTGGTTCACAATGATTGGCTTCTGTCAAAGCGGCATCGGGTACCTGCTCTAAATTATTAATTCTTTGGAGTTTGTTTGGAACATTCCTACTGAACTGTCCCGTGTTTGCAGGGGGTGGTCGTTTTGATACGACATTATTACCCCCTGGCCTATTCATATAGTTAATGTTCCTTGTTTGCGTTGAATAGTCTATGTCCATAGGTATGGGAGGCTTTGGCTGCGATGGCCTTGGCGGTGGATTGTTGTACTGTGGGGGTCTGTTGGTCTGAGTATTTAACGGGTTGGGGTATTGCGGACGTTGTTGTTGATATGGGTATTGTGGTTGTTGATATTGGTGTTGTGGCTGCTGATATTGAGGTTGCTGAAGAAATCGGTTAAATGGGGGAGTCGGTTGAGGCAGATGTGCCAACTGTGGGTAGAAAGGTTGGCTAGGATTCTTCCTTGGAGGAATTGTTGGATTTTGTTGGTGTTGCATTCCGAATAATGCTGGGGGTAAAATAGGTCGTTTATTATACTGATTATTGGCATGTGCTGCCCTGAAGTTTTGGTTCTCCAATTTGATACACAGGTGCAGGGCCTCGGGTAGATCGGCGGGCTCCTTCATGCCGAGGAGTCTTGAAAGATCACCCGATAGACCTCTAACGAAGGTGTCCAATGCTTTGCCGCGATATGTGTGAGTGAGGACGTGCATGGATTTTCGCCAATCTCCATGCAGGATATTTTATTCAGTATGAGCGAAAGGTGGGAGTAGACCTCGCCATAGAATTCCTGTATAGACTTCCTACCTTGTATTAGGCAAGTCATCTGGTATTCGAGCGTGCTGAGGTCCCTCTTATCGGCGTAGTGCATAGTAAGGCACTTGGAAATCGCTTTCCAGTTCAGAGGGGTGTTGTAGGATTCCAGTGCTGCATCTGCACTGCCCAAAATTTTGTTGCGAATAACGCTGAGTATGCCGAAGTATTTTGGCGACCCTACACTCGGTTCATAAATTTTCAGTATCCTTTCTACACTCTTCTTCCAACTGCTGAACTCGGCTGGGTTACCACCGAATTCTCGTAAGGACCTCACAACGTCTGGAACCTTGTCCATGTCGGACAGATTGCCTCTATACCTATCCTCTATAATTTGGTCACTTATGGGGTTTTGTGCCGGGTGAAGTATATCCCTAAGCATCCTGCTCTCGTCCGTAGACAGTATTTCCCTCACTAAGTCTCTAACAAGACCTCTAAACTCGGGTCTAAATTCGGGAGAGGAGGCAGCCGCCTGTCCAGCGTTATTATTAGGGGGCTGTGGTGGTGCTGGTGCCGGTGCTGCTGGTGCAGATGCGCCTCCATTGCCCAGCAAAGAAAGTCCCGTTAGATTATTCTGAGCCATTTCTACACTAATTTTGTGATGATTTGTGGAATTTTTATATTTATATTTTTATATTTATATTTAGTTTTAGTTTTATTTGAAAAGATGGTCTAAGCCTCTTTCACCTAAAGCACTAAAATTTTTCCAAAATTTTCACTCATACTAAGTCTAAAACTATTATTTTTCATTGAAAGCACTTCTATTACGATTTACAATTATGTTTAAAACCCTATTCCTTTTTTTCTTTTTCTTAAAACACTAAAATTTTCTCAAAATTTTCACTTACACAAGGTCTAAAACTATTATTTTTCATTGAAAGCACTTCTATTACGATTTACAATTATGTT
>NW_023458557.1:25753825-25754147 GCF_013731165.1 Rhagoletis pomonella | reverse complement strand
TTTTTCATTGAAAGCACTTCTATTACGATTTACAATTATGTTTAAAATCCTATTCCTTTTTTTCTCTTTTTCTTAAAACACTAAAAGTTTCTCAAAATTTTCACTTCCTTTTTCTTCTGATTCACATTAATTCGATTCAATTCAATTTATTCGTTTAATATCTTAAAACTATCATTCTTACATTACTATTGCAGCACGCCGGGAATTCATGATGGTCCTTTTTACTTGCTTGTTACTTAGGGTCTTGAATACTCCACTCTGTGTGCGCGCTGCCTCTTCCTCAAGCGTGGGTAAGGGGTGTGAGTCCGTTGGTCCTTTGCAA
>NW_023458557.1:25751436-25753725 GCF_013731165.1 Rhagoletis pomonella | reverse complement strand
TTCTAATATTTCCAATTCAAATTTAGTAACCTGGCCTTGATAAAATCTCTACAAGAACAGTGATAGTCATTTGATTAATCATGTACAGATGTGGGCACTACCACAAACCACGTGAGCTAAAAGTGAGAATGTGTTAGTGTGCCTAATTCATTTTGCATGCTGTCGTGTTCTCATCGCTGCGCTCTAGCTTGTATACGTACACGCGACGCTTACGCTCTTTTAGCACCTGCTAACTCTCTGCCCATGCCTGATCATGTGTAAAAGCTCAGTTAGTCTAGACTTAACTTAATTTAACTTACCGTAAGAAATCATCAATGATTACTCAACACGTCAACTTAAGCCAAGAGCGGAAATATTTTGTTTTTGTATTTTCTTTTTCAGCTGTTTAACAGTTCGCCGCCTTAAATGCCACATCAAAAAAATTCATGCAAACAACAATGTTTGCTTTCATTTATTTTTAAGAAATACAAAAACGAGAGTCTGGCAAGCCTGATTCTCTCACCGCTCTCAATTTCCGTAAGACCGTAACTTAAGAACCTAAAATCTACAGGTTCTTAAGTTTCTTACGCTAAGTTAAGTTTTAACTAACCGCCAACACAGTTTCTCATATAACAGGTTGGCCGAAATATTTAGTTAAGTTACGTTACGGAAATTAAGTCTAGACTAACTGAGCTTTAACTCAATGATGATGGAAATGTCCATCAAACACTCCCATCACGTTTTTAAGGCCAATGTGCAAAAAATGATGAAAACAAATGTATACATGTGATTTTTTATCTTCTTTCAACATATGACCTTATTTAATGGTCTCTTTTTAACCAACGCAAGGTTTGCAAATGTGTTAGTAAGATAAATGAGAATCTGTTAGTTTCAATCACCTAATTCTTGTAGGGATACCACTCCTCATTACTGCAGCAAATGCCTCAAGAGGTATGTATGCATCATGACAGCTTTACATTATAAAGCCCAACCCGGCTCTCTCTTTTCCATTAAATGAAATTTTTTCCGTCAGTACGGCACTTATAACATAAATCTCCATAACAAATTTAAAATACTTCCAGAGATTTTCTATCCTTCTAGAGATATGTATTAAGAAATTTTTAGTATGTATGGGAGGCCAAATGTCTCTTTTTTAATAACTCACATTTTTTCCATGAGCAATTGATACATTTTGTATACACAACTCCATATCAAGTTCCAGTATTCTTCCACAAACACTTCCAGGGATATGTGGCAAGAAAAAGTCAATTTGTACATGAAGTGCCACGCCCCTTTTTCTTATAACCCTAATCTTCCATGAATTTAGAATTGACTTTACATACCCCACTACAAAGTCCCAATACTCTACCATGAACACTTCTAGAGATATGCAGTATAAAACAGTAAATTTGTACCGAAGGTACCATGCCCCTTTTCGAATAACGCAAATTTTTCTACATGAGTATGGAATTAATTTTGTATACACATCTCGGTGCCAAGTTCGTTAATCACTGGCTGCGATTACGATTAATTAATTTTAATCATTAATCGGTAATCCAATTAGAAATAAAATCTGATTAAGTTGTCTAGTTTGTCCAAATTCGAAACCAAACACCAGTTAGAGTAATAATTTTGTTTTTTACGCTTATAGCACGCAAATAATATAAAAATTATAATTATTGTTATTAGTAATACATAAATTGGGAACTTTTACACACCTAGTTTGTAAAACGTTTGTTGGTATATATCTTAATTAAAATGCACACCAAATTGCTCAGATTGATGACGAAACCCCACATAGCCATACCGGATTAACTTGCTTTGTGTGCACAGGAAAATTCCAGCATAAATTAATTAATCACCAAACCTACTTGATCAAATTAAGAGTTAATAATTAAAAATTATTATTTTTTAATCGCGGTTACGATTAACTGTTTAGTCAGATTAAAATTAATCATGATTAACTGTAATCACATTGAATTTAATCGAATTAACTAATTGATTAAAAAATCAATCGATTAATGCCAACATTGATTTCACATACATATCTCTATACCAAGTTCCAGTTCTCTCCTACAAATACTTCCAGAGATATGTATGTAATATGAAAATTCCAATTTGTATGGGAGGGGCCTTGAGTTATCGGAATTACTTTCAGTCTAAGACCATACTTGCGAAATCCGTAGTAAGTGTACCAAATTTCGTTCTGATTGGGAAACTAGTTAAGGAAGTAGCATATTTTTCAATCCAGGTCATAAACAATCTGTGAGCAAAATTTCATTTTCAAACAGGTGGCAATTCTTAAAAAAA
>NW_023458557.1:25729413-25751336 GCF_013731165.1 Rhagoletis pomonella | reverse complement strand
AAAAAAAGATTACTCTCCTTTCGATACAGAGTATATTAGAGAAGTTCTCGTCAAAATCCGTTCAGTAGTTTTCGAGATTACCTCGTACAAAGAATCTCGACATTCCTTTATACTATGTATAGATTATAATAAGTATAAAGCTGACGTTGATACCGTGAACCAGACGGCTAGAAGATACACAACGAAACGACGACTTATACGATGGCCTTTAGCGATGTTTTTCAATATAATAGATATTAGTTTACTCGCTTCATATCTTATTTCCTATAAAAAATAATAAAATGCTGCAAAAGAATGTCGACCAGTGACGGCTGTTTATGCGTCAATTGAGCGAGGAGTTAACAAAACAAATATCCAAAGTCGTTTGTCAAACGTACAAATAATGAGAAATTGGTCGTCAAAATATTACTGTGGATGTTACGCCAAACCCTTCAATCGAACGAAATGCACCAGGAAGAATCGAAATAACTGGTTGTGGGTCATTTTCAATAAACAGGAGAAGAAAAAAATACGAACAACGAGGAAGAACTGCTGGGAATGTGAACAAGCATTATGTGATGAACATTCCAAAAACATCTTAAAGTATAATATTTGCTATAAATAAAAAGATTATTTAATCGTTTTCGTTTTCCTAATAAGTTATATAGTATAGTTATTTTTACGAATTACGTGCTTACAAAGAAAAAAAAAACTACAAAATATACTACCGATGTAATTGGGTACCCGGGTGCTGGTACGGTATACTACATTTCAAGTCGATTATTTTTTTGATAAATAACACAATTTTTTTACTTTCAATTGTCCAAGTTCTTTTATTTAAGCTAAATAACGACGATCCGGAGGATGTGAAAGAAATGTCAACTAATACTCGACTTATACGGGTACCCCGGTACCCGGGTATTAACACAAGGGTTAAATCTGAATAAAAGAACCTTATCGTATTTTCCTTTTAATAGTATGTTCTTTTGATCATACTTTCTACTTTCATTTGCAAATATTAATAACAATGAATTTTTCATAAAAAAGCTGTAATATACCAAGGGCCATTTTCTAATGTAAGCAGTAAAGTTGCCTTTACTAGCAGGGCAGATAAATTGTTTCTCACTTTAGAGTGTTTTGGTTTTCTTATCTTACCGGTAAAAATAAATTTGTTATTCCGTGGAGTGAAACTTCACTACATTTCCGAGAGTGAAACTTCACTACATTCGTCATATAATTTCAAAGGTTGGCAATGCGACATAAGCAAATATAGAGCAAGAGCAACTGTTAGCAAAAACCAAAACCTTGGTTGAAATATCGGCTGAGATTTCCATTACGGAACCAATTGCTATTCCGTGCAAAGTATAGTGAATTTTTTTATGAAACTCGGTGGGGATACTAATGGAGGTCTCCCTTAACTATATTTATCACTTTCACAATGTTGTTGCTAATAGTACTTAAGTTATTTGTTGTTAAAATATCCCGGCTGCTATCACCACATTTTATTATAACTCCACACCTATAACTTTTATTTACACAAATATATTATCCTTAAAAGGTTCGCATGCGTTTGTAAACCTTAATATATAATTATTAATTAATTAATTAAGTAAAACGCGCTTATAAATGTCTTCACAAACGTTTGCACATTTCACAAACAAGCAGAAATAACAATGACTGACAGCAACACAAAATGTATGCTACCATACGTTAAAAAAATACACCACAAATAAGTGCGTATAATTAGGGGTATAAGTGTACAATACGTACATTGCTCTTATTAAAAATAATAATATTAGGATCGATAGGGGTCTTACTCCTGATCATAACGGTATAATTTTTTTCGGGGGGAAATAATATTTACTGGTGTTATTTTAGTTCAAAGTACACAAATGTAGAAAACGTACATCGATAATTTGATAAATAATGAAAATTTTTAATAAAAAATCGCGCGATTTTGTATTACAATTTTTCGCCTGCGGCGCTTTTCCCATAAAAATCAGTACTTCGATAAATAATGAAAATTTTTAATAAAAAATCCCGCGATTTTTTATTAAAAATTTTCGCCTGCGGCGCTTAAATTAATTAATCACCAAACCTACTTCATCAAATTAAGAGTTAATAATTAAAAATTATTTTTTTTTAATCGCGGTTACGATTAACTGTTTAGTCAGATTAAAATTAATCATGATTAACTGTAATCATATTGAATTTAATCGAATTAACTAATTGATTAAAAAATCAATCGATTAATGCCAACATTGATTTCACATACATTTTACCAAGTTCCAGTTCTCTCGTACAAATACTTCCAGAGATATGTATGTAATATGAAAATTCCAATTTGTATGGGAGGGGCCTTGAGTTATCGGAATTACTTTCAGTCTAAGACCATCCTTGCGAAATCCGTAGTAAGTGTACCAAATTTCGTTCTGATTGGGAAACTAGTTAAGGAAGTAGCCTATTTTTCAATCCAGGTCATAAACAACTGTGAACAAAATTTCATTTTCAAACAGGTGGCGATTCTTAAAAAAGTAGCCTATTTTCCAATCTAGGTCATAAGCTGTCTCTGTGCAAACTTTCATGCAAATCCGTTCAGACGTTCAAGACGTATCCGCGTATTGCTTTAATTAAACTTTTTTAGCAATGGCAAGTCTTAAAAAAAATATACCATTTTACAACCTAGCTCGTAAGCTATTTGTGTGAAAACTTCCATGCAAATCACTTCACTCATTTCTAACAGATGGCAACTCTTAAAAAAAGTTGCCTATTTTCCAACCTAGGTCATAAGCTATCCGTGTGCTAAATTTCATGCAAATCCGTTCAGTCGTTTCCGCGTATTAATGTAATTAAACTTTTTTAACAGGTGGCAACTTTTAAGAAAAGTAGCCTACTTTCCAATCTAGGTCATAAGCTATCTGTGTGCAAATTTTCATGCAAATCCGTTCAGTCGTTCCCGCATATTAAATAAATTAAAATTTTTTAACAGCTGGCAACTCGTAAAAAATAGCCTATGAACCAACCTGGCCCATAAGCTATCTGCGTACAAAATTTCATGCAAATCCGTTCAGTCGTTTCCGCGTGATGATTTCCCAAACATCCAAACATACAAACATTCACATTTATATTTATTTATTTATTTATTATTTATTTATTTATTTTATTTATATATTTATTTTTAAGATATTATATTAGTAAGTTGGTAAGATACAATATTAGCAAGATATAACATATACAAATTTCGAGGTAAAACAATATTTTATTACAAAACGAAAATTTGTGAAATAGTAACAACAAATTACTTAAAAACTTTACATAGACAACTATTAGAACCCCCTCTACCCCCATATTTTCCCTGATTCCGTACTCTCGGGTTACCATTCTAAAATTTTCCCCTCGATTTGTTGAAAAGCCGTTCACTGCCTTTAAAATCGCCTCATGTGAACACCGTATGAGCGTTGCGTATGCCCGAGGCATTTTTTTCGTATTTCGATCCAGGATCCAGGGTTGAAAAAAAGCCAAATATTAGGGGGGGCGGTAGAGGGGGTCCCCCTGATTCTAAATCTGAAGACCGCAACCTCCGGAGACTTATAGTTTTTAAGCAATTTGCATTTAAAGTTGCAAAAAATACCAAATTCAACCTCACTTTTTCCTTTGTACACCAATTGAACTGACATGTCGGTGCTGCCATACATAAAAAAAATGCCGAAAAACACAAAACGGAAGCAATAATAAAATACACATAATGATCGCGCGGTTTAAAATAAAATGTTAATTATTAATGGAAGTATCGATTTTATAATAAAAAGCGCCGCAGGCTAAAATTTTCAATTAAACATCGCGCGATTCTTAATTAAAATTGCTCATTATATAATGATATAATAAAAAGAGCCGCACAGTGGGCCGCCTGATTCAAGTTAGCCGGAAAAAAATATTTTAATATGCTAAGATTTTTCAGATTCAATGAAACTTTATTCAAACAAATGAAACTTCCTTTTAAGAATGTTTCATTTAATTTGAAAAAAGTTTCATTTAATTTGAATAAAGTTTCATTGAATCTGAAAAAGGTTTCATTTAATTTGAAAAAGGTTTCCCTTTATCTGAAAAAGGTTTCATTTAATTTGAAAATGGTTTCCCTTGACCTGAAAAAGGTTTCATTTAATTTGAAAAAGGTTTCGCTTCGTTTGAAAATGGTTTCATTTAATTTGAAATAAGTTTCATTTAAACTGAAAATGCTATAGATACCTTCAATATACCGTTTTTGCTACAAAGCCTCCTCAAAGGACCTCTGGTGTCATCTAATCGATCCTTGATCAAGGTAAATTTTTGTATGGCCACTTTTTACAACAAATCTAAGCATCTGAATCAATAAAATATTTTCTTCCGGCTAACTTGAGTGAGGCGGCCCACTGTGCGGCGCTTTTTATTATAGCATTATATAATGAGCAATTTTAATTAAGAATCCCGCGATTGACGTTTCATTTAATTTGAAAATGGTTTCGCTTAACCTGAAAAAGGTTTCATTTCATTTGAAAAAGGTTTCATTTAATTTGAAAAAGGTTTCATTTAATTTGAAAAAGGTTTCACTTAATTTGAAAATGGTTTCATTTAAACTGAAAATGCTATATATATAAATACGCCACCATACCGTTCTCCACCGTTCTCTTGAAAGGATATAACTTCCTCTAATCCAGAAATGTTAACCCCATTATACAGGGAGCGTGGCATCTGACATACAGACTAAAATGTGAAAACTGATGTTTCACTAAAACCAATCACGCTGGGGAACTAAAACTTGGCACGGATGCATAAATTGTAAATACCCTACTTACGGCGCAAAATGATAGGTATTGGAAAAGGGGTCATGGCACTTCCAACACAAACTGAAATTCTCATATCGCTTATCTCTGGAACCGCTTATGCTAACGTTCTCCGATTTGACACAGCTACATATGCTATCAATTCCGTACTTATGGTGAAAATTTGTGGATAATGAAACAGGGGGTGTGGCACCTCCCATACAAACTGAAATTCTCAATCGCTTATCTCTGGAACCGCTTTCGCTAACATCCTGAATTGTGAAACAGCTACATATGTTAACAATACCGTAGTTATGGCGAAAAGAGGTAGCTTTTGGAAAAGGGGGCGTGGCATCTCTCATACCAACCGAATTTCAAATATCGCTTATATAACCTACTTATGGCGAGGAGTGGTTTGTATTGGAAAGGGGGAGTTGGCACCTCCCATACGAAAGGCAGTTTCCATACGCTTATCTCTGGAACTACTTATGATAAGGTTATGGATACACCTACATCTACAAATCAGAAAATGGCAAGAATATTTCAATTTGGAAGAATTTTCTCCCAGATTTCAAAATCGCATTGAATGATTGGTATTTTGTGGAAAGTTTTTAGAAGGCTTTTTCTTCCGACAGGGGGCTCAGAGATTGAGAGCTATCCTAAAGAATCCTATTTATGGTCACATTTGCTTCATCTTTTGAATACTTGGTACCCAAACGTGTGATGCAAAAATATTGATGTTTGGCCCAGTGATAACAAAACCCGTGGTACTTTCTTAACTTCTACCGATTCTGATGAAAAGAAAGAGGAGTTTATGTAGATGTCGGAAATATATTTTTTAACCTTCCCAAGGGCTCTGAGACCAATATAATCGAAAAACGGCAAAGAAAACACTATTTCAAGTTTGAAGGTAAAGTTGTTTAATATATTCAATTATTTTCTAATGAATATATAACTTATAACTACAAATTTGTTTTTTATATATATTTTTTGAGTTATGTCTGCGAAATGTCACTATCGGAGTGTGAACTTTCATCTGCTTCATCAGTCGCGACTCTTGGGTAACTAAGACCAGTTTTTCGTACAGACTCTGCTTGATATAATATGGAATTTGACATTGTTGCAAGGTCGTGCAAAGTCTGGCTTAAGCAGTTTCTAAAAGTGGGAATCATGGAAAGTCTCACAAAAAAATTTTAAGGAAAGTAAATGACAGTACAGTGTTTAGATTGTCCAAAAAAGTTCGACTTTGTTCATATTTTTTTTACGAAAAAACGCCTTATTTTGACACATTACTCTAGCATCATTTTCTATGCCAAATACATTCTTTTCAGCGTTCTAGCACACCACTGTGATAAACAACACACCACTTTTTAAAAAAATGTTCATTATATATCGAAGTATCGATTTTATAATAAAAAGCGCCGCAGCCGCAAGTTTGTAATAAAAAATCGCGCGATTGTTTGTTACAAATTTTCGAAATATATGAAACTATATTAAAAAACTAAAGAAACAATAAAAAGCGAAAATAATACGGTTTATAGGTGTATTTTATAGCTTCGAGAAGTATTGCAGCACACATTTGCTCTTACTGTCGGCCATTGTTATTTATGTTTGTTTGTGAAAAGTGCTAAAACGAGTAAACGAATTTATATATCACATATCATATATTACTATATCATACAAAATATAAGTTGTACAAAAATTTGGGGGTGGTAGTGAAGATTATTTATTAACAAATTGCTTAAATAGTATTAGCAACTACTTTGTGATAGTGATCAATTCATGTGGAGAAAGCCTCCCTCAACATCCTCACCAAGTTTCATGACGAAATTCCTTATACTTACGCTGAAATCTCGATTGGTTCCGTTTTGGAAAGCCAACTATAAAATCCACCTATAAACCGTATTATTTTCGTTTTTTATTGTTTCTTTAGTTTTTTAATATAGTTCCATATATTTCGAAAATTTGTAACAAACAATCGCGCGATTTTTCATTACAAATTTTCGCCTGCGGGGCTTTTTATTATAAAATCGATACTTTGATATATAATAAAAAATTTTAATTAAAAATCGCGCTATTTTTTACTAAAAATTTTCGACATCGGCGCTTTTTATTATTAAATCGATTCTTCAAGAAATAATGAAAATATTAGCCTGCGGCGCTTTTTCTCCCGAAATTTTAGTTTAGTTTAAATAAGTTTGGTAAATTTTTGTTGAATTTGGTAACTTCTTCTGGTGATTTTGGATAAAAAATAAAAAAATTTGGTAACACTGAACACATGTAAGTAAAATATAGCCACCTAAAAGTCTACACTACGTTGCTTATGCATTTGACAGACTTTTCGTTTATTTTCTGACGGTCAGTTACGGCAGCTTATTCATATTATAGTCAGACCTTAAATCATAATTGCTACAAAAACCTTATCCTAACCTTTACTGCCTGTTGCTGCTGTAGTCGCTGGTAACTGCTCTGCCAATAGCGTAGTAGAGGATGATGTGATGTTATTGTGGAATTTCCATCTTCTATGCAGGTGTTCGTTCTGCATGTCAACATAATCGTACTTCCACGATATTAAGGTGCCAATTGCTAAGTTGAAGTAAATGCTTCCGATGTTGGTGACTGCAGGTGTTCGATATACAATGCCAGGATAAACGGTTTCCCACGACTTAATGGGAACCGTTGGTGTTGAAGCTCAGCTGAAGTGGCTGGTGATAACTCCTCCCCCCGTAAGTGGGGACTGTCCTCGGTCGCTCTTAAGTTTTTAATGACGTTTAATGATGACGAAGAAAATCGTAACGATCGTGAGTATTAAGCCGCATGACAGTTCCGGCTGCGTTGCTACCTTTGCTTTTACGTCATTAGCTTATGCAAAAACGGCAGGCTGAGTATTTTCAGGTGACCAGTAATGTTTAATAGAAGCGACGTTCCTATGCCTAGCTGCCTTCTTGAAAAAGTATTACGATTCACATGGTTTCATTGATCTAAAACTGGTTGTCGAATGTGAGCGAATGCGTATCAGATATGGTCTTTACGGTACCATCTGCCTCCCTCACGTTTTCTGGTCGGTCATTAATTATAATGATGCCTTCCTCTTCATAACTCAGAAAAAAAATCTTCGCTATTAGAGATTTGGGTTGATTGCAGTTCAAAGTGTCTCTTTCCCGGTAAAAAAGTTTGAGAAAAAAATACACTTTCTGAGAAAGTAAATTTAAAAAAAAAATTTGCACTTTTCTTTTATTGTTAAATAAAAAATTTTAAATAATGAAAATCAACAATTATATCATTCTATCTTGAAGTGACAAAAATTACTGACATTTGAGTAAAAACATTGTTGGAATCTATTAAATTTTGACAAAGTTATGGGCATTTAAAAAAAAAATTCTCACTGTCAATTCGAATAATCGATTTTTGCTTGAAAAAAAAAAATCGCGTTTAATTCGGCCGAAAAATTTTTCCGAGTCAAAAGAAAAAATACGTGTCTCATTATTTGGACCAACAAACAATGTATTTGAGTTTGGTCGAAATTAAAAATCATGCTCGTACCTGACCGGTTGTCTGGAAATGGAAAGCATCATATGTATTGTTTTTTCTGCTTTCTTTACTCTCAGCCTTCACCAGACGCCCACTTTTCTCATTAGTCAATCTTATCCCCACTAAGTTCCATTTATTAGATATAATAAATAAAAGCAATCATAATAAAATAACATGCAGATACACCATTATACTGAAAAGTGGACGCTTGGAATATACTTTAACTACACGTATGCGTGTATGTAATTTATATGTACATAGATATATATTACCACCATAATTCATATATTTGTGCATATTCCTACATTCCTTCCAACCGAAAAGCATTTGCTTGCATTACTTACATATACATATGTACATATGTATGTATGCTGTATGCATAACAAAATGCATACCCAAAACAAACGCGAAAAATATCTCCCATGCAACGTCGTTGAAAATTTTTCGCGATAAGTTTATCGCGATAAGCTTTTGTGAGTGATCGCGAATCGATTATTTGATTCGTTTTTCTCATTTATGAGAGAACATTTATGAGAGACATCGGCTATTCTCGGACTTCTCATATTCGAGTGATAGGAGATTTCTTTGCTTTTTTCGATCGCGAATGGAAAGCAGCGGAAATTTTTTTGTCGATCGCATTCCGAATGTGAGAGATGATAAATTTGTTTGCATTTTTCACTCGCGATAAAAGAATGCAAAAATTGATTTGGTTATTATCGATCGCGATAAATCTCATAAATGAATGAAAACCAATAATCATAAATGAGTATTTCCGAATCCTGGTTTTTACTAATACCTTTTCCCCACTTGAAAAGTTCTATCTCGTCTTGACTGATTGTGTTTCTGTAACTGAACCTCTTAAGCCGTTTTAACTTTATTTTTTATTTGTTCTCTGAACTCATCTGTGGCTGAGTGTGTTTTAACTTGTTAAAAATTAAAGACGTCCGTCCACTGACGTGCAAATACCCAAGAACTTTTTATTCACAACATGGCGCACAGTTACAGTTCAGTGTATCTTAACTTAGGGCGGTACCTCACTTTACAACTTTTACATAAAGAGTGTGTTCCGTACCCGCATATGTTTGATTATTACAGAGTGTATTATATCACCTATGTCCACACCGAAACGGTTTAACAAAATTATCTTATAGTTTCGGAATTTAAAGATGCTTCATTGTCACAGAAAATGGTTTTGTTGCAAAATAGGGTGCTTTACATCTATTATTGTGCGAGGGGGTATCGGTTGGACTATTGCGAATTTAGAAAATTTATCCACACAAGTCAAAGTATTTTTTATCCATTGAAAATATATCAATGTGCAAAATTTCGCCTACACATGAAGGAATTTGGCGTTTTGGCGATTAATTGTTTTTCCGGTGTCGATCGTATTTAGTACTTGAACATATTTTACAATTTGTTACAATTTCATTCGCCTACTTTGTCATTTTTGGAAAGAAATAGTCACGCAAAATTTGTTTAGTATTTTCTTGAGCAGCTCTATGCGATCAATTATGCTCCGTAATTACAATTTCCTTTTGTTTGTTTTTATCGAAAATATCTGTTACGAATTTCTTAGCATACCAGAATTTTGTTGTGGGAAACCGCTCAACGAGATTATGTTGGATGTGCGATAATACCGGCAATTCGCAGTTAATTGCGTTAACAACGTTCGTTCTAACTACACTTCGGATTGACACAATTAGTGAGCCTGTTTGAAAAATATATAAATTGCGCTTCTTCTAAAAAATTTGGTTTGTATAACTGTTTATTGGTTTATCTGTCGCTTCTATTGTATAAGTAAAAGAAAGTTCGCTAAGGACTGAAGCGACGTCCGACTCAGGTTCAAGCATGAAGCCTTTGTCCCTACAGTGTGTCAGCAACGAAATTTTCTTTTCCTGGTTTGTAGAATATTTTGGCATTATGCTCGTCAGTAAACGCTTTCCAGCGTTTAATTTTCGCATTTGGGATTCGATCTGAAACCGCAAATGTGGGAGTCTGATGACCGGTGTAAATATTGAGATTTTTAACTCCGTAAAGGTAGTTTCGGAGATTTTTTAAGGCCCATACTATGGTCAACTATTCTGTTTCATTGGTTGCGAAGTGCAACTCTTTATCTTTCAGTGTTCTGGAAATCATCGTTATTGGCCTTCCATTCTGAGATAAAACTCCTAGATCATGGTACGAAGCATCCGTCGTTAGATCGAAAGGTTTCCCAAAGTTCGGATAAAGCAGCATGACATCTTCCGATATCAATAGTTCCCTGTCGTTAAGTATAACTTTAATTTTCTTGGACTGCTGTAGAAGGCTCGCTATAATACCGGATGGCTTCCACTTTAGTCGGGCTTGCCTTGATTCCCCCTCTTGATACTGTGAAGCCGAGGTATTCTACAGTTGTTTTAAAAAAATTAGACTTTTTACGTGAGACCCTATTGTTTGCATCATACAGATTACGCAGAACCCAGTCAAAAAAATGATTACGTCATCGCCGTAGACGTAACAAGTTTTGCCTATTTGTTCACGATGGACATCGTCGATGGCCCTCTGAAAAATGCTTGGCGCATTTTTTAGTTCAAATGGTAGCCGACAAACTCGTACTTAACATTTACTTCAGTTTTATCGCGTCCCGCTCCACTAGTTCAATTTCATGAAACCCTCACTTTAAGGTTGCAAAATATTTTGCCTTACCCAGATTTGACAATATTACTGTGACATTGGGAATGGGGTATTTGTCATCGATTGTTTTTTGATTGAGCTTTCGAAAGTCTATCACTAGACGTTTTTTCTTGTTGTCCCAACTCGTCGCTACCTTTTTTTTATCAACAATCCATATGGGGTTATTGAAAGGGGACCTGGATACGAGGATAATTCCATTCTTTAATAGATTTCTTATCTAGCTGTTAACAAAATCAGCCATTCCCATTGGATATGGGCACAATTTTGAATATACCGGGTTGCTATCTTCGGTGCGAATGGTAGCAACGATGTTTGTGTTGAAGGGCAGTGCTTCACAGAGTCCTGTACTGAATGAACAAAACACAACGTTGAGCTGCTTGCTAGAAACTACCCTGCAAGAACAGTGACTATCATTTGACAAATCATTTGAGTGGCAAGACTGATAGAGATTTCTGTCACTGGCTACCTACAAGTTTCTATCAAATTCTAAAGGGGAGTGTGAAAAATCTGATGTAAACATTTGTGTACATGTGATCTTCCGTCTTCCTCCAACTTATGGCTTTATTTAATGGTATCTTTTTAACCAACGCAAAATTTGCAAATGTGTTAGTAAGATAAATGAGAATGTGTTAGTTTCCATCACACAATTATTGTAGGGTAAGTGGGCAGCAAGCGAAATAATCACGGAGAGTAAGCAAGTATGAATGGCGCTCACTTATTGTTATGAAGAAGAGAGCGCGGGCTTGTGAGCTAGTGAGCTTGTGTTGAGCAAGTATTCACAAGTGTTTGTCTTATGAGCTCCATTGCTCACTGGCTTCGTTTCGCTTACAATTATGAATCTGAAAGGCTTATTATATTTGCAAATTTGTTAATATTTAAAAATAAATTAGCAATTTTCGAGATGTGGATTTTTTCCGTAGTTATTAAGTGTAAATATTTTAGTCTTCTTAGACGCCACCAAACAAGTTTAGTACATGATATACATATGTATTGTAAATATGTATATAAAAAGAATGCAATTTAACTTCGAAATACAATGGATAATGGCATCCTACTTACGTTTATGGTATTTCTCACCCCAACCCCAAACTGGAAATTAATCTATGTGCATGCAACATTATTAAAAGATTTTATTTAATAAATTCAATAAACCCATCAAGATGTAATTTTTTCTGGTGTTCTTATTTTCATATTAGTTTTGTTATCTTTTAACTTTTAAAATCAGGTACTACTTATTCGTATCGTAGTTTTTCTGCTAATTATGTATGTATGCATGTAGTTAGGACGGTTTTACTTTCTTATTTTGTAATTATAGTTTTTATTTTTCAACTTAAATTGTGGCGGGAGTGACAAATTGAGCATCGGTATAAAAAGTAATCGTAATATATTTACTATTCTATGAATAAATATTTTTACCTAAAACTTATAGCCATATTCATACAAAATAAAGTAGCTTTAAAAAGGTTTATAAATTGAAAACATCAATCTATAAAGCTGTTTAAACCATGTTAAACATGAAGGTAGTTTCAATAAACAACCTTTTGATGGATACTGGGGGTTTCGACGCTTCATAATTTGTTCATGTTGCAAATTTGTTAATATTTAAAAATAAATTAGTAAATTTCGAGATGGGGATTTTTTCCGTAGTTATTAAGTGTAAATATTTTAGTCTTCTTAGACGACACCAAACAAGTCTAGTACATGATATACATATGTATTGAAAATATGTACATAAAAATAATGCAATTTAACTTCGAAATACAATGGATAATAGCATCCTACTTACGTTTATGGTATTTCTCACCCCAACCCCAAACTGGATATTAATCGATGTGCATGCAACATTATTAAAAGATTTTATTTAATAAATTCAATAAACCCATCAAGATGTAATTTTTTCTGGTCTTCTTATTTTCATATTAGTTTTGTTATTTTTTAACTTCAGATTTAAAGTGGTATTTTGCAACTCATTTGTCTTTTTATTATTTTACAAAGTTATTTTGTTTTTTGCTATGTCTAGTTTATTTCAGAAAAAAAATTATATTATAATTTTCAGTCTGGTAGCTAGATTTTGATGATAATGGCAAAATCGCAGCAAAAGTCAAATGGCTAACATGGCTGCTAATGTCATTAATTGAAACTACCTTCTTTTTTCTACCATGCTTTAAACCTACTTTATTTTTTAAGAATACGGCCATTAACTAAAACGAAAAATTCAAATAAAATCACGTTCAAGAAATTAAAAAGAAATTTTCTTCTACCAAAATTTCTTAAATTACCTCTCAAGAAATATATGCTTGTTTAGTAAGAAAATTTACAGTAACGGTCAAGTAGGTACTTTTTCAAGCAGCAGAGATAGTGGAAAATATTTGTCGTGATTTTAATTGACTGCAATATTGTAAGTACAGAGTAAAAAAAACTTCTATTATATTTTATAACAAGGATTTTGTGGCTAAGCAACAATGACCACATGTAATGAAATAAAGATTTTTTTTTCGCTCATTTTTATTTATCTACATTCATAAATATTATTCTAAAACAAGGCGCTTATTCCCAGCGATCTACTATTACTACTATTAGAAGAAAAAGAGATAATAAAAAATAGTTCCATTTAATCGCTTTCGTCCCTGGTTTTGTTTCATATCGAGCAATTCATTGCTACGTTCGTGCGAATTAGGTAGCTATACAGCGGTAGATCTGCAAAACAAAAATGTTGCTTTTGTCTCTGTACAGTGTAAATTTATTTTCAATTTTGTATATTTTAAAAAGCTAGAAAACTTAAAAAAGATCTCCTGACAGACGAACTGAGAGAACTCTCCATATATATGCGTTTCAGAGAATCTGATTATTTCAGTTTTCTCTTGCGAGTTAGAGAACTCTCGCCGGACTCAAAAATTAAGATAAGATTTTTGTACTGAAATTTTGTAGTTAACTACCGATTCTGAGTAATTAATCAAAACCACTTGAAGGATCGATTAATTTCGGGTTCAAAAAATAAGCACTGTACAATAAATATATGGTTAATATGTTGTACGTAAAAGTAAATGTTTACTATGGCGTCGATATCTACTGTCGTTTCTGAATATCCACAGGAGAATGTAGGAGTAGGAGAGTTGCACCTCATTACTTGCTACTAAAAGTCGGAGCAGTTGTGATGTTAGGCCGCAACCTAAATATATACATATGAAGGGTTAGTTAATGGTCTCGCTTAATAGTTAAAGAACTACAATATAATTGTTTGGATGACGCAATACAAATATTACATATAAAGGGTTAGTTAATGGACATGTG
This sequence comes from Rhagoletis pomonella, assembly GCF_013731165.1. Taxonomy (NCBI): domain Eukaryota; kingdom Metazoa; phylum Arthropoda; class Insecta; order Diptera; family Tephritidae; genus Rhagoletis; species Rhagoletis pomonella. The sequence continues at coordinate 25,737,063 of NW_023458557.1, read as the reverse complement.
ATTCACAAGGGAAATGAATTTTACTACCCCATATAAATTTACAGGCCAGCGACCCAAACATTTCCCTGTGTGTTTAAACGCCGCCAATTCAAAACTATGGTAGCGTTCGCAATAACAATAAATATGTAAGGTCAGACCCTAACAAGGGGATTACTTTACGCATGGCCAGCTATGTAAGTTATTGCCTGGTCGCCAGTGGAAACACAACTTGTAGTAATGATTACCGTTTACAAACTGAACCTGTATTATTTTATTGAATATTCTTTTTATAATAAAAAATTGCGTACTTGCTAATATAATGATTTTCATTTACAATATAATTGTTTACTTGCTAAATCGGTATTTTGTTTATGGAAATTTTATACAATATCGCTTACTTTCTAAATTCATCATAATTGGGTTATTTCTTACTTATTTTGTTATTGCAAGGCGCGGCGGCTTATATTCCGTCGCGATCGCTTCCGCTAAATATTGTTGTAATTTAATGTTGGCTAGTCATCAATTTGCAAATGGAACAGGTAAGTAAATTAATAAAAGAGCTCTTCACATTTTGTCGCGATCACTTCCGTTCGCACAAAATGTGAATTTGCTGTTTCTGCATTTTTGTGAACAGAGAATATTGACTGTGTTAACTCCCCCCTTTTTAAGTATCAGCGTCTCGCTGATAAAATAAATGAAGATGATATAATTTAACCTTTACCTATCGCAATTGGTTGGAAATCTATTATTGGAGGAATGAATTGGAATTTCCTGTGGTAAGCTGATCTTGTGTGGAAGTATAGTATTATAAATAATGCTAGTCCAAGAAATATTGCTAAAAAACTGTAGCTTATTGACATAATAAGCTTGGATGAGATGTAATCTAATTTTTTTACATTCGTGAGATGGAGTTGGTGGAGGTATTCCAAATCTATTTTTATCTCTGTTTCAGTTAAGTAGCTTGAGAGTATAGGACGTAAGATTTGGTGAGAGGTGGTTTGCCAATTTGTGTAATTCATATCGCCTATAGTAATAGTTTCGTTATAAAAATTTATGACAAAGGTCCCGTTCAAGATCTGTGTCAAATTATTGTATGTTAAATTTCCTATAAAGTTGGAAATGAAAACCGTTCCATCTGCAACTAATTCTATTACAGGATCATTTCGAACTTGATAGTCGCAAGTCGCTTTCCCTCCCGCGAGGATTTGTGGAATACAATGGTTTTCATCCAAAGGTTCTAATTGATTTCTTTTGCATATTGTTATATCGTCAATGATCATACATTTTTCGCGAATGCCGTATTTGAACTATCTTTGACTATCATTGACGGTTCTGCGTATCTGAGAGCTTCTAATTCATTTTTGAAAGGTAGAGTTTCGGTTTGGGAAATTATATTGGCTATATCTGCTTTGTTTAATAAATGAGAATGAACTATACCTTTTTTCGCAAGTTGAGTAGCTAAAACTATTTGCGAGATTTCATATTTTACTAATCCTAGCTTATTGTATAAAGATTGTTCGAATCTAACTGTATCGTTTGCGTCGATTCGTCGAGTATTCTATTGTAATTATCCAGTATTTTATTAGTCGTTTTTATTAAGTAGTTATTGATCGTGTACTGCTTGTTACTATTTCCTGTGAGGTTATTCGATGTAGTCACGATTTTGTCCCAGTCGGTTGCATCTGGATTACCCGCGAGCCATTTCCAGGCTGAGCCAATCCAATTGATTGATCGTTTGTTCTTTTTAACGTTTCTAGCCCGTAACTGATCTAAAAGGTTATCGATTTGTGAGACTTGGTAGTCTAGCTGTGAAGCTAGAGGGCTTGTTCTGCTAGTTTGATAGCGTATAATGGGTTTGTTGTCATTGAGAATTCGTTCATAATCGTCCAAGTGGATGGCGTGTATGATTTTGTAGTAACCGTTTGATATTTTTCCTATGCCCTCTTTTATAGTCACCAATGGGCTTTTGTATTCGTATATGTCCACTGTTGCTTCTATACCCCATGGTATCAACCTAATAAACGGAAAATTTGTAAATTTTTTAGATGCGATTTGTGAATTTTTCTGTTATTACTAGTGGTGATTGTTACATTATTTTCTTTCCCTACGGTTTCTTTCTAATAAATAGGTTTATTTTTCTTTTTTATTTGTTTGTCTTTTTTAAAAACGGTTTCGCCTGAATCATATGTTTTAATTTTTGTCCTTTTTTTGTTGTGCCAATTCAGCATCTTTTTTTGGTTCCTGGCGAGTTCGTGTCTGACATCGTTACTAACAATATCCTTGAAGTCCTTCAGTTCTTGATAATTTATTCTGTACGTCCTGCCAAGGAGGATGTCGGATGGTTTCTTATTTGTTGCTGAGTGGATCGTATTATTATATCTATGAACAGCAATGTTAATGATCTCATTAACAGAAAAGTCGGGATATTCGGCTTGAAGACATCGAACTATTTCGATTATTGTAGAGTGGGCGCGTTCCATCGCACCATTTACTTCGCTTTTCTGAGGAGGGGTCAAATAGATTTCTATTCCTAAGGCCTCCAAGTAGTTCAATGTGATTGGGCTAATAAAACTGCCCTCATTGTCCATTACCAGCGTTTTCGGGACAGAGTAGAAATGAAGAAGCTTTATCAACTTGTCTCGGATATGTAGAACAGATTTATTTTTTATTCGGAAAAATTTTACGAATTTTGAGAATTTATCCAGGCAGGTTATATATTTTTCCCCTGCAATTTCGATAATATCTATATGGAGAATCTCAGTGGGATGCGATGGAACAGGTCTGGCTTGGATTTCGGGTTTGGGAGGTCGACGTTCGTACTTGTTACAATTGCAAATTTCACACGATTTTGTGTAATCTTTGATTAATTTGGCCATTTGAGGAAATATTTGTTTTTTATTTTCTCTCCCGTTCCGATGAGCTCTTTTGTGTTCTTTTTTAATGATAAGGAACTTCTCTTCATCGGTAGCAACATCGCTCACTACCCTCTGGGTGATTCTAATTCTAAATCTCGAAAAGAATTTTTTAAAGATTTCCTGCAACAAGGGAATGTGTTTTTCTGGTATTTTAATTCCATTAACTAAATTTGGGTTTAGGTAATTTTTTAATATGGTTTTTATATTCTCCTTGCTAAGCCTTCTTTTTGACACGTAGTGCCTTTGATAATTGGGGTGTCGTTCTTCATGATGTTCTCGTTCTTGTCCTTCGGAAATGATTATCTGAGACTTAAATACATTAATAGGAGCTTCGCAATGAGGAATCAAATCTGTGTTGTCCTCTTCTGCGCTATGCTGGGAATTGTCATCTGTTGACGTTAAAACGTTAACTTCAGTTGGTAATCGCGATAGAGCATCGGCTACCGTGTTAATTTTCCAGGTTTGTATATTAACTTATAGTTGTATTCTTCTATCCTTGCCTTCCATCGTTTTAGTTTAGCATTGTTATTGCTGTTGCTTAAAGCGAAGGTGAGGGGTTGGTGATCGGTTAATATTTTTATTTCCTTTGCACCGTAAAGGTAGGTCCTAAGCTTGTCGAGTGCCCATATAATAGCGAGCATCTCCTTCTCAATAGTTGACGACAGCTCCAATAGCTACATTGGAAGCATCTGTTGTCAGGATGAAGGCTTTGGAGAAGTCCGGAAATGTAAGGATCTCCGAAGATATAAGTAACTCTTTTAAGTCATTAAAAGATTTCATGGCTTCTTTGTTTAGTGAAATGCTAACCCTTTTAGATTGATTTGCTTTTGTTTGGGCGTAAATACCTCTTGTTAGGTTTGTGAGAGGCTTAGCAACTTTCGCAAAATCCCTTATAAATCTTCTGTAATAGGAAGCTAGTCCTAGGAAGCTTTTTAGTTCCTTCAAGTTTCCTTTTTATAGAGGAAATTTTTTCAGGGTCGGGTAGGATTCCATCCTGTGTGACAACGTGCCCTAAGTATTCTACATGTGTCCTGAGGAATTTCGATTTTTCGCAGCTGACTTTTAGTCCTGATTTTTGAAGTAATTCAAACACAAGTTCTAAATTCTTTAAATGTTCTTCCTTATCTTTGCCTACGATGATAATATCATCAATGTAGACGTAACAACTTTTACCAATTAAGGGTTTCAGAACATCATTAATCATCCTTTGGAAGATGGATGGTGCGTTTCTAAGTCCGAACGGTAACCTGGTAAACTCATATTTACCATTGGCCGTTGAAAACGCTGTTTTCTTTAAATCCTTTCCCTTCATTTTGATCTAGTGAAATCCAGATGTTAAATCGAGTGTGGTGAAGTACTTGGATTTGCCTAAACTTGCTAATGTGTTATTTATATCCGGTATGGGATATGTGTCAGGAATAGTTACCGCATGTAAGCGTTTAAAATCTATAACTATCCTGTACCTTTTTTCCCCAGATGGGCCTGGCTTCTTCGGCACTACCCATAAGGGAGAGTTGTAAGGACTTTTTGAAGGCCTAATTATGCCGTCTCTTAGCGACTCTTGTATCTGTTTATCTACTTCTTCCCTAAGATTTGCTGGGTAGGGGTATAATTTTGTGTAAACGGGTTCCTCCGTTGTTGTTTTAATTTCTGCGCGGACACTTGTGTCAATAGTGCCGCTGTCCGAGACAGGACCAAAAATTTCTGCGTATTTCCGCTTAATAGTTTCTATATCATTAGCAGCAGTGGTTAGGGTATTTACTTGCCTAACTTTTTTTCTTGTAATTTAATTTCGGTATCATTTAGTCGTAGCGTAATATTCTTCCTATCAATTATAGCTCCCAAATGTTTTAAAGTGTCGTCCCCTATTATACCGTCGAAGGATTTAAGGTTGGGCAATACGAAAAAGTCGAGTTTAGTCATGATGCCCAAATTTTTGAAAAATTGACCAGTTACTTTGTGAGTTATCAGTACCTGTCCGGCTGCAGATTGCACAGTAAATGGTTTATCTAACTTCCTGGAGCCTAAAGCAATTTTATCAGAAATGAAATTTTTGTTAGCTCCAGTATCAATTAGGAATCTTAGAATCAGTGTTGCCAGAACTTTTTGGGCCGACCGGCTAGATTGGCAAAAAAAAGCGGCTAAAATGTTTTAGTGAAAATGCACATGCTTTATTTAAATAAATCGCAAGTAACGAAAGACTAGTTAACACCATTAATTTATATCGAGTGTATATTCCTCATCATCAAATGAATCACTATTGTATATATCACCTGAATTCATTAATTTTAAGAGATCGTCATCTACAGTAAAATTATGGCAGCATTTTTCTTCACGTTTTAAACCGTATCTTATATATAAAATAGCGTTTAACGTTTTAACGCACATTGGATTTCTTTGCTTAGTTTTTATTATATTCATTGAACTAAATATTCGCTCTACTTCTGCATTACTTATAGGGAAAACAAGAAAACTAGGTTGCAAAGGTCAGCAAAAGGGTTTTCTCCTAGGGCATTTCGAAATTGATAAATTTCGGCCCAAAATTTTACAGTTGAGTCTAAATTACTCCAGGTATGTAACGTTAACCGTTGCCATTGCATCTCTATGGATGTTTTTTTGTCGGCATTATATCTGTGTTTTTGTTGCTGTAGTTGAACAAATACTTTTGGTTTAATTACTCTTAATGCATTTCCAACCGGAAAAAGTCATTTTTTTAGTTTGGCAATATTTGTAGGGAGGCGTTGGCGTATTTCCTTTATTAAAGTGATAATAAAATAGCGACCATTTTCTCGAATTATTTTCTCGGCTTCGTGGTCAAAAGCGTTTGTGCTTACTTTTGTTTTTAAATACTCTTCAAAACTGTGATAAAACTGAGGAAATGGAGCAAGGTATGGTTCCAACGGGGAGCATATAGGATCAAATGTGTCCGCGCTAATAACCACTAGGCAGCATAGATGCGAAAGTAAAACATTGAGTTCATTAAAAATCTTCATTGGGTCTGCATTATTGCTTTCGAAAAACTTGTTTACTTTTTGCACCTGAAAATTAGGCAAATAGTAAAATCGGCTAAAAACGGCTAACTTTTTTTTACAAACCGGCTAACAAATCGGCTGCCGGCTAGATCAAATTTTCTCCGGCTAGTTGCTATCAAAACCGGCTAAATCTAGCCGGAAAACGGCTAAAATGGCAACGCTGCTTAGAATTCCATTATTTTTAATGTGATAATTTATGTAAGGAAGGCTTGATCGGCCCCTATTATAAAATTTATTTCCTCGCCATTCTCCTGTTCATCAATCTTCATTTTCTGGCTCAATATTATATAGTCTTTGTTGTTTCCTTGGTATATTTGAGGTATTCTGCGACCTGGTAGCGGGTGCACTGTTTGGCCTGTTTATATAATTAACCTTTTGAGAATGCAATGATGGGTCGACCTCCATTGGGACAGGGGGTTTGGGCTGTGTTGGCCGTGGGGGTGGTCCTTGTGGTTGAGTTTGCCTAGCGTTATTTTGGTTTTTATAATTATATATTTTATTTTTTTCGCGAACGTTCAATTCGTTTGATGAATTTGGTACTGCGGAATAATTATATTTTTTGTAATTCGCATTGCTGGAGTTTTTTGGGTAAATCGAATGATTTCTTAAGTTCATGTTTTGTATCTCTAAGCAGGAAGCATAGGCTTCAGGTAATGTTTCCGGTTTTTGTATTGTTAACATCCTTGAGAGTTCACCTTGCACTCCCCTAACGAAAACATCGAGTGCCCTATTTCTGTAGCTATCTATAAGAGCGCTTATAGCTTCCTCTGAATGTACCTGAGCCTTAATCTTATTTATTATGAGTGATAGTTGGTAATTAATCCTGGCGTAAAATTGGTCTACACTAGAATTTCTCTGGCTTAGGGTTGTTAATTCGTACTCAAGGGTTCTGAGATCACGCTTGTCTGCGTAGTGTAAAGAGAGACAGGTTTTTATTTTTTCCCAGTCATCATTAAATACGTTGTAGGAGATTAGGACGGTATCCGCCGGTCCTCTTATTTTATTTCTAATATGCTGCATTATAGCACGAAAGATGGGTCTGGTTTTGACTACCTCGTAATCTTTTAAAATGGATTCTACACTGGAGATCCACGAAATATATTGAATCGGATTTCCGTCAAAAATTTGCAAATCCTTTACACAGTCTGGCAACCTCCTCATTTCGTTGAGTTCTGCCTCTGTTGCTGGCGCAAGGGGTACGGAGATATTTACTGAAGGAGGACTAATCCTGTTCTCTAATTCCCCTATTCTGCTACTCATATCCCTCATCTGCTCGATTTGCAAATTGAGCGCGCCTGTTAACTGTGTTATTCGTTTTCAATATTTTCCATTTTTTCTTTTTAGATATATGATCTTAAGCTTTACGATAGTGAACGTTTTTATTAGCAATAATTTAGTTGTGATTTTTTTATATATATAAAGACAGTTTCTTAATATATCAGTAGCTTACAAATATATGAGGAACAGCGTTACGTTGGTCATTACTTGGACGTCCTGATTTTTCCTTTTTTGGAGGTTTATCTCCCTACTTGGGTACAGGTGGTGTCACGTTACAAGGTAAGTGTAGTTGGCGGCTGCAGGCGATTGTACTTCAATGTGGTCTCATCAGTGAACAATAGGGATATTTGATCCTTTTTATTTATTTTTGCACTTTCGTACTTTTTGAGTTTTGATAATTAACTCAATTAACGAGTGTTTTTTGTAAAGTTCTTTATCCTTTTTAG
>NW_023458557.1:25714195-25729403 GCF_013731165.1 Rhagoletis pomonella | reverse complement strand
TTTAGGGTTTTATCCCTTTCTATAAAGTTTTTACTTTTGCACTTTTGAATTTTTTGAGTTTTGATAATTAACTCAATCAACGAGTGTTTTTTGTAAAGTTCTTTATTCTTTTCAGGATTTATCCCTGTTTATTTCTAATAAAGTTTTTTCCACACTTAGGTACTTTATTATTTATGTTGGGCGCCAGTTATTGCCTGGTCGCCAGTGGAAACACAACTTGTAGTAATGATTACCGTTTACACTCTGAACCTGTATTATTTTATTGAATATTCTTTTTATAATAAAAAATTGCTTACTTGCTAATATAATGATTTTCGTTTACAATATAATTGTTTACTTGCTAAATCGGTATTTTGTTTATGGAAATTTTATACAATATCGCTTACTTGCTAAATTCATCATAATTGGGTTATTTCTTACTTATTTTGTTATTGCAAGTCGCGGCGGCTTATATTCCGTCGCGATCGCTTCCGCTAAATATTGTTGTAATTTAATGTTGGCTAGTCATCAATTTGCAAATGGAACAGGTAAGTAAATTAATAAAAGAGTTCTTCACATTTTGTCGCGATCACTTCCGTTCGCACAAAATGTGAATTTGCTGTTTCTGCATTTTTGTGAACAGAGAATATTGACTGTGTTAACTTGTATACGGACTGAGTAGAGCATGATCTTGCCAAAATACCAAAGTTAAAGTTAAGTACCAATGCATGTGGTTTTTAGAATAAAGAAATTGCAGATTTTTTAGACCACAGAGCACGCCGAATTTCGGGGATTATTACTAGTTTCCTTTATTACAAAACACAAACAATTTTTAATGGCACACAAATATAGACGAAAAATAATAAAACTCAAAGTTAGTGGATTTTTTTTTAAATGAAATTAATGTATTATAAACTTAACTTAAAAATGTATTGGGAATCTCTAGAAATACAAGTATTTACATTTTTGGGAAAAATTAAAAAAAAAAACTTGTGTGAAAAGGTCACTGTTTAAATAAATCACACTTTATTCCAGGAATATAGTCATGTAATAGATTATTATATTTTATAAAACTAGGTTTCAGTCTTTTGTAATGGCTAACAAGTATAAATAATTGAAACAAAATCACAGTTCAATGATATAAAAAATAAACACTTTTTTATTTCTTTGAAAAAATAAAAATGTTCTAACATAAAAACTACTATTAAAAACAGTTGAAAAACTGCGCAAAAATTTTTGCAGAAGGATATATTCTACCGAAAATTACAAGAAAATACTTTTTCACAAAGACTTTATTTTAAACAAATCAGCCAAATTTTGTCTCAAGCTAATAGTGTTAGCCGGAGGTATCTATACGGTTACAGCTCGATATAGTCATGTAAAAAAATTAGGACACGACATTTTGACCAGTTTTGGCTTTAATATTATTGAATCCGTGTATTGATTTTACTTGAAAAGGCTCAACTGGTACAACGTTTCCTATTCCTTTTAGAGCTTAGTGTAATTCTTAGAAGCCCCAGTATCTATTAGAAATTTATAAGACCTCCCTGCTATTGTTTGTCGTAGAAACGGCAGCAGGGACCTTCCTCTAAAAAATTTATGGACTCTATATCGGAGGTTTCTGCCTCAGCTACTTTCGACTCCGCTAACTTTTTGTAGTCCGAATTTTCTTCATTATCTTTAAAGTTTTCCCGTGAAATTTTATTGATTCTCTGTCGTCTTAGTTCTGAATTCCTTTCGGAACCCTATGGTCGTTTGTGTCCTTGGTTTAAGTTATTATTATTATTAATATTACTAGCGTTTTGCTGTACATAATTTGTCGACCGTCTGAGTCGTGAAGACGTGGGATCGACATCCATTTTTTCTACCGGTTGTAAGTTATTTGAGTCCTGACGCCGGGTATAATAAGGATTTTTACCCTGAGACGGTATATTATAAACACGTTCATTATTAGTTTTATTCTGCGTTTGACTACGCATATTAGATTCCTGCGTTTGAACTCTACTTTCAGAGCTTCTTGCAAAATTCGCAAACATATACCTCTCGTGATTTGACTAAACTTCCTGAGCCAAGGATAAGGCGGCAGGTAAATCCTTTGGCCGCGATGCAAATAAGACGTCGCCCAGGGGTTTCTTTAACCGCGATACAAAAACCAGCAGCGCATCTAACCAGTTCGCCTTCGTATGTCATTATCGTCTTGTTTGTCAGTAATGTAAGCTTTTTTTCAATTTCATCGTAATATTGTAGAACTGTGAAGTTCCCTTGGTGCAATGTGCTGAGCTCCTGCTCAATCAAATATATAGGCCTTTTGTCGGCGTAAGCAAAATCTAATCTCGCTACAATGGCTTTAAAATTTAGAGCAGTATTAAAGGAAGCTAATACTGCATCGGCAGCACCTCTAACTTTTTTTCTGATACCTAAAGCCTGATAGTGGCGCGAACTACCATCGTATTTTTCAAATGGTATATAATCAGAATGCGCCGCTTGCCGCCACGATACATATTGTTCCTGTTTGCCTTCAAACTCGGGAATAGATTTAACAATGTCCTAAACTATTGTAACGTCCTCGTACGTCTTAAGTTCTGTAGTACGTATATCTACAGCAGAAATTATCTTTGTCACTTCCTGTAACCTTCTTTCAAACTCGCTCCTTTGAACGTCCAAAGCTGCATCACAGCGGATTGTATAATCCTTGCAGCTCTGGAGCATGCATATTTACTTTCCTTTGTATAACTCTTAATTTTAATTCTTCGAATTTTTCAGTTATGTGATCGATATCACTCATCCACACAAGTTTTGATAAATTTAATTTATTTAATTAAATGAACGAACAATCACTAACATTTTCCTTAACTAATAATTTTGTGATCTCGTTCTTTGTTGAGGTTTGTCTAGATGGTTTTATTACATGTTCGCTGCCTCTCGTCCTTTGGCTTTAATCCTTGTTCGCTGCCTCTCGTCCTTTGTTCAGATGGCTTTATTCCTAACAATTATTTTTTTAATTGGTTCGCCTTCGCGGCACAATTTCAATTAATTCTTTCGAATGTTTCGCGTACTGCACTTGGTGAGCTTCGTGAAAAGACTAAATCATAATTGCTACAAATACCTTATCCTAACCTATACTGCCCGTTGCTGCTGTATTCGTAGCTGCCAATAGCGTAGCAGAGGATGATGTGATGTTATTGTGGAATTTCTATCTTCTAGGCAGGTGTTCCTTCTGCATGCCAGCATAAACGTACTCCCACGATATTAAAGTGCCAATTGCTAAGTTGAAGTAAATGCTTCCGATGCTGGAGACTGCAGGTTTTCGATATGCAATGCCAGCATAAACGGTTTCCCACGACTTAATGGGAATCGTTGCTGTTGAAGCTCAGCTGAAGTGTCTAGTGATAACTTATATGTATATAAACGAAATATAAAATAGCAGTCATCGACTAACTCTCGCAGCATACGGTTGTATTTCGATAGTGTTTTCTGTGTATATTCATTCGCGGTTCAGTTATATCCCAACAACAATCTTCATACGTTTAATTTTTCTACTTGTCTTATTTGGCAAGTGTACCACGTGCTTAATTTGATTCTAGTAAATTTAGACCCACCATGGCCCCTGGGGCGCATAATTTAGGGGTCAATAGGTTCGCTGCCTTTGCGTCCTCCCCCAAACGTAAGAAGAAACGTCCAAAAAAAATTCGATGATTTTCCAGATCTTCCGGATCTTAACAAAACAATATCCATCCCGAAATACATTGTTGTTTCTTCTACTAATCACCAGGAACCCCTCTCTCATTATTCATGTTTCGCAGTACAAATATCACCAAACGTAATAAGCAAAAACATAGAAAAAATTTCAGAGCTTTGAGAGGGAAGTCTTCTACTGGTCAAAGACAAGCATACTGCAGAAAAATTCATAGCCGCCAAGCAACTTGCAGGTATATGCGATATCACATGCAAATACCACGACAACCTCAATTTTGTGAAAAGGACAGTCTTCGCCCATTTTCTGAAATCTCTTCCTGATGAGGAAATTGTAAAGGAATTATCAACTGAGGGTGTAGTAAGTTGTTTCAAATTCACAAGGATAATTGACCATAAAGTAACCCCAAATGGGGTTATCCTCCTTACTTTTGATGCATTCAGAATTCCAGAAGCCATCAACATATCTTGGTATAAAGTTAAGGTGAGGGAATATTTCCTGAATCCAACGGTTGTAAGTCTTGCCAGTATTTAGGCCATACTAAAAAACCTTACAAAAATGCTCCATTGTGCCAAGTTTGCAGCCTCCCCACGCATAAGATGCGCAAACTGCGACGAAGAGCATCCATCTAATTCCAAAAAATGTCCTAAATTTTTGCAGCGAAAAAAAATACTAAAATAAAAAACCCAACGTAAGTGCTCATTTAAGCAAGCGAGAGAGTTCTACTCTTCTCAAATACCCACTTCCTCATCGCACTTTTCTTTCGCCGGTGTCGCATTCAGCAATAAAATCATCTATACATAGTATACTGGAAAGTCGAGATTCTTTGTACGCGGTAACCTCGAAAACTACTGAACGGATTTTGACGAGATTTTCTCTAATATATTTTGTATCGATAGGAGAGTGACCCTTTTAATTTAGAATTTTAATAATAGGATTGCCACCTGCTAAGAAAATTACTATATTTAATTCTAATAAGCGTAGGCGTCAGTTATGTACCGTCACTGTCAAATGAAAAGACTTAGCCTCTGGATGTGCAATAATGTATTATTTTTCTGAGTAGGGTTGGCACCTATTTAAAATTACTATCTTCTATACATAGTATGAAGGAAAGGCGAGATATTTTAACCACGCTACTGAAAGGATTTAGCCAAGATTTTTTATGTATATAATAAACGAAGTACATGATGACATATGATTTCTTTCTCCAAATATGTAAATGTACATACATATGCATACATTCAGCGCGTGGCGAAGCCTCGCGTATCCGTGGCCGGCTAGTCAACAATAAACCAGTAACAAAAACAAACACCGGCAAGAACACAATACTGCTCCAGCAAGAACAAAGCACTTCGAGTACAAGCGAAAATCTCCGTAAAACCGTAAATACCAATAATCAAACGAACTTCCTTCCATCTACTCCCTCCCTTCCATCAAGTCAATTATCCAACGTATTTCAACATTCAACTTCCATTATTCTAACAACTTCTGCAAACAATCCTTCCAGATTACAACCGACTTCTAACTCTGCATTATCCTCGCCTATTACTCGCTTAACCCAGGAAATCCTAAACCAAAACCGCTATTTCTCTTCTCCAACCCGATTGACTTTTGACTCTGAAAGCGAAAGATCAGATATGATGATTAGTAACATTAGTAAACCTATCGATGACCTTTAATATACTTCAATGGAATATCCACGGACTGTATAACAATTTGAATGAATTAAAACTTTTAATTAAAGATGTATCCCCTACCATAGTTTCCCTGCAGGAAACTCACATTCCCTTCAATAGATCTGCTCCGATCTCAAATTTATTTCATAGTTATTTCCATAACCTAACCAGTAACTCTACTTCAAAGCAAGGCATATGCCAGGGGTGGGCAAAGACGCGGCCGAAAAGAGCCACATGCAAATTCTAAATGCTACAAAGAGCCACAAAAAATGTATTTTTAAATAAAACTACTATTAGAAATGAAAAACATTAATTTTATTATTACTCTAATGTACGTAAGATAGATATTAAAGAAAATTCGAAATATCCTTTGGCCAAATTTTTAAAATCTGGTTTTACGTCAGTTAAAGCCGTTCGTAATAGTTCTGTTAAATGTTGGTTAGTCAATAGGTACGTTCGTTCAAAATCTCCAGCAAAAAATGCCCAACAGCGAAATTCCGGCGAGATGTCATCTGTTCTCTCACAAGAGAAAAATATCCAAAATAGTATGCGAACAGAAAATTTGAAAAATTTGCAAGTTGGACGAACAGCTGATAGAAATTTTGTTTACATTCAAAAGTATAAAAATTAGAAAAGTAAGAAAACAAATCCCGAAGTCTTATCCTGACACAGTTCACTGACTAAACGATTACTTACTTACTTCTTACAAGTTTAATTAGTCGCATTTTACTATTTTAACTTCCAAACCACCAAATGCAATTTAGAGATTTGTGTAAATTCAAAACAGGCGTTTTTGATCAGCTGTTTTCTAGTTGGCAAATTGCTTTTGGCAACAATTTTACCAGCAGAAACTAGCAGCTTTCCCTCGAAATGAAATGTCATTTTGCTCTCTCGATTTCCCCTACTTTGCTAGTCTTTTGAGTACGCGAACACAAAAAGCTGATAGTTTTTATAACTTTCTTTCAATAATTACACTGGATCACAAATTTTAATTTTAATTTTGTTCTCCAGACGCCACTATCCAACTTGTATGTACAATCGCTCGCTGATTGCAAAAATCGAGTTAATTTATTTTTGTATGGATACGTTTTCGAGATATTTGCAATTTACCGTTATACAGCTTAAAAAAAGAATGGTTCCACTTAATCAAGTGTATCTTACGAACCAATCAAATAATCGTAATGTGAGGTACAGTAGATGAAAGAAAATAAAATTCTCTATAAACCGTATATACATCACTTTTCGATAGACCTGATAGTTTCTCAGAAATTAATTAACCTTTCCAGATTTTTTGTTTTTTTGTTGGAAAAATGCAAAAAATTCAAACTTTAACAGGGAAAAAAGTCAAAAAAATAACAGTTTCTGTGTAAATATTTTGTACCTGTGTTAAGCCTGTTCCTTTGGAAAAAATCTAAGCTACCAATGAAGAAAATCGATAGATAAATAAGACAAGTAATTTTTAGCAAAAAAACCGACTTAAAAAAATATATATATATATTTCATGATCCAATGATCGAATCTAAACCAGACCACCTCTGAGACACTACCTTACCGACGCAAAAAGAATTATGGAAATCGGTTGACGTGGTCCAAAGTTATGCGGTAACATACATAAAAAAAAATATTCCGACGAACTGATAACCTCCTTCTTTTTTGGAAGTCGTTGTTAAAAATAATGATTGGTGAAATGAAAATGCGCAAGGATTTCTTGTATGAAATATGAGCAGAAAAGAGTGTTACTCATACGCCACGTACACAGTGATCGGGCTTAATAAAAATTTTGTGTGGTAGAATCTGGAAAAAAAATGTGGTAAATTTAGAAAAAATGTGGTAGATCTCAGGCTTCGGATCAAACTTTTTACAAAAATTAAAAAACATCTGCGTGGTTTGACCTAAACTGAAAACTTTTTAATTCGAATCTTTAGAAAAAATTTGTAACTTGGGTTCTGCCGAGTTTGACAATCCTCAAGTAAAAGTAAAAACGCCTTAAAAACTTTAGATGCACTGTAATGTGCTAATACTTTCACAAAAATTGCCAATTTTTTTACATTTCCTTTATACGTTCTTTTTATAAATCATATATTTTGCAATTTAACACAATAAGATCACGTTTCCCGACGAAAAATTTAATATTGAGAAATTGAGAAAATTCAATATTTGACAGTTTCTTTTCTCCTCCCATTCGGCTTTGTTTACTTTTACTTGAGAAATGTCATCGCCGCCGGGAATACGAAATCTTGTATACTATCATTCCATTTCGATATGTTTGCCTTTCGATACCGATACTTTTTACTCGAAAGCTTTCAAACGATATTTTTTGGAATCGAGTACCAGAACTCTTGTATCGTATCGAATCGTAAATGTACATTACAAAGTTAATGATACCTTTGTATGAAAAAATATTAGAAAACAAAAAGAATGCGTCAAAGTTTAAAACTCTGGGAATTGGGCAAGACTATTTGTATAAAGGTATCACCACACCTACGCGATTCTGTCCCAACGAATCCGCACCGTTTTTGATGCTACAGGCGTTACTGCTTCGAAAACGCAAGAACGCACACATCTGTGCGATTTTATCGCAGTAAAAACTGTCAATTTATAGACAAATAAAAAATACTTTTCAACAAAAATAAAATTCTTAACTTTTCTACATCAAATATGTTTCTTTTTTACGTTAAATTTTATTTTAACATTGTAAAATCCTTCTATTGACCTTTTTCGTTCTCAAAACGCGGCAGTTTGCGATTTCGGCACGACGAAAAGAAGAACTGTGCATGTTCGAATAAATCGCTGCAGCAAAATCGCATAAGTGTGTGGTTCCTCATTTAAAACTATGGTCGGCATTGTTGTAATTTTTGTCGGAACAGATTCGCACCGACAGAATCGCATAGGTGTGTGGATACCTTAAAACTAATTATAGTAATATTTGAAATATTTAAAGTTGATTTTCCAAATTCCAAAATGTAAAAATCTGTCCTGCTTTTTTATCAGCCGAAGTATCTGACGTGATGTTACCTTACTAAAATTTCTATTGAAAGTTTTGTTGTTAACATTGTTTTTAAACAAATTTTTGATGCAAATAAAGCATGAATTTTAGCCTTAGCTAGGGTTCCATTTCTTGCAAATCTATGTCGTACTTACTTACTTACTTTGGAATATCTATGTAAAGAAATATGGATATATTTTGCGCTTTAAAGCGCAGAAATGTGTACTATCTTAGGTTGGTATGTGGCGCGCATTCAGTGATGTACTTATTAAAGTGCATAGTGTTAATTCTTTAATAAAAAATGAGACCAATATTCAGATTTAATTTTTTGAAATTTTTATCGATATTTGGAATATCGAGTATTTTCATTTATTTATTTTGCCAGCGATACTTTAAATGAGTACTATGTCGATACTTTCTATTCGATATCGTGGCCCTACTTGTTATCACATAGTGTTAAGTGTTGGACAATTTTTGCTCTTAAAATTAAACAAATAAAGAAAATCATGTGGAGCTAAATTATAACTACTCAAAAATGCGAATATGTGGTAGATTTCAGACCTTGTGTGGTAGATGTGGTGGATGCTCCAAAAAGTGGTAGATCTACCACAATGTGGTAGAAGTCGGATCACTGCACGTACACCTGAGTAGGTAGAGTCTTTGCATCGAAAACAAGAGGTGTCAGAAATTATTCATTAATTTCTCAGAAACTATTAGTGCTATCGAAAAGTGATGTATATACGTTTTATGGAGTTTTATTTGCTTTCATTTCCCGTATCACGTATTTACGATTATTCAATTGGTTCGTAATATATACGTGATTAAGTGAAACCACTATTTTTTCAAGCTGGATAACGGTAAATTGCAAATATCTCGAAAAGTTATCCATAGAAAAAATAATTATCTCGAGAATTGGATAGTGGCATCCATAGTAGAGGTTTACGCCGACAGGCTTTGCGGTGGCGGCGTGGTCAACTTCAAAAATAATCGGCGGCGGCGGCGACGCCGACGCGTCTGGAAACGCCGGCGCTACTGCCCGTAAGAGCCATGAGGCTACTAATATTATCATGTCATCTCGTCAGCGTTAGGCATTCGCCTTGCCAATTCAGATTATAATTCTACTTATTTCATTATTAAATTAGTTTAAAATTTAAATATTGTTACTTCCTACTTGAATTAAAATTTCGAGTGTCTGGCGCTGATGGATGGGCGAACAGAAGAGGGTCTAACGAAAAGAAAGTTACTTGTGAAAATTGGGCCAACAACATCTCAAGTGACAGTTAATGCATGGTAGGGCCTACCACAGGTCACGCATTGTGGACCACTCTTGTTTATTCTATTTATAAACGACTTGCCTAACTGTTTTAATTTTGGAAACTGCCTGATGTTTGCAGATGATGTTAAACTTTTTTCAGTTGTGCGTGATCTCTCAGATTGTAATTGTCTTTAGCTCGATCTAGATGAATTTCAGCAATGGTGTACATTAAACTGTTTGAACCTAAATATAGGTAGATGTTGTGTAGTTACGTTCTCGAGGCAGTCTAGTAGTGATATACCTATTGACTATAAATTAGATGGTGGCGTTATAAAGCGGAGCACTGAAATAAAAGATTTGGGCATTATTTTTGACTCCAAACTCGCGTTTACAAAACACGTTGACTATATTGTAATACATAGTGCAATACTCAAGAGTTCAGAGATCCGGTAACTTTAAAATCCTTTAGTAAGAAGCCATATGGAATACTGTTCTATAATATGGAGTCCATATTATGAAGTGGACTCGATCAAAATAGAAAGAGTTCAAAATATTTTCACCAAATTCGCTATTTGCAAGTTGCCCTGGCAAGGTTATCTTCCTCCCTATATTGGCAGACGGAAATAGCTGGGTCTCCAGTCTTTGAAGGAAAGAAGAGATTACTTCCTTCATTATATTTATTTATAAAATGCTCGTATTATATAATCCCCCGCGTAATTTAAGAAACAAAAGGCTATTGGTTGGTGCTCTGCATACCACGAATTATGCCAAAAATGAACCAATTGCTAGATGCATTGAATTGCGCAATACATATTCTAGTGTTATCGATTTTAACTTAAGTATTGATAGGTTTAAGAGTAATTTGTTTACAATATTCAACTAGAGTCTTCACTAGTCTGTAAGAAACTAGTTCTGTAGACTGAAATTAATAAATAAATAAAGAAATATACATACATTATTATTATTATTATGAGCCTTGAGCACTGCGACCTCTAGGGTGGTCTATTGTGCGTGGCCCTTTACCCTATATATGAAGGCTTTTAATATAAGCTAGCACTTCGGTGGGCTTTTTGTTCCATATTTCGAATGGATTAAGTGTTGTACCACCTAGGTGAGCGAGTCTGCGTCTAGCGAGAGCAACACATTCACAAAGGATGTGTTCTGGCGTTTCTTCGTCCATCTCACAGAAGCGACAGACGCTCGTGTCTGAAAGATTCAGTTTACTGAGGTGATAACGCAGGGAACAATGTCCCGTGTAGTACCCAGTGAGAGTTCGAAGGTCCTCCCTGCCTAGATTTATGAGCTTTTTTTGAAGCTTCTTGTGATGGACAGATGAACCGCTTAGCTTGTCTTTGCCCCGGACATTCATTCCAGTGCCTTTCGAATTTTTTGTCGACCCACTTGTTTACGACCTCCCTTAAGTGGGCTTTGGTGAGCCCGCAGAAGGGTTCCGGGCCATGGAATAATGTGGTAGCTCCGTGTTTTGCTAGGCGGTCCGCCTGTTCATTGCCGTCATGGCCCTCGTGCCCCGGCACCCAGCCCAGTAATACTGTGTTCTTGCTTCCAAGACCGTTTAGGGTGTTGAGGCAGTCGTACACTAGTTTGGATGTTATTATGTGGGACCTCAGTGCTAGCAAGGCAGCCTGACTGTCCGACATAATGCAGATGTTTTTAGAGGATGTGCCTCTTCTGAGGCATTCTCTGCCACAGATATCGATCGCATGAATCTCTGCATGGAAAATGGTGGGGTAGCTGCCCATTGGTATCGATCTTTTAAAATTCGGCCCAAATATACCAGCTCCAGTTTTTCCATCTTCAAGTTTTGATCCGTCAGTGTACCAAACTTCAGCTCCGGGTTTAGTGTAGGGGTTTCCTGTGCTCCAGGATGCTCGGTCCGCAATAGATACCTTGAAATTCCTAGAAATTACTAGTATCGGAGCTACTGAGTCCCTCATATGCATTATGGGGTCATTTGTGAATTTCATAAGGACCTTCATATGACCTGTCATGTTTCCGGTTTTTAACTCGGAAGTGTTTAGGATTCTCAGTGCCGAGAGACTGGCCTCCCTCTCTATTAGAATTGGGAAGGGCGGTATGCCTACAAGAGCACTAAGTGCATCAGCAGGACAGGTCCGCATAGCCCCTGTTATACCAATGCACACCATTCGGTGTAGTTTGCTTAGTTTTGCGCTAGCAGTTCTTTGTGTCGCTTTTGTCCACCATGCCAAGGATGCATAGGAGACTATCGGCTTCACAACTGTGTTGAATGACCAGTAAGTCATTTTGGGGGAGAGTCCCCATGTCTTCCCGTAAAGTCGCTTGCATGCGAAGAAGGCTCTCATTGACTTGTTTACGGTTGCATCCAAATGTACATTCCAGGTGAGTGTCTTATCTAGCCACACCCCCAGGTATTTTGCTTCATTTGAGAGCCCTATTCTAGTGCCGCCCAGAGTCAATTCTGTCATGGATAACTTTTTCCTCCGGGTAAACGGAACCAGAATAGATTTAGTAGGATTAATGGATAATCCTTTGGTGTCACACCATCTTTGCGTAATGCGCAGGGCTTGTTGCATGCGGTTGGAGATCGTTTCGTCTTGCAGCCCTGTTACACAAATTACCAGATCGTCTGCATATCCTTGTGTTTCAAAGCCATGGTCGTTCGCACAATCAAAGCAAACGACGAAGTTTGCTTGACGACTGTTCGCGACGATAGATTTATTTCTATCGCCGCGGTCAACGGCAACGACAAAAAAAGGCCATGATGACCATACTTTAAAAGTTATCGTAATTTTTGTTTAAAAGTAAAATAATATACCTTATATTTTTCTATCAGAGATTAATCTAGTAAAACGTAAGTTTACTAGTAGATATATTTAAAAACTATTTCTATATTTTAAACTTCTTCTTTCTGGTATTTTCCCTCTTCGTTGTAAAAGCTTCCTTCTTGAAACACGGTCACCTTATCAGCTGACAGCATTCGAACCGCTCGATACCGCTCTATTTGTGTTTCAGTAAGCGAATTAGCTGGGCGAAAGTTGGTCGTCGGCATCGCTCTGCTGGGCGAAATTTGCCGTTCGCCGGGTATTGTGTTTCAAGCATAAGTAAAAGAAACTAAACTATGAGAAACCCTAACAACAATTTATATGTATGTTGGTAAAAAAAAGGAGAAGGCAAACAGCTAGTAAAGACGGGCCGCTGCTTTGCCTCTCTTCGCCTCTCTTCGCCGGTGATGCTGGTGCTGCAGCGAGTAGCGTCGATGCCGACAGAACGATTGCTGCACTTGTTTCGTTTCCCTCAGGCTCTGCTCCTGCTTATTCTCCCTCGCTGCTATATGTTCACTTCCAACCGGCTGTCGTTGAGTCTGCAAACCCTTATGTATATTCGCAGATCAGCAGCCGTTGACCTGGTCCACTCTATGTACCAGGAACAGCTGTTTGACGTGTTCTGTTAACTGATATCAGCAGACGGACGATAGATTTAAGGCATGCGTATATACATACATGTGTTGATGGATGTGTACTGATTGTGGATACGTGTTTACGGTGGTGCGTGTGGGTGTTGATCCAGGTGTGAGATGCAATCTGTAGTGCGTGTGGATGTTAATTGTTTTAACCCGTGTGTGTGTCAATCTCGGTGTAATAGATAAGTGGGGGTGCGTATGGGTGTTGATCCAATTGTATTATCTATGTAAATAAATATGCTGTAGTGTATGAGTATGTTGGCTAGGATGTAATGTGTGGGTGCATGTGGTTATGTGTCTTGTTGCTCCTAGGTCAATCTCAAAATTATCGAGGTCCTTTTGCACTTACATAGGTGCTGGCGACCTGAAAGAAAAGTTAAACAAATGGTTATTAGTAACGTAGCTTAAGCTTCGCGTTCGGGTGAGCATTTTTGTATAGCAACCAACTTTCATCCATACATACATACAAACATATGCACCTGCGCCTGCGCCTGCGCGCACATATGCATGAACATACATGAGTGCATTAAAGTGCAAGTACTCATCCGTATATATGCATGTATATATGTAGGCAAGCCACTAGAAATTTCTTGGTGCCCTGGATTAGGCTCAAGACATTTCAATGCGAGAATTTTTTCTTACCTCGAATTCCGTTTGTTAGTAACCGCTAGATTCGCTACTGGTCGGTGCAAGTTACGGTGCTTTCAAAACCCGCTTTTTGCACTTTGTTATATATACGTTCGTATGTATATATGCGTATATACACATGTACATATATTCACTCCACTATATACCGAGCTATTTACCGCACTATTAAACTTTCCCAAACTTCGAGCACTCGCGACACTTGATATAAAATCACCACTTTCTAATGACTACTTCGAGCTACCTCCGCGGTTTTTATAGGGGATGACTCAGCCGAAGAAGTCACTCATGCCCTAATAGTCACGCATACACTTTGCTTACATAATCACTCCACTGCGAAAGATACAAACATTCACACATACATACCACACTGCATTATCGAATCGCAGAGCTAGCAAGGTTCCGCACCGTTTGTTAACTAAGTCTGGTAGGAAGTTGTAGCTTGGACGGAAGTGCACACTTATACACTCGCAATATGCACAAAAGGCCCGCGCTACTAGGGCATTCAATCCCGGGATCCAGAATCCCGGGATTCCGGGATCCTGGACACTTTTCCATGTCCCGAAATCCCGGGATTACAGCTCCGGGATCCCGAGATTTTTACTGATTCATTTACAGAATGAAAGAGGTGTTGAAAACGAAAAAAAATATTTATTTGACTTAAAACACGAGAAATACAGAACACTAAAATTTGGATTCAAAGTGAACTTGAGTCATTTTCACTTGGAAGTGAATTTCAGGAACTGCCTGAATAACTGTACTTGTTCAAATATTTTGTGCAAGAACTGTGTAATAACGAAAAATCTGGTAGCAATTCAAAACACAACAAGCTTTTACAGTGTGGCAGAATTGTTCTTCATTTTACTTTGTTGGCCTTTTTTGGAAAAGGATTTCTGTAAATATGAGTAAATGGTTTCGAGAAATAATATAGATATTTTAGAATGAAAAATATTTAAACATCAAATTACATACTCTTTTACTAAGGAGCATTATGCTCCCCTAAGACCAAATGTGTTGACAATGAATCTGTGTGGATTGAAAAAGGCGAACCTACTGTAAAATTCAAAAAGTTATTATGGAGCTGAAATCCCGAAAAATCTCGGGATACCGGGATTTGAATTTTTATATCCCGAAATCCCGGGATTGTTAAAATGCTTCGGGATTGAATGCCCTACGCGCTACATATGCTCTAATAAATATAACTCAAACTTTATATTTTTTGGAAAAACGTTTCAGCATTTCATCAGCGTGTTGCTAACCTTCCTGACAAAAACATGCCCGAACATATTTTGGGTTGCCCTACTCAAGACACATTAAGTCTGATATGTTTTCATATCATTGCTGATTACTCACAGTTGATGTAAAAATTCGTCAAGTCTGATCTCTTATGCATGATATCGAGCCCTAACCGCCAAAATAACGTAAGCGACATTTTTTTCAAAATTTTCTTTTTGATGCAGAGGAATGAGCATCTAAATGCATTTCTGCATCAAAAATAAAATTTGGAAAAAAA
>NW_023458557.1:25710133-25714185 GCF_013731165.1 Rhagoletis pomonella | reverse complement strand
AAACCGAATGGTAACGAAAATCGTTTTTTTGTCCACCAAAAATTCATGGCACTAATGCACGAAATACATGTGTGTTGGGCTGATTTCAAAACGAATTTACCACAAACGAAACAAAACTTGTTTAATTTATTGCAAAGCTTTTGAATTTTTTTCATCTTTAGGAGTTTCCGAAGACAATGATATGATGAATAAAAGTTTTTCGCAAAATTTTCGATGTTTTTTATCAATTAATATGACAGTCGCGCGCGTAGATTTTCGGTTTGTGTTTTTTGGTTCCCAACTTATGTGAAATAGGCGGCGGTCTAGCCTATTTGAAAGCATTACTCAGTCACTTTGACTTTAACGAACAACAGCTTTCACACTACAAAAAAGGTATTAAAAAGCCATTCGTACAACAGAAACTGCTAAAATATGCCAGAGTGGGATTGAAAAGAACCCAAATTCAGGTCCAAACAGTGTATAAACTACTATTATAAAAAAATATTACGAAATAAAATATGAGTTGTAACGCAAAACCACATATCTGAACAATCAGTTGTATGGGAGCTATATGTTATAGTGAACCAATTTCCATGATTTTCAGAAATATTTTAGTAAAATAACCTTAAAACTGAGGTAATTATTAAAAAAAACCTAAAATTTAAGCAGATTTTCAAGCACCGTTATCTCGAAAACTAGAGCCAATCTGCAAAAACGGAGGACGCCATTGAATTTAAAAGATCCCAGTTAAGTAAGATCAGTTATCAAAACCTTTGCCCAGAAAAAAATCAAAACCTGAGCACAGTGTTTTAAACGACGAAAAATTCACTTTCAGAACTATAAAACTTCCCCCCTAAATATCTTCAAATTTTAGCGTGATACGAATTTTCTGTAAACGCCATCGTAATCTAGAGGCCAAAATTAAGTTTACGTATTTTTCCGTTTAGCTGTGATATTTTTGCCTCCCTACTTTGTTATTATACAAAGACGAAAAAAAAATTCTCTTAAAGCAAGGCGACGTTTTTGATCCGGAATATTAGGATAATAATTATTTTGGATCTCTGTAAAAAACCTTAGGTAAAGTCTCCCTTGCCCATATCGCTCGTTTAATAATATACAGATGTAACTCAAAATTTATGTTTTTGGAGATTTCATCACACAATCACAAAACTTGATAAGGAGAATATGTTCAGCCTAACAGATGACTAAACTTCCCAAAAATTACTAAGATATATGACTTTCCATCTGTCTTTTGGTATACCATCTGTATGAATTGAACAAAATTTGATTGCGTTTTCCCACAAAATTGAAATTTTGAAATAATAGTTTTTCACATTTTCTGATAAACGTGTAATTTTGAGTTGTGCCCCTTTTGAAGACAGTGTGCGATATGTACATACTTAAATCTAATATCTTAATACAGTGAGCTCGCGATAATATTAACATCCTAAAATATGACTACTCTAAAATATGAACCTTAGGCAAAAGCTCCAAAATATGAACTTTATTGTTTTTAAAAATTTCTAACGAATTTCAAGCGCTTGGTAATTTGGGGAACCCCCTAGTTATTTGCATTGGAAATGTCCATACGTGTTGCTCGGAAATGCTTACAGTGAATAACTTCATGTTCGGTTTTCTTATTGTTAAATATGCCTCAAACATGTGATCCATTATTTTAAAGTTTTTTTAACTGCAAGAAATCAAGTTTATTTGTTATAAAAAAACTTGCTTTAGAAAAAAATTTTAAAATTGCAAAGTAAGTTTAATATTTCGTTTATCAAGTCTCGGCTAATAGAAAGTTTATGTTTTGTATGAATTTGTTTGGAAATTTTGAAAATCGGTTATTATGGTAGACAAGAGGTCGGTTAAGGTATTACAATACCCTCCATAGGTAATTTTTAATTACTTGAACACCACGATTATTCTAGATGCCAAAAATAGGGGAAATCCGAAAGTGGACCCAAGACAACATGATATAGATGATAACAGCTGCGTTATCGTGATGTGGTAAAGTATACATTATCCTCACCATATATACCATATTACCCTCCAATTTTTGAAGTAGGTATTTTTTGGGTTATTTTAAATTTTTTTCAATAACTTTGTTATTTTTGAATACAAGTAGTATTTAACTGAAAAATATTTTATAACTTAAGTTTCACTGTTCTCGTATAACAAATAATAGTTACAATAAAGCTCGTACATTTGCTACATATATAAAAAAAAATACCTATACCACAATACCCGAAGCTCCCCTGCATATGCGGTTTGTTTATTTGTTTCACAAACAAAACGAATACAAGTTTCTTTTAAAGTTCTAAATAAAACATTTTTTTTAAATTAATGAAACTTGTTTTTTAATTCTTGAACCTTTCGTAAAAATGAACAATCTCGCAAAAATTAACAGGCTTGGTTTTAATTAGTTCATATTATCGCGAGCTCACTGTATTAAACATTTCCAGCCGATTTGTTTTTAGATTTTTTGGTGCAAGCGGTGATGGCTGAGCTCAATTGCCTTCTTGATTTCTTTTTCGAACTCAACAGGACTTTTCTTTTTAAATGCATCTATGTGGAATGAGATAGACTATCCAACAATTTTTATACCCGAGCGCACTTGTGCACAAGGGTATATTAATTTTGTTCACATAACGGTTGTTTGTAACAGCCAAAACGAATCGAGATAGATATAGACAAATGTATACATAAATGATCAGGATGAAAAAAGAAATCGATTAAGCCATGTCTGTCTGTCCGTCCATCTGTCCGTCTGTCCGTCCGTCCGTGTACACGATAACTCGAGCAAAAATTGAGATATCTCAACGAAATTTGGTATGTAGGTTTCCCTTAATCCAAGGTAGGTTGGTATTGAAAATGGGCGAAATCGGACTTTAACCACGCCCACTTCCCATATAACGGTAATTTCCAGAAATACGAAAACTGCGATATTTTAGTAACTACTGAAGATAATTCACTCAAAATTGATATTTACAATAATTTTTAGACGAAAAATAAGAATATTATAAATTTTTGGAAAATGGGCGTAGCCACGCCCACTTATGGTTACATGTGTATATCTTGGTAACCGCTGCACCAATTTCTTCCAAACTTGGCACAGTTGTTGGCCTTCGCATATCATACCAAATGGCCGAAAATTATTAAAATCGCTCAATAACCACGCCTACTTCCCACATAACGGTAATTTTCAGAAATACGAAAACTGCGATATTTTAGTAACTACTGGAGATTATTCACTCAAAATTTATATTTATAATAAGTTTTAGACGAAAAATAAGAATATTATAAATTTTTGGAAAATGGGCGTAGCCACGCCCACTTATGGTTACATGTGTATATCTTGGTAACCGCTGCACCAATTTCTTCCAAACTTGGCACAGTTGTTGGCCTTGGTACAGCATACAAAATCGCTGAAAATTTATAAAATCGGACAATAACCACGCCCACATCCCATATAACGGTAATTTAGAGAAATACAAAATCTTCGATAAATCATTAAATATTGAAGCTAATTTATTCAAAATTGATGCTTGCAACAATTCTTTACCAAGAAATACGTTTATGGTAAAATTTTGGAAAATGGGCGTGGCACCGCCCACTTATGATCACATATAAGTATATCGGTAACCGTTCTACCAATTTGTACCAAACTCGGTATGGTTATTGTACTTGCTAAAATAACGGCCGATTCTCATATAACCGTATATTTAAGAAATGCTTGAAACTTCAATATTTCGAAATTGAAGGACGCTAATTTACTCAAAATTGATACACCTCGGTTTACCATCTAGCGGAAGGTTTCGGAAGGGTGAAAAAACATATATTTAATACTTGCGCCGGGTATTTAATGTTCGGCTCCGCCCGAACTTAGACTTTCTTACTTGTTATTGTTAAAAGATATGTACATATGTATACGGTAGTGGCCAATAATTAGGGATACTATTTCTTTATAAGTTTTGACCATTTATTTAAGAACTTGCGTTGATTTTTGAGAGTTTTTGACTAAGTATGTTAAAAAGGTTTTTATATATATAGTTATAAATAAATAAAGAAAAAAA
>NW_023458557.1:25701729-25710033 GCF_013731165.1 Rhagoletis pomonella | reverse complement strand
GCTAAATGTGCTTTTGCGCGTAAGCAAAAACAGCCCATAAGTCGTCCACACGCTATTGATGCTGTTTTCGAGTTAACTTTATTCTTGTTCTTTCAAAATGAAGTTCTTTTCTCTCTTTCCAGTTCTTTCCATACAATTTCCATTTAAAGGCTTATTACACGGTATGTATTTCACACATGCAAAGCCCTATGGACACGACATTAGCTTAAACATGTCGCGTAAACACACGATTGAGAGAAATAGAGATTGCGCCCATCGCGGTACCGCTAATCCGCTCTTTGTGATTTCGACATAATCAGCTGTGTGCGTGACGTCATCTTAGTGCAATTGTTGATTGTGAGCATACGAAAAACCAAATAACAATTTTAATAATTGTGCGAAAAAGTGGAAGCAGTTCTGCCGGCGAGGAGATGCATTAAACACCAAATTTAGCTATGTGATATGTGTGTGAGCTATGAGCTTCTACATTAGAGTGGTTCATAAAAACACTCTTTTTTGGAAATTCATATATATATACAGTATATTTTGCTTAGCTGCACATCCTTCTTTGCACGAAAAACTTGTGCACCTAACCGAAAAACGCACTTAAGCGAATTTTCTTTACTACTTCAATGAGGAAGGTATCCGAATCCCTATGAAACCAAATAATGGAGAAGCACTTATTACGTAGAAAATAATGCAAGCGAAATTTTTTTCGAATGGTATCTTATTATCTATATACAGTATATTTTGCTTAGCTGCCCATCCTTCTTTGCACGAAAAACTTGTCACTTAACCGAAAAAAGCACTTAAGCGAATTTTCTTTACTACTTCAATGAGGAAGGTATCCGAATCCCTATGAAACCGAATAATGGAGGAGCACTTACCACGTAGAAATTACTGCAAGCGAAATTTTTACCAAATGGTATCTAATTATCTATATAACTACATTAATTGATAGCCATTTTCGTTGTTCTGCGAGATGAGAAAAATAAATAAAAGCTTGTAAAATTAGGTAATTGTAGGGCCAGTGCAGGTAAACCTAATACTTTCTTTGATAGTTAATAATAGTTGCACAATTTTTAAGGCAGGTATCGCCAATGTGCAGGTATGTTCAATGCATCTATCGGAGGAGTTTCCTTATAAATGTTAAGAATAATGCCGCTAATGCGCATTTTAGGGTAGGTATCTTAAATGTGCACTTAAGCATAAAGGCAGCAAAGCAAAATATACTGTACTAGCAATTACCCGGCGTGCTTCGCTGCGCCTTAAATGTATCTTTGTGTTGTAACTCTCCCCCTAAGCTCTTATGGCCTCATTTACAAAATATTTTTAAAGAACTTTATGAAGTTAGATTTAAAAAAAATCGATCTATAAAGCATTGTTTATTTTTTTTTTTGAGTTAATATATTTTCGAAGGTAATATAATAATAACTAATATTTTCAAATGTTGTGAGAGGGAGTAACAAACCAAAATTACTTTTAAGGCGCAGCGAAGCACGCCGGGTATTCGCTAGTTAGTTAATATTGCTGTACATATTTGTATAGTAGGGAGATTTTTTCAAATTATATAAATATACGTTATTTGAATATTGAATCAATACACGTTTGAGGAAAGGGTGCGATAGTAGACTCCAGTTATAAGATTATAAATTAAATTTCCAAGAGAAAGTCGGTTCTTTACATATTTTCTAATTACCTTCGAAAATATATTAACTCAAAAAAAAAATAAACAATGCTTCATAGATCGATTTTTTTTAAATCTAATTTCATAAAGTTCTTTCAAAATATTTTGTAAATGAGGCCATAAGAGCTTAGGGGGAGAGTTACAACACAAAAATACATTTAAGGCGCAGCGAAGCACGCCGGGTAATTGCTAGTAAGATTATAAATTAAATTTCCAAGAGAAAGTCGGCTCTTTAAATATTTTCTAATTTCCTTCGAAAATATATTAACTCAAAAAAAAAAAATAAACAATGCTTCATAGATCGATTTTTTTTAAATCTAACTTCATAAAGTTCTTTAAAAATATTTTGTAAATGAGGCCATAAGAGCACAAAAATACATTTAAGGCGCAGCGAAGCACGCCGGGTAATTGCTAGTGTACATATACGAAGCATATACGTGGGCATAGCTGATTACACTCTTCATCTGTACGAAAAACGATCGTCAGTGTTGCCACTTGAAAATATTATTAGGTACCAAAACGCCTACCAAATCAGTTTGCAAACTACCAAACTTTTTCCTCATTAAAGCTAGATTTCTTGAATTTACGGGATTTTCAGCACAAATTAACAGCCAAAATAAAAACTACACATATTATTGTTTACAGTATTAGTTAACAATTCATACAAATTTTAATGTTAAACAAAACAAATTCGTGCCTCTAAATAAAAGAATTTACTTATTCCATAAAAATATTTTGCAAAACATGTAAATATCTTTGAGATTAATTTGATTTATTCAAACATTTTTTTTTTGTGCGTGAAAAAACAAAATCAGACATTTTATGCAGTTCAATCAAAAAATTCCCAAATTCTTTTCAATTTGCATACACTCGCACTTTTTTACCAATACACCCACACATTGCAAATTGCCTATCATCAATTTTTTTCTATTTTCTAGTCAACAGTTCTATTTCAACAGCTGATCGATCATAGCTTTGGGAAGTTAGTTTTTGTTTGAAGAAAATTGTCTGCTTAATAAAATATAGAAAAAAAAGAAATCGTATACGTGCGAACAAAGTGAAAGCAATGTTTTGAACGTGTAAACATAAATTAAGCGAACAAATTTTAGTGCTCAATTCGGTTGTATTTTCAAAACATGTTTGCCTATCAAAAGGTTCATCAAACCAACCAAGCTACCAAAGGAGAATGAACCTACCAATTTTGGTCCAATTGGACCAAAACGGCAACGCTGATGCTCGTCAATGAGCGAAACAGAAATCGTTTTGTTTGCACTCTTTTTTCTTTGCTAAGTTTGTGTCTTTGGACGAATCATTCGGGAAATGTTTCGTTTGTTTTGAACTCTGTGTATGGACATACTTGGATACATATGTACATACATATGATTAGTTTGTTGTGTCAACCACATACTGCACATGACTTCGAAGCGATGCTTTGCCTTTCGGTTATAAATGTGTACACACATACATATGTATGTATTTAACATGTTCAATCAGTGATCGCTGTTTAGCTCAAATACGTTTATGTGTGTATGTATGTGGTATAGCGCAGTCACGTCGCTCATACACATCTCTTTTGCCTTTGTGAGCTCGTGTTTGATCGGCACTGATGTACAGATTTTTCGCGTAGCTATGCGCTGTATTTGGCAACCAAATAGGCTTATAGTTGTACGTCTTTGTAATTTTTTGTAACTTTACACCCAAAAAAAGCGTGCTTATCTTCCAAGAATAAAAAATATAAGTATGTCACTCTGCGTCTTTTTACAAATGCTTCGTTTTAAAAAAAAATAAATATTAAAATCGGTTTAGTACTTTGAGAAATAAGTCGTTACAAACGTACTCCATATAATCAATTTTATATAATAGTATAGATATAGATATAGATATTTTGAAAAAAAAAAGTTTTCTTAGAGGTTGCGCTGGTCGGTTTTTTATAAAAACGCTAATGTTCTCAATTTTTTTATTTTCTTGACATGTTAAAATGCAGCTAAAAATGTGGTTTTTACATATAATTACTCTGGTATTATTGAGGAACTTTCCCTTAATTACACACCTGTCTTGGACAATTAGAATGGGTCTAGTTCCCGAAAATATGCACTCGAAAAGACACTAGTAAAATTAAAACGTTGATACTGAACGATTTACGCACTGTCATGGGTTGGAACTTGTTACCAGGGGGTTTCTGGGGTTGCTAATTAGGAATCTGAAGTCAGTTTTTCGAAATTCAAAATGGCGGTTCCGAAATGGCGGTCCATTTTTTTTTAAATGATTGGATTTGTTCGAAACTCGGCACTCGAGAGTTTTTGGGGTCGCCGATTACGAATCTGAAGTAATTTTTTTTTAATTCAAAATGGCGGATCCAATATGGCGATCAAGTAAAAAAAAAGTATTAAAATTAAAACGTTGATACTGAACGTTTTAAACATTGTCAAGGGTTATAACACGTAAAAATGTATCTAAATGTTTTAAACTTTTTAGGTTGAATGGACAAAAGCAGCAATTTTGCGTCTTATTGAACTATGGGAGGGTTACGAGTCCCTCTATAATCCTCACCACAACAAACATGCTCACCAGCAGGCCTTCAGTGATTTGCCTGAGAAATTAAGTGATTTGCTGCCAACTATTGGCCCCATTGAAGTAAAGGTAATTATTAAAATATTACGTGATTGAGAAGTACATATTATGTATGTATTTCACAAATTAACTCAAGTAGCGCACTGGTGTATAAATTGGTGTAAATTTATAGATTTTGGTACAAATCTGATTAGATTGAATAAAAAAAGAACATTTTGGTGTATTTGTTATTCCACCAGTATTTCTTTCAAATCAAAATTCTACCTTTAACGTGTTGGTACTATTTATTCATTGAGATTAGTACAACTACACCAGCTCCTAAAATGCACCACTTCGCAAATAGCTCCACGTTAACAAATGTCATTAAAATTATTCAGGCGACATTCTGAGTAGTGATGTGCTGAATTGTCGGTACCCAATACTTGAAAAAAATTTCGGTACTCAATACTTCCTTTTCGGTACCCGATACCGATTCGACACACTAAACCTTCGTCATTATATCTGTGCCGTTCAATTAAAGTAGCTTAAGTCACTTTAGATGGTTTGACTTTGAATTAAAAATTGTTTTATATTTTTATTAAGATTCTATTATAGGGGCATCTTGAACTATATCTTTGGCTAGTTAAACGTTAAAATATTGTTTGGGAATCCAATGAAATGTTAATTTAAAGGGAAAAGGACCTATCTCGACATAGGCTACTTTTGGGAGAAGAAAATTAATGATATTTTATAAGACATCGCCTAAAAACCCAAAATGTACAAATAAGACGGTGCTTTCTCAAGAGATGAGCAATGTGTTTGTATGTATGTAGTTAAGTGAAGCAACCATAATGTGTGCGGTGAACAAGGCTGGCAATTAAATCTGCACAATACTGATCAAGGCGAATTTAATTAGGTGGTGTTAGCCGTATATAAGTAAAAAGTTACACTAACAAATTATACGCAGATATTCATACTGTCATTAGTATGAACTACAACAAACACGTAATTTTGATGTAATGTTCTCCAAGGCGAAAAATTCAGGTTCGCCGGTAACACCACCTTATTAGATTCGCCCTGATACTGATGTCGCAAAACACACTCTCGCCTTCTTTTACTTATCGCAACCGTCTTCATTCACAACTGCAATAGTTCTGGTGGCAATATTATTTATTTTTAATAGCTGACACTATATGTATGTGTACATATAACTCATTTTTTTTGGCTGTTGTGCGCTTTTAATAGAAATTCCAACATTTCGGTACACATAATTTTCACGTTATGCGGTGAAAAATTCAGCTGTTGCCCCGACATAAGAGAGGTTAGGCACAGCTACTTTGATTTGCTTCTTTTACATATTTTGGTATTTTTTAACAAAAATGAGCGATTTATTAAATTTGATAAAGTGTGGCAAAACGTGAGTATTTGTGAACAATTACAATACACATGTTCAGTTGTCAAAAGCATCGGTCAGGTGTTTACTTGCTAGCTTCTGCTAGTTTGCGTTTCTTAACTTTTTCTATATTGCACTCGCTGTGAGCGTAATTCCGTAATTCTTCCCATTCTTCTTCCTGATAATGATCTGCTAGAAAAGTAAAGAAACAAAGCTAGTGTGTGTGTACATAATACACTGCCTGTTTCAATATGAGCTTATTATACATACCACAAGTAGAGCTGCTATCAGTGTTGCCGTTTTGAAAAATTTGTAGTTTCATTTTGCTTCATTGGGCAAAAAATTTAGGGCTGTTCTGGTTTCGTTTAAATTGATTTCTCATCGATTTGGATTTCCGATTCCAAATTTTAAAGATGTTTTGCAATTTTATCGAAATTTTGAAGTTATAATAGAAAATAAATCCTATTCGAAATGTCAAAAATGCATTGAATTGTTGTTGCATAGTATTCGTTTATTAGAACATTTGTAAAAACTTTAAATAAATATTGTGAAAGTAGAAAAGCGTACTGAAAGCGTGCTAAAATGGCCTAAAACTCGTACCGCAATATTAAGATTATGTTGCTGACATTCCGTAACTTCATTGCATCATGGTTAAATTAAAACAAATAAATAAAAATAAAATTGCGCGAGCACAGTAAGACATTTTTTTTGTTACCAAATATAAAATGTTTATATCGATTGAATTAATCTCAAAGATTCATACTTTTACTAAAGTAAAATCAGAAACGAAATAAAATATCAATATCTGATAATTAAAAAAAATTGGTTGGTATGTTTAATACACCAGTGGTGAAATATGCAGCAATAAGGCACCCCTACACGCTTTAAGTTTGTTTGGGTACTAATGATTCAACATCGTGCCTTCACAAATGTAGCTATAAATTGCATAGTACATACGAGTACGAACAGCGAGAATTTTTTCTACATAATATAGGCGAACGCTGATTTGTTTTCTCCTTTTCGTACGCGAACGTTAACAAAACATTTTGAAATGTAAGGTCGCGTTTCCGTTCGAATAATGGACGTGTGGTAGGCGCTTAAACTTCAGTCAACTGTGCTCATTTGACAAGAAACATTTTTTATACCAAATTCTCAAATTGAATTGTGTTGTTTAGGGCAAAATAAATACACCGTTCTTGGCTTGGTAAATATTTTTGTACCAAACTCAAGAATCAGTGTACGCTTTCGACGACGACCATATTTTCAAAGCATTATGAAAGTAAGGCTAAGTTCACAACCTAGAGTAATAGCGTTACGCGATGCAATGGAAATCGCTCAATCCAAAGAAACTTCTTCGTCAGCATAATCGCTAGCGATTAAAAAGTAGCTAGTGTTTAATTTGTAGCAAAATTATACACGACTAATTTTTTATAATAGGGGAGTTTACGATGAGTAGCATTTTAGCATTTCGGTAAAGCAACAAAACGTGTGATACATTGCTACGAAGGGATTTCCCCTAATATATTTTTGTTTGTTTCTACAACCCTTTGACAATTTATACCGAAACTTAAGCATATTGTATTGTATATAATAGCAGTAGAAGAGATGTTTAATTTATTATATAAATATGTATATTTTTTATTTATTTGGGCTTTATGTATGAGAAAAAGCTTTTTTTTAACAAACTGCATAATTTTTAGGGGCACCGAAATTGCGCATATGGAAACTGTGCATTTAGACATTATTTCGGTTTCAACCGAAACTGTGCATGTATGCTTTATTTCGGTTTTTGCCATATGCATTATTTCGGCTTTCAACCAAAACTGTGCATGTATGCATTACTTCGGGTTTTTCATATGCATTAGTTCGGGTTTCAACCGAAACTGTGCATGCATTCATTATTTCGGTTTTTGTTATATGCATTATTTCGGTTTTCAACCGAAACTGTGCATGTATGCATACCTTCGTCTTTCACATATGCATTATTTCGGTTTTCATCCGAAACTGTGCATGTATGCTTTATTTCGGTTTTTGCCATATGCATTATTTCGGTTTTGAACCGAAATTGTGCATGCATGCATTATTTCGGTTTTTGTTATATGCATTATTTCGGTTCTCTAACGAAAGTGTGCATATGGATAATTTCGTTTTTTCTAATATGAATTATTTACTTCTACTTAGTAAGAGTTTTAATCCCTAAGCGCGGCTGAAAGCCGCCTACGCAGAGAGAAATTCTGCGCAAAAATACTTCCGCCCTTCTTTTCCGGCAACACAGAATGGAGAATTCTACTTAGTAAGGGTTATAATCCCTAAGCGCGGCCGAAGGCCGCCTACGCAGAAAGAAGTTTTGCGCAAAAATAATTCCGGTCCCCTTTTCCGGCAACACAGAAAGGAGAATTCTACTTAGTAAGGGTTATAATCCCTAAGCGCGGCCGAAGGCCGCCTACGCAGAGAAAAGTTCTGCGCAAAAATACTTCCGACCTTCTTTTCCGGCAACACAGAAAGGAGAATTCTACTTAGTAAGGGTTATAATCCCTAAGCGCGGCCGAAGGCCGCCTACCCAGAAAGAAGTTCTGCGCAAAAATACTTCTCTAATTTCTAAATTCTAGACTCTTAATGCAGAAATGGGGTTGCATTTAGGTCACGAATTTTGTATGGATAAATGTACATTTAGAGTAGCATTTAGAGCTAAATG
>NW_023458557.1:25697575-25701629 GCF_013731165.1 Rhagoletis pomonella | reverse complement strand
CGAAAAGGAGAAAACAAATCAGCGTTCGCCTATATTATGTAGAAAAAATTCTCGCTGTTGTTCGTACTCGTATGTACTATGCAATTTATAGCTACATTTGTGAAGGCACGATGTTGAATCATTAGTACCCAAACAAACTTAAAGCGTGTAGGGGTGCCTTATTGATGCATATTTCACCACTGGTGTATTAAACATACCAACCAATTTTTTTTAATTATCAGATATTGATATTTTATTTCGTTTCTGATTTTACTTTAGTAAAAGTATGAATCTTTGAGATTAATTCAATTTATATCAATTATTTTATGTCTAAAATGTAAAAAAATACAATCGATATAAACATTTTATATTTGGTAACAAAAAAAATGTCTTACTGTGCTCGCGCAATTTTATTTTTATTTATTTGTTTTAATTTAACCATGATGCAATGAAATTACGGAATGTCAGCAACATAATCTTAATATTGCGGTACGAGTTTTAGGCCATTTTAGCACGCTTTCAGTACGCTTTTCTACTTTCACAATATTTATTTAAAGTTTTTACAAATGTTCTAATAAACGAATACTATGCAACAACAATTCAATGCATTTTTGACATTTCGAATAGGATTTATTTTCTATTATAACTTCAAAATTTCGATAAAATTGCAAAACATCTTTAAAATTTGGAATCGGAAATCCAAATCGATGAGAAATCAATTTAAACGAAACCAGAACAGCCCTAAATTTTTTGCCCAATGAAGCAAAATGAAACTACAAATTTTTCAAAACGGCAACACTGATAGCAGCTCTACTTGTGGTATGTATAATAAGCTCATATTGAAACAGGCAGTGTATTATGTACACACACACTAGCTTTGTTTCTTTACTTTTCTAGCAGATCATTATCAGGAAGAAGAATGGGAAGAATTACGGAATTACGCTCACAGCGAGTGCAATATAGAAAAAGTTAAGAAACGCAAACTAGCAGAAGCTAGCAAGTAAACACCTGACCGATGCTTTTGACAACTGAACATGTGTATTGTAATTGTTCACAAATACTCACGTTTTGCCACACTATCAAATTTAATAAATCGCTCATTTTTGTTAAAAAATACCAAAATATGTAAAAGAAGCAAATCAAAGTAGCTGTGCCTAACCTCTCTTTATGTTGGGGCAACAGCTGAATTTTTCACCGCATAACGTGAAAATTATGTGTACCGAAATGTTGGAATTTCTATTAAAAGCGCACAACAGCCACAAAAATGAGTTATATGTCCACATACATATAGTGTCAGCTATTAAAAATAAATAATATTGCCACCAGAACTATTGCAGTTGTGAATGAAGATGGTTGCGATAAGTAAAAGAAGGCGAGAGTGTGTTTTGCGACATCAGTATCAGGGCGAACCTGAATTTTTCGCCGTGGAGAACATTACATCAAAATTACGTGTTTGTTGTAGTTCATACTAATGACAGTATGAATATCTGCGTATAATTTGTTAGTGTAACTTTTTACTTATATACGGCTAACACCACCTAATTAAATTCGCCTTGATCAGTATTGTGCAGATTTAATTGCCAGCCTTGTTCACCGCACACATTATGGTTGCTTCACTTAACTACATACATACAAACACATTGCTCATCTCTTGAGAAAGCACCGTACATTGTACATTTTGGGTTTATAAAATATCATTAATTTTCTTCTCCCAAAAGTAGCCTATGTCGAGATAGGTCCTTTTCCCTTTAAATCAACATTTCATTGGATTCCCAAACAATATTTTAACGTTTAACTAGCCAAAGATGTAGTTCAAGATGCCCCTATAATAGAATCTTAATAAAAATATAAAACAATTTTTAATTCAAAGTCAAACCATCTAAAGTGACTTAAGCTACTTTAATTGAACGGCACAGATATAATGACGAAGGTTTAGTGTGTCGAATCGGTATCGGGTACCGAAAAGGAAGTATTGAGTACCGAAATTTTTTTCAAGTATTGGGTACCGACAATTCAGCACATCACTACTCAGAATGTCGCCTGAATAATTTTAATGACATTTGTTAACGTGGAGCTATTTGCGAAGTGGTGCATTTTAGGAGCT
Organism: Rhagoletis pomonella; assembly: GCF_013731165.1. Classification (NCBI taxonomy): domain Eukaryota; kingdom Metazoa; phylum Arthropoda; class Insecta; order Diptera; family Tephritidae; genus Rhagoletis; species Rhagoletis pomonella. Next base: position 25,699,546 of record NW_023458557.1, on the reverse strand, counting down.
GGTGTAGTTGTCGTACTAATCTCAATGAATAAATAGTACCAACACGTTAAAGGTAGAATTTTGATTTGAAAGAAATACTGGTGGAATAACAAATACACCAAAATGTTCTTTTTTTATTCAATCTAATCAGATTTGTACCAAAATCTATAAATTTACACCAATTTATACACCAGTGCGCTACTTGAGTTAATTGTGAAATACATACATAATATGTACTTCTCAATCACATAATATTTTAATAATTACCTTTACTTCAGTGGGGCCAATAGTTGGCAGCAAATCACTTAATTTCTCAGGCAAATCACTGAAGGCCTGCTGGTGAGCATGTTTGTTGTGGTGAGGATTATAGAGGGACTCGTAACCCTCCCATAGTTCAATAAGACGCAAAATTGCTGCTTTTGTCCATTCAACCTAAAAAGTTTAAAACATTTAGATACATTTTTACATAAATGCAAATTAATCTTACAAACCTTGCTTCCTTCGTTTTCTCTTTGCCGACAAAAACCGCTGATTGCGTGGACATAAACAGGCAGAAATAGAACCGTTTCTATTTGTTGTGTTTGTACTCATGCATCGTACGTATAAAATTACATTGGTGTGTTTACACCAAGAATGAACGCAATTTTTGCGTGACGTTATCTTGGTGCAATTGCGAGAGAGAAATGCCAAAACGCATAGAAAAATATGTAAACAATGTAGACAAATGTGTTAATATTAATTTTAAATGGTCCAATTTTGCACGAATCATTAAATATACAAAGATTAATTAATTAGGAACACGTAGCAATAATTTTGATTTGACGACTTTTGTACCATATCCGAGAGGATGTGTGCGTGTGGCTTCTTCGCAAGCAAATATTTTATGAACGTAAAACATAATTTAAGCTCAACTTTTAAATGTGTTATAAGTTGGCCACGGTTTTATATTAGGTACGTAACAGCGCGGTAAGATGCCACATGAATTAGTGACTGGCGACTTTATCCACTGTTGCATTGCCTCAAATCAGCACTAAAAAGAATCAGGTACTAGCAGAAATAAGTAGGTAGTGAAGTTTATGTATATATGTTCTGTAGAAACTGCTTTTGTACTATGTATGTCATTGTCAGCAAACTAAACCAGCAACTGTCTACATTCACCATGGAAATATATCTACTACCATGTACAATAGTGGTTCAAAATTTTTTTTTTGGAAATTCATAAACGCTACCTCAAATTATTGTTATTTGTGATAAAAAAAGAGAAACGTGTTTATTTATTTTGAAAAAAAGTTTTCTTAGAGGTCGCGCTGGTCGGTTTCTTATAAAAACGCTGATGATCTAAATTTTTTTATTTTTTTGACATGTTAAAATGCAGCGTGTTTTTACATATAATTACTCTGGTATTATTGGGGAACATTCCCTTAATTACATACCTGTCTTGGGCAGTTAGAATGGGCATAGTGGCCGAAAATATGCTCCCGAAAAGAGACTAGTAAAATTAAAACGTTGATACTGAACGACTTACACATTGTCATGGGTTGGAACTTGTTACCATGGGGTTTCTGGGGTTGCTAATTTGGAATCTGAAGTCAGGTTTTCGAAATTCAAAATGGCGGATCCAAAATGGCGGTCCATTTTTTTAATTATTGGATTTGTTCGAAACCCGGCACTCGGAGAGTTTTTGTGGTCGCCGATTACGAATCTGGAGTCAATTTTTTAAATTCAAAATGGCGGATTCTATACGGTGATCAAATTAAAAAAAAAGTACTAAAACTAAAACGTTGATACTGAACGTTTTAAACATTGTCAAGGGTTAAAATACGTTTCCAGTGGGTTTCAAAATTCAAAATGGCGGTTAAGAGTTTCAAACAAATCCAATCATTTTTTTAAAGTTGGTCGCCATTTTGGATTCACCATTTTGAATTTTGAAAATCTGATATTAGATTCGTAATCAGCAACCCCAGAAACCCACTGGAAACGTGTTATAACCCT
>NW_023458557.1:25695672-25697475 GCF_013731165.1 Rhagoletis pomonella | reverse complement strand
CCCACACAAACACCACAGCACAACAACATAACACAATAGGCCACACTACAACGGCTACAGACCACAGAACACACACAACCGCACCACCACCCACACGCCGCCGCCAACAACTCCTGGTTCCTCCTACAATCTAAACGGTATGCCAGACCGGGGATATTCCGTAATGCGACATCAGTCAAGTGCAACACCTGCCTTGGCTGGTGCCACTTTAGGGCGTGCTCAGGTCTGCGCCCCACGCGAGATTGGACGAGGAACTTCGAGGGCCCATGTTGCGCTGCTCGGTCGCAGACCTCAACTGCGACGCCTCCTGCCACCACCACAGGGCGGCAACCACCTCAGCAGCGCACACAGCCAACTGCGGCACGACCACACACATCTCTCACACCCCGCATCACCACACGTCTCCCGAACCACATGAAGCTCCTTCAATTTAACTGTAACGGGCTTCAGAGTAAGATCGAGGAGATAACCGTCTTCATGGGAAGGCATAGCATATTGATAGCTGCGGTCCAAGAGACGAAGTTGCACAGCAATTCAACACTGTTGAATTGTGCCGGGTACAACGTTCACCGTCGAGATCGCGAGCGGGATAATGACGGTAGCTTAGCGTTCATTACACACCACACCGTGCAGTATCGTCTTATCGAAGAAGACATCGACCGTAGGGATACCACCCTAGAATGTCAGGACATTGCTATCCGGTCAGGCGATGTTGAGCTCGAAATATTTAACGTTTATATACCCCCTGTCACCTGCTGCCCGGCAGGATATCACCCTGACATAGGTGCGCTCCTCAGAGGTGAAAACCGTATGGTAGTAGGCGACTTTGATGCGCACCACGATCTTTGGCACTCAAGCCTGTCAAACGATCGTACGGGAACTGACTTGGCTGAGCAGATAGACGATTCCACATTCTGCACAATGAACGACGACGCACCAACCAGGATTATGGGCAGCTGCTACAGCTCGCCAGACATAACAATAGTCAGCGCTGGTCTGATAAACAGCGTATCATGGCGACCTATGCTGACTTTGGCATCTGACCACCTGCCCATAGTCATCTCGATCGATAAACCAACCGACTTTGCTTCCGCGGAGCACCGAACATATATCAACTTTTCTAAAGCTGATTGGAAAGGCTTCCGGTGGACAAAGCCAAGCGTCGAGTGACCAGAAGGCTGCACAAACTGCCAACAACCTGTGCCCCCCTTGCTTTCACTTGCGGTGAAGTTCAGGTGGAAGGCGAAAGCCTCCAAAGCCATGGGTCCCGACGGAATATGCATGCTCATGCTGAAAAATTTGGGTCCTGCGGGGGTAGCGTACCTAACGGAGATCCTCAATTTTTCAAAAGCTGATTGGGAAGGCTTCGCGGAATTTACTGAAAACACCTTCGCTGCCCTCCCCACACCAACCGACGTCCACCTTGGTGAACGTAAGTTCCGCAGGGCTGTCACCGCTCCTGCAGCCCGCTTCGTACCGGCAGGATGCATGACGGACTCCCGTCCAAACTTCCCTACTGAAGCGGCTGTTCTAGCCGATAAGCGTGACAACCTTCGCCAGCACGATCCCGGAAATACCCGTATTAGGGATCTCAACGCGGAGATTCGGCAGCTTGTGAACGTACATAAGCGGAAAAAGAGGGAAGAGCATCTGAAGACTTGCCACTTCGCCTCTGGTGTGAGTAAGCTTTGGTCAACCGTGAGGTCACTGTCCAATCCAATGAAGCACGACGACAGGGTCGAAATTTCTTTCGGCGACCTAACGGAGGTCCTCAATTTGTCCATGGCCACTCTCATCATCCCA
>NW_023458557.1:25694364-25695572 GCF_013731165.1 Rhagoletis pomonella | reverse complement strand
ACCTAACGGAGGTCCTCAATTTGTCCATGGCCACTCTCATCATCCCAGACATCTGGAAGGTGGGGAGAGTGGTCCCACTGCTCAAACCGGGGAAACTTACCAACATAGGAGATTCTTATCGTCCGATAACACTCCTTTCCCCGGTAGCGAAGACACTCGAGGCCTTGCTACTCCCGTATTTCACAAACCACTTGACCCCAGCGAAGCATCAGCATGGTTTCCGTAAAGTGCACAGTACAACAACAGCACTTAACGCCATAAACACTCAGATAACTCGTGGCCTTAACCGTAAACGTCCCTGTGAGAGAACGATTCTAGTAGCGTTGGACCTGTCAAAGGCTTTTGACACTGTCAGCCATTCCACGCTACTAGAAGATATAGAGCCTTCCTCTCTCCCACAGAGGCTCAAACGGTGGTCGGCAAATTATCTAAGTGGTCGACACTCGTCGGTAATGTTTAGAGACAAATCGAGCAAACTTAAAAAAATAAAACAGGGGGTTCCACAGGGTGGTGTCCTTTCCCCACTACTGTTTAACTTTCACATTTCAAAGCTCCCTCAACCACCAGAGGGAGTCTCGATTGTCTCTTACGCCGACGATTGGTCGATCATGGCGACTGGGAATGGAATTGATAGCCTGTGTTCGAAAGTAAACGGATATCGCTGAACTTTCTCGCTTCTTCACTGCAAAGTGTCTAGCCCTCTCCCCTACGAAATCCTCTGCTACCCTGTTCACAACCAGGACGAAGGAGGTCAGGCTACCGCTAGGAATTCACGTCGATGACACACCAATTCCCACGGTGAATAATCCTAAAATACTCGGAGTAACATTCGACAGCCTGCTCTCCTTCTCTGCGCATGTAACCGCTATTGTCAATAAAGTAGAGGGCCGCAACAAGGTCCTCAAGTCGCTAGCCGGCAGTACTTGGGGGGGCAAAGACAACGAAACGTTGCTGGCAACATACAAGGCAATAAACCGGCCGGTTTTAAGCTACGCAGCACCAGTGTGGTCGCCGGGGACTAGTAGGAAGCAGTGGACGAAGCTACAGACGGTACAAAAAATAGCACTTAGGGCAGCGACCGGATGCCTCCTGATGTCACCAGAACACCACCTCCACGATGAGGCGAAAATGCTCCCAATTAGGGAGCACAACACGACGCTCTGCAAGCAGTTTCTGGTTGGGAGCCACAGATGTGGCCACCCAAATAG
>NW_023458557.1:25693685-25694354 GCF_013731165.1 Rhagoletis pomonella | reverse complement strand
GGTCTTCGGATGTGATAAAATCTCTTGGGTGGTCTATCGCGACTACTATGGGCAAGTGGTCTGATGCGAGCGTGAGCACTGGTTGCCAACCAATGCAATTTATCAGACCCCCGCTTGCTATAGTGATATCTGGCGAGCTGTAGCAGTCACCCGCGCCCCTGGTGGGTGCATCGTCGTTTACAGTGCAAAACGTTGAGTCGTCAATTTGTTCTGCGATTAGTGTACCCCGCTGGTCGTTGCCCAGGTTGGAGTGCCAGAGTTCGTGGTGCGCGTTAAAATCCCCTAGCACTACCCGGTTTTCGCCTTCGAGTAGCGCACTTATGTTCGGGCGATACCCTGCTGGACAACTGGTGGCAGGTGGTATGTACACGTTGACGACTTCCAACTCAGTATCTCCCGACTTGATTGCCATGCCTTGGTGCTCACTGAGTGTATCGTTGGCGGCGATTCGGGGGGTAATGAGCCGGTATTGGATCGCGTTGTGCAATATAAAGGCGATGCCGCCTCCGGCGCCGCGAGGGCGGTCTCTTCGGATGACGTTGAACTCATCCTGACTCTGAAGGCTAGAGCCGGAGTGGAGTTTGGTTTCCTGGACCGCCGCGACTGAGATTTTGTTGCGCCTCATGAAGCTGACTATCTCAGCGATCTTGCTTTGTAGTCCGTTGCAAT
>NW_023458557.1:25688189-25693585 GCF_013731165.1 Rhagoletis pomonella | reverse complement strand
ACAAAATATGTTGGTGTATTTTTGAATTTTGTGCTACTTGAGAATTTTCGTCGTTACAGACCAAATTAACATATTTGCGTGGGCAATATACTCGTGAGGAAGAAGTCCACATTCCAAGTGCATTTTATTTTGAACAATTGACTTTTCTCCAAGCCTTCATAAAACCTCGAAAGGGGGAGAGCAATTTTATATGTGTAAGTTTCTCTGCATTTTCCCAGCTTCCAGTTCCCTAAGTGAATTTTGGCTTTTACTTTGGAGGCATTTCATATCACCGCGGCCACCTCTGTGCCGCGGATTACTTATTAATATAAAGATTCCTTAAATAAGGATATGAAGTTCCCTAGCTTGATGTTATTTAACCTTTTAAACTAGCTTAAAATAGGATTAAGTAATTGGCACGTAGTCATAGTCGAAATAAAGTCGACTGAAAAGTTAGTTACAGTTATTTTTTACAGGCATCCTATTGGAAACATGCAGCACCCCATTGGTAGAGGGCTTCGGGTGTACGAGTTTGTTGTCACATCAGGACTTGAAGACTTGCTCTAGCTGCTAAACTCTTAAAATTTCTTCCAATCACGTCGTAAGCAGATTTCCCATGTGAACTTGCAACAAAGTTCAATTTTGTCATTTCCTTGAAGGGAATTTCATGATTTCCTTCATCTTTCCCCTTTCAAAAATATACAATTTCATAAAATTTGATGGTCTATTTATCATATTGCTCGAGCGTTGGACGATCTAGAGTCCATACGCATAAGTAGCCCATTACGCCCATTTGGGTACTTTAAAGAAAGGTATGTATGACGTTTTCTTAACGTCATATCGGCAAATATGCTGCACGTATATTCATGTCACCTAGACCTTCAATCTCTTCAACTTTCATCCAAATCCTGAGAGGTCGCGCATGACGTGGCCGCGGTGACATGAAATGCCTCTTTGCCGGGTCCAGATGATTCGCTGAATTCGTCGCAGCATACGGAGAGTGTAATATCCCCTCCTGCATCTAACAAAAAACGCCCTCGATCTTGCACAGAGCCACAAAACAAGGAACATGAACTTCTTAGTGCAGCAACACAGGCACTAAAACAAATTACTCCAAGCAAATCCAATGATCAAGATGAATGGCGTTCCCCCGACAGCCGGTTCTACGTACCGGAATGACTCGGGTTTTACCCGATCAAGGGCTGTTGTTTCGGCGATCTAACCCCGTTTAGGTCGGCGAAGTATCTCAGAAGTTGTTCGTCCATAGGGCTACATTCGCTACGTTTTCTCCTACTCAGGGCTGGCATCGAGTCAAACCCAGGGCCAGAAACCTACACCTGCTGTGTATGCCAGAGACGACTACACCACAACTCCACCTCTGTCAACTGCAATGCTTGCGAGGGGTGGAGTCACCTCAGAGTCTGCTCAGGACTACGGACACATGGGCCACTGCCCATGTGGCCCCCTGCTCCTCTAACAGAGCAGCCTCCACGGCTAACCCCAGTCCACCTGAGCAGTCCCACACAAACACCACAGCACAACAACATAACACAATAGACCACACCACAACGGCTACAGGCCACAGAACACACACAACCGCACCACCACCCACACGCCGCCGCCAACAACTCCTGGTTCCTCCTACAATCTGCACGGTATGTCAGACCAGGATATTCCGTAATGTGACATCAGTCAAGTGCAACACCTGTCTTGGCTGGTGCCACTTTAGGACATGCTCAGGTCTGCGCACCACGCGAGATTGGACGAGGAATGTCGAGGGCCCGTGTAGCGCTGCTCGGTCGCAGATCTCGACTGCGACGCCTCCCGCCACCACCACAGGGCGGCAACCACCTCAGCAGGGCACATAGCCACCTGCGGCACGACCACACACATCCCTCAGACCCCACATCACCACACGTCTCCCGAACCACATGAAGCTCCTTCAATTTAACTGCAACGGGCTTCAGAGCAAGATCGAGGAGATAACCGTCTTCATGGGAAGGCATTGCATATTGATAGCTGCGGTCCAAGAGACGAAGTTGCACAGCAATTCAACACTGTTGAATTGTGCCGGGTACAACGTGCACCGTCGAGATCGCGAGCGGGATAATGGTGGTGGCTTAGCGTTCATTACGCGCCACACCGTGCAGTATCGTCTTATCGAAGCAGACATGGACCGCAGGGATACCACCCTAGAATGTCAGGGCATTGCTATCCGGTCAGGCGATGTTGAGCTCGAAAAATTTAACGTTTATATACCCCCTGTCACCTGCTGCCCGGCAGGATATCACCCTGTCATAGGTGCGCTCCTCAGAGGTGAAAACCGTATGGTAGTAGGCGACTTAAATGCGCACCACGATCTTTGGCACTCAAGCCTGTCAAACGATCGCAGGGGAACTGACTTGGCTGAGCAGATAGACGATTCGACATTCTGCACAATGAACGACGACGCACCCACCAGGATTATGGGCAGCTGCTGCAGCTCGCCAGACATAACAATAGTCAGCGCTGGTCTAATAAACAGCGCATCATGGCGACCTATGCTGACTTTGGCATCAGACCTTCTGCCCATAGTCATCTCGATCGATAAACCAACCGACTTTGCTTCCGCGGAGCACCGAACATATATCAATTTTTCTAAAGCTGATTGGAAAGGCTTTGCGGAATTTACTGAAAACACCTTCGCTGCTCTCCCCACACCAACCGACGTCCACCTCGGTGAACGTAAGTTCCGCAGGACTGTCACCGCTGCTGCAGCTCGCTTCGTAACGGCATCTGAAGACCTGCAACTTCACCTCTGGTGTGAGTAAGCTTTGGTCAACCGTGAGGTCACTGTCGAATCCGACGAAGCACGACGACAGAGTCGAAATTTCCTTCCCGTACCTAACGGAGGCCCTAAATTTGTCCATGGCCACTCTCATCATCCCAGACATCTGGAAGGTGGGGAGAGTGGTCCCACTGCTCAAACCGGGGAAACCTGCCAACATAGGAGGTTATTATCGACCGATAACACTCCTCTCCCCGGTAGCGAAGACACTCGAGGCCTTGCTGCTCCCGTATTTCACAAACCACTTGACCCCAGCGAAGCATAAGCATGGTTTCCGTAAAGTGCACAGTACAACAACAGCACTTAACGCCATAAACACTCAGATAACTCGTGGCCTTAACCGTAAACGTCCCTGTGAGAGAACGATTCTAGTAGCGTTGGAACTGTCAAAGGCTTTTGACACTGTCAGCCATTCCACGCTACTAGAAGATATAGAGGCTTCCTCTCTCCCACAGGGGCTCAAACGTCGGTCGGCAAATTATCTGAGTGGTCGACACTCATCGGTAATGTTTAGAGACAAATCGAGCAAACTTAGAAAAATAAAACAGGGGGTTCCACAGGGTGGTGTCCTTTCCCCACTACTGTTTAACTTTTACATTTCAAAGCTCCCTCAACCACCAGAGGGAGTCTTGATTGTCTCTTACGCCGACGATTGCTCGATCATGGCGACTGGGAATGGAATTGATGACCTGTGTTCGAAAGTAAACGGATATCTCTCTGAACTTTCCCGCTTCTTCACTGCAAAGTGTCTAGCCCTCTCCCCTACGAAATCCTCTGCGACCGTAGGAACCGCTAGGAATTCACGTCGATGACACACCAATCCGACGGTGAATAATCAGCCTCATTGCGTAAGTCGTAAATTAGGCTGAATTGTACGACTCGACAACATTAGCATTGTCTACTGTCGTGCTGAAATAAGTAAACGACGAAAATTGTCGAAAACTATGCAGTGCTGCCAAGTTCTTCCGTTTTAATACACTAGTCGAGTGGAAATTTTAGGCAATGACGCTAAATTTTCGATACGATTCGACTCTCGAAAAACGACTTGCATTCGGCACGACTCTCGCAATGAGGCTGAATACTCGGAGGAACATTCGACAGCCTGCTCTCCTTCTCTGCGCACGCAACCGCTATTGTCAATAAAGTACAGAGCCCCAACAAGGTCCTCAAGTCGCTAGCCGGCAGTACTTGGGGCAGAGACAAAGAAACGTTGCTGGCAACATACAAGGCAATAGGCCGGCCGGTTTTAAACTACGCAGCACCAGTGTGGTCGCCGGGGAATAGTAGGATGCAGTGGACGAAGCTACAGACGATACAAAACACAGCACTTAGGACAGCGACCGGATGCCTCCTGATGTCACCAGAACACCACCACGATGCTCTGCAAGCAGTTTCTGGTTGGGAGCCACAGTTGTGGCCACCCAAATAGACAGCTGCTTGCAGAGGAGCCCTCGCCGAGGCACGTCAGGAGGCATCTATATGAACTGACGGACGAAGTCCAGAGGTTCATTAAGCAGCCTCTGGACCCGTCAGCTTACAGACAGGCCCTGAACGGCATTCACAGGGACGCAGTCTCGAGTTATGTAGACTCAAGACCTGTGAATTCCGTTCTAGGCACACAAACACCGGACATTGACGCGACGGAGCTCCATCTGCCTCGGGAGACCAGAACAACAATAGCCCAACTTCGCTCTGGCTACTGCAGCAGGCTAAACTCCTACCTGAGTAGGCTAAATGCGGATGTGCCGAACGAATGTCCGGCATGCGGAGAGACCCCTCACGACTCGAAACATCTCTTCGCATGCCCGCAAAACCCCACAACCCTAACGGCGTCATCCCTGTGGACCGACCCCATAGAGGCTGCACGCTTCTTGGGGCTGCCGTTAGTGGAACTCGACGACAACGACTGAGATATCAGCCGATCTGGGCGGGGTTGTTATAGCCGCTACAACAACATCAAGAAGAATGGTTTTGTAACTTTCTCAAAGCGCAATTATCAAATTTGCGTATTAAAATAAAGATTAACTAATTGAGGAGATCACACTTATGCTTTTTGGAGCCAAGAAGAGACAAAGAATGTCAAATGACAATTTACGATTTAATACTTCCATAAGATGACTTACTTAGTTTCTAAACTCTGAACTTGTTTGCAACAAATCACGAATAATAATCACAGTAAAAATGACGCATTAGTGCATTTAAACAGTTCTTATTGGAAGATTGTGTAAATATAGAGCCACTTAAATCATAAAAACATATACGAGTAAGATTTATATTCACATCTTTGAACAAATTAATGCTTTCTTAAGTTAACAGTGATTGTTATACGAAATATGTTGCAAACAGTTTAAAGAGCTGCCTTTTTATGTAGCACTTAGTCACATAAACTAATAATTTAATGTTTATTTTTTGTTTTAAAAATGTGAATTGCACTGTTAAAATCAGATCCAAGTTCCATATGGACATATCGCTCGTTTAATAATATACAGATGTAACTCAAAATTTTAATTTTTTGAGATTTTATGATATATTAAAATAACCTGCTAATGACATTATGCTCAGTCTTATAGAATACTCGATAAGACAAAAA
>NW_023458557.1:25681265-25688089 GCF_013731165.1 Rhagoletis pomonella | reverse complement strand
AAAAATGGCGGAAATAGATGTACTGGGTGTCCGGTGGCAGAATTAGGAATTAAAAGCTAAATTAAAAAAGAATTAATAATGATAAAAGTTTATTTCAATAACTATTACAAAAAAGACAAGTGCGGATTTAGTTTTTTAAAAATTATTCCTCTAAAAATGTTGACCGTTACGTCGGATACACTCTTGAAATCTGACCTCCGTACTCCGTGCCACTCGCTAGAGAAGTGATGTTGGGATACCATTAACCTCACGAACGATATTTTTTTAGTGCTGAGATGGTCGCTGGGTTTTTTTCGTAGACTTACTTTTGAGGTATGCTCACAGAAAAAATCCATACGGGTAAGATCGACGAAAGGGTCGTCGTAGGGGAAAACGTCGAATATATTGTAAAATCTACGACGAGCAGTTGCACACTAATCATTGAACTTGAAATACGTTGTTTACCCGTCCACTGCGACATCGTGATTAAATAACCCGCACGAAGGACGAAGCTAACCGATACGCTCAGCGGTTAGGGAGAAACTGTAAATCTAAAACCCAATTCTGCCACCGGACACCATTTATTTGCATCTTTTTTCTATAAAAACGCGACGCTAAGCTGATACTAATAAAGTGATCAAATTCCATGTCCATCAGCTCTACTCAATAAAAAGGCTTCGATTTTTAAAATTAAAGGGAATCTTACAAAATAAATCTGTATTTCACTAACAGAGAAATATATTCTTTGTTATTGTTTAATCACAAAGTGGCTTATTTTGGACTTGCCTCACTATACTAGAAAATCTTTGAAGTTTAATATAAAACATTTTCTATTTAATTCCCTTTCTTAGAAATTATTTTGTATTGTGATGCTTATGATTTGAGCTTGAATCACTTTATTATTAAATTGAGAAGGAATATAGATTATTTGAAACAATACCTTTAAAGTGGCTGTGTATGATTTAGAGGCAGTTCTGCAATGTCCTAGGGGATATACTTCTTCATTTTATTACAAATCAAAACTAAATTGCTAAACTTTACCGTGACAGAATTGACTAAAAAGGAATCCAAAGCGGCATACGAAAATGTACATTGTTATTTTTGGTCAGAGTGTGATGCAAACCGAGGGGCTGTTAAGATATGTTCATGTGTATGGCTTTATTTGAAAGATATAAGCGAGCAAAGCGATGATGAAGTTGAGGTGATATTTTACTCCGATAATTGCTGCGTGCAAAATAAGAATAAGTATATAGACTCTTTGTATTTATTTGCTGTACAAACATTAAAAATAAAAAGTATTACACATAAGTTCTTAATCAGAGCCCATATGCAAAATGAAGCCGATAGTGTGCATAGCCTCATTGAGAAGGAGATAAAAAAGAACTTAAAATCTGGCCCACTGTATACCCCTGATCAGTATGCAACTTTAGTTAAGAATGCGGAAAAAACTAACCCACCTTTAAGAGTGCACGAGTTGAGTTTCGAATCATTTTATGATTTAAAAGCTTTACAAGAAGAATGGGGGTACAATTTTAATACCAACACAGATGAAAATAATTTAAATTGGAATGAAATTAAAATGTTAAAAATGACTAAGCAACATGGTGCTACATTTTTTTATGAAACATCATACAAAGAGGAAAATTTCGAAACAGTTAATGTACGAAACAAAAGGAAAAAAATGAAACTCATTACGACAATAGCGCTTAAACCAGCATATCCAGAAAAGCAGGTGTTGAGTGAAAATAAAAAAAAAAAAGATTTAAGAGATCTTCTGTCAAAAGGATCAATTCCTTCTTTCTACGAAAACCTTTATAATTCTATATTATAAGTTTTTTGTCTTCTGTAAAGATTTACCTTTGTTTTAACTCTATTTAAAAAGATTTATAATTTTTCACCTATCCCAACTTGAATTGTGATTTACGTTATCGTCGCTCGAATAAAGAAACAGTGTAAATGCCACATACACTATTATTCGATAATTGCACCATTGGATAGACAATCCTTTAATCTATTAGAAAAATCTTTAGTTTTCTTAAATATCTCTTTGGCTCACTAATTTATTCCCGAAAAACGAAATTGTATTTGTATGGTTTGTAATAGTTTATAAAAACTTTCAATTCGTTTTTTCTCAAAACTATACTTTTCATGTTACACTATTTCATTATTCCAGCGACGTTATGTTCTGATTAAATACTACATAAAATGCTTATATTACGAATTTATTTTTAATTGATAATTATGTTTGGGTAATTAATAAGTTAATTTAACTCATGGGGTATTGCATGAGTTAGTGAAACTTTGTGTCCAATTAAAAAGTAACTTATTGAACATGGAATACTTGATTAATCAATGCTACATACCTAAAATTAACGTATTTTCGACGAAAAAATTTAGTTATAATATTTTATTACACTGTAAATGCACTAGAAACTTCAACATTAGAAAAGTAATTGAATACGACAATATATTTTAAAACAGAAGACTCTGAAAAATCAAGTATTTACAAAGTTATTATTTTTTTGAAGTGGGGAATAAATGTCTCGATCTTTCTTCGTCCCAAAGAAGCAACATGGCATTGAAGAAAAATAGGCATTTAAATTACATAATGGGAACAAATCACTACGGTTTTGCATGTCCCACCCGTGACAAAAAAGTTTTAAGCTTCGTATAGTTCTGTTACTACTTTAGGGATTTTTCTATAATTTCATAACTAGATTGTGTTTATACTATGCAGCCCTATTACATTTCTTTTATTATATTATAAGTTCCTACTTTAAAGATTTTGACGTTTTATCGAGTCCCGCCCGTAACAATCACTTATAATTTTTTTCTAATGGTGCCTAACAATAAAAAAAAAGTTTACCGTTTCAAACCTATGTTTAATGCCACAAAAAATTTGAAGTTCAGATTGATTTAACACCATAATACTGTTGATGGGCTAAGCGATGTAGTAAAAAATTTCGCGTGGTCAGCTCGAAAGGTCAAGGTAAACATTACTATCATAGAGACTCCAGAGAATTCTATGATGAGGGTTGCTTACCAACAATCCAAAAGGCAATACTAACAATTACCTCAAAAAATTTTAACCAAGAAAATCTAGAAGTTCGCCTAATTTATAAATTCAATCTGAGAAATAGCATTTAAGTGACAAAGATATATATTTGTATCTGCGTATAAGTATTCTAATGCAGATAACTTTTCGGATTAGACATCGATACACAAGATCTTTTTTGGCGTCGTATGGTTTCACCAAAGAATAGCTAAATTTGAGCCTGCTTTTCCATGAAATCAGTTTTCCAAAAAAAACTCAACTCCAGCCACTCTTAGGGCCGGTTACTCAATGTCTGGTTAACACTAACAGCAGGTTAGACATCGCTATCGACGTGATAACAGGAGTCGATATCCATGTTTAACCTTTAGTTAGTGTTAGCCAGACATACATAGCTAGTCCAAACAAACTTGAAAATCATTAAGGCACATTCGAAATTTCATTGCAATCAAATGCACCGAGCAGAAGTGTATTTGGAAAATGCATATAAAATGTCATGCGTTTGCAAAAAATCCATTCTCCCATGCATTTTAATACATCAATCTGGCGAATTCTAGCTTTCGTTTGGTGTAACTTTGCCCCCTAAAATAGATCCTGAGGGCAGCAGTATATCGTGCGTCTTAAAATGACTCTACTGTGATAAAAGTGGGTAAATAGATCTTGTATTTGGCCTCTAACAATCATCATACCCGAGCCCTTTGATATGGATCTCACTAGAAGCTCTATTTCATGAAGAATATCGTACGTGCCCCACCCTGGACAGGAGAATTTTGAATTTTTTAATAATAAACTAATTCTTGTTATGGTTTGTGCTTTGTTAGGATTGCTGGTTCTTTTCTGTATAGTAAAACATCTAATTCTAATCTAAAATATACGTTCTCCAAAAAGCAGTGTCTTTTCTTTGTCCTACCCGTGACAGAAGAAACAGCTCAGAGTTTTCCGATATAAAATCAAGTTGGAATATTTTTGGTATTTGGTAATAACTCGTAAATATATTAGTGAACTAGGTGTAGCTTTATCGAAATGTAGAATTGCTTAGTACTTTATTCTTATGATCGAATAATAATTAATATCTATTTTAAGCAGGAGTATTTAAAAAATAGTTTTCCATCATTGAATACTTTTTAGACATGTAAAATATGTGCACGAAAAAAAACTGGTCACATTTAAAACGTTCTAAAACGTAAATATATTAATGGAATTCAACTATATTTACATATATTTACATCTAAACTTAGTTTTATTGAAATTCGTTAAAAAAAACAGGTTAGTTCTCCTTGTAATAAGCAAACGATCGCAATTTTGACTTTATGTCCTTCATTAGCCCTTGCACAGAAGTTTCAGTGATTTCCTTGGAAACTAGCCGCCACTTATTTTTGAACTGTAGTGCGTTTTTTACAGCTTTGTGGGTCTTAAGAAGTTTGGCTTTCATAACGGCCCAGTAGGTTTCGATCGGCCGAAGCTCTGGACAATTAGGTGGATTCACCTCTCTAGCTACAAAATACACTTTGTTTCTATGGTACCATTCTAAACCCATTTTTCCATGATGACATGTCGCGAGATCAGGCCAAAAAAGCACTGGATTTTTATGAAGCAGTATAAGAGGTAGAAGTCGCTTTTGCAGACACTCCTTAACATAAATTTCTTCGTTAATTGTACCAGTGCTTACAAAAGGATCACTTTTGAAGCCGCATTGGCAAATTGCCTGCCAAATGAGAAACTCTTTGGGAAATTTGTCAAGCTTTTTGTTTTTATATTTATCTGCAATATTTCCTCTTTTATTTGTTTAAAATCGGCTTTTACGTACGATTCGTCATCCATAATAATACAGCCAAATTTGTGTATAAGACTGTACAATTTCCGAGGACGTTGTTTCGCCAACAAATTATGCTTATCGTTGCGATTAGGAGCTGCATTCACTTTGTAAGAACGTAGTCCTGCTGTTTTGCGTACTTTTTGTACATATGAAGACGACATGTTTTACTTTTTTGCCGACATCTCTTACCGAAAGTCCAAGATTTTTCTTAAAAGCAGATAATGCTTCCTTTGCCTTAATTTCGCATGCAAATCCCTTTTTCTGCCACTACTAGGCTTCCTTTTTAGAGATAAACATTCATTGTATTTTGCAAACATATAAGTAATGGTAGACTTTGGAAATTTTAGCTTTTTAGCGATGTCGTTATGGGACATGCTGGGATTTTCCAGCTTTTTGCGCAATATTAACTCGCGATCGATTTCTTTCATTGGTCCTCGTTTCTACACTGATTTTTGTTGCTAAAAAGAAATGATGCAGTAAGGTGGAGAATGCTTTCAGCTTTTTAAATGAGTACCTGTCTTTATTTTTCTGTTATGATTAACCGAGCTGTTGCTTATTTGCGACCAATTTTTTTCGTGCACATACTTTACTGCAGCAAAACGGATTGTTTCCTAAAAATTCAAATTATTTTTTAAAAGAAAATGTAATATTTAGAAATACACCATATGAAATTACTTTTGGCGGAATAAATTTTTAATAATAAAGTGAATTAACTCTGAATGAAAAATGTAAGGCCAAAATTAAGTGTCTTCTTCTAAATAATATGAATATCTTTTACAACAATCTACTAATTTAATAATTGTAATTTGTTTTCCTAAATTGAAGATTGACGTGACTCTTTCGGTGTCATCGTAATTTGCTGTTAAATTAAACTTTTTAAAATGATAAAACTTTGTTTGCGTTTTCTCAAAAAATTAAAATTTTGAGTTACATCTGTATACTATTAAACGTGCGATATGTAAAGTACCTTTTAATGCAATAAAAACCTGTGAATTTTTCTATTACATAAAAATAGTTGTTTCTAGGTTTGTTTGAATGTACATATGTATATCTATATACATACACTTGTGATCAGCAAATTATGCCAGCAACATTTTGATCAATTTTGTTCATTTTTCTTTTGTTTATTTAATTGTCATTATTTTTTCATAAAAGTCTAGTTTATTATGTAACAAACACCATATAAATCCGCATTTCAAACATTGTGTAAAAATTATAAAAATCTGGAAGATTGTCCCATTTGCTTCCATACAACGAGTAAACACAAAATAAAAATATGAAAAAACCGTAATATCTTCCAAAAAAAATTAAAAGTATTTTTTAGCCACTAGAAACTTATACTTTATTCTATTAGAACTAACTGGGCTGCCAAACTGCATACCCAGAATATTTCTAGGAAATTAAAAAATCTCGGAAGTTTTTAGGAAAGTTTAAGGATTTTTTATCCAAATATTGCACAAAGTTTGAAACCTGGATTTACATGGGTTATGTAAAAGAATTAATTATAGTTTTATAAAAAACAACCAAAATTAAATAACAAAAAAGTTAAAACTTGGCAAAATGTTGTGCGGCTATAGTTTTTTCGAATCACTGTATTTGCAGGCACAATGGTGAACAGTAGATGTTTGATTAAAAATTAAATTTTTTAATTGCAACCCGTTGCCACGGAATAGATCTTTGTGTGTTAAAATACTCTGTATATTCGTCGCGCACCCTTCTTCCTTCTTCACCGGATCGGTTTGCTTGTGATCTCTGAATATCAGTTAGTTGCACCTCGTTTCGCCAGGATCCATTTGTCATATTTACTGCGACAGTATCTTCGGAATCTGTGAGGCTGCTGTCGAATCCATCTCTGCAGCGAATGAAGTTGTGAAGTGCACATGCGGCTAAGGTTAATGTTTCAACTTTTTCTACTGGCAGGTGAATATTTCGATGGAAAACTTGAAATTTAGTTGCTAAGATTCCGAAAGCGTTCTC
>NW_023458557.1:25679556-25681165 GCF_013731165.1 Rhagoletis pomonella | reverse complement strand
AAAAAAATGGTCAGAACTGGTAGTGTCCCTAATATGTGAACATATTACCTCGTAGGATTGTGTCAACCAGTCTAAGTTTGTTTATTGGATATCTCTCATATTCCGTCCCAGTTAAACTGCAGCAATGCCTCGTCCAAAAATAAATGTTTAATAACGCTGGCTACGTCCTCAGACACACCTTTTATTTTTATGATATAAGTGACCTTTTGAAAAATTTATGCACAGCAATTAGAACGTGAAATATTTATTCCATAATATGATTCATTACTGTAAGGCACTCGGGGTTGCAGGAGCTGGTTTCTGTAAACAGCCTTAAGTAATATCGTAATAGAGTGTGTAATATCGTAATAGTTCTTAAGTGATGTGTCTAGGCCTTAAGTAATGCAACTAGTTTTTAAGCTATGTGTTTCAACCTTAAAAGGCTTATCACACGGTATGTATTTTACACGTGCACAGCTACTTTTTCGTAGCATATATAATCCATTATGGCTGTCAAAATTTAAATTTCGTGCTATCTGTTATTGTGTCTACACGACATGTAACAGCTTGTGTGTGTCACTTCTCTAACACAGCTGACTGATATAAATTCTTTGGTTGAAAAGTAAAAGTAAAAATGAATGAAAATAATAAAAAAAATTGCTCTGTGCAGCTCCATGATGATTGCAATCGCTTTAATAATCAAAAAACGTATAAAGGAATAAGCAGGGAAGCGAGTTCTCTGTGGAGAGAAAATTGGCTATTGTGTAGAGATGCTTCCCAAGGATTTCCTTGCATGGCCATAAACGAAATTCTGCCGGAGGATCCCAAAGCGTTCCGAAATTTCGGGCGAATGACAAAGGAAACGTTCTGCAGCAGGTTGCTCCCCTAATTGCAAAGCAGGACACAAATATACGGGAAGCTATTTCTCCAACTGCCAGGTGGGCCATATACATACATATATGTACGCTTGTTACAGAACATATTGTTTAAGTAAATGTTCTGTTTAGGTTGCTTGACACTCTCCGGTGTTTAGCGACTGGCGAAAGATTCCACCAATTAGCGTATGGATTTCGAATATCTCAGGCCGCGATTTCACTGATTATCCCTAAGACACTACGAGCTATCTATTCAGTTTTAGAAAATGTTTCTTGAAGGTAAATGAATTACATGTATTTCCACTTTTAATAAAAAATTGGTTACAGGTACCAAACACCCCAACTGATTGGCGAAATATAGCAAAGGAAATATGAAATGGAATTTTCCTCAGTGTTTGGGTGCCATTGGTAAGTATAAAATAAATGCACGTTGTTTTGAAACCGATTTTGGTGTATAATATCTATACTTTTTTAACTATTCAGATGGCAAACATATTGCTATTGCCATCAGGCAGAAATATGGCTCGTACTGTTATAACTACAAAGGTTTCCACAGCATCAAATTGCTGGCTGTGGTAGACGCAAATTACCAATTTCTTTGCGTTAACGTTGGAACCAATGGGCGAGCAAACTACGCCGCTGCGTTTAATGAATCATCGCTTTGTGAAGGTATCAAAAAAAATGCATTTAATTTCCCAGACGACAAAGTGCTACTGCTACCTATAAAAAATTGCCGTTTGTGTTCGTGGCTGACG
>NW_023458557.1:25677181-25679456 GCF_013731165.1 Rhagoletis pomonella | reverse complement strand
GAGTACTCTTTACACGTATGCATGGAGTAGTCGCGATTTTTGCAGGGAATATACACTCTTCGTTATTTGAATAGCGCATCCTTTTAATACTTAGAAGGTACAGTTTTCCTTTTGTTTGTTTAATATTCATTAACTTTTTATAAAAATATAGCATATTCTACGTCTACATCCCATTTTAGAAATATTTGAAAATTAAAAAAAAAAAAACATAGGGGCGACAATTTTTTTTTGTTGACGGTGCTGCGCATTTTCTTCCATATAAAAATGTTGTCAAGCATACTTTGTATGGTAGAAAATCAAAAAAAGGGTGCGCTATTTAAATGACGAGGAATGTATATATGTACATAGTATATTTTTGTTATTTTTATACTACGCAATTATATGTAGGTAAATTTTTTGAAAAATTGTCCTGCATTTTCAAAATATTTTTATGGTCACCGTACTTATAGGGGCAGCCGGTAATTGCTCCGTTAATTGCTTGAGTATTACAGCTTTTGTGTTTGTCTTAGAGTGCATACGTTCTTAGTGCGTTTTGAGTTACATCCACCGATATGAAATACTACGAACTGAAAGTGTACGGTTGAGAGCTTCAACCTCTTCTGAGCTGCTGACAAAAAAAGGTTTTTTCGGACCTTTGGTCAAGCAGTGCTCTTAGTTGAAACCGTTCTGCTCGGTGCTCTATTGTCACTATTGCAGTTGGGAGGAGAACTTCTTTTTCTATGGCAATTTGGAGCGAGTTAACATGCGCGGCAATTATGAGCCTTTGTATTGAGAATTTCTTAAGTATTGGACATTTTTTCATAGGATGTGGTGTGTTGCATAAATAGCAAGAAAACACCATTTTGGAATTTGTTGTAAAAACCTTGGTTTTACTGTGGGATTTTATTAGATCAGAAGTCTTGCGTACATGTTTTGGGAGTTTCATTCCACCCTTTCTAATTACGGTTGCCAGATTCTCTATGCGCGAAATCGGTACGTTAGACTTTTTCATGCTAAAAAAATCAGTACTTATCAGTACATTTTTATTCAAAGCTAAATTATGAATGTAAGTAACAGAAAATACTTTAAAGAGTTTTGTTTTTAACAATATTTTGGTATATAAATAAAATATAGTTAATAAAAAATAAAAGTGTTATTCATTTTAACATGAGTGTACACATCATTATACACAGGAGCCAATAAATTGTGACATTTTCGAATAGCAATAATGAGATCATTCCCATTTTAAGTGTTTAAATATACAAAGAATTCTATACATTTCATTTTAAAACTACTTTTAGTTCGAAGTTCACTTTCAAAAATTTTAATTAGAAGCCGGTTTCTCTCTTTGCGCCAGGAAACAAACTTTATTCTTAAGATCCTCTCAGTTGCTTCGTTTGAGCGTGGTATTGAAAAAAAAACCAAATTAAGTATTTTTTCTTACTGTGAAAAAGTACCACTTTTTAAGGACTTCATCTATATTTCCTCATGTCTTAAGTAATTTTTCAACTACGCAAAAACTGTGAAAGACTAAGAATTCGCTAACAAGAGTATCTAACACTATGTCTTGTATGCAAACCTCTTTTACAATGTCAGTAAATTGAGAAAAAGTAAGTTATAGACAAAAGCCATTCGAATATTCAAATTTATTGTTATCAAACTGAAAGTTATTTTCGAGATAATTTAAGCTCATCATATTATCGCAACTGGTACGTAACGACCCGGCGATATGCCCATAAAACGATTGATCTTTTTGTTGTATTAATTTCGTTGGCATATAAACATTATCTAAAACATGTCAACTATAATTAAATTTGTTTGCTGGGTTGGAGCAGCTTCGGCCGATACAGTTAAAAAAGCGAAAAAATTAAATTTTCCTTTTACCCTCCTACGCGTTTCAACGCTCTCGCGTCTTCATCAGGGAGTCTTTATTCGAAAAATAAAAACAAATAAACAATAAACATGATAAGCAAGTAAAATTCGCTGATGCAAAAACAATAAACATAGTTAACGACAATTACTTTACACTAATTCTGACTTTGAACTCACATTTACATAAATGTTATTGGCAAACATTGTTTAACAAACGATAAACGTTAGCACCATTTTAAGTATCTTTTCAACAATATTACCAAATTCGAATCCTATATTCTTATTTATATTTGTTATTGATTACAGCTGCATATACGTTGTTGGTGTTATCTACGTCCTCTTTAAAGTTGATCGCATTCTCAAGTCTTTGTTGTATACGTAGGCTTTCTAATGTCATTCTCCTTTTTACCCCTCTTTCGATGTC
>NW_023458557.1:25641352-25677081 GCF_013731165.1 Rhagoletis pomonella | reverse complement strand
AGTATGGGTCAATTTCTGTATGAGATAAAAACCGAACAAATTGTGTTCAAATGTATGTATCTACCTCTATATATATTTGGATATATATTTATAAACTTATATGTGAGGGCGACTGGGAAACGCTTCTTTTTATATGGATTTATTTAAAACTTTTTCTTTTTATATATAGCCGCACACCAATGTGTATTTAATTCGATTGGCTGCTTGTATATATGTACATATGTACGTATACGCTAGAATATATGAGTACGTAAATACATATGTATGTATGTCGCAAGCGTTTTTGTTCGCTACTGAAAAATAGCGGCACTTAGCTGAGTGGTACAGGAATAGAGTAGATATGTAGGTATTATGTGAAATTTCACAATTGCTGAAATGTAGTTACATACATATGTTGCGCGCGAATTTTGCAGCTTCGGATTTTTGGCGATTTTATTAATACGACGTTTCCACGCTTCGTAATTCCCTCTCTCATTCGTAATTCGACATCCAATTACCCTTCGAATTACGTAATTCGCTATACAAAATTTTGAGAGCGAATTACCTCATTTGTAGGTAATTCAGATCGAATTACCATGCGAATGACGAACTAATCGGTCCCTTCTCTAATATTTATCGGAAATATATCAAAGTTTTCACGACCTGGCTCCATTTGCCTGCACTTTTTCTAGCTGCAGGAAAATTAATTAATAAAATATTCTCTATATAAATAAAAAAATTTTAGAATAACTTAAATGTTTGCTTCATCTTCGATTTTTGCAGTACACAAAAATAATAATAAATAGCGAAGAACAAGAACAAGAAGTAGAGCTGCCAAACTAATTACGAATATGTGTCGTAAATAACCAATTACTTACCGAATTACTTAGAGAGCGAATAACGAAGCGTGAAAACATCGTATAAAGGTATGAGCAAATGCGTGCGTACATATGTACATGTACAGTATGCGCCAAAGGGGACTGTGTGTATATGCGGATGTGTTTCGCGCTAGTTCTTCGTTTACCAGTAGATTTAGGAGTTGGAGAAGGCAAGTGAATATATATGTGCACACAGGCGTGCAAATACTTATGTGGTAGAGTATAGCGTACGTGAAAAAATGGAAAATGCCCGTTTGGAAATTCGGGACTTATGTACATTAAAATATGGCGGGCAATGGATACGAGTTTATATATACATTTGCATATAAAATGTACTACGTATGTATATTTTTATAGCGGTTTTTTGGATAAGGGAAATGATAAAATGCGCGGGGGTTGCGAGTATATGTACATACATATATTTCGGTATATATGTATGTCTTTATCGAGAATGTTATTTTACTTTAATTCACCGTACGGGAAAACCGCTATAAAATCTACATACGTATATGTATGTGCATGACAGTAAAGGCTCTGTTATGCATACTTGGCATTGCTTGAGAGTTGTCACATAAGGAATCTGTTAAATGAGCTTCGCGTGTAAGCTGTTACCCAACGCACAGCATTACATACGTAAAAGTCTGTAGGTTTTTGATTTCTACGTAAAAATGGTATAGCAGTGCATGCAATGCCAAGTATGCATAACAGAGCCTTAACTATGTGCGTACTTATGAGATTTGTGGGTACCACCTGTTACTTTTTTGCCGTACTGTACCGCTACCGTCTCCTGGGCCTGTCTCCGGTGTTATTGATGTTGTGGTGCTCTTGTGGTTGCTGTGCTGCGCCGCTTGTTTCCCGTTGGTGTTACCGCTTTTGCTCGTTGATGCTGCTGTCGTAACTCCAGGCGCCCAACGAGAAATTATTCAATCAAAGATGAAAAATTAAAAAAATTATATTTTATTTAATTTTTTTCCAAGATTCGAGATTTTTACTCTTTGTTTTTCACTGCACGCTATTGGTTTTTTATGTACTACGCCTTTTTTTTCTGCACGATTACTTTTTGTTTTGCTCCACTATGGCTTTTTTGGTTTTTTTTGTTTGGCTTTTTTGCAGGTATTGCTGCTAGCGTTTTATTTTAATATGATGGCGCACGTTTAACGCCCAGCACTGTACTTTTTTTTAGTATAAACTTAACTTTTTCTTTTAAATTTTTCTTCCACGTACTGCTGCTAACGCTTTATTTTAAATGATGGCGCACGTTTAACGCCCAGCACTGTACTTTTTTTTATAAACTTAACTTTTTCTTTTTAATTTTATTTTAGCGCGCCCTTTTTTCGTTTTTGTTTCACTGCACTTGTACCGTTGATATTTATTTTCACTATTGTGTTCTCAGCGTATTTTTTTTTAATTTTTAATAATACATTTTGTCTGGTTTAAGTTTTATCAACTCTTTTTTGCGTTTCTTTACTTTTTTATTTCCCTCGACACTTCGACCCAGCGTTGCCAGGTTGACGTTTTTAACGTCATTTGGGCGACTTTTGTATTCTGTTGACGTTTGGACGTCTTCTGGGTAAAAAATGACGTTTCCTAACTTCACAGTAATTTTTCTCTGTTATGAAATCTTGTCAGTAGAACTGATTTTGAATCATTTTCCTAATAAACCTTGACAAGCTTTGTTTTTTGCAGCAGCTGCTTAAAAAAATATTTATTTTTTGGACACAGATGACTTAACCCTTATTTAGGCGCATAAAGAAAATGGCACAATTAGTCGCATTATTCAAAATGTAATGAACGCAAAAAGGCTGAAATATTGCTATGTTCCTTCTTAGCAGAACGTAATTTAGCATTTTCGACAACCGACCACATAACCAAATGTCTACAAGAAACCTTAAAACTTGCACATTATTACCCTGGAATTTAATGGGGAATCAAACTGCATACTCAAAAGAGTTCGAAAAGAGCTGAATAATAAGTTGAAAGTCTAGCTAAAATTTGGCAGATTTTTTATAATTTTTTCACAAAGTTTGAAATGTGGATTGTTTGTTATATAATGAGCTAGGCTTTTATGGAAAAATAATAAACATTAAATAAACAAAAAAAAAACAGCCAAGATGTTGATGACTTAATCAGCTGATCACAAGTGTATGTACAAAATGATTTTTGTATTAACGATCTCAAACCAGTTTAGAATGAATTTTAAATGTGACAGAGCAAATGACATTTTAATATACCTTACGTACATATGTACCCTTGTATACAATAAAAGTTTAATAAGAACAATTCTTTGTGCATACATTTGAAAAAGACGTTTTTGGGTAGGAAATGACGTTTTTTCAGACCAAGAAAGAAGTTTTCTCATGCCGAAGACCTAGCAACACTGCTTCGACCTTTGCACATATATACATATGTACATACAAATGTATGCATGATGACTGCTTACTGCTTTTGCTCGCTTTTGCCCGCTTTTGCCCGCTTTTTAAATTCAACTGAACTGGAGTTGGCGTGAATTTGCCTTTGCTAAGGAGTATGCGTATCATGATCAGTGTTGCCGCGCCGTCTCAATGAAATGTATCCTGACCAAGCCAAAAATTTATCCAATTTTCTTTTTTTACATATACATCTCATAATTTGTAAGAAAACCAAACATTTTCATGAAAAAGACAAGGACTTGGAATACATGTGCATAAAATCAAACATTTGTAATTTCAATTTATAAAGTACATTTTTTGTGCATAAGTATTTTGCAAAGTAAATATAATAAATAGCAAGTACACTCTAAAAAGAGCATGTAAAACTACTACTGAAAAGTATCTATTTTTCAACAAGAATCTGTATAAATATACGTATAGGATGTTCAGTATTTGATTTTGAACTTGAGATCTTTAAAATATACACATAAATACACATATATAGAATGTTTAAAATTGCAAAAATTTTCAAACTACAAATACTTTTCCTACTAATAATAAACATTACTTTATTTTAAACATTTTATGTGTAATTTTGCTCTTGCGACAAATTCGTTATGTAAAAGTAAACAGGCAATGATTAATTTTAATACACGGCGTGCAAATTTGCACATATTAAAAGGGGAAACTGGTTACCTCTCTCAATATGCGCAAATAAACAAAATTTTTTTAGAGTTTATTTAAAGTTTTCAGTAAAATTCATAAAAGTTTCCTTAAATAAATGAAATTTAGTTTCTTAAACTACATTGAAATCTTCTTTCTTTTTAAATCAACAAATGAAAATATGTAATATGAAAGAGATTACTACAGAAAGAGTATGGCTGCATTTCTTTATTCATTCTGAATGTTTGGAATAAACTTTTTTGTTTATTTATTCTTTAGAACGTTCCTGACGATATGTTGACGTATATTTCAAACGCATTCTGTTTATTCCGGCTGTGAAATGGGATTATCCGGAATGTATAAAGAAACGCAGCCTGTAATTTTCTTTATATATATCGTCGTTTAAAGTACAAAACCGCGTATCGTCATTCTGCAAAACCGCATAACTGACATTTGCTGCCAAAAATAGGATTTGCTCACACAAGCTCTTGGCTCAATCCTTATCCATTCGTCCTGAAATATACTAGCCAGAAACGCGATTGCTTTATAAAAAAGAGAACCATTTTGAAATATAAGTGTTTTTTCTCTCTAGAAAATAATTTATGCAACGTCACATACGCGGGTTTGCATTATCTTGATACGCGGTTTTGCATTTTGTTGATACGCGGTTTTGTACTTTAAACGACGATATGTATATTAATTAAAGCAATTGCGCTTATACCTATTTTGGTGAGATCTCTTCATATGTTCATTGCTTCGTTCACAAAAAATAAAATGCTTTAATTTCACGCTTAAGTAGCGATTCTTTATACGTTTAGAAAACGTAATGCTTTCTACCATCTTAAATGAAAATCGATTTTTGAACGAAAAAAACTTTATAGAAAATATAAAATTTTGGCCTATTTAAAAAAGTATCCACATTTATACTGACCGGAAAAAATAAGTATCCCGCAAAAATTCGTCTAAAAATGTATCCAATTGGATCCATTTAGATCCAAACGGCATCCCTGATCATGATTCAATAATACAAGGCTCGATAAACTGACAGTTGTCTCTCCCGCACCGCTCCCTTAGCAGTGGCACCGTGTTGCTTCTATACAAATTTACATTTATTTAAAATTATTGTATAAGTTTTTGTGCAATATGTTTATTTGTATATGCATATGAAGCATATTTAACTGTTTAACTGTTTTTAAATTGGATGTTTACATCAATCTCATAGTAGACTTATTTTAATTTTGAGTCATTTTGCAGTTTTTATACAGCTAAATATCACATAAATTACGTAATTCGCGTAGATATATCAATACTACGTTCAATATTTCGTTTAAAATGCCAGATTTCCTGCAAATACATTTGAATTTACAAGAGGAATTTCACTACTAATTGCGTACTTTTCTACTACCATTTTCGCACCATGAGATTTCATTCTTCCCCTTTCTCCGTCCTTCGTAAATGCAACCTTTTGTAAGGGAGTGTCAAACCGCAGCTGTCAATAATTATCTAACCTTGTATTATTGAATCATGTATGCGTATGTTCAGTGAATGTGCTTTTGTTGCTTACAGGGTTGTCGATTCAGTTTAAGTGGATCGTAAGGACCTTGTTCAAGGGGGTCGTGGGGTTGAATGCGGAGAGCACTAATAT
Organism: Rhagoletis pomonella; assembly: GCF_013731165.1. Classification (NCBI taxonomy): domain Eukaryota; kingdom Metazoa; phylum Arthropoda; class Insecta; order Diptera; family Tephritidae; genus Rhagoletis; species Rhagoletis pomonella. Next base: position 25,671,508 of record NW_023458557.1, on the reverse strand, counting down.
GCAAGTGTATGCAAATATGTATATACCTACGTATTTGCCTAGGTAAATAACAAGAGGTAGATTTTTGCTTTAAACTTTAATAATTACGCGGTTTATTTTCTCATTGGAAATTTTAACAATAATTGGAATCAAAGTGCCGGAAGGGCGGATTGGAAAAACAATAGATGTAGATGCAGTGGCGGTCAGAACAATACTCAAAACTTTAGGCTTGCGAGATCGGGTCGCCCCGTACCATCGCTTACAATGTTCGACAAATCGAAATATACACCGCTCAAGTTTACGATATTTGAACAGAGTTATAAAAATAAGTAATTCATATACAAGTTATGCAGCGTTTTTGCTGCATTTAAAATGCAACATTTAGCACTTTCGAACATATGTTTTCGAAGAGCGTTCATGCTATCGCATTTATCAAATGTACATTTACGCGAGTTCGAAATCGTATGCTTTTGACAAACAGCCGTGTTCCAGTCGCTCAGATCCGTATCTATTACGATCAATTCTCACGCAGCAGATAATGTGCAAAAACGCTACTATAAAGGAAAAAATAAATTTTAAACCAAAACTTCAATACAAAAATTTGAATTGTTTTAACCATGACCGACCATTTGTTTATGTATATGTTCAATTGTCGGTGCTGTCAATTAAAATTTCCTCACTTAATTAGGAAACAAAACAAACAGAATTGATCACAAATTGATCCAGATTTCTATCAGCATCACATCGATATTGAATTTTCTTAACATTTCTTTATCCAAATAACGCAGCTAGCCACTGTATGCTCGAAAATGCAATGTTGCCACTTTTTCTCATTAAACCATGTTCGAAACGTGGAAATTTTGGAAGATCACAGGGTTGCTTTTAGCATTTAGATTCTTAATGCAAAAATGGAGTTGCATTTAGGTGACGAATTTTATATGGATAAATGTACATTTAGACTAGCCTTTAGAGCTAAATACGCTAAATGTGCTTTTACGCGTAAGCAACAACAGCCCATTATCGATACATACAATTCATTTGGCAGTATTGGAATTCATCGCAAGACAAATAGAGTTGACAATAATTAAAATTCAATTAAATGTGAAGTCATGATGTCGACAACCACTATTAAAGTGTCAATGTTTCTATTTACACAAGATTGTAACTGTCTGATTGATTATAGACTAATTTTATACATAAATTTGTATTGTTTTTTGAAGTGAATTGTTTTTGTTATTTTCTTGTTAAATGTATGTGTTATTTATTTTTGTACCAGCAGTAAAATATTGGAAAAATGTTTTTAATTGCATATTTTACTTGTTAGCGCATATTTTTGAATTTTGAGTGCATATTGTATGCGCATATTTTCTATTTTTTAGTGCATGAAATTCCGAGCCCTATTTATTATAATGATTGCGTATATTTATTATATCTAATAAATGGAACTTAGTGGGGATAATATTGACTAATGAGAAAACTGCGCGTCTGGTGAAGACTGAAAGTAAAGAAAAGCAGAAAAAACAATATGAATTTGTTATTTGTTTTATATGTTTAGATTCGCTTAAAATTACTACGGTGTATTTTTCTCAAAAATAAATGACTGAAAACATGACTGGGGCGTACAAAATTTTTGATTATTTTTTCCCCCGGCCCTGGCCTGAAGTATGTATATACAATATTGCAGCAGCTTCCTAGCTACCTTTTGTTTATTTTCCACTAATAATTACCGCCCAATTCTGCGTTTTCTTGATAAATTTTTTGTAAAGAAATTTTATCAAGATTTTTATCAAGTAAAAGCTCTCTTCGCATTCTGTGTCAATATTTATAAAACAAAAAGCTCTACGGTACCCACATGACTGGAACTGATTTCATTGTCACATATGAAAAATATGAATTTAAAAGCAAAAACGCTTTTGACTGCCGTAGCCGAGAAGGTAAAGATGTCGACTATAGTTCAAATGCCGGCACATGGAGTATTTAATTATTAGAAACAAGTTTATTAATATACAAAATTTATACATTTCACATGAAATTTCAATTTGTCCATAGCATTTTCAAGAAAAGAGCTTTTGATTTCTGTGCTAGAATACCAATTCTTGATAAATAAAAAAATTGACAAATTATAAAGATTTTCAATTTATCTAGTGCACAGAATCGGGCTGTTAGTATACTTTAGAAATATTAACGGAAATAGAGCCATGATTTCGTTCGTTTTAGAGTTGAAGCAGGTAGTGATTTTTTCTTCAAACTGCATTTCCCTAAGTGCGGAGTTATGTGGTTTAGTTGGGATTTCCCTGAACACCAGATATTTCGTAACTACGTACGTTCTTCATAAAACTTTATTTTGTAAGAGTTTTGGATGTGCACCTACATAAATGAGATAAACGATGCGGGTGCTCCATTTGCGATCACTCAACAGCTTATCCTGAAAACTATTTAGGGCATTGTATGGAAGATGTTTTTTCGCTTATGCAAGAAATTACGTTATATTGCTCATTCTGCGCTACTTTTCTGTAAATAACTATGTACTTATGTATGTATATAAGTACATGCATATAGATATGCACATATATACATATGTGTGCACACATACACATATGTGTTGGCATTGGTTGATCATCAACTGTTTCATATTAAATCAATACCGCTGCTTTGTATGACTGAGCAGCGGCGTTGGCTTAGTAGTATCGATACCTAAACGAAATTAGAGGATGACTGAACACCAGCGCATAGCGTGCTTTCGGAACCGTTCAACTGCCTCGTTTGATGGTTTCGTGCACGATCATTCGGAGTCCAGGTTTGCCGAAGTCAATATAAGTATGAGCTGTTATAAGCATCGTTCACTTGTGGTGGCTGTATTTGCAAGACAGCAAGCTTTGCGCTGGTGTTCGTTCATCCCCCGTTTTTAACGTGGGTAGGCTTAAAGTCACAAAAACAGCACCCTTTGCCAATGTCTGGTGGGCATGGATATGAAATGTAGACCTCCATTTTATTGAGTTTTCTTTACATACATACACACATATTCTTATTCTATTTACGTGTTTATATTTTTGGTTTCTTATTAATATCCTTATAATGGCGAATCAAAACATAAGAAATAAAAAATTTATATTGTCTTTTCTGCTTTTCTTTACTCTCAGTCTTCACCACACGCGCACTATTCTCATTAGTCAATATTATCCCCACTAAGTTCCATGTATTAGATATAATAAATAAACGCAATCATTATAATAAAATAACATGCAGATACTCCATTATACTGAGAAGTGTACGCTTGGAATATACTTTAACTATACGTATATATGTATGTCACGACGACCGTTCCAAGCTTTCAAAAAACGGGGCAGATATTAATCGAGCGACGAGAGCGTTCAGATCCAAACAATGTGGAGAAATAGACTTCTTTAACCATATACTACGTTTATACGTAAGCTATTTGCAAGTAAAAATAATTTACAAATACCTAACTCACTGTTTATTCGATGGTGAAAAATTCTTTTTTAATATTGCCTGATTATAAAAAGGCAATAATATGACCATCGAAAAGGAAAATAAAGTTAAAAATGGCAACGTCTTGATTATAAAAAGGCAATAAGATGACCATCGAAAAGGAAAATTAACCTAAGAATGGCAGCGTCTTGCGCTTATTTGCAAATAGTACCACTAATCAATACTTATTTGCGTGATTTAGATAAAAAATTAACTCAGCGTTTATACGGCAAAGTTTACCATTTTGAAAATTGTTATTTGCAAATAATGCGTGCGTATAAACGCAGTAATAGATTAATGATAATCATAAAAACTTCAACGATCTCTTAACAGCTTTTATTCCATATTTGTGGGTCTTATTATAAATTCCAATATTTCGGTACCAAGTATCGAAAGTATTGGATACTCTCCAAATCGGTACCGAGTATCGATCAATACTTAAAAGTACCGACTCAGCACATCACTTATTACGTTTATACGTAAGCTATTTGCAAATAAAAATAATTTGCAAATACCTAACTCACTGTTTATTCGATGGTGAAAAATTATTATCATAAAAAGGCAATAATATGACCAGAGCTGGGTCGTAATGATTCCTTAAGGAATTAAATTACTCCCAATTACAGATTACAAGGAATTGTAATTAGGAATCAATTCCTTCGGTCCAAAGCAAAGGAATCGATTACTTTTTCATTTCCTTGAAGTAATTTCAAATGTAATTGTTTTTTTCTTTAATTCCATTACAAGGAATTTCATATTGTAATTGGAATAAATTACGTGCTAGTAATGTAATTTTTTTCCAATTCCTTTGAAAGGAATTGAAAATGTAATTGATTTTTTTTCAATTCCATTACCTGGAATTGCAAGAGTACTTTAGTTGTTTTCAATTACTCAAAGGAATTGTAAAAGTAATCGAGAAACTGAAAGTTCATTCACGAATGTACAATGTGGAATTTTTGTCGTGGTCAAAGATTAAAATCGAAAGCACACATTGGACATCTTCTATGTATATCTATATATATAAAAATGTTGTGTTCGTATGTCACGGCCATCAAAACCCGAGAACGGCTGAACTGATTTCAATATTTTTTTTATTATTCGGTATAATACCAATGATACCGCAAAAATTTGGAGGGTTGCCACCTATTTTAAAATTTTTAAACCCAAATATCTTGATAAAATTAATGAATTATGACAGTATGGGTATCAAGTTAAAGAGGTTTAAGAAAGATAACTGCTGGAAGTATTTTTGACGAGGGTTGCCACCTATTTGATAATTTAAACTCAGTCAATTTGATAAAAAAAATGAAATATTGCCATGTGGGTGTCAAACTAAAGAGTTTTAAGAAGGCTTACTGCCGAAAATATGTTTGAGGAGGGTTGCCATCTATTTGAAAATTTAACTAAATTACATTGATAAAATAAATAAAATATTACAATATGGGTATCAAATTAAAGAGGTTTAAGAAAGATAACTGTTGTAAATAATTTTGGGAGTGCAATGGGGTATAGTCGTTGCGCTGGGTATGCAGTTACAGTTGCATGGCTATACTCAATCCCGACTCTTGCGTCCGCGTTCGCGTACTCTGGGCAACGTGAGCAACCCATGTGCGAGATGCGGTAACCAATCCGAGTGGAGCCTTGGGTCACGGCAGAAAGAGAGGGAGCTTCGGTGGGGCCACTCCGACTTTTTCGGTTTAAGGGCCCACTGAAGTCTGCAGCGTCTGTTCACCAGTAGGTGCGGCTGTAAGCGGGTGTCTGCTTGGAGCAAGTGGCTCGCTATATCAACGTGTATTCGGTTGCGAAAGCACCCCCGTCCCAGCAATGGGTTGTGCGCTGGGCTTGGGACCCGCCACGTAAAAACCACTTCCAGTGAAGAAGCAAGGCAAAGCCTCGGACGACGACCACGGCAAACGTTTAAAGGACTACGATTTGAGGGCATGCACCTGGAATTTCCGGACCCGTAATGGGGAAGGTGCTTCTACCCGGCTGGTTGATGTCCTCGTAAGGACAAAAGCTGATATCACCGCCATCCAAGAAATGCGTTGGACGGGGCAAGGCAAACAATGTCTGGGGCCTTACGACGTCTACTACAGCTGCCATGTAAAGGAGCGCAAATTCTGAGTTGGATTTGTGGGGGCAGAGAGACTCCGTCGCCGAGTACTGTCGTTCACCCCGGTGGACGAGCGTCTAGCCACAATCCGCATCATAGCGAGATTCTTCAACATCTCGCTCATCTGCGCCAATGCCCCGACAGAAGAGAAGGATGAGGCATTCAACAATCTCTTCTATGAGCGCTTGGAGCGCACGTACGAGCGCTGCCCCCGTCATGATATCAAAATCGTGCTTTTCGACTTCAATGCCAGGGTGAGCAAGGAAGGGATCTTTGGAACCACCGTCGGAAAATTCCGCCTCCACGACGAAACGTCCGACAACGGATTGAGGCTGATCGACTTCGCCGGGGCCCGAAACATGGTAGTATGCAGTACTGGGTTCAAGCATAAAAAGATCCATCAAGCTACGTGGCTGTCTCCGGATCGAAAAACGAGAAACCAAATCGATCATGTTGTGATAGACGGAAGGCACGCTTCCAGTGTTTTAGACGTACGCACACTCCGAGGTCCAAACATCGACTCGGACCACTATCTTGTTGCAGCCAAGATACGCACCCGCCTCTGTGCAGCAAAAAAGATGCGCCCAAATATGCAAGGAAAGCTTAACGTCGAAAAGCTGCAATCACAACAGACAGCCAGCGCTTTCGCTACTCGACTCTCACACCTGCTCTCAGAGAGCACTCTTCAACAAACCGACATATGCGAGCAGTGGAACCACATTTCCAGCTCATTAAGCACCGCCGCCGAAGAAGTAGTCGAATTTCAGCGAGCCCGAAAGAACAACTGGTACGATGAGGAGCGTCAGGAAGCTGCAGAGAAAAAAGATGCCGCCTACAGGGCCACGCTACGATCGGGCGCAACGCGCTATGTGGGACCGCTATAGGGATCTGAAGAGGGAAGCGAGACGTATTTGCCGCAATAAGAAGAGAGAGACCGAAATACGTGAGTGCGAAGAGCTTGAAATGCTGGCCGGTAGGAAGAATTCCCGAAAATTCTACCAGAGAGTTAGGCGACTTACGGAAGGTTTCAAGACCAGGACGTACTCCTGTAAGAACAACAATGGCGACCTAGTAACCGATGTTCAGAGCGTACTGAAATTATGGAGGGAACGCTTCTCCACCCTACTGAATGGTAGCAGCAAGGAAAGTTGTGGAGAAGAAGAACCCGAGCCCGCAGTCGATGATGACGGAGTCGACGCTCCACCGCCTGATTATGACGAGGTACGAATAGCAATAACGCGGCTGAAAACAGCAAAGCTGCTAGAGCTGGCAGCCTGCCAGCTGAGCTATTCAAGTACGGTGGCGAGGAGTTAATAAGGTGCATACATCAACTCTTGGTCAGAATATGGTCAGATGTACGCATGCCCGACGACTGGAATTTAATGGATCGATTACGGATAGCAACACAACAACGGTTCGGTTGTCAGCTGACAATGCAATTGGACAGAAAATTTGTGTTACGAATGGCAACTATCGTCAGTTGCTGTAGAGTTATCGATAATCGAACTTTGACGGTTCAACAACCAGCAAGCGGCTGTAAACAAGCTGTGCGAGTAAAACTAAATTATTAAAACAAGAGTTTTAAAGAGACACAGCAATAAAGCTAAATTCGTCACAATTATTTGTGTAGGAGGAAGAGAAATGCATGAGCGCGGCCTCAATCAGGCGATACTTAAAGGATAATTCCAATCCTCTAGAGCTACCGCGTGTACTGTAAACAAAAGTTAAAGCTTTCTTTTGCTATCGGTTTATGAAGCTGTAGTATAATTGGCTAATAAACAGATGAACCACTTCGTTCAACTTCAATACCTCCGCTCATAAAAGCTTGCGCACATCTTCGACTTTTCGCAGAAGGAAGTGCCACAGCAATGACTTTAATTTGGAAAACTGGGTGTGTCGGTAGTTTTAAAAGAGGTGCTTCAATTGATAAAGGAAAAAAAATTGCAATCAGTGTTCGCTTTTGTTTCGCCAAAAGGGCGTTGTCGACGGGAACATAAATTACAAGATATTGTTTTGTTATTTTCACCATATTCTATAAAAGCAAACTGCATTGCAAAATGTTAATATCGTTTAAATTATTAAAAAGTAAAATATATGACACACTTTTCAATTTTCGCTCCTAAACACGCTCCAAAAACATTCCCAGCAACCACTAAAATGTAGTCGCTTGTATACACATTTTGTAGCAACTGCAGTTGTCAGTTGAAAGTTGCTAGTTGCCATCTGTAATATCGGTTTGGCAACTAGCAACGCAACTGAAGTTCGATTGATATCGATAATCTACCCATAAGTGTGCTCTATCCAATCCACAAGAAAGGTAACCCCGCCATACCGCGGGATCAACCTTCTAAGCATAGGTTACAAGGTCTTATCGAGCGTATTGTGTGAAAGACTGAAGCCCACCTTCAATGAACTGATTGGGCCTTGTCAGTGTGGCTTTGACCTGGCAAATCCACCATGGACCAGGTATTCACAATATGCTAAATCTTGGAAAAGACCCGCGAGAAAAGGATCGACACTCACCACCTATTTGTCGACTTTGAAGCCGCTTTTGACAGCACTAAAAGCAGTTGTCTATACGCCGCTATGTCTGAATTTGGCATCCTCTCAAAACTCATACGGCTGTGTAAAATGACGTTGAGCAATACCACCAGCTCCGTCAGAATTGGAAAAGACCTCTCCGAGCCATTCGCCACAAAACGGGGTTTCAGACAGGGCGACTCCCTTTCATGTGACTTCTTTAATCTGATGCTGGAGAAGATAATAAGAGCTGCAGAACTGAACCGCTCAGGAACAATTTACTACAAGAGCGTGCAATTGCTGGCTTATGCCGACGACATCGACATCATCGGTAACAAAAACCGCGAAGTCTGTTCTGCCTTTTCCAAGTTGGATAGGGAAGCAAAGCGAATGGGTCTGGTGGTAAACGAGGACAAGACGAAGTATCTCCTATCATCAAACAAACAGTCAGCACATTCGCGCCTTGGCACCCACGTCACTGTTGACAGTTACGATTTCGAGAAAGTAGAGAATTTCGTTTACTTGGGAACCAGCATTAACACCAATAATAATGTCAGTATTGAAATCCAACGCAGAATCACTCTTGCCAACAAGTGCTACTTTGGACTGAGTAGGCAATTCAGGAGTAAAGTCCTCTCTCGACGTACGAAAATCACGCTCTATACGTCACTAATCATGCCCGTGCTGGTATATGGCGCAGAAGCATGGACAATGACAACATCCGATGAGGCGGCTCTTGGAGTGTTTGAGAGAAAGATTTTGCGGAAGATTTACGGGCCTTTACGCGTTGGCGACGGCGAGTATCGCAGACGATGGAACGATGAGTTGTATGAGCTTTACAACGACATGGACATAGTGTAGCGAATTAAAATACAGCGGCTCCGCTGGCTTGGTCATGTCGTTCGAATGGACACCGACGCTCCAGCTCTGAAAGTATTCAACTCGGAACCCGCTGGTGGTAGCAGAGGAAGAGGGAGGCCCCCACTGCGATGGAAAATTCATGTGGAGAAGGACCTGGCTTCACTTGGCGTTTCCAATTGGCGTCAGTTGGCACAGAGGAGAAACGAATGGCGTGCTTTGCTGAACTCGGCCAAAATCGCTTAGGCGGTTACAGCGCCAAAAAAGAAGAAGAAAAAGAAATATATTTGAGGGGGACTGCCACCTATTTGGAAATTGTATCTCAGTTAAATTGATAAAGTAAATGAAATGTTGGCATGTGGGTGTCACCCTAAAGAGTTTTAAAAAGGCTTACAGTCTACCATGAACACTTCCAGAAATATGCAATATGAAAAGTTTGGGTTATATGGGAGGTGCCACGCCCCATTCTCCAACCACGCAAATTTTTCTCCATGAGTATGGAATTGGTCTTATATATGTATATATCACCATACCCAGTTCTAGTCCTCTACCACAAATATATGCAGTTTGAAAAATTCGGTTTGTATGGGAGGTGCCACGCCCCCTTTCTATATCGAAACTTTTTTGCAGTAGATTCCGAAATCTCAAACAAATCGGTACGGCCTTTCTCGCGCTTTACGAACAGAAAAAAACGCCTTTCAAAATATATATTAGTATATACTAGTCATTATCTGCTTGTTTTCCGGCTTAAAACACTACTACCGATGGAAATCGATGGATAAATAAACAAGTTTGCAAGGGTTAAGTGAAAGTGCAATAATTTTTTGTATGAAATACTTAGTCTGTTCCTTTGAACTTCGGACTAAAACCTGTGGAACTGTCAAACTACAATTTTACGCTCTCAAATGAGAGTAAAAGGAGAACAGATGCAGAAGTGCATAGGAACGCAAAAAGCACTATTTCCTGTAAAAACGTCAGACGGTTTGTTTACATGTCATTGGTACTACACTGATTTGGCTGAAATATCACTAAATAATTATTAAAATCTATACATATTCAAATATTTCGTTGTTTACTTCCATTTTTTAACAAATATAAGGTTCTTTGCTTTCACCGCTTTCTGTTTTTGTTTGCACATGTAAATCAGCTGATCGTTTGACACTTTTCATGAACTTACAGGAAAAACAACTCCGGACTAAATCCTGTAACTTCTGACTAGGAACAGTTGCTCAGTTACTCTCTCAAATGTGTTCCCACTTACAGGTTTTTTGTCAATAGGAACGACTTCCTGTAAGTTCTGACTAAATCCTGTAAACCGGACTGCTATTGGAACAGACTAACTAGCAGGAAATAATGTTACCCATACGCCATATCGTACATGACTGTATGACCATGTTAAAGTTTGAATTTTTTTCATTCGCAATGAAAACTTAAAATGAAAATAACTTGACTAAATGACCTTATCTAAAAAAAAACGGTATACAGATCCGTAACATACTACTTAAAATTAATTTTACGTCTCTTGTCGTTTTTTGTGTAATTTTAGCGTCGTTACAGTGTTATCATCAAAATTTAGCCATAGCAATGAAATTTGTTTATAAAACTCTTAGGAGGTAGGATCCCCAGTTCCACAGGGCTCGTAATTCAAGCGGTCTCTATCCTCATTAGTAACGCAGGATACAAGTAAGAGTACTTCAAAGGCCCCAGAAGGCACGCCATTTTGGATAGAATTAAGGGTACCATAATATACACAATTAACTCAGTGCATTTTTATAGATACGCAAGGATTAGTCCAAGAGAACAGCAATGCCCAAGGCAGCAACATTTATAGGTCTCATCTGCGGCGAAGCGCGTTCGCGGTAGGATCTGGAAAATTTAACCGTTACCCTATAAACTGAACAGCTACAGTTTAAGCTATTCAGTTTTCTTAAAGTCCAATTAGTAATACTACTTAGGTATAAGTTGTTTATTCAAGGCAGTTAGCAACCAAGAAATTTAACAAAGCTATTGTAATTCAAAAGTAAAAAATTTTTTTTATAATTTTTCGATTACTTTAAGAAATGGAATTGGAAAAAAATCAATTACATTTTCAATTCCTTTCAAAGGAATTGGAAAAAAAATACATTTTCAATTCTTTTCAAAGGAATTGAAATAAAAGAAATTACATTACTAGCACGTAATTTATTCCAATTACAATAGGAAATTCCTTGTAATGGAATTAAGGAAAAAAAATTCCATTTGAAATTACTTCAAGGAATAGAAAAAGTAATCGATTCCTTAAAAAACTAATTAGCGATTTGAGAACGTAAAAAAATAATAAAAAATTTCATCACGAAAATTTTCCGAGAATTTTTTTTTATAATTTTTATTAGCATTACGGTACATTGCTAGCGTTAACTTCGTAAACTCTCTATGAGTATTATTACTGATACTAATGGTTTTAAGTAAAAATTCTATTCTACATTAATTAATTTTTGGATTTTCATGCAAATTGCTAAAAGTTCTAGCATGTAAGAAAAGAACCAAATATGTATTTTAAATTAACATACCTAGATATTGAAAAAACATAATTATTGGAAAGCGGAAAAATTTGATTTGCAGGCCTGTGTAATCCAACAGAAATTAGCTAAATTGTTCAGCCATACTAAAAAATCAAATGCCGCTAAGTTTTCGCGCAAATGAAAATCTGGTTGTCAAATTAACTGACAGTTCATGGCTGGCAATATTTATAAAGATAACAGTTCTGATAATTATTGCTTTCCATGACCAATATGCTGTCTCCATTGACAATACATATATTTTCTCTGATCCAGTACTTCATGAACTTACAGGATTTTACACGAACTTGCAAGAAGTTGCAGGAAAAATGTTCCCGTACTCCAAAATCCTGTAAATGAGAGCGACTTTTGGAGAGTTCTGTAGAGAATGAGGTTGCAAGATTTTACCCGAACTTTTCCTTCTGGTAAAATCATCAAAAATGTCAAGCAATCACTGGTTGACGTTTTTACAGGAAAAATGGTTTTTTTGTTCTCGTACTTTTTGTTGGTACTCACTTTTTACTCTCACTTCAGAGAGTAATTTTGCTGTTTGACAGTTTTACAGGATGTTTCACGAAAAGTATTGGATTAGAGCTATTGTCTCATAACATGATCGAGATAAAGCGGTTGCCTGTGGAGATGCATAACCAGGGTCGCTATTTTTCTTTACCCATTAGTAAAGACATTACTACACTGCGTTGCATAATTATAAGACCGCCACATATTAACAAATTTTTATTTATATTTTTATACTATTTAATATTAATTATTTTCTTATAAATATTTATTTTCTTATAAATATATATTATAAAAATTCAGCGAATTTTCATCATTTTACACCTTACTTTTAATTTTTGGAAAAGTTTTGCGTATGCAGTTTTGTAGCCCATGCAGTTTTAATTTTTTTTTTGCCCATTAGTAATGACATTACTACACTGCGTTGCATAATTATAAGAGCGCCACATAGTAACTAATTTTGACTTTTTATTTTTATATTAGGGGTCTTCATCAAAAGTGATAAACTGTTGATAAAATGATAAATTTATCAGTTTGATAAATGAACTGTCAAACTTTGTATGGAAATCTGTTTAACTAAAGTGTATCACTTTATCAAACGACTTTGGTGGATAAATTTATAAATTTTAGAAAAATTCAACCCTTACAGGTTCCCAGGTGGTCGCTTTTGCTACGAACACATCAACACAAATGAACACAATGGACGAGGTAAGAATAAAACGTAACTAGCCATATAAGTTAAGTAATAAACAATTTTATGCAATTATTTGCGAAGGTGAATTCACGAAAGCATGCGGATAAACTGATAAGTTTAGCAGTTTATCCCTTTATCACTTTAGATGAAGACTCCCATTATTTAATTTCAATTACTTTCTTATAAAAATACTGTTCATTCAATAAAAAACACCATAAAAATTCACATTTCAAACTTTGTGAAAAATTATAAAAATTCAGCGAATTTTTACCAAATTTTTCACTCCTTTAAGAATTGGGGTTTTGGGTATGCGGTTTTATAGCCCATGCAATTTTAGTATAATAAAGTGCGAGTTTCATATGGCTGCAAAATAATGTTGATTTTTGGCATTTTTCTTTTACGGCGCCACTCATTCTCTTCTATACAAAGTACGTTAGTTATTTTTTTTTGCAAGAAAATGAGCAACACTGTCAACAAAAAACAATTGCCAATAATCAACGGCAATATGTACGCAGTGCATGGAATTATTTTTGCTTTTTTAACCATGTTAACTTATACTTTATTTATGTGTTAAAATAAATATAAAACAAATTTTCAATGTGGAGTATTTGTTCTCCTGGAATGCTAAAAAATTCTGGTCACCTTATATTTGATCATCTTTAATACAAGTGGAACGTGAGTTTTCAAGTAGTTTTCAGCGAAAACTGGTTTTCGTTTGACAGATTTTACACAGACGAAAACAAAAAGGTCGAAAACCAGTTATAGCTACGAAAACATGTTTTCGATGTCGGTCGGAAGTATAAAACACTTGAAATTATCGCAACAGAGAAATATTATTTCATCAGTTTAACCTTAGTCGATCCAAGGTTCAAGAAAAATTGTTTGACGGATGAAGAAGCCTTTCAGGGGAGATGTTCTGTAACCAGTTAGCGACAAGATTCGGATCGATATCGCACTTGTTGACGTGAAAATATTTCATATCATACGTCAACAAAACCGATACCGATTCAAAAATTGTCGCTAACTGGTTGCATAATTTGCACCCAGGCCTACAAAAATGATATCTTCCGATTCAGCTGGAACAAAAATGCTTCAAACAAGTAAGAGTTTCTCTTCATTATGGCCTCGAACGTACATATATACATCTTTCATTTGAATCAGTATTTAATCTCTATTGGCTCCTAAAATCGGGTTTTGATAGGTGAGTCTCCCCTGAATCGTTTTTCCATATTTTTGGCCTATGTGCGCTTTTATTCGAAACCTAAATGTTTCGGTACCGAATATCGAGAGTATTTGATACTTTTTAAATCGGTGCCGAATATCGATCAATACTTAAAAGTATTGACTCAGCACATCACTAGCCTGTAAAGCGCAATGGAATGCTTTGATGAAGAAATATACATCCTTTTTCAAATACAGCACGGACGATGGGACAGGTGCAGAGGCGACTGCTGAAAAGGCGAAAGATTGGCAGTTTTTTTTTATGCATCCACGCATATGCTTCCAAAAAAGATAAGACTATCCGCACATCGATACATCAGCGCACCTTTTGACCTCCGACTCAGATTCTGACTAGTCCGTACCTTTAAGATATGTTTAACTGAATTTTGTTTTATTTTATATTTTTGATTATAATTAGAGTATGGAAATATTTTTTTGGTAGAAGTATACTTTTTGCACATCTACCTCTAGATATAAGATAAACCAGTGAAATGAGTAATTTGATGATTTTCGAGCTTAAGATATATTACTATTTTATAAAACTAGTGGCCATAGTAACGAAATGCATCTACATATCTAAATTCTTTTTTATTGTTATGGTATTGAATACCACTTCATATTTTTATGTAAATGTAATTATGTCTTGTTTTATTGATGCTTAAATAGTGTGAAGGAATTCATTGAATATTTCATTTCGTATTCTGAAAACATCCTCAGTCGGTTATACTTCTCGCAGATTGGACTGATTCTATATTAAAGGCTTCATTATCAGTAGCCAGGGAAGATGGATCGAAATCATGTTGTGCAATATAAATGCTGTAAATACGGTTTTAATACAGTTTTAAATTTACAATTCCAAATCCCTATTAAATATGTTTCTCCATATATTTTTCAAAATTACAACTTCAACAACTATTCTTCCTCTTATATCAAGTCTCAACGTTGAAATTGGCTTGATTTGATGTCAGAGGTTCTTTGAATGGTGGAGATAACTGCTACTGGAAACGTTTGGCATGGGTATCCTTATCACCGAATAAGAATGGGCCCCTGGGAGGATAGTCTCCCCTAGCATATAAAGGGCTATTCACAAACACTCTAGTATCGTGTACAGATCCCGGGTAGCCAATGAAAACATCTGCAAATGTATAAGCGCTGTCCACAACAGCCTGCGCCTGGATAGAATAGAACCTTTTATGATTAATTTATTCATCGTGTTTATTAACAGAACATTTTATGCGAATATGTGTGCCATCAATTGCTCCAACAAAATTACGAAATGCGATTGATTTTGTTTTTTGGCAGACTTTATCAGACATCCTTTCATTATCTTCTGCAGTGCCATACCTTATTAAACCACGCATTGCAACAATTTCATTTAAGGTATTTGGAATAATGTTTCGCGCAGTGAAACGGCTTATGCCTGAAAATCCACATGCCATACTATACAAAAAGCAAATGACTTCGTACTCCACTGACCATCCGTGGGGCTTTTTGTAGTCTTGTTATCGCCATGTACGATGCTGTTTAGTATTTTGGAATAAACATCGTGTTGCATGTACATAATACCCTAAAAGAACATATGTGTTTATTGAAAACAATTGTACACGGTTTTGAACATTTTTGTAAACACACTTACCCGAAGATTTTGACGTGCTTTTTTTTCTAATATTATACCTTGTTCTGACCGACATCGAAAACATGTTTTCGTTACTATAACTGGTTTTCGACCTAAAGCTTGTGTTTTCGTCCATGTAAAATCTGTCAAACGAAAACCAGTTTTCGCTGAAAAAACCCTTGAAAACTCACGCTCCACTCATTCCAATCGGTGTCTTCACTAGTTTTTTCGATTATTTATCGAAGTGGAAGTCATATTTTATCATCCTTAATACGCCATTTCGGTTTTATTGTTAATTGGCTGGCCAAAGTAAAAAAAGAATGAAAGTAAAAGGTTTTAGATGAAAAGAAAATGAAGGAAAAGTATTTGGTTTTGTTTTTGTGTAGCAAAACTGTAATCAAAAGATGTACGAAATGTCAACGAAAACACTAACAGCCGGTGTGAACAGCCTTCAGCCCACAATCCCAAAACTCGTTTTCAAAGTGTTTTCGTTGTCGGTCAGAACATGGTATTACTGCTTTTACAATCAACCTATTGTTATGAAGGAACACCCTAGTGCCTTCACTGCTGTTCAACTTTCTCGTAATACCATGTTCTGACCGACATCGAAAACATGTTTTCGTTGCTAAAACTGGTTTTCGACTTAAAACTTGTGTTTCCGTCCATGTAAAATCTGTGAAACGAAAACCAGTTTTAGCTGAAAACTACCTGAAAACTCACGTTCCACTCATTCCAATCGGTGTCGTCACTAGTTTTTTTCGATTATTTATCGAAGTGGAAGTCATATTTTATCATCTTTAATACGCTATTTCGGATTTATTGTTAATTGGCTGGCAAAAGTAAAATAAGAATGAAAGTAAGAGGTTGCTAATGAAAAGAAAATGAGGGAAAAGCATTTTGGTTATGTTTTTGTGTAGCAAAACTGTAATCAGAGGTTGTAAGAAATGTCAACGAAAACACTAACAGCCGGTGTGAACACGTTTTCAAAATGTTTTCGTTGTCGGTCAGAACATGGTATAGTGATCAAACAGAATTTACTCCAAAGTCAACCGCACAACCGAGCACACACGGGGAAACGGCCACCACAGAATAACATCACCGGAAAGTGTATATGTACATATATTTTGTTTGCATATATAATTTAGTTTATTTAAAATAAAAGCCATTTATAACATTTTAAATCGAATCGCGAGTGTTTTCACTTTTTAAACCAAACGCAGTGGAAAGCCATCTCGTTGCTATGGTCCTCCAAAGCCTCGCCGAACGGCTTGGATAACAAAAAAAATACAGTCCACCAACAAGAAACCAAAAAAAAAACTTTACATCCTTACAAAAACATTTGGAAGGTAGATTAAACATTTAGTGCAAAAACAAAAGTGATTGCAAACAATATCATTTAATGCGTTAAACAAGCAAACATAAAATAACTATAAAGTGTAAACAAATCTGAAACATTAAATGTATACACAATGAACTGAAAAACAAAACTTAAGTTATAACTTGTACAAGCAAATACATAAACAACTACAAAAAAGAAAAAGATATTCAGAAGCACAAGAAGAAAATCGCAACAAAAAAAGAACAACAAAACGGGCAAAGGAAGTTAGCATTTACCAGGGAAGCAGCAACTGCAAAACGTGCACTACCAGTAGGCGAAAAGCAAGGATCAACATTGGCATTAACACACCCAACCACACTCAGATCAAAAGCGCGGCGCAGCATATTTACAATACATGCATTATTAAAAAAGGGGCGTAAGAAAATTATAGTTACATTTCATTACACTGTACGGCAAAATCAACTTTTTTTCTGGGTATTGGACCAAACCCATTTTTTTAAGAGATAGAGTCATAGGTAAAACAGTGATTTCTCCGTTTTTGGAAGTTAGGCTCCGAAATCGAGATATGGGCCTTTGAAGTTCGAAATAGGACCTTTGGTAAAAAATTATATTTAATTAATAATAATAATAATAGATTGGCGCTTACACATATGTTAGTATTTTGACGAGGTTCTCCTCCGCTTTGTGGCGTGCGCCCTGATGTTGTCACACAAAGGGGAGGGACCTACATTTTTACGCCTACTCCGAACGGCGATTGTATTTTTATGAGAAACTATTTTTCATGGCAGAAATACACTCGGAAGTTTGTCATTGCCTGCCGACAGGCGACCGCTGTTAAGAAAAAACATTTTTTCTAATTTTTTTTGCGATATTGCTTTGACCAGGGCTTGAACCCAGGCGCAGCGGAGTGGAAGCACGCACTGCTTACCACTACACCACAGCGGCCGCATATAAATAACTAAAACCCTAAAAATATAGACGTAGTCCTCCTTTTGCTCTTATCTAAATATTATATAACCTTTTTTGTGCAAACTTATATTACAGGTGCTATAGGGGTCAAAATTAAGGTCTTCGAAAAAATAAATTCCTTATATTACAAACAATTTTGAACTGATTTTTAAGAAAATTATATCGTTGTAAAGGTGATTAAACCCCCTTTCTTAAGATATGCATATTTGTATACTTCGTATATAAAAAATTTTGAAAACACACATTTAAATGAAAAAATACATTTTTTTATAAAAGAAACTATTTTAAACAAAAAAATACAAACAGTTTTTTTAAAAATTGGTATCGTAAAGACGATTAAATCCCCTTTCCTTTGATATGCATATTTGAATACTTCGTATATAAAAATTTGAGAAATAACACATTTATAGGAAAAAATACCTTTTTTTATAAAAAAAAATTTAACAACAAAACTACCAACCGATTTTTAAAAGATTGGTATCGTTGCAAAGGCGATTAAACCGTATATAAAACTTCGTATATAAAAATTGAAAAAAAAAACACATTAAAAGAAAAAAATACCATTTTTATCAAAAAAATATTTTAAACCAAAAAAAATTCTAGCCGATTTTTAAAAAATTGGTATCGTTGTAAAAAAACGTTGAGAAAAACCACATTTTAAGGGAAAAAAAAAATTTTTTCAAAAAAAAAAAAATTTAACAAAAAAAATTACAAACCGATTTTAAACAATTGATACCGCTGTCAAGGCGATTAAACCTCATTTCTTCTGATATGCATATTTGTATACATCGTATATAAAAATTTGAGAAAACACACTGAATTTTTCTTATAAAAAATATTTTAAACAAACAAAAATACTAATTAGTAATACAATTGAATACTTTATTTTAATAAAACAGAAAATTATCTTTAATTTTTATATATGCATACAGTTATGTAAAAAATCAAAAACCATGGTGTTTTTATATTTTTATATGGCTTAGACTTCTGTTGCATATACTTTTGCTTTATTTTTAAAAGGGCTGTGGGTGAACAAGAACGAATTAATGCTTAAAACACTAATCATTATTTGTTTTATTTAAATATTGTGTTCAATTGTATAACTAATTAATAATTTTTCTGTAAATTTTTTTTTCTAGAAAAAATTGTTATTCTTTTGTTTTAAGTGTTTTTTCTCAAATTTTTATATACAAAGTATACAAATATGCATATCAGACGAAAGGGGGTTGAATCGTCTTAACAGCGATGCCAATTATTTAAAAAAGCAGTGAGTAATTTTTTTGTTTAAAATATTTTTTGATAAAAAAGTTATTTTTTCCTTTTAACTGTTTTTTCTCAAATGTTTATTCACGAAGTATACAAATATGCATACAATAAGATAAGGGGTTTGATCGCCTTTATAACGATACCAATTTTTTAAAAATCGGTTAGTAATTTTTTCGTTTAAAATATTTTGTGATACAAAAAAAGGTATTTATTCATTTAAATGTGTTTTTCTAAAATTTTTTTATACGAAGTATACAAATGTGCATATCAAAAGAAAGGGGGTTAAATCACCTTTACAACGATATGAATTTTTTAAAAGTTTGCTGAAATATTAAGTTTCTAATTTTTCGAAGATCTGACCTTTGACCCGTTATAGCACCTGTAATATAAGTTTTCACAAAAAAATTTATATACCATATAAATAAGAGCAAAACACGGACCACTTCTGTATTTTTACTTTTTACATGCAATAATTAAAAATAATTTTTTACCGAAGGTCCAATTTCGAACTTCGAAGGCCCATATCTCGATTTCGGAGGCTAACTTCGAAAAACGGAGAAATTACTTTTTTTACTTATGACTCAATCTCTTAAAAATAGTTGGTTTGGTCCAATAGCCGAGTGCTGTACAGTGTTATTACACCATTATTATAGTAATTAATATTGAAAACTCGTTAAACTTATACTTATTACAAAATACAAAGAGCAAAAGAACTGCAACAAAATAAGTACATTTGGGAATAAATAAATGCACTTAGTCTCAATTTCTGAGAAAATTCAAATATAGTGTCATATATATACAAAGCCCAGCTCTATTGTCACAAACAAAAAATATAAACTCAGTTCGGTTTACCCAGTAAGCGCCTAAATACCAAACATACGTATATACAGGCAGACATACATACATGCATGGTGATCCCTTTTTTACCTACATACATGTATGTAGCTATGTACCGATCATCTATTTGCGCATTATTGCAAAGCGCCTCCTCAAACCAAATTAGCGTGCATTTCAAAGCACTGTTGTTAGTCCCCTTTCAGACACGTCAAGTCTTGCTTTCAAGTCTGCTCGTTCGTAGGCGAAGGAGGTGAGAAGAGAGGGGAAGAGTACAGATACCTCCGTACCGTCAATTCGTTTCAAGTTTTCTTGTCTCTTTTGATCTTTTCGTTGCTTCCCATTTAAAGAACCAAGGACTTGAATTCAATTAAAGTTGACGCGTGTGGAAGCAAATAGAAAACACAAAAGAGAATGCGAAAAAAATTGCTTTCAAGACTTGACGTGTCTGAAAGGGGACTTAAACACATATTCTCACCTCCTAACAAATATTTTTGGTATACGTTTTGCGCTTATTCTTCGCCCCCACAAGCAGTGCTGCTCTCAGTATACGGCAAGGGTGGCAATTTCATAGGCACGCGTGCCAAATTTTTCTCTTCTGCTTTCACACGTACACGAGAAAAACTGCGCTGCTTTCACACATACATGAGCATACTCATGAATCAGTGATGCCGACAATTGTGGTTTTGCTGTGATCGTGCCCAATTCATGCGAAACTTTCAAGCAATCAAGTCGCTGCAAGACACGGTGTTTAATATGGATTCGGATGTAGATTTTTTTACTCACTATTATAAGGCTTATTACACGGTATGTATTTCACACATGCAAAGTCCTATGGACACGACATTAGCTTAAACATGTCGTGTAAACACACCAATGAAGTTTTATACGTACGATGCATGTGTACAAACAAAAGAAATAGAAACGGTTCTATTTCTGCGTGTTTATGTCCACGCAATCAGCTCTTTTTGTCGGCAAATAAAAAAATGGAAAACGAAGGAAGCAAGGTTTGTAAGATTTATTTGCATTTATGTAAAAATGTATCTAAATGTTTTAAACTTTTTAGGTTGAATGGCCAAAAGCAGCAATTTTGCGTCTTATTGAACTATGGGAGGGTTACGAGTCCCTCTATAATCCTCACCACAAACTTTACCACAACAAACATGCTCGCCAGCAGGCCTTCAGTGATTTGGCTGAAAAATTAAGTGATTTGCTGCCAACTATTGGTTCCACTGAAGTAAAGGTAATTATTAAAATATTTTGTGATTGAGAAGTACATATTATGTATGTATTTCAAAATTAATTTTCGTCGTTACAGGCCAAATTAACATATTTGCGTGGGCAGTATACCCGTGAGGTAGCTAAGCAAAAGGAAAGGAAAAGTGGAGCCGGCGCGGAAGAAGTCTACATTCCAAGCGCATTTTATTTTGAAAAATTGACTTTCCTCCAAGCCTTTATAAAAGTTCGAAAAGGGGAGAGCAATTTTATAAGTGTAAGTTTCTCTGCATTTTCCCAGCTTCCAGTTCGCTAAGTGAATTTTGGCTTTTACTTTGCAGGGTGCAGATGATTCGCTGGATTCGTCGCAGCATACGGAGAGTGTAATATCCCCTCCTGCATCTAGCAAAAAACGCCCTCGATCTTGTACAGAGCCACAAAACAAGGAACATGAACTTCTTAGTGCAGCAACACAGGCACTAAAACAAATTACGCCAAGCAAATCCAATGATCAAGATGAAGCGGTTTGTAACTTTCTCAAAGCGCAATTATCAAATTTGCTTAGTGAAATAAAAGATGAACTAATTGAGGAGATCACACTTATGCTTTTTGAAGCCAAGAAGAGGCAAAGAATGTCAAATGATAAAGACGATTTAATACTTCCATAAGATGACTTACTTAGTTTCTAAACTCGGTAGCACTTAGTCATATAAACTAATAATTTAATGTTTATTTTTGTTTTAAAAATGTGAATTACACTGTTAAAAACAGATCCAAGTTCCTAAGTACATGTACATATGTACATATGAAAAGTACCTTTTAATGAAATAAAACCTGTGAATTTTTACTATTACAAAAAAATAGTTGTTTCTAGGTTTGTTTGGATGTCTTATACATTATACACTTGTGATCAGCTATTTATGCCGGCAATATTTTGATAAATTTTGTTCATTTTTCTTTTGTTTATTTAATGTTTATTATTTTTTCATAAAATACTAGCTTATTATATAACAAACACAAAAATTATAAAAGATCTGCAAAGTTGAATAGGCTATTAAACTGCATACTCTGAATAAAAAGTTGAGAATTTAACATATTAGCATATCTTTTATAATTTTTGCACAAATTCTGAAATGTGGATATATATGGTGTTTGTTATATAATAAGTTAGACTTTTATGAAAAAATAATAAACATTAAATAAACCACCTTAAATTACCATCTGTTTAAAAAGTCAAATTCAATTTAAATTAAGGGAAATCGATATTTCTGAACTACTGCTTATACCCTGACTAACATTTGGAACAGTTTGTAGGTTTTTGAAATTCTATCCTGGGCGTTTTAACGATTTGCGGGTTCACTAGTTATGTATATATATTTATATATATAGCCCACATTGAAACGTTAAAGTTTACACCAAATAAGAACTGTTGAGTTGATTTTGGCGATATATGCAGTGCCAAGCCAAGCTTTTGCTACTTTTAAATACATTTTTATTTGGAATCAAATGTACAGTGGTCGAACAAATTACAGCCGCAACACACTTTTACAAGTTGTAACGTATTTAGCTTCAATGCGAGTATCGTGTCGACTGCGAGTCGTTTTTCGAGGGTCTAATCGTATCGAAAACCATGGCAGCACTGGGTAGTTCTCGAAGACTTTCGTCGGTTACTAATTTTTGCACGACAGTAGACAATGGCAATGTTGTCGAGTCGTACAATCTAGTCTAATTTACGGCTTACGCAATGAGGATAATGGTTTTTTTTTTTTGTTATTCAATTTTGGTTATTTTTTATAAAACTATAGCTCATTCATTAACAAATCACATGTAATCCAAGTTTCAAACTTTATGCAATATTCGAAAAAAATCAACAAACTGGTAAAAATTTCGAGCTTTTTTAATGAGATTTCCTAAAAAGATTTTGAGTTTGCCAATTTACAGCCTATTTAATTCTAGTAGAACAAAGTACAAGTTTCAAGTGGCTAAAAAATACCGTTGGTTTTTTGAATTTTTTTGTCTTAGTTGCTTCCATACAACGAATAAACACAATTTACTTTTATTTGGAAAAAACCGTAACATCTTCGAAAAAAAATCTAAAAAATCAACAGTATTTTTTAGCCACTAGAAACTTGTACTGTATTCTAATAGATTTAAATGGGCTGCAAAACTGCATATTCAGAATCTTTCTAGGGAATCTCATTAAAAAATCTCGAAGTTTTTAAAAAAGTTTGTGGATTTTTTTTTTCCAAATATTGCACAAAGTTTGAAACCTGGATTTACATGGGTTTTGTAAACGAATGAACTATAGTTTTATAAAAAATAACCAAAATTGGATAACAAAAAAAGTAATATGTTAAAACTTGTCAAAATGTGGTGCGGCTATAATTTTTTCGATCACTGTATTTGCAGGCACAATGGTGAACAGTAGATGTTTGATTAAAAATTAAATTTTTTAATTGCATCCCATTGCCACGGAATAGATCCTTGTGTGTTAAAGTACTCTGTATATTCGTCGCGCACCCTTCTTCCTTCTTCACCGGATCGGTTTGCTTGTGATCTCTGAATATCAGTTAGTTGCACATCGTTTCGCCAGGATCCATTTGTCATATTTACTGCGACAGTATCTTCGGAATCTGTGAGGCTGCTGTCGAATCCATCTCTGCAGCGAATGAAGTTGTGAAGTGCATATGCGGCTAAGGTTAATGTTTCAACTTTTTCTACTGGCAGGAGAATATTTCGATGGAAAACTTGAAATTTAGTTGCTAAGATTCCGAAAGCGTTCTCCACCACTCTACGAGCTCTGCTTAATCGGTAATTAAAAATTTTGTGGTAGTTCGTTGATCGCTGACCATGTGGCTTTAAGATGCGCGTAGTTAGCTTACAAGCATCGTCAGCCACGAATACAAACGGCAATTTTTTTATCAGTAGCAGGTAGCACTTCGTCGTCTGGGAAATTAAATGCATTTGTTTTGATGCCTTCACAAAGCGATGATTCATTAAACGCAGCGGCGTCGTTTGCTCGCCCATTGGTTCCAACGTTAACGTAAAGGAATTGGTAATTTGCGTCTACCACAGCCAGCAATATGATGATGTGGAAACCTTTGCAGTTATAATAGTACGAGCCATATTTCTGTCTGCTAAAAATCTGATAAAAATTATACATATTATACACCAAAATCGGTTTCAAAATAATGTACATTTATTTTATACTTACCAATGGCACCCAAACATTGAGGAAAATTCCATTTCATCTCGAATTCCTTTGCTATATTTCGCCAATCAGTTGGGGTTTTTGGTACCTGTAACCAGTTTTTATATTTTTTATTAAAAGTGGAAATACATGTAGTTCATTTATAATCAGATAATCAGTGAAATCGCGGCCTGAGATATTCGAAATACATACGCTAATTGGTGGAATCTTTCGCCAGTCGCTAAAAACCGGAGAGTGACAAGCAACCTAAACAGAACATTTACTTAAACATATGTTCTGTATCTAGCATACATATATGTATCTATATGGCCCACCTTACAGTTGGAGAAATAGCTTCCCGCATATTTGTGTCCTGTTTTGCAATTAGGGGAGCAACCTGCCGCAGAAGCTCAAAGAACGTTTCTTTTGTCATTCGCACGAAATTTTGGAACACTTTAGGATCCTCCGGCAGAAATTCGTTTATGGCCATGCAAGTAAATCCTTGGGAAGCATCTCTACGCAAAAGCCATTTTTCGCTCCACAGAGACCTACACCCAGAAAAAGGTTTAGTTATAATAACCAAGATTTGGTTATAGTGATCAAGTGGCATAGTTGGATATGGCGAAATAAATATATAGTTCACGAAAGTCTGCAATTTACTTAAGACTTCTAGTTGGGACAAATGTATATTTGTTAATAATTACAAAACGACTACCTTGATTGGACAATATTGTTAGTTGAATAAAATCATTGTTGAGCAAATATAAACAATGCTTTGGTTGATACAAGTTTTCAATTAATCTTGTGAACTTGCCGTAGACTTGAATCAGCTAACCGTTTATTATTGGGAAAAAAAGTTTCAGTTTGACACAAATAAAAATTTACTCGATGTTTGTTGTGTTTACTTTCTTCTTTTATTTGCATATGTTAAGCATAAAAATACGTACATATTTACATAAGTTAGTTACTAAAGTAAATAATACATATGTATATGGTGGTAAGAATTTCCTAAAGAACAACGATGAAACAGGAGCAGTCGTGCGAAAACCCAGGTCAATATTTGCTGGAAGTATACTGCTTTGCTTTTTCCTTAGCTAAATAGACACTTTCAAATTATAATTCACATGAATTATATATCCACTGAAAACCCCCGGTTGGAATCGAACTTTATATTTTTAATTAAACTTTAAACTATGCGCGCACCGAAACAACCCGCGATGATAGCAAAACTGAAACTGTGACAAACAAGTATAGGCATGTCATAGCACACATGGCGCAGCGATCGACATGCCATAGCTTACTGAGCGCTCTGGGACCACATGCGTGTTTCACCCATATACGAACAGCGGTAGCGGAGCAATGATTTCCACGCACAATGCAATGGTCGGCATACTAGCGCATTCAAACGATTCAATAAGTGGGACTGTGTGCATTGCTCAGCTGGCGCTCTTCGTATGTGCTCAGAGAGCGCTCAGCATTCTTTAGGGGTGGCTCACAAGCAGCGTTGCCATTTTAGCCGTTTTCCGGCTAGATTTAGCCGGTTTTGATAGCAACTAGCCGGAGAAAATTCGATCTAGCCGGCAGCCGATTTGTTAGCCGGTTTGTAAAAAAAAGTTAGCCGTTTTTAGCCGATTTTACTATTTGCCTAATTTTTAGGTGCAAAAAGTAAACAAGTTGTTCGAAAGCAATAATGCAGACCCAATGAAGATTTTTAATGAACTCAATGTTTTACTTTCGCATCTATGCTCCCTAGTGGTTATTAGCGCGGACACATTTGATCCTATATGCTCCCCGTTGGAACCATACCTTGCTCCATTTCCTCAGTTTTATCACAGTTTTGAAGAGTATTTAAAAACAAAAGTAAGCACAAACGCTTTTGACCACGAAGCCGAGAAAATAATTCGAGAAAATGGTCGCTATTTTATTATCACTTTAATAAAGGAATTACGCCAACGCTTTCCTACAAATATTGCCACACTAAAAAAAAATTGACTTTTTTCGGTTGGAAATGCATTAAGAGTAATTAAACCAAAAGTATTTGTTCAACTACAGCAACAAAAACACAAATATAATGCCGACGAAATAACATCCATAGAGATGCAATGGCAACGGTTAACGTTACATACCTGGAGTAATTTAGACTCAACTGTAAAATTTTGGGCCGAAGTTTATCAATTTCGAAATGCCCTAGGAGAAAACCCTTTTGCTGACCTTTCCAACCTATTTTTTAGTTTTCTTGTTTTGCCTATAAGTAATGCAGAAGTAGAGCGAATATTTAGTTCAATGAATATAATAAAAACTAAGCAAAGAAATCCAATGTGCGTTAAAACGTTAAACGCTATTTTATATATAAGATACGGTTTAAAACGTGAAGAAAAATGCTGCCATAATTTTAATGTAGATGACGATCTCTTAAAATTAATGAATTCAGGTGATATATACAATAGTGATTCATTTGATGATGAGGAATATACACTCGATATAAATTAATGGTGTTAACTAGTATTTCGTTTCTTGCGATTTATTTAAATAAAGCATGTGAATTTTCACTAAAACATTTTAGCCGTTTTTTGCCAGAGTCTATGTGAAATTTCACTAAAACATTTTAGCCGTTTTTAGCCGCTTTTTTTTGCCAATCTAGCCGGTCGGCCCAAAAAGTTCTGGCAACACTGCTCACAAGCATGAATATGTTCCACTCTCAAACCAAATCGTGGTTGTCTCAACTAAGATTTGGTAACTATGACTAAACCACGTGTTGAAAGAAAGCTTATCTGCATTAACAGAGCTTAATAACATCCTTTTATGGACCATACGTTAAGTTGAATGGAATTTGTAGAAATATGCTTCAAAGAAATATTTATTAGTATTAACCAAACCCTTCAACTAAATTAACGATTTGTTACAACCTAGATGAATATTAGAAGCTTTAATATATTTAGTTATAATAACCAATCGATGGTAATAGTTCCCAATCCTTGGTAACAGTTCCCAAATAGTGTCAAAATTCGGGAACTAAATATCTTTAGTTGTCGAAACTAATCCTTTTTCTCAGTATACGCTTCCTTGATTTTTCCTTTTTACGTTTTTTGATTATTAAAGTGATTGCAATCATCATGGAGCTGCACAGAGCAATTTGTTTATTATTTTGATTCATCTTTCCTTTTACTTTTCAACCAAAGAAATTATATCAGTCAGCTGTTTTAGAGATTTGACACACACATGCTTTTACATCTCGTGTAAAGACACAATAACAGATAACACGAAATATAAATTTTGACAGCCATAATGAATTACATATGCTACGAAAAAGTAGCTGTGCACGTGTAAAATACATACCGTGTAATAAGCCTTTAATGGGGAGGGAGAGCCAAATGTTTGGTGTGTCATGAAGAAATCGCACTGATGACAAACTTTTTTGTTAAGCGCCATTATAGCGCCATTTCCCTTTATTCCCAAATATTGAATTAATAAATTATTACGTACATATGCACATAAATAAAAAGATGAATTTAAAATAGTGCTAAGAAATTCCTTTTCTTTTAATTCAAAATAAGAAGAGTAATACAAATTAATTAAACTTTTTGTTTTAATTTTAATTTTAATTACAATAAAAAATCTAAGCAAGCAATGCAAGTGAATTAAATTATATTATAAGGTTAATTGTTTAATATTATATCTCCCTTTCACACTATTTACAAAATAAAAAATCCCTTTTTTTATAATTTGCAACTCGAAATCGTTGACAACACTGTTTGCATCAGACGCGTGAACGACTTATTCTCTTCATTCTCTCATCCTTTAGTAAAAATGAAATATGTGATTATGTGAGTTTTGGCCACCTCTGGTATACGGCAACTGCATAAGCATACGCATATACGTACATACATACAGATTCGGAACCAATAGATTTGAACTCTACGCTCCCAGCAGTACTAATTATTGCTATTGTCATTTAATACACTTTGTTCATCTAAGTTTTTCGCATAATCGTATATTTATTTTACATACTTACTAACGCATGCATTTCTTTGAAACAATTGCATTGTACATTCACATATCTATAAATACACATATTAATAACGTGAACCCAGCAGCAAATTTACCATTTCCTACAAATAATTGACAAAAACGAACACTCTCGAACCACTTTTAAAAAGAATACACATATATAAGTATACACATAAAATACAAATTAAAACCAATAAATTAATCTTCAAATATTCAAAATGTCAGCAAAACAAAGTCCCAAAAATACTTCCAAAATTCCAAGGAAATCAACTCCCGCCAAAATCCTTAAAAAGCTGTAGACTTTTACCGAATCAAAAAAATCAGAAAAAAGAAAATCTCATAACCCGTGTGTGCAAAAATTTAATATGGAAAATGATGGCTTCATGAGATATTGTGCCAGACTCACCTCTTCTCTAAAAGAGGAATTCACAGGGTCGGCTCTCGAAATTAAAAATAAAAGAATAGAAAATTTGTAGGCACGGCTACAAGCCGCATATGACTCACCTTTTTTAAAGGATGAAGAAGACCTTCCAAATGATTTTTGGCGTTGGCGGAAGGCAAGTATCAATTTGGTATTGAAACGTATGAAATGACTAAAGCAAAGATCTTAGATCAATTAAAATTGTTCCTAGCTATAAGTCTCCAAACTCTCACTCCCGAGAAGCACATAATTCGCACACAGATGAAAATCCTCACATGTATCTCCAACTTCCGCCATGTAATACAGATATTTTCCGCGGTGTTTATTAAGAATGGCAATCTTTTCGAGATGCGTTCACAGCCGTCTACACAAATCACCCACAATTATTATCCGCACAGAAGTTATACCACCTCCGGTATAAAACAAAAAGGAAAGCCGGTCGAATCGTCAAGCACTTCCCTCTTAGCGACGAGAATTTTGATCTGGCATGGCAAGCATTAAGCGAGCGTTACGAAAATAAACGCATACTAGTGGATAACCAAATCCTTGTTCTAATGAATCTTCCTAGCGTTCACGAAGAAGATATTAAACAAATTATTGATCTACAAAGCTCAATAAAAACATGTCTGTCCATTTTAAATACTCAGCCGTTTTGACAGACGGGTGGGACCCTATCCTTATACATATTTGCGTATCCAAATTGCCCAAAAGATACCCGGTTACTCTGGGAGCAATAACTGCCCTCCAGAAAAGACCTTCCGTCTTGGTCACAAATGGACGAATTCCTAACGTCGAGATTTAAAGTATTAGAAATACGGTTGCCAGACGTACTGATTTTATCAGTACAGTACTGATTTTTCAACTCTTGTACTGATTTTATTCATTTCTTCAGTCAGTACGCTAATGTCCTGATTTTTCAAAATTTGTACTAATTTGTACTGAATTTTCAATTCTAACAAAATGCCTTAGCATTTTCTTAAGGTTTTTACATAACGTTGGATCTTCCTTAAACTGTACTTTAAAAAAATAATAAGAAAATAATTTAATTATAATTATTTGGGCCAAATTCTTATTTGTTATGTTTGCTGGGTTGGAGCTGCTTCGGCCGATAGAGTTAAAAAAGCGAAAAAATTAAATTTTCCTTTTACCCTCCTACGCGTTTCAACGCTCTCGCGTCTTCATCAGGGAGTCTTTATTCGAAAAATAAAAACAAATAAACAATAAACATGATAAGCAAGTAAAATTTGCTGATGCAAAAACAACGACAATTACTTTACACTAATTCTGACTTTGAACTCAGATTTACATAAATATTATTTGCAAAAATTGTTTAACAAACGATAAACGTTAGCACCATTTTAAGTATCTTTTC
>NW_023458557.1:25631954-25636352 GCF_013731165.1 Rhagoletis pomonella | reverse complement strand
CCAATATACCACAAATGGACTACATGGTCCAACGATTTTTGCAGGGTTTCTTAATTATTAATCCAATCTTAAACTTTAAACATAAATCACATTTGCTTCATTGGTATTAATCTTTTAGTAATGAATATTTACAATATTATAATAAGGCATATTACATATTACTTTACACGAAATATGAGCCTCTGTAAAGCAAATTTGTAAGGCAAGCTTTGGTTCGTTGAACACGAAAAAATACCCATGGTTTCAAAGAAGTGTTTTCGAGATTTGGGTCGTTGAACACGAAAAAAATACCCATGGTTCAAAGAAGTGTTCTCGAGATTTGTTCGAAAAACGTATTTTTAGTACTTTTTCAGTTATTCCTCAATATCTCATGAAACGACCAACAGTTCGAAAGGTATTGATGGGCTCTTTGCAAAAGTATATGTACATTTTTTGTGCAGATTGTGTTCCGTAACATCTACATTTCTCATAAGATTTTCATTTACTGTAAAAAGAAAATGATTGAAATTTCAATTTTTCGATTTTGGTCGCTTGCAACACTAATAATTTTCATCGAAATCGGCAAAGTAATATATTTTTGTAAGAGGACTTTAGGTCGCTTATTGATTGGATAACTTTTTAATGAGATATTGACGAATAGGTTCGAAATGTACCAAAAACACGTTTGTCGAAAAAATTACGAAAACGCTTGTTTGAAAGGAAAATTGGCTTGGAAAATATTTTTTTTCTTAAGCGATTACCACAAAATTTTCAGAACAGTGTTATCGATATATTTGATGCTGGTCTTCAATATCTCGTCATCCATTGTCCATAACCGTACAATATTTAGAACGCATTGACTAGTTGAACCTTCAAAACCAGCTTACCCTTATGTAGTTATCAATTAGTTATCGACACTGCTTTTATTTCGATTAGGAAAAGTTAATTTTAAGACATCGAAGAAAATGCGGGACAAAGGCAGGACACTTGGAAAAAATCAGTACATTTTGGGGGTTTTCTGTTTTGAAAAACTACGCAGGACAGACCTTTAAATAACAGTACGGTCCTGCAAAAACCCGAACGGATGGTCACCGTACCTATAAGTCGTGAATATATCAAACGGTTCAATATATATGAACTAGCTGACCCCCATTTCAGCAAACTAGCACCAATAGATCTGGTTATTGGAAGCGACGTACTTCCAACGCGGAGCCCGAAAAATACATAATAATGTAATAGCGCAAGAAACTATATTTGGTTGGGTGATAAGCGGTTCCACTGCAAAACTACGAAAACAAAGAGCATAAATAAGACCCCGCTAATTCAATGCCATAAGCTCTAACAAATGAGCATACTTCAAAACATAAACCTCTTAGGGCAATAAATAAGACCCCGCTCCTTTAAAGCAATAAGCTCTAACCCATGAGCACACTACAAACTACTTACTTACTCGTATATTTCTACGCCCTTAGAAGATTAAAATGCATATAGAGCAGCGCCCTCTGCATAATTGTTCGCATTCTTCCTTTGCAGAACGACATCTCAAGGAAAGGCCATATATCGACAGCAACATGAAGCCAACTCTAAGCGCCATATCCCTAAATAACATTATACGCGGAATGCATACAGCGGTAGCTCGAATCCGCCACACCTCAATATTACTACATAAGCCTGTCCGAATGCCAAGGCTCCCCGACAGCGCGTAAATGGCCTACATTAATGTTTCGAAGACTGCGGACCGCACTATCCAGCACACTCCTGCAGCGGGGGACAGTTTACAATCAACCGATTGTTATGAAGGAACACCCTAATGCTGTTCAACTTTCAATGATCAAAAGAAAGTGGACACAGGATTCACTCCAAAGTCAACCGCACAACCGAGCGCACATGAATACACATAATAACATCAACGGAAAGTGTATATGTACATATATTTTGTTGGCATATATAATTTAGTTTATTTAAAATAAAAACCATTTATAACATTTTAATCGAAACGCGAGTGTTTTCACCTTTTAAACCAAACGCAGTGGAAGGCTATCGCGATGCTACTGCTAAAAGGTCTAATAAATGCATGATTTCAGTTCCAGAAGAATTTAAATCAGGAAAGGCAAATATTTTCTATATAATTGCTGCATTATATATATTGCAAACTCGATAGTCTTCTTGTGCCTCAAAGCAACTGTCGAAATTTTCCAGCAGTAAAAAGTTACGAATTGGCACAGCAGAGTTAGCTGAAAGCGAATGCCGGTAGCTTCGAACGGATCTAAATGCGTTAAAGATGCACTTGCACGAATGCCAAATAATGTCGTGCTGTCTGATTTAATAGTCAGTGGAATTCCCCAAACGCCAAATGAAAATTTAGGCGAAGTCTTCGCTAAAGTATTACTACGTTTATACGTAAGCTCTTTGCAAATAAAAATAATTTGCAAATACCTAACTCACTGTTTATTAGATGGTGAAAAATTCTTTTTTAATATTGCCTGATTATAAAAAGGCAATAATATGACCATCGAAAAAGAAAATAAAGTTAAAAATGTCAACGTCTTGATTATAAAAAGGCAATAAGATGACTATCGAAAAAGAAAATAAACCTAAGAATGGCGGCGTCTTGCGCTTATTTGCAAATAGTACCACTAATCAGTACTTATTTGCGTGATTTAGTTATTTGCAAACAAAAAATTAACTCAGCGTTTATACGGCAAATTTTACCATTTTTGCAAATTGCTATTTGCAAATAATACGTGCGTATAAACGTAATATGTGTCGAACGGTCCAGTTGAACGTGCCGTCAATACGCACTGTCTTTCGCATTCGAAAGAGCAAAAATAGTAGCTCACCTCAAGATTCAGAAAATAAAGGTCGCGCCATTCGCGGACCGCTAACACTCTCTTCGTCGATTTGACAGCATCCACCCAATCCTGACGTCATAATATACTTTTGTTTACATTCACTGTTGTCAACTTGATGCTTTTCGCACCAAATTTAGTGGGTATTCAAAACGCGAAAATTTTTGAGTTTTGTGCTTGGTGCGTTTTTGGTGCTTTTGTTTTTAGTTTGAAGACTTCAAATTAGAAAATCTTAAAAAAATGGAAGCAAAATATATAGTAATCGTAAGTGTGCTAAGCAATTTTACAAAAATTTAAACAAAATCATGGCACAGTGACAATCATAAGCGACAACGAAATATGTGCAGCACCTTCAATCATGCCAATTGCAAACTTTTGTAAAACCAACAAAAGACCTATAGCTCTCCGTGACATTGGGCATAATTTAGATGGTAAGGTATTTGTACATGAATGCCTAACAAAGAATAATCGCGAGGTCTTACAGCATGCACTGCAATTAAAATAACAGAAGCGACTAGCTTCGGTTTTCTCAATACGTGGAGATGTGTATATGCGCACTTGTCAACAAGGTGAAGCTGTAAAAATCAGTGACAAAGAGAGCGCTGACCGAATTTCAGTAAACAACTAAACAAGCAATGTTACAGAGATATGTTAAGCTATGCAAAGCGAGGCTTTACACATTATTAATTTTTAGCTCTTTTTCATTTTATTTTTTTATTGTATTGACCGTATTTATCTATATTACTTCACTCTCGTTCTCTCCCTTCCCTTACTGCTTTGTTGAAAACATCTTGCTTGTTTGCATTGCCTTTGGAAAAACTAACTAATGATTGGGCTGACAGTGGGCATGTGAGTTGTATTTTAAGGCAAATTTGTGAAAAACATAAAGCGTTTAATATGTGCCATCTAAACACCCGTGGTCTTACGGTTGAAAAATTAGACTATCTTACTTATTTTTGCTGATAAAAATGTGGATTTAGTTTGCGTTACCGAAACTTGGTTCAGAACCCACGTTGATGATAATTCATACTCATTGGGTAACTATGTATTATTACGAAATTACAGAAAAGGTAACATTCGTGGTGGTGGTATTGCTGTTTATTGCAGAGAAGTTTTAAAACCAAAAGTAATTTATCGTTCTGATAATTCAAGTGAGATTGAAAGTATTTTTATTGAAATAGGTGACACTCCAACAAAGTGTTTTGTGGCTTGTGTTTACAACCCTAATAAGTTAAATGATCTAACGAGCTTAATTCAGAAATTATCTGAATTTACTGTCGAGTATGAACACGTCATCATATGTGAAGATTTTAACATTGATCTTCTCAATAATGATTCTCGCAGTAAAAATATCGTAAATAATTTTCAGTTCAGTTCAGTTCAATAAAAATTATATTTATCTTTTCGACCAGTTTCCTATGGATGGAATCTCAGACCGTGGAATGCTCTTTTCGTCTTACGATTTGCAGTTCAACACAAAGGCGCCCAACTTTGAATTGACGTACAGTGAAACCCGCTAAAGACCCCCCCCCCCGCGTAAGTACCTAGCCCGCTTAAGTAACCAACATAT
>NW_023458557.1:25602106-25631944 GCF_013731165.1 Rhagoletis pomonella | reverse complement strand
CCCCCCCCCCCGCGTAAGTACCTAGCCCGCTTAAGTAACCAACATATTTCGACACCGTAAATTTTTGAATGTAATCTGAAGAAAATCCCTCTCTTAAGTACCTTTCCGCTTATTTACCCAACCCGTCTAAGTACCTCAATTTTTCGTACCCCATTTACCATTTTACCTATAATTTTCCCCTTTTAAGTGCTCTTTTAAAATACCTTAAAATATTTACATATTTTGAATCTCAGTGGCAGCGTTACACACCTTCGGAAAAAAAATTCTCATTTTTAGCCACTTGAAACTTGCACATTATTACACTAAAATTTAATGGGCTATAAAACTGCATACTCAAAAAACACTTCAGAGAAAAAAGTTTGAATTATGATGATTTTTTTTTAAGTGTTCTACAAAGTCTTAAGCTTAGGTTTATATGGTATTTGTTAGGGAATGAACTGCATTTTAATTGATTGAAAAACCTTAAAAATTAATAAATAAACATAAGTGGCAAACAATATTGTTTTGAATTTGGTACAAAATGATATGTCCAACAATTTCAAATCTTATAAAAAAACGGGAAAGAGCTTATGGGAAATGGAAGTGATTTCAAAATGAAAAACACTGGGAGCATTCCGCCTCTTGCGAAATCATGTCACCATATATATCCGGAATGCTAAAATAGCATATCTGAACAAAAAATTTAATACTAACTTGCCTCCTAAAATGCTGTTTCTGAAAAAGATAACATTCAATGCTGTAGGAACCGATGGCATTAGCATACGATTTATTAAACTTATCCTTCCTAACCTCTGCTCTCACACACATATTAAACTTTTCAATTGCATCTTGTAGTTTTCCTCGTCAGTGGAAAATTGCAAATGTTATCCCGGTTCCTAAAACTAAATCTCCGTGTTCCTATAAAGAATTTAGGCCAATAAGTTTGTTACCTGCTGTATCAAAAGTGTATGAGAAGTTGTTAGCCATGCAGATTACTGATCATATAAACACAAACAACTTGCTGTCTGAGGTCCGATCAGGATTGAGAAGTGGGCATAGTTATGCCACATCCATGTTAAAAGTTCTTGAAGATATACGTCTAGCTTATGACAACAATGAACTAACAGTTCTTGTACTATTTGATTTTTCAAGGGCTTTTGATATGGTTGACTTCAAAATTCTACATAAAAAGCTTACAGCTAGCTATGGTTTCAGCTCTCACTCTATAATGTTAATGTCAAGCTACCTATCTGAGTGATTCCAGATAATAGAGTCTCAAATTTAAAATCAATAACATCTGGTGTTCCTCAAGGATCTATCTTAGGTCCAATATTGTTTACACTATTTATCAATGACATAGTTACATGTTGCCACAATGCCTCGATGCATCTTTACGCAGTGATACACAACTATACATGTCCCGTCCGATCGGGCTTTCGGAAGACATATTTTTCGGGCTCAATGAAGATTTAAGACGCATAGCAAACTGGGCAGACGTAAATAAATTAACCCCTAATGTAACAAATCAGAAGCAATAGCTATATCGAACGCATCATATGACTTAAGCAGTCTTCCTGAAATTGTGCTCAATGGAGATAAGATATATTTTCAGGAAGTAGTGACCAATTTGGTCTCTAAACTGACTTGTACTGACCATATCGAGATTGCGGTTGGCAAATTATACAATGCCCTTCGAAATCTGTACAGAAACGCCTATTTATTACCACCAGACACTTAGATGAAATTAGTCAAATCTCTAATAATACCTCAAAATTTTTATAGTGAGCTTGTGTACGGTAACTTGGATTCGACCTCACTCAACAAATTGCAACTGGCCTAAACAACGCTGCCCGGTTCGTATTTTCTAAGAGGAAATTTGCTCACACATCTTCATGCACCACGCAAATTCTCGGAACCAATATTTTCAGAAGCTACACTACCTATATAAAAAACTGAATTTTTGTCAGTCTACCCGGACTTTGAATCTCCTGGTTCTGTTTTCAAGTACACGGCATCATCCAGAATGTTCTTTGTCAGCACAATGCGTTTATGGAACTCACTTCCTTTTAAGACAAAGGCTATTCGAAGGACGGGGTGTTTCAAATTAGCAGTATTATCTTTTCCCAATTCATAACATTTTCTTTCAAAATTCCTCTCTTTCTTTTCTCAACCGTTGGTCAAAAGATAATCCCATTATTATGTATAGTGTAAAAGTATTTTTAATTTTATTTTCGTTTTATCATACATTTTCGTTGTAATTATTAAATTCGTTCGATGTACTACCTAAAAGACTATGGCCCGTAGTTATAGAGAAGTTGGAAAAAGGTTTTAACTAGGGCTGTGCGATTAATTGATTACTCAAAATTTTAATTAATCATAAAGTAAATAACTCAATTATTCGATTAATTGGAAATTATGATTACTCAAAAGTTCAGTTACTCGAGTAATCAAGATTTTTGATTAACCAAAAACCAAAATATTTGAGTAAAATGCTTTATGATTAATCAACATTTCGAGTAAAATGAGTAATCAACATTTCAACTCTTTACATATGTATAAAGTAGTTAAAGTTCCTTGATACTTTGAAAACAACGTTTCTGTTTTCAAAAATTAAAACAAAAAATTTTTTTCATGTACAGAATGTAAAAAAGAAAATAAGCATTTTCCAAAGCAAACTCTATTAACGAGCAAAATTATTTTTTTTGAGTAA
Source organism: Rhagoletis pomonella (assembly GCF_013731165.1). Classification (NCBI taxonomy): domain Eukaryota; kingdom Metazoa; phylum Arthropoda; class Insecta; order Diptera; family Tephritidae; genus Rhagoletis; species Rhagoletis pomonella. Next base: position 25,629,255 of record NW_023458557.1, on the reverse strand, counting down.
TCATATTTCAAGTAACTTGATTAATCATCGTTTTGAGTAATCGAAATCTTGATTACTCGAGTAATTGATTAACCGAATAATTGATTAACTAACTTGCTCGAGTAATCGAATAATCGCACAGCCCTAGTTTTAACGATTAAAATTGTGTTTTATTGTAATCACCATTTTAACTCTTTCATAGTCAACTTAAATGAATTTTATAGCAAAAACAGAATTATAACTTTAAAATTGTTTTGTTGTTGAAGTAGTAAACGCAATAGTACCCAGGTTCGGTCCCCACTCCGAGCGATTCCAAAAAAAAAATTTATTTTATATTTTTATTTAAACATAAACATTTTATTTTATTATATAATTTTTTTTTTTGGTATTTCGTATAATTATTTCGCTATTAATCAAATTTTTTGGAGTTTAATTTTAATTAAAAAGGCCACAGCAACTGTAATTAAACAACAAAAATTTAAATGATATTTAAAAGAACAAAAAAATATGTAAATAAAATGTTCCCTGGCAGTGGGATTCGAACCCACGACTTCCCGGCTTGCTAAATCCGCAATCCTGCAGCGGGCACAGGGTGAGCTAACTAAAGTACTCATATTTCTATACATTGCCGGGTAAATTTTTTCTCTTCATATGGATAGCACTGTTCTCTCTCATCTTAACAAAAACCTGTTTCTAAGATGTCTATGATTGACACAACTTAAAAATCTATTCTAAACTTAAAACTGTATTTTAACAAGAAAACGTTTTAACTTGCGACTATGACTATGGGGATATGTCTTACCTGTACAAATTAATTAAAGTAAATAAATAAATAAAAAATGTAAAATTTTCTCACCATAGTAAAAAGTTTTTTCGCTATAGAACTTTTCTACTGATTGGCACAGGCCCTTACTTTTACTTTTTGCTATACACTCACATTCTCCAAATCAGAAATGGATTAAGCCAATGCATCAGTCCCTTTTATTTCTAAACTATACCTAATTAATGGAAATGTCCAATATGCGCAATCACGGTTAAGTGCCGAATTGTAACTTAAATGCGTAAATAGGGAATTGTCCTCAATTATAGTTTCCGGAACTGAAATCTATGAATTTATTAGACCTTTTAGCCATTTTTTCTCTAATATCCAGCGTTGCCGTTTTCACTCCGATCGGAGTGTCCCACTCTCCAGAATTAATTATTTATGAAATGAATATGAATGACCATATACTACGTTTGTATGTAACCTATCTGCAGAAAAAATAAAATTTTGCAAATACCTAAATCAATGTTTATACAAGTGAAAAATTCTTAGTCAATGTTGCCGGATTATAAAAAGGCAATAATATGGCCATGGAAAAATAAAATAAACCTTCTCTCATGTAAAAAAATTTCGCCCATATCTTGTTTGCTCGAAATCTCATGCGAATGCATGTTTTTACTGGAAATCTTCAAATGGAAATGATTAAGTTAGCTTTACGAATCATGAAATTTTCTTTAAAATTGCATTCAATCGTTAGTGCATATTTTGCAGTAAATGCATGGCTTTGCACATTTTGCAAAAATACCTGTTTTTGTATATTTATTGCGCATATTTTAGTATATTTTAAAATAATCGCATATTTTTGCTTTTCTTCGATTTACAACCATTTAAATTGTGTGCGAAATCTCTTGGCGAAAAAATACCTTATATTTTTTCAAATATTCATCTGAATATCTTCTCGGATAGCCAAGCGGCCATTGAGGCATCTGCTAGATCTCAACTGATGGAGGACTTAGGAGAAAGCTGATAAATTAGCAAGGAGCTGCTCAGCACTGAATGTGTCCCACGCAAAAATTACCGAAATTTATCACATGAAGGCCAATCAGAATGCTTTAAGCTGAAATTAGTCGAGAACGCAGAACGTATACTTAAACGCAGTCTGTATACGCAGAATTTTGTCGATTACTGGAGCCCTCAGTGTTGCTTACTACACTGTTGCCACTCATCAATGCCTTTTCATAAACTTACCCTTTCAACTACAATTTTTCGTGCTATAATAGATTTTAGCTAAATATAAACTACTTAGTTTTCAACAAAAACCTTATTCAATAGTAAATTTCAAATATTTTAAACATATTTTGAGTAGGAACTTGTATCTTTTTTACCATCTGTAAAACTGACGAACTGGCAACCATCTAAAGAAGGAGAAATCAGCTGACACGGAAAAATCTAAATTCCGCAGATTTCTGCGCTACGGGCTACAACTACAGAAAAATTCTGCGGTGTTGAGTTTTCATTTACATGGCGCTTTGGTAAGACAGATCGTGTCAGCTGACTCGGGTTTACGTACCGGTAGGTTTACGTTCTTGACTAATTTCAGCTTTAGAGTGCAACTGCCTCTATGTATGACGTACTGAAATTCATTAAAACCGCCAAATGGCTGAAGGGTTTAGAGTTGTGGAATCAAAATGGCAAACTTGCTAATTGCTTGTCACCTGGGTGACAATCCACATAAACCAACCAAACATTCATCTGAACAACTATTAAATTGTCAATGTTTCTATTTACACAAGATTGTAACTGTCTGCTTGATCATAAACTAATTTTATACATAAATTTGTATTATTTTCTGAAATGAATTGCTTTCGTTATATTCTTGTTAAAATACATGTGTTATATATTTTTTACCGGCAATAAAATATTGGGAAAACGTTTTTAATTGCATATTTTACTTGTTTATAGCGCATATTTTTGAATTCTGAGTGCCTATTATATGCGCATGTTTTCGATATTTTAATCCATGAGATTCTGAGCCCTAATGATAATATGTTAGTGTTTCGCCGAGCTTCTTCTCCGATTTTTTCTATATTTTTTGCGATGTTGCTTCGTATGCTGCGGAGTGGTAGTGCACACTGCTAAGGCAAGTGTATGTTTATAACACAAATGGCTGTAGGTTGCACGAGTTGTGGAATCAAAATGGCAAACTTGCTAATTGCTTGTCACCTGAGTGACAATCCACTTAAACCAACAACACACATGAGTTTTACATACTTTGGCCAACGTTTTTACCTTGACACTACGGAACACGCAAAAACACTCCACTTTTTGGCACATTTCACTCCGCTCGAAAATTATAAAACGGCAACGCTGCTAATATCCTTTCGCTTTGGTTTTATTTAATTTATGTGTATACATATACATGCGTTGTCGGTACTCTTTATAATAGCTTTGGTTCTTTACTTCTCTAGCAAAATTCAATAATAAAAGGGAAAAAATTGGAATCCCTTGGTGCCAAAATGGTAGTAGAAAAGTACACAAAGTAGTCAATTAGTAGTGAAATTACTTTTGTAAATTCTAATGATTTGCAGGAATTTGGCATTTAAAATCAAATATTGAACGAAATATTATGAAATCTACATGAGTTATGTAATTCAAGTGCTATTTAGCTGTATAATAACTGCAAACGGGCTCAAAATTAATATGAAACTACAGTGTATGTTTATGTAAACATCGAATTTAAAAGAAATTTATATTTTCATCAGATAGATGTACTTTATATGCATATAAAAATAAACATATTGTACAAGTGAAAAAGTTTAAGTTCGGGCGAAGCTAACATTAAATACTTGGCGAAATAAGTGTTCGGTGTGTGCAGACGTGCTTTTAATTCGCTCGGTTATTTTATTATCTTTTCTTTCGTAATGGAGAGCTTTTGCGGAAAATATACTAAAGCCTTTTCAAGATCTGATGCTAGTCTGCTGCCGTGTAATGGGTTTTGTAAAAAAACGTTTGATCGTGTTTGCTGCAAAGACGTTTCTGAATCTGATTTCAATTTGGTCAAAACTAAACGTAATCTATTATATCTTTGTGATGAGTGTGTTGTCATGCCAGAGAAACTCGTTAAGGCTCTGGATGCAGTTCTGGTAACTCAAAAGCTTAGTGTTGATCTCATTTCAAACACTTTTGATGCTAAATTCAAAGATTTATCGAAACAATTTGATGCAATAAAAGATCTAATAATCTCCTTGCATTCGACCAACAACAACTCGAGTGCAAATAACCTTAACGCTGTGAATGCTGATATGATGGCTGCGGAATTCAATGCCAGAAAAACTGCTGCTAATATTTCTTACAACAATAACTACTATTGTTCCTCGCCTGGTGTTTTTGAGTTTTCCGCTGTCCCTCATGCATTTAATTCGCCACGGGCACAGTTTGTCAGTAACGTTAACTGTATCTCTCCCGCTCATTTGGATTCTGCTGTGACAATCGCTACTGCTGTCAATACACTTGTAACTAACGATAGCACATACACCTCTGTTACTGCGCCTACATCGCTGTTATCCATTGCTCTTCAATCTACACCTGCTGTCTCTCCTAGCACTGCTTCTACTAGACCATCTTGCTTGTCGTTCGCCGATGCTGTTGTCTAATACTAATACTAATATTAATACTAATACTAGTTCGCATGGCTCTAATACTGTGCGTAAAGTTGGTGGCCTCATGGATACAAATACTGTCGCAGATTGCACTGTCAATTTACCTGCTGTTACCACTACCACCACGAAGCCATCAACCCCGTGCACTGCTAATGCTGTTGTTGCTGCTAATACATCTTTACCCGATATGAGCTACGCTGCTGGCACTAATTCCGTGCAATCGAATGGAAATCGCTCGGTTAGGTCTCCTGCCGGTGCTGTTGCGGAAATCAACACTGATGATACTTATAATTCTGCTGCTGTTCAATCTTCATCTGTCAGGCCGGATGCTGTTAGTACAATGCCAACCACAAGTGGTACGAATGTTACACATGGCAAAATACATGAACGAAGTGCTGATAAATCTGATGATGCTATTGCGGCCGCTAATGAAAATGGTGGCGACTCTGCTGCTGTCCGAAATTTAAATAGGCCCAAACGCATAAACATTGTTCATGGGCGTAATAATAATACAGATCTCGAGGTGGTCATTAAGAAGAAATGGTTGCACATTTCCTCCTTTAAACCGTCTGTATCTGAGGAAAACCTTATTGCGTATGTATCTAAACATGCAAAGATCGATAGTACACACTTACGTGCTACAAATTAGTTAAGAAAGGAACTCCACCTGAGAGTCTTCGGAGCGTGAACTTTAAGATTGATGTGATATCCTTCCTCTACATCTTAAATCCAAATGTGTGGCCGTCTGATATCATTGTGCGGCCCTTTCGATTTTTTCAACCAGAAGCTAACCAAGGAAGTTCCAAATAGTGTTATATAATAGTAATTTCTTCAGTGAAGAATACTTTGATCCCAACATTTTCCAGACTTATAGGAAAGACCGTGATGCTGAGAAAACTGGCCACTTCAAAGGGGGTGGTGTACTAATTGCTTTAAGGCGTAGTTTAAGGTCGTCATTTTTTGAATTGCTCAACCACGATACTTTAATTGACCAATTATGTGTGCGCGTTGTTGGCTCGTTCGGCTCTTTGTTTATCTGTGTATCATATGTCCCACCTAACAGTTCAGATGAGTTATATAACTATCACATAGAGAATATCACACACATCCATGAAAGTAATGGAAATTGTAATCTTTGTATTCTTGGCGACTTCAATCTCCCTGGCAATAACTGGACATGCTTTCGAAACTCGGGGCGCCTTACCCCAACCAACGTTACTCGTTCGCATGAAATAAACTTTATTGATTGTCTTTTTAGCCTTAATCTTACGCAAATTAATTGCATATTCAATAAGTTATCTAAATTATTAGATCTAGTGTTTGTAGATGAAAATTTGATATCTAATCTCTCTGAATGTAAGACTCCGATATGTTATTCTGATATGCATCATAATCCCCTTATTGTTTCTTTAGAGTTTTTGGATTAGCTCCCCGTAAGACAAAATAATAGGATTTCCTACAATTTTCGGGATGCAAATTATGACGTCATAAACCTGGTTATAAATAACGTAAACTGGTGTGATATCTTCAAATCAAAAGATGTTAATGCCTCTTATGAAACCTTTCTTTGCATTATGTCTGAAGTCTTCTCTGAGCAACTGGCTGCTTTACCCTCCAAGCCTCAAAATACCCTGGTACTCTGTCACTCTAAAAAATCTGGAAAATAAGAGAAATAAATGCTACAAGCGCCATATGGCAAATATTCACAATACTTATCTCAAAGAGCAATACCTTAACTATGCGAAACTGTTTAATGTTCTTGATAAATTTCTTTATAACCAGTACATTAGGAGACTTGGGTCTGAACTTAAAGACAACCCAAAAGCTTTTTGGAATTTCGTACGCTCTAAGCGGGGCAGTTCTAATATTCCGACTTGCATGTACTTTAACGGTCAACCCTCGAAATCTCTACCAGATACTGTGGAACTTTTTGCTAAATTTTTCAGCTCGAATTTCGCCAGTGAGAGTGATTCTATAAATTTACCACGAAATTACTGGCCGACCCAACGCCTAGATCTTGGCTCGTTGATTGTCTCGACATCTGACATTACTTACGCCATGTCTACCCTAACTCCGACATTGAAATGTGATTCTGATGGTTTTTGTGCTCACTTCCTTTTTTATTTTATGCCGATGATTTAAAACTCTTTCGTAGAATAACCTCCTCATCTGATGTTCTCTTTCTTCAGGAAGATTTAGATCGTCTTTTAAATTGGTGTGAATATAATAAACTGTCTTTGAATGTAAAAAAGTGCTTTAAGATGACCTTATCTAAATCTCAAAATACCCTTACTTCAAATTACTACCTCGTAAACCATCAGCTTACTTCGGTTAGTGAATTTGTTGATCTTGGTGTTGTGTTTGACTCGAATTTTTCATTTATAAATCATGTTTGTCATTTACTCCCAAAAGTTTTTAGTAATTTAGCATTTATTCGTAGATACGCCAAGGATTTTACAGACCCTTACACTCGGAAAGCATTATTTAATTCCTTAGTACGATCTAAACTTGAGTATGCCTCTATTATATGGAGCCCTATTTATAATTGTCACGCCTCTAGGATTGAGCGAGTTCAAAGGGTGTTTATTCGATTTGCCCTCGCTTCTCTTAACTTCTCAGATCCGATTCCCTCATATTACTCCCGGTGTAAACTAATAAATTTGCTATCATTGGAAAACAGAAGGCGTACCCAATTACTCTTATTCGTCTTCGATCTTATCTCTGGCTCCATTGACTGCCCATCTCTTCTCGAGCAGGTTATCTTTAATGTGCCTCTCAGAACTCTTCGCTCTCACATCCCCTTTTACGTTCCTTTCGTTAAACTAACTACTCATCTTTTGCGCCTATTTTTCGAGGCCTTGTGGAATTTAACAATATCAAGAGCTTAGATATGGACTTTTCGTTTCCAAGAAGTCTTTTTAATGCATCTCTGGAAACCTATTTTCGTAATCGTACATATACTAGTCACCGTTAATACATTTAAGCCTACTTCTAGTCTGTAAGATTGTAAATCATAGACTGAATAAAGATGAAATAATATGAAATATGAAAGTATTAAATAGGGGGGTGATATAAAACAAACGGCAATAACGCAAATTTGTGTTATTTCCCAATTGAATGTGAAATAATACAAATTTGCTTTATTTCATTTCTCGTTGAGCAATAAGACCAACTTTTATACTTAACAATTTGAGTAATAAAGCAAAATAGTGCACATGTTCATGCACACAAAAAGTAGTACATGAACAAGTTAAATGGACGGATTTGTAAGTATACAATTTTGAAAGTGCCCGGCGTCGCGGCGGTCCGCGTTAGCGCGCCGCGTTCGACGTCACGCTCGCGTCCCCCGCCCCTCCCCTCCTTTCGCAATTATGTACTGGTGGCATTATAACCGTTTAGAAAAAGGAAAAATAATAAAATAACACTAGTTCACTTCTGAAACTGCTTTTTAATGTCCAAGTAATGGGAATTATTGTGTATGGTGTTATTGCATGCTGCATCCCACCCATAGTGGAATTTACCAGGTGTCACTGCTTTATTTGAAAATTTCCCTATAAAATGTGACTATAAGGCAGCCGAATGTCAGAAAATAAAGCGAGAAAGCCATTTTATTACTTCATCTGTTTATTGCGACATGGTTCCATGCCAACATTTTAAAGTTTTCCAGCAATGTTTTTAACACATTAAAAAGCATGCAGAAAAAATTCATACAAAAGCGCTATGTCCAATATGCGGAGCAGTTTTTAAAGACGATGCTTTTCCTATATTTTGTTAGACTTTTCATAAGTAAAAATATTTAGTGAATGTTACTTTCTTCATATGAATTATATCACATTTTTTCTTTAATTCAAGGCCTATCAAACAGGTTTAGAGCATTTAAGCAAAAACAACATTTGCCTGTATTTTGTTGTTGCTTCTGGTATCGAATTTGCCAAAAACTGTTCTGATTTGTTTCTTCTACATCAAAGCGTGCCATGCGAAATATGAAAAAGGTAAAAAATTTAAATTGAAAAAATGAAAATTGTTGCAACTTTCTTTCTTAGTAAATTGGTTCGCTTCTCGAAGCATTATCCATCCTGTGCCAGGGCCAGTAATCAGCGGTTGTGCTGCTGAGTTGGGCGAGCTTTCCAAAAGCTGCAATTTAATCGCTGGTTTTGTATGGAAAATGTTTCACATGCAAATAGATTTTAACAATTTAGAATTTTTGTGAGAAGAAATGTAAAATATTTGACATTTTCGAGAACAAATAATTTGAAATAAATCAAATCAGCTGCTATACTGATATTACCTGTCCAATGTTACCTGTCCAATGTGCCTTGGTTTAATTGTATTTTTGGAATAAACAAAAAGCAATGGGAAATAAGGCAAAATTTGTTTTATTTCCAACCTTTGTTGGAAATAAAGCAAAACTCAGATTTTGGTATTATTTCCCATTTAAAAGTGAAATAAAGCAAATTTTGCGTTATTGCCGTTTGTGTTAATTCAACTTGTCATGAATGCATTTCTTGCCACAGAGATATTGCAAACATCAATTTTGAATAAATTAGCTGAAGTAGTTACTGATATATGAAAGATTTCGTATTTCTCTACCGTTATATGGGAGGTAGGCGCGGTTATTGTCCGATTTTTAATTTTCAGCCGATTTGTATGTTTTACCAAGACCAACAACTGTGTAAAGTTTGAGAGAAATTGGTGGAGAGTTACCAATATATACACATTTAATCATAAGTTCCAAAGTGCCATAAGCTGCCAAATGCAAAGTAAAATTTTGACAGTTGAAAAACCAAACAAAGACTCGGGCGAAAGCTCTCTTTTTGTGTGTTGTTGAAATTGTTAAAATTTATATTTGATTTATAACTTGCAACTAACGTACGCTTTTTTGTGCTTTTTCAGCTTTCAATTTCCTTTTCATGATCACTCCTTATTATCGCCAAGCAAAATTATGTGTATACATGTTTATAAGCTGTCAAAATTTTACCTAGGCGCTGAGCGGGGTAAAATTCTGACGTTCGTATTCACCACGAGAAATGTCAAATTTTCACTTTGATCCGTCAAAATTTCCTCTTTTCTATCAGTTGGCACAGGCCCCGAGAGTACTTTTCTATCAACTGGCATAGGCCCTTAGAAGTAAAAGATGGTTTGATGCATTTCCGAACACACCCATTTTTAGCTGTTCTTGCTCACTTTGCACGTATACTTAGTTCTAGTTTATTAATTTTCACATTATTAAGTTCGATTTGTTATACAAGACCACAGCTATCCACCAAAAGCGCTGCCATTGGTAGCAGTTTCGCCTCTCAGTCAGTAAAACGTTTTTTACTTCAGAACGCACGAATGACTTCGATTTTTCACTTGAAAGTACACAATACGTTTGCAATACGTTTGCACTTGTTTCTAAACAAAAAGTTTGTTTACGTATTGCCATAAATGTCAAAGTCGGCAAAACAAAAGTAGCGGGTTTCATTTCACCATGTCATTGCATGTAAAATCGATATTGCGATATATCGGGCTGAACAATATCGATATCGAAAAAATCGATGTTGAAAATCCTACTCCCAATTGAATAGAATATTAAACCTGCATATCAACTCACCTAATTGTGTTATTTCCAATTTGTATATTTACTGAGGATTAAAATGGCATGTCGGTCGACTTAAGCGGTTTGTCAAACTTGAGAGCTAAATAAATCACACAAGCTGCTGATTAAACCTACTTTAGTATTTTCCCATACACTTTTTTGTATATGAAAAATAAATTTCAACTGAAATATCGATATTGCGCGTAAAGTATCGATATCTTCGATATATCGACCTGGGAATATCGATAAAAAAAATCGATTATCGTGCCATGAAAAATCAATATTCAGGATAATCGATAGGATATCGAACATTCCTACTTCGTTGCCTACTTCTAAATATTCTACCGGTGGCTCGTTATCATCTGCTGGAGCCGACTCTACTAAATCTTGCCGCTCTTCTTCACCAGTTAAATCCAAGCCGAATTCTTCCCCCGGTGGGTTTACACAGGCATCAAGCTCCAGTAAGCCAATTATGGTCTCTTTAATGGCTGTGTAAGTTTGAAGTCTGTTCGATCCTCCACCTGCAGCTCGGTATTCCGCTTTATTTTGGGACATTTTCTTTTTAGTTTTGGATTTTATTTCAGTCCACACTTGAAAACACCAAGGCGCATATTCATAGTCATATTTAGTACTCAACTAAGTCGAAACTGGTCTAAGTCACAACTAAAGCTATTCATAGTCGCCTTAGTTTCGACTTGTCTGGCTAAGTACCAACTTAAAATTTAGTTTCGGCTGCAGCTGCAACTAAGTCGTAACTAGGAAGAAGTATTTTATCAAATTAAGGGAAAACAGACGAAATATCTAAAAATTAAGTTGGTAGAGGGTGATTTTGATAATATTGAATAATCTCCAATTAAAATTTACAAAGATCGATCCATTTTATTCGGAAGATGAAGTTAATTGCGTATTGCAATTCGAATAAAGCTAAATCACAAATTTATAATTGGAATAATTTAGATAAATTCTCAAATAATGAGTCAGTTTCACGCTAGTTCTTTTAAAGTAAATTTGTGCATAACATTTAGATATCTACTATTTGTGTGTTTCACAGCATGCTTTCGATAAACATCGACTTCACATCACTGCGGTTGTTCTGGCTATTTCACACAATTAACAATAAAATGATACCATATTCTTTTGCATAATCATGCAATGAAAATAAAAATTACATAAACGGATGATCCAACTTGACATTTAATAAAATTGTAATTTTTCCAAAATATCGTAAAGAAAAATCGATACATTTTCACACTCATTTTGCTATATCGTAAACTAAGTCGAAACTACTTAGTAGAAGTCTGAAATGCGACTATGAATAGAGGTAAATTTTAAGTTGGTACTTAATTTTAAGTTGCAACTTTGTTAGTTTCGACTTAGTTGCTGGACTATGAATACGCGCCCAAAGGTTTAATTTAATTAAACAGAAAACAAAAACGACTTAAATTCACCTTAATCCACTTTGCTGTCGTTCTTATAGATGGTCCTAAACAATTAAGCTCCGTCGTAAATTCTTCCCATTTTTTTGCTGCCTGAACCTTTCACAAAATCCCTTTGCAAACCGGGGATTTTGTTTCATCATGGAAACCAGCCTTTCGAGTTGTTGTTTTGTACGGCCCTAGACCTGCTTGAAATTAATAAATATTAGCGCTAAATCACTGAAAAAAGAAACGAAAATACTTACATCTTCAAGAATTTTCGCACACTATGCTATACCATCGAAAATAAAAATTCTGTTCGACTGCAAACTCGTTACTCTACGCAAATCTCGACAGGGTTGCATAGCGAATTTTACATTCGATCTTCGATTACCAGCGAAAACAGTTGGCAATTGAAGAGCACAGCCCTCTCCCGACGAACAAAAATCACGCATTGCAAGTCCCTCATTACGCCCGTCCTTTTATATGGCGCAGAAGTATGGACGATGTCAAACAAAGAAGGCATTGAGGGCTTTCTAGAGATGTATTCTTCGCAAGATCTAAGGCCCGGTACGCGTGGGCGACGGATACCGAAGAAGATAGAATGATGAACTGTATGAACTTTTTAATGACGTGGACATAGTTAAGCACATTAAAATGCGATTGCGCTGGGTTGGCCATGTGGTACACATGGATGACGACGCTCCAGTGAAAGGATCCTTTGAATCGACACCTAAGGGCGGACAACGAAAGCAAGGGCGCTCACGAACAATATGCATTTATATACATATATGTATGTAGGTATGAAATTTGTGAGCGACACCAAAAAAAACATTGCGCTTGTTTATTTTTTACCCTTAAATTCACAACTTCAAACTGATATAAAAAGGAAATGGGAACCAGCTTTTACAAATGCTTTGGTATTTATTAATATTTTGACCTCTTTTAATGAATGCAGTTGGTCTCATTCCCATCACTTTTTGAGCACTGTGTTGTCTATGTACATCGTAAAAGCAAAAGAGTAGCAGAAAAAAATTTTTTGTAAGTCTATAAAACAGACATTCAGCCCTATTTTGCATTTCGACTCGAATCGAAATTTTCTCCGTTTGGCAACTTTGGTATTCTGCGTTCCCTTTCGTTTCGATCACTCTTCGAAATTTACGATTATACCTATTCTACATTTCGATCGTAGTTCCGTTTTTCCAAGTTGCAAATTTGTTGACGAAGAATGTTGCGATTGTTGTGGGTTTAAATCATGATACAAATTTTTAGAAGGTAGTTTCACTTCTTCTTATCCGCTATCTGACAGAAAACGTGTTTCGTATTTTTTGTTGTACCAACTCTTTCAAAAAAATCAAGCTTTTGACGTTGGAAAAATAAAACAAAGGAAAGCCAAACATATAAGTAGAGGAATTTTCTAATATTTTTAAATAATTTTCTTCGTAAAAAATTAAGAACAAATTAACTGCTGCGTCCATGGATATTGCAACACATGGAATAGATGTAAGGATGCAGCTATAAGAGCCACCGCACACCACAGAATTTATCGGCCTCCTATTTATATAGCAGGGCTCGCTTGAAATATGTGCATGAAGATGTATGGAGGTGCGCACACTACACCAACTTAATCGCTGCGACCAATTAGTTGTGGTGCAATGGAAAGACTAGCGAGCCCAACTACATCGGCGGCCGATAAAGTCCGTGGTGTGCGATGGATCTAAAACATTTTAACAAGAAATATTGCCGTCACATTTTCGTTTTCATGATTTTTATTCATGTGATTAGCAGTGGAAAGAATGTGTGTATTGAATACGTATACATATGCATAGGCATAGCCAGGTAGGGGCAAGGGGGGAGGGGCCCGAGCCGGTTTGGTGAACAGCGACGCCGTTTACTTTTTAAGTTAACGGCCCTTAGTGAATTTTTTATTTCGTACACGGTGTGACAAAACAAAAAAAAATGTATATATTTAACATAGATGAATATACTAGCATAAAAAATCTAAATACTCAAAATGTTCAATATGCCCTCATATTTATACATACATATCAAAGCAACGATTATAAATGGTAAGTTTATCTTACAAAATTGCGAAGGAATATTACAGACTATACGGAAAAGTTTATTTTTTTAATTTTTTATTTTGAATAATGTCTGGTCCGGCTTTTTGGTTTACTATACAGATATGTAGAGCTATGGATTTAAAAAATACATCAGGATTTATTTGAGGTATTCGCCTTTGACCACTATGTTCTGTACATTTCCCAGTACTGCTAAGCTTTTGACTGCCATTCACCTGGGAGTGGCGAGAAGTGACTCGTGTGTTTACGGTTCAAATCGCAGCTCACTAAGTACGGATATTTTTATAAATGAACCCTCTGTATTGCGATCGAATACTCGTTTGGGAGCGAGCTAAAGTGGCACGGCGTAGAACCCCGCGTGCGCTGGGTTTGGGTCCCGCCACGCTGAAACCCGCCACGCTAAAACCCTGCCAATGAAAAAAAAACACATGCCTCGGATGATACCCCCTTCATTTGATGACGATCATGACAAACGTAGAAAGGACTATGATTTGAGGGTATGCAACTGGAATATCCGAACCCTTAATCGGGAAGGTGCCTCTGCCCGGCTTGTTGAAGTCCTAGGGAAAATAAAGGATGACGAAGTCTACTACAGTTGTCACGAAAAGGAGCGCAAATTTGGTGTTGGATTTGTGGCGGGAGAGAGACTCCGTCGCCGAGTACCGGCGTTCACTCTAGTGGACGAACGTCAATCCACAATCAGCATCAAAGCGAAATTCTTCAACATCTCGCGCATATGTGCCAACGCCCTGATGGAAGAGAAGGACGGGGCATCCAAGGATCTCTTCTATTGGCGCTTAGAGCGAACATATTAGCGCTGCCCCGACACGTATAAAAACCGTGCTTGACAATTTCAATGCCAAGGTGGGCAAAGAAGGGAGCTTTGGCGCCACTGTCGGAAAATTTGGAATGGCAGAAGCACTGAAAGAAGTGAAGAAGATGACCCCGAGTCTCCAATTGATGACGATGGAGTCGATATCCCGGTGCCTGAATATGACGAATAGCTTTATGGTGAGGAAAAGTAACAAAGCTGCTGGAGCTGATGGCCTGTCAGCCGAGCTATTCAATAACGATGGCAAGGAGCTAATAAGGTGCATGCTCGACTACTGGAATTCTCTGGCGCTCCTCTCAATCCAAAAGAAAGGCGGCCCGCCATGCGTGCCAACTACCACGGGACCAGCCTTCTAAGCATAGGTTACAAGGTCTTATCGAGTGTATTTTGTGAAAGACTGAAGCCCACCGTCAATAAACTGATTGGGGCTTATGAGTGGAAAATCCACCATAGACCAGGTATTCACATTACGCCAAATCTTGGAAAAGTCCCGCGAGAAAAGAATCGACATTCACCACCTATTTGCGGACTTTAAAGCCGCTTTCGACAGCTCTAAAATGAGTTGCCTATACGCCGCTATGTGTGAATTTGGCATTCCCTCAAAACTCACACGGCTGTGTAAAATGATGTTGAGCAATACCACCAGCTCCGTCAGAATTGGGAAAGACCTCTCCGAGCCGTTCGCCACCAAACGGGGTTTCAGACAGAGGGACTCCTGTTTAGGCCAGTAGCCTAAAGTCATTAATTTCCTACTGGGTGGCCGCGCTTTTAAGTAAAAGTGCAAAATCATTTTAAGCACATAACGGTCAACCTTTCAATAGTCCATCGAACCAACTGTTTTGTTTCGTTAAGAAACATAGAATTTGCTGAGCAGCAGGTTCGGTGGAAAAGGACTGAATTTCGCTCGTCCATTCCAATTTTGTGATCTCCAAAGGAGGACTCCAGCCGCAGCAGCAGACACCACGTAAGCCAGCCAGCTACTTTGTAAAATAAACGTAAGTGAACTTAAATTTGAATTATTCAAATACATTGCTACATATCCACATGTTCATATAAAACACTAAATAAATAATTTGACTATTACTACGTTTATACGCACGTATTATTTGCAAATAACAATTTGCAAAATGGTACACTTTGCCGTATAAACGCTAAATCACGCAAATAAGTATTGATTAGTGGTACTATTTGCAAATAAGCGCAAGACGCCGCCATTCTTAGATTTATTTTCTTTTTCGATGGTCATCTTATTGCCTTTTTATAATCAAGACGTTGCCATTTTTAACTTTATTTTCTTTTTCGATGGTCACATAATTGCCTTTTTATAATCAGGCAATATTAAAAAAGAATTTTTCACCATCGGATAAACATTGAGTTAGGTATTTGCAAATTATTTTTATTTTATTTTCAAATAGCTTACGTATAAACGTAGTATATCCTGTTTGCAATATACTAATCACTGTTCGTTCTCATTTATTTTATGCGATAACACCTGCCCGTGAGACCAACCGACATTTACGGCAGATCCGTCTATGGTCCTTCTCCGCCGTTGGATAAACGAACCAATACAAAGGGTCTAATCAATCCACTTTTTTCGCCACAGATCGCCATCAAGATATCTTTGAGCAACCCAGCAACCGAAGTGAATTAGTTACAGCGCAAACAGAATTTACTACCAGCAATCAACACCCAAATTGATAAACAAAAAATGTTCAGGTATAAGTGTCACCGTTTTTGAAATATTTACATTTTTTTTAATTAAAAAAAATCGTGCCTTTTCATGTATTTTCTTTGCATCTTTAAACCAGGCTATACTTAGTAAATTTTTTTGTTTAAAATACTTCCAGATGTTTGCTTCTCCATACTCAAATGCAATGTAGTTAAAATATATTAAGGAACCATCATAAAATTAGGACTATTTTAAGGTTTTTAATTTTTGATATTTTCTTCCCCAACTTTGACTATCTCTGGGGAAAAAAATGTACTGAGCTATAACCTTACATTACATAAAAAAAATTGGTAATTTAATAAAGATTTCAGAAGGGTGCCACTCTTACTGTTTCGAATAGAAAAAAAAAGTTATAGCCGCTTTTGTGGGTAAAGGACTGAGACACCCTAGAATGTATTAAATAGATTTAAATTTAAGTTGCTCTTGTTACCGACCAATGACATGCTAAATAGTACAAAGGTACATTATTACCTGCTCCTGATATTATTTTATGTTACTTACCGGGATTCGGACTAGAGTCTATAACAAGGGCTATATCTATCAATATTTTTTGTGAAGGATGGGTTCACGTGAGATAAAATATACATGAGTTGTTTGGAGAAAAAATTATTCATTTATTGATAAAATATGCTCAAATTGGCGACCTTCTACTCTAATACAAGCTCGGCGCCTTTTAAGAAAATACGCTTTTAGAGATCTTAAACTCAATTGGGCTATCTCAGCAGCAGCTCCATTTATTTGTTCCCGCAAATGCTCTTCATTTTGAATTATTTTTGAATAAATTTTGTCCTTAAGACAGCCCCAGTAGAAAAAATCTAATGGATTCAGGTCTGGCGATCGAGCAGGCCACGTGGTTGGCCCGTATCATCCAATCCATCGGCGAGGATAAGTTTCGTCTAAATGAGCTCTTACTTAACGCCCGTAGTGAGCAGCGCATCCGTCATTTGAAGCCATAGTCTTCGCCGCAGGTTTAAGGGTACATCTTCTAAAAGAGTTAGAAGCCGTTCCTGAAGGAACTCTAAATAACTGTGAGAGATGAGCGTTGGCTGCAGTTCCACAGGTCCCAATATCTGACAATTAAAAATACCGCACCATAAATTTATTTTGTACCGGACCTGCGAACGATCTTCTCTCATTTCGTGAGGATTGTCTATCTGCCAACTGTGAAGGTTATGTAAATTAAAATAACCATCACGTTTGCATGATGATTCATCGCTCCAAATTATTTTATTAAAAAAGTTGGGGTCTGATTCATGCATTCGCAACATTTCACGGCAAAATCTAACCCTCGACAGGTAATCTCTTTCTTGTAGAACCTAAACACGTTGAATGTGGTAGGGATGAAATCGATGGTCTTTTAAAGCTTTGTGAACTGTAGTTTTTGGTATTCCCATCCGTCTTTCCATCATTCTCACTGAAGTAGATGGACCTAGGTCCACTTCCTCTAACACAACTTCAACATCTACCGTTGCAGGACGTCCTGTTTCGCCGCCACGCCTTCGAGGTATGCGACCCTAAAAAAGTGAAAAATGATAGTTAACAAGCAAGCAAACAAGAAAGGTGTAAAAATCACTTAACTTAATATATTTCTCTATGGGTCCGGGAGAATACTTCACGACCCGGATGCCGACGATTGGGGTATCTCTCTGCATAGAGTCTTTGAGCAGCTCTGGCATTACTGCAAGCTTCACCGTAAATTAGGTGAATATCCGCATATTCATGCGACGTATACTGCGTGTTCTCTGTCATAGTATTAAAAACACAATTGGACCCTTCGACAATTTCACAAAATCCACTTTCACTAATTCCGGTATGTAACATAAAGTAATGTCAGGAGCAGGTTTTTTTTGTTTTTTTTGTAGAGGTGGCACAAAGCATTGAAAGCCGATAAGTGTGGGACTTGCCTTTCGGCTCACCGCACTAAAAACCCACACCTGCTCCGTTTCTCTCCTTCCGTGGAACAACCGCAAGGTATTACTTCGCCGAGGGGGAGCAGCCTATTGCCTTTCTATGAAGATGTGCGGAGTTGTTCCGCTTGACGCAATTTTCTTAGGATAGTGCTTGCCATATGACAAACAATGGACCAATTTTCTGTTGACTCAAGCATGATATCCACAAGGTTGTCAACCTTAAGTGGCCTCCCCACCTTTATGCTCAAGTCGTCCCTTTGGGTTGCGAACTGCGGACAGACGAAAAAACAATGTTCAGCGTCTCCGATTACCTGCCCTGTACAGAAAGTGCAGTACGGGTCGTCTTCGTGCGTAAATCTGTGCAAGTATGCTTTAAAGCAGCCGTGTCTGGTTAGTATTTGAGTCAGGTAGAAGTCAACCTCTCCATGTCTTCTGTCAAGCCATTTGCTTATACTCGGAATAAGTCTATATGTCCAGCGTCCGTTAGTTGAGTGGTCCCAGCGGTCTTGCCACTGCTGCAAACAAATTTCACCCTTTCTTTCTCCTGCTTTTCGGATATTGCACCCATTTCTTTTGCCACTACGTCAATAGGACAGAG
This sequence comes from Rhagoletis pomonella, assembly GCF_013731165.1. NCBI lineage: Eukaryota > Metazoa > Arthropoda > Insecta > Diptera > Tephritidae > Rhagoletis > Rhagoletis pomonella. The sequence goes on along the minus strand of NW_023458557.1, from coordinate 25,610,711 downwards.
ACCTGCTACTACTAACGCTGCTTCCTCTGACGTTGTTCGGAAAGCGCAACATACTCTTAAGGCACAAAGTCGGTACAGTGATCTAGCTTCCCGAGCGTAAGATTTCGTCTTCAGTGCTGTTGACCAAACTGGTGCTCCATACAGCAGAATGCTTCTAACCGCACTTACATATAAAAGTCTGCGTTCTTGCTTAGGCCCACTGACGTTTAGCATTAGTCTTGACAGCCTTGTGCTACTTTTTCCGCCTTTTCGACTGCAGACTCGATTTGAGCTTTAAATGTGAGCCTAGTATCGAAAACGATGCCTAAGTATTTTAGACTCTCCGTCGAGGTTATTTCGGTACCGCAGACCCTAATTTTGGCCACTTCTCGTAGCTTTCTACTGCTGAGCAAAACTGCCTCCGTCTTCTGGTGTACCAGCTCCAGACCTGCTTCCGTCAGCCAATCGTTTACCCGGAGGATTGCAGAGTTTGCAGCCGTGGTTAAATCTCGCAAATGTTTGGCTACTACTACCACTGCTATATCGTCAGCGAACCCAATTATTTTTGCACCCTTTGGCAGTTTCAAACGCAGAACGCCGTCGTACATTGCATTCCAGAGCGTTGGCCCGAGGACGGATCCTTGTGGCACGCCACCGGTGATATTATATTTTTTGACTCCGTCGTCTCTTCCATAAATCAAAACCCGGTCGGGGAGATATTTGCTTATAATCCTCCGAAGATATGTAGGGACTTTAAACTTCTGGAGGGCGTGGAGTATTTTCTGCCAGCTTGCAGTATTAAAAGCGCTCTTCACGTCTAGATTGATCAGCCAGCAGTACTTCTTCGATCCACCTTTCCATCGCTTCCCGCTGATCGCCTCTTCCGATAGCTGTTTAACTAACATGGCCGCTCCTACAGTTGATCTACCCTTTCTGAAACCGAACTGCATATTTGATAGTCCTCCACCCGCCTCGATAGCGGCTACTAGTCTGTTATTTATTATACGCTCTAGCAATTTTCCCGTCGTGTCCAGCATACATATAAGGCGATATGCTGAAGGACTTCCCGGTGGTTTTCCAGCCTTGGGTAGGAGGACTAAGCGCTGCTGCTTCCATATATCAGGGAACACGCCTTCTGGACTTCTGGACTCGCCTTTGAGATAATTTTAAGCACTCTGTTAGGAATGGAATCGGGGCCTGGAGATTTTCGGTCCATAAAGCAATTTGCGGCGAAGATAACTTCCTCTACTGTAACTTCAGGAAAATCACACTTGTTGCTAGGGAAGTTTTTTCTCGTAAAAGTTGGCTTCGAGGGGAATAGCTCGTTAACGATTTGCTCTACCTTTCCCGGACATATTATCTGTGGCCGAATTGAAGTTTCCAGCTTCTTCGTAAGCACCTTGTACGCCAATCCCCACGGGTCTTGGTCCACTCTACTGCATAGGTTCTGGAAGCACTTTTTCTTGCTGTTCTTTATGGCTTGTTTGAGCTCCTCCCGTTTACGCTTATACAAGGAGTGTATGTCCTCATACGTAGCTTCTCCTCGCCGAGTTGCATTGCCGCCGTAGGTCTGCTATGCGATCGTTCCACAAATAGACTGGGGCGTTTCTGCTGCTGGAGGATTTGCTTATCATCGAAGCATCACAAGCTTTTTTAATAGCGGCTATTAGGAGGTTTGCCATATTCGTAGCTCCCTCTGGTAGAACGCTTTCTGATGTCATTAGGATTAGTGTTTCTGCACCCAGCGAACTCAGCTTCCAGCCGACTGATTTCACTCTTGAAGTGCTTCGCCTTTGTATCTCGCCCTCTATCGTAAAGATGATCGCCTGGTGGTCACTGTGGGTGTACGCGTCGCCAACTGCCCAGGGGACGTGCTGAAAAAGGCCACTGCTCACAAAAGTCAGGTCGATGATTGACGCCGTGCCGTCCTTACAGAAGGTAAACTTGTCTCCGTTGTTTAGAAGTGCTACGTCTAGGACTGATAACGCCGTTAGGAGAGCTCTACCCTTGACGTTTGTCCTGCGGCTTCACCATTCTACGGCCCACGCATTAAAGTCACCAGCAATCACCACATTTGCCCTGGTTCTCGCATCCCTCACTATGTTATCCATTACTCTTTCAAACTCTTCGATGCTGAAGCTTGGGGGTATGTAGCAACTGTAGAAGACCAGTCCTGCCACCCTTACACAAACGAAACCTACATCAACTTTAAGGTTTTCTATATGATAAGGCGTTTTAGCACAGCTCCATACCGCAGCTCTAGCGCTGCTGTCCTTTGCCCACAGATGGGATTCGCTGGGTACTTTATAGGGCTCACTTAGCATTGCTATGTCTATATTTCTTTCCATTACGGTTTGCTTCAACAACTCCTGAGTGGCCTTACAGTGATTTAGGTTAAACTGCAGTACTGTCATGATTTTAGTTGTTTTCGCAAAGCTTCTACGTAGTGGAAACATTCTATGCTTTGTTTCTGGCTGGTTTCTTCTAGCACATTAGACACACTTCCATTCCTTTTTGCATTCGCGGGCTTTGTGATCTAGCTCTCCACAGTTGAAGCAGGTACCTTTCATGTCATGTGGCGTTTTACAGTTTCTAGCCAAGTGACCAAATTCTAAGCATTTGAAACACTGCATCGGTTCTACCTTCGATCGTAGACGGCATATAACCCATCCTGGGTCACTGGTAGCAATAACGTTGCTATTTTGGTGCCGCTATACGAACTCCTTAAAGATTTAATGGATTCCCCCGGAAGTTTGGCGCCATCTAGTTCTTTCTCTAGGGCATTACAGAGCTCTTGTTTAGTTGTAACCTCGTCAAGGTCTTTGATTTCTACCGCTTTTTCTGCGGTCAAGGACCTAACGGCTACATTTTCGCCGAGTGCCCTCTTTACTGATTCTTTAATATTAATCGTATTTGGATCCGTGGGCTTTGTCAGTTGGAGGAGGAGGTCCCCATTGGCTGTCTTGCGTACCTTTATTACGTTCTCCCCGACATGTTTCAGTTGTGGCTCGTTCTTCACTGTTTTTAGTATTTCTGCGCAAGAGTTTCTTTTGCAACTTATTATTAGCGCATCAGGTCTGGGAATCTTTGCTCGCGGTTTTCTTTTTCGTTCCACCTTTTTCCATTGCGTGGCCTCCTCGGTCGTTGCCTCTTCGCGTTGTGGGGGTTCCGCACCTTTTTGGTTGGTGGTTGGCTCTTTTTGTTTGTTCTTACTTGGCTTTGTTAGTCTTTTTGCTGCTTCTTCCGGCCTGGTGTGGCTATTTTGCCCCCGGGTTTTTGACGGCGTGGTTTGGGAGTACGCGTCTGCTGTGCCCTTCGAGTATGTGGGTCGTGCTCTATCATATAAGATCGGTAGTTCCGATATTAGATCTCTCATGGGCTGGTGGATGGAAATCGTTTTAAAATCCTCCATCATATTCACGAGCTCTCGAATCTTTGCCCCCAACGTAGACCATGCAGGAGTATGGGTTGTTTCTGTCTCTCCATTAGCACGAGGCGATGCTAACCGAACCCGTGGCGGAGAACCCATTAGCCGCGGACGCTTCGTAAACGGGTTGAGTAGAGGTACGTCTTTAAACGCTGTCTGCTCTCGTAGCTTAGACACCGTAACTTCTTTACTGCTTCGCCCCGAAGGGGGCGACCTCAGGACACTCATTTGCGGTTATTCCGTTCTATTTATTTAGGCTTACTTTATTTGCCCTTATTTCACTTATTTTATTTTGTTTTATTTTAGTTTTACTGATTTAAACAATTTTTTTTTTAATTAAATACTTTATTTATTTTATTTTATTTTTATATTTAATTTAATCTTATTTTTATTATTTAGTTTAATTTAATTTTATTGTTTTATTTTTATTTTGTTGCTCCTGGTCACACTGGTCAACGGTCGACTGGTCGAATTTGAACTGTTCCCACTTTCGGGCGACAAGATCAGTTCTTTATATTCAGGGCAATTTTAACGTTTCGGTTTTTTGATGTAATAAATCTCACAACGACGTGTACTCTCCGTAAGCTAGACGAACTACATATCTCTGTCTCCAACAAAAATTTGCACTAGTCAGGAGCAGGTAATAATGTACCTTTGTACTATTTAGCATGCCATTGGTCGGTAACAAGAGCAAGTTAAATTTAAATCTATTATATACATTCTAGCGTGTCTCAGTCCTTTGCCCACAAAAGCGGCTATAATTTTTTTTCTATTCGAAACAGTGAGACTGGCACCTTTCTGAAATCAGTACATTTTTTTCACCAGAGATAGTCAAATTTGGGGAAGAAAATATCAAAAAGTTAAAAATCCCGAAATAGTCCTCATTTTATGATGGTTCCTTAATATATTTTAACTACATTGCATTTGGGTATGGAGAAGCAACTATCTGGAAGTATTTTACATAAAAAATTTGCTAAGTATAGCCTGGTTTGTAGATGCAGTTAAAGAAAATACATGAAAAGGCGCTATTTTTTCTTAGTTCAAAAAAATGTAAATATTTCGGAAACGGTGACACTTTTACCTGACATTTTTTTGTCTGTCAGAGAGCACGTTAGTCACCTGTCAGTTTGGCATGTTACTTCTGGGACACCCTGTATACGTGTGTATATAAGCGCTAGAAAAACCGCGAAAATTTCGGTGAAAAATTTCGAAGTGCGCGAGTGATTTTGTGATAAATTATTGGAAAAAACAACGTAACGATTTCCATACAGAAATAGAATTTCGGCCTACGCCATTTAATTTAATATTCGGCTAGTGCTACAGGAACAAGTGAACAGTGGAACCCTATTACATACGGGTGCAGTGTGTGGTTAGTGCATTTGTTACATTAAAACAATTTATTTATTTCTCCTATTTGGCAATTGGTCAAATGTGTTTCAAATATATTCGCATATATCTTCATGCAAATATCTTTTTAGTGATTATTTTTTTGCACCAAGAGAAATATTGACCAGTTGTACCTTTTGTACAAATAAATAATTTGACCGCACAACAACAAACACACGGCGGCCACTTTTGGCTGCCTTAAGCATTGGAATATTATATTTGAGCAACTAAACACACAAAATCACATCGGCGCTAGCTACATGTATAAGGGCCGTTTGCACCATGTCTAGTTAATTCTAACTCCCAGTTAAACATCTTTATCGACGTTATCGACACCCATCATATAACATGTGATCGATAAAGCAGTTAACGTGCTTAACTGAAGGATGTACCTCCAGTTAGCGTTAACTAAACATGGTGCAAACGGCCCTAAGAAATTTTAAGTGAAATATGAACAGCGATTTGCGATCGCGTTCATAAATTAAAAGTGAATAATTAATTACAACAAAGAAAGAAAATTCAAGCTGCAGTGAACAGCTGTATTGTATGTACATTATTATTATTATTATTGTTGGGGATAAAACACTGCGACCTTCAGATCTATTGTGCCCCCTTCATTGATTATAGAGTGTCTATTAATCCAGTAACCGAGAGAAACTTTAGTATGCAACCTAAATCTACGGATTTCACTTCGCCTTTGGGTAACATGTGTTCACCCAGGTGTCTTTTGCGTTTTTGCATCAGTGCAGGACATTCTTCTAAGATATGCTGTGCAGTCTCGTTTTCTGTCCTGCAAAATCTGCATCGCTCATGCGAGTAGATTCCCAGTTTAGTCAGGTTATAGTTCAGCCTGCAGTGTCCTGTCAGGATTTTTGTAACAATTCTTAAGTTATTCTTTGATAAGCTCATACATTCCTTGAAGCGCTTTAGGTTATATATTCCTAAAAGTGCTTTGGACTGCTCTAGACCTGGTAGATTATCCCAGTAGCGTTTTCTGTGAGCCCCTTCCTCTTACCGAACAAGTTCGGAGAGTGCCCCTTTTCCCAGGCCACAGAAAGGATCTGGGCCAGTGAAAGGGGTCGATGCACCCTTCTTCGCTAGTTTATCGGCAATCTTGTTTCCTTTAATACCAATATGTCCCGGAATCCAGAGAACCCAAACCTGATTGGTCAGACCAAGAGTATTCAGCTTTTCGAGGTACTCCATCACCAGTTTAGATGTTACCTGGTAAGATCTGAGGGCCTTGATAGCCGATCGGCTGTCAGTCAAGATTGCGATGTTCTGATTGCGGTAGTTTCGTTTGATATTAAAGTCCACGCATCTTTCTATGGCGTATGTTTCAGCCTGGAAAATAGACATATGTTTTCCCATGGGTTCCGAGTATCTTACCCTCGGTCCAACTACCCCGGTACCCTCGTCGGTCAATGAGCCATCAGTGTACCAGGTAATCATGTTTTGGTTTATCCGATACGTCTCGGATATGCCAACCCAGCTCTTCTTATTACTCAGATCAGTTTTAAACCTCTTTGTAAAGCTGTACCTCGGATGCATGGTATCCCTCGGTATTGCAATTTCAGCGAACTTCTTTGTAAGAATATCTAACTTCCCACGGCTAGGATACTCTTCTGCCCCGATATTGGAACCAGTTATCCGTAGTAAAGCTCTCTTCGCCTGAGTCTGTATGTGAATATGAAGAGGGGTAAGGTCTAGAAGAACCTCCAAGGATGTGGTTGGACAGGTTCTTATGGCTCCGGTTATGCAGTCGCATTCCAGCCTTTGTAACTTGGAGAGCACTTTGATTGTTCCAAGTTGTGAAGTTCTATCGGCCCAGATGATGGCTTCATAAGCCATCATGGGTCGTACTATAGTCGTGTAGATCCATCTCAGTATCTTTGGTGTGCATCCCCAACTCTTTCCTGCCATGGACCTACACGTCATAAATGATCTTACAGCTTTCTTTGTGGTTTTTCCACGTGTGCTCTCCAGACTAGTTTTTGGTCTAGTATCACTCCTAGGAATTTAACCTCTTTTTGATATATAATGTTGGTTCCATCCAGCCTTATTGTTTTTGGCTATCCAGTTTATATTTCCTTGAGAATGGTACTATAGTGGTTTTTGATGGGTTAACATTCAGCCCCACTTTAGCACACCATTTTTTGGTTACATTCAGCCCTAGCTGGATTCTATCACACAGGATGTTTTCGAATTTCCCCCTGCATATAATTACAATGTTACCGGCATACCCCTGCCAAGTTAACCCAGTATCTGTCAGCTCTTGGAGCAGTCCGTCGACGACTATGTTCCACAGAAGTGGAGATAGCACTCCACCCTGTGGACAGCCCCTTGTTGTTTCGGCAACAACCGTATTATTCGTACAGGTTTGTATTTCTACCCTTCTGGTGCGGAGCATGCAATTAATCCAGGCTACGAGGGTATTGTTTACCCCTCTGCTGATCAAAGCACTGTTTATTGCAGCATGTGAGGTGTTGTCAAACGCGCCCTCGATGTCCAGAAAGGCGCATATATCCGCTCCCGGTGACTTTAGCGGTTTAAAGGTGTTCACCGCCCACCTTAGTCGGGGCTCAGAGCATATTTCCTTAGTCACTAACCAGTTTTCTCTGCTTATTTTACTACTATGTTCAGTCCGATCTGTCTCGAAATGTGATGTAGATCCTGGGAAGTGAGTACCTATGAGAAGTTTGATCTTCTCTTCCTCGCTTCCAGTGAAACAGTGAAACTCCCATCACTCTTCCTTAGACTTGCGGACGAAATATAATTCGTTTTTGCCATTACCTTATAGAGTCTTGTAGCCTCCGCGGTATCTTCTATGCTTTCACAGAAGTTCCTAAAGCTTAAACGCTTAGACTCCCTTATTTCTTTGTTGTACAGGGTTAAGGTGTTTCTGTCTGTACATACGCACAGACATATACCTAGAGTGGGGTGGCGAGCAGTGTGACCAGAAGCAGTAATTTTACATAGTAAAAAGTGAAATTCAGAAATTATAAATTTATAAATTTTTTAATGTTATTGCACTTTTTAAATTGTAATATTTTAATAGGCTTGTCCGATCTTGTATCCTTTAGTGCAAATAAAACAAAGTTATTCCACTATAGTTGCCCCACGTTTCGCTAAACTCATTAGCATCTTCAGGGGCTAGTTGTTTATTTTCACTGTATCAACAATAAGTACAAAAATTACAAATATGCATTGACGTTTGACAAAAATTACATAAAGAATATACATGTATGACGTGCATATGAATATATAAGTGGCAAATGAATTATAATATTTTACTACTTACACAAATTTCTATTATAACATATTTAATTAAACTTAATACAGATAATACAATCTATAGACAACGAGAAAGAAAAAGAAATAGCAAGAAATAAACTCTGCAACAGAATCCTCCTCTTTAAACGTAACATAAGACACAACGCAGCTGAAAAATTCCTATTAGAAGCACTTAGCAAAACAAAAGCCTTTCTTAGACTACAAAAACACAATATTGTGATAACGGACGCGGACAAGGGGAAGAAAACCGTAGCAATATACACGGAGAAGATGAAGAGCATACCAGAAGACAGAAACATATATAAAACAATAAAAACTGACCCAACGAACACTCTGCAAAAGAAAAACAATGTTATAGTGGACGATCTCTACAAAAACAAATACATAAACCTAAAAGAAAAATACCAACTCAGCAGCAGTGCAGCTACCGCACCAAGACTTTATGGATTGCCAAATGTTCACAAACCACAAACCCCTTTACGCCCAATTGCTTCCTCTGTGAATGTCCCATGCTACGGA